>NC_091472.1:22182162-22782162 GCF_036971445.1 Narcine bancroftii
CTTACGTCCAGATTGGGCAAGAGCTTTTTCCCTGAACTCCCAGAACATTTGGAGATAGGGTACCATGTACTGGTAATGTATAAGTCTTAATATTTTAAATGTGTTGAACTTCTAACCAATATTTATGTAAATATGCTCTGTGGTCCTGGAGAAACGCTATCTCATCTTTACCGTGCGAGCGTGCGATGTACGATAAATAAAAGTGACTTGACTTGTTTCAAATGGTGGAGTGGACTCGATGGGCTGAACAGCCCAATTCTGCTCCTACATCTTATGGACTCCTGTGTACCTTGGATTGTTTCTTGAGATATGGTATCATTTATTATGGAGTGAAATAGTCATTCCAAATGAGAAGGATACGAATGCATTCATAGGAGTGATTGAAAATAAGAAATGTGAGAAAAGGTTTAGTGAAAAGTCTTCTCAAATTTTTCATCACTAAATATAATAGCAAGCTGTAGGAGCTTGTGCTGGATGAGATGAAGGGGTGGAAGTGCTAGGAGCAGGGAGGGCCTATTATGGACCCAGGGGATTTTTTGAAACTTGCTTTGCGGGATGTCGCTGTCTCTGGCAAGGTCAACATTTATTACATATTATCTTTGAGAAAATGGAGCTGAGCTGACTCATTGAACAACTGCAGTCCTTTATGCAAAACAGCGCCTATGGCCAGTGTTCAAAATAAACGGTGACAAGTAGGTCTTGGGAGACATGGCCTTGGTGGCCGGCATTGTATTTGGCTTTGTATAATTGAGAGGGAATGCTAGGATGAGTGTACCGAGCGTGGAAGAAGCAGGTGTGTGTTCCTTGTATGTCTGCAGAGGCGGATTAACCATTAGGCTGACTAGGCTGAAGCCTAGGGGCTCGGGCCCCCTTACCCTCTGGGTCCCTAGGCTTCAGCCTACTCAGGAAACTTGTAGAAGCGTAAATTTGACCCCTTGTAACTGTTCCAGTTTATTGAAAGAATGTCCATTAACCCCAGGCAGACTACAGCGCCAGTGAATGGGACAGAGATTCAAATCCTGGCCTGTCTGTAAGGAGTTTACATGTTCCCCTCGTGTCTGTGTGAGTTTTCCCCAGGAGCTTCATCAGGATTTCTCCGATATTTATTTGTTAAACCTGCCAGATTGCGAGAGATCCCTGAACTGCACCTGAGCTAGCGGCAGTGAAGTCACTGGCCCGTCTTTGCCTGGTGCACGGGGTGTTTAAGATTTTTAGAAATGCATTTGTGATGCATTTCATTATAACAACGTCAGTCTGTCAGTGAGTCTGTAGGCCTTGTGCTCAATGCCTGCTTCGCCCGTGACTGCTGGGCAAAACTGTGCAAAATCCACAAGCTACAGCTGTGCTCAGGTTCAGACGCAGACTCAACCAGATTCCCCTTTCCCTGTGGCTGCATTGCATTCATCCGGTGCCGGGCAGGCAGGGACATAACTATGGTGGGAGCCTTTTCATTCCAGCAGTGCCCCTGACCCCATGGCCCTCTCCCGCGCCACGTATTCATGAACTGTGAGACCACGGCATGCCGCGATCTCACAGTTGAAAAGCAGGCACCAGTGATCTGCCCTGTCATCTCCGTGTGCATTCTCCCTGCTGATTAGGATATTAGCTGGCGTGGACTGCATGCCGCGCATGCGCAAATCGCGCGAACATAAGGAGCGGAAAGAATTCGATATTTGAACGGTAAATTAGAGAGGGAGGTTGAGCTTGAGAGGTGAGATTTGTAAGTAGAATGCTTGTATTATTTAAAAACTGAATTGATTTGCAAGTTGTGCCACGCAGTTCAGGTAGGCCAAGAGGAGGGTTTGGAGTCGGTGTCGGGTACTCTGGTGACCGGAGCTCCCGATGGCCGAGTCCCAACTCTGAACCCTCCCTTAACCCTTAGGCCTACTGATGTGTTCCAGATGAGACCAAAGCAAACTATGCAATACGAAGCATTGAGGATGCTGTGGCCTCCCAGGCAATAAGTCGTGTTTGGCTGGAATTAAATATATTTTGCAGCTGTTTACATGAATTGCAATTTTTTTTCATAAATATTTTAAGTGTAATGCTTGCGTGTTACATACCTGCTATAATTTGAAAGCACCTCTGTAATGATGATGGTATGGTAGAGTTTCCGCGACCCCCCCCCCCCAACCACCGCTCAGCCCGGTTAGCCCCCCTTCTCGCTGACCCACCCCCCCCCCCCCGGCTCAGCTCAGTCTGTACTCCCTCACCCCTGCGCTCAGCTCGACCTGGGGTACAAAATAGTCTGGCACCAACCCTGTCTGAAGCGGCCCGAAGTGGCCTGATGTGATGTGGGAGTGGGCCAGTGACATTAAATTTAAGACAGGAATCGAAAACATAATATAATGTGTACTTGCTTCAGTGACGCTAGTGCCGTCAGTAGGTGGGTGGGCATGGCCCATGAATGCCCCCCTCCAATGATGCTGACCCTGCGGGGTATCTTACTTAAGCTCAGCCTAGGGGCCTGGGTGGTATTTAATCTGCCACTGTATGTCCGGGATAGCGGCGACAGCACTCAACAAGTGTGGGGGGGGGGTGATCTCTCTTCGTAGCACCCCCCTTTAAGTGGTACCCCATATCTTAGGTATGAGTGTCTACCCTAGATACACCCTTGACAAGGACCCTCCTGCAGAGCTATTGGGTGGTAATGTCAAGCAAACAACAAAGAAGTAACAGCGGTCCCTTTCCTAGTCAGGCTGCCCTGTGCTTTGGAAGCCTGGCTGTTGGCTGCAGTTCTCCAAGGCGTTGGTAGATTTTGGGAGGCCAATCATCCTGAGACTTGCTGAAGGAAAAAAAAAGTGCAAAACAACAGGAAAATACATTTATTAGTGCTTTAGAAAATTGTTGAGGAGATCAAAATTAAATCCCCAGAAACTCCCCAGCAAAACTGATAATTTGGCACCCCATGGGGCTTGGGTAGTACTGGCCTGCAGATTTCCCCGACTCTTGGGGCAACATGGTTGGTGCAGTGGTTAGTACAATGCTATTACAGCATCAGTGACCCAGGTTTGAATCTGGCACTGTTTGGAAGGAATTTCTATGTGCTCCCAGTGACCTGTGCGTGTTTATTCCAGGTGCTTTGGTTTCCTCTCACCACGTAGGGTTTGACGGTGAATTGGTGTATTTGGGCGGCATGGGCTCGTGGGCCAGGAGGGTGTGTTACCGTGCTGCATGTCTGAACTGGAACCCCCAAACACAATTTATTTAATTGTTTTTTTCTGTTATTACTGTAATTTAATTTTTTTTTCAAGTGAGCCGAGAGAGAGAGAGGGAAGATTCCACTCTTTGCCTTCAGTTGCACACCTCTCCCACAGTCCGGAGCCCAGACTGTCAGCAGACCCTCTCGGTTTTGGCTGCACCATTTATTTTCACTTTAGGCTCCCAGTTCACACTCCAGACTAATGAGGGAGGTACATGCAGGAACCATCTGGATTTCTGAACAAGTAGACGCCAGATGATTGGAGTTTTACTGTACTTGAGAGGCTCGAAGACTCCACATCTGATGTCAGGATGCGGACGTGGAAAACAAATTTCACTGGCTATTGCATGCAGCAAAACAATAACTAAATGCTAAATGATGGCACTCCCAAGAATCTTGGAGGTGCTATAAAATCTTGCAGTACGGGGGTGGTTTCAAAGCTACAACCTGACCCCTGGGTTCTCTCATTTTACGGCCAGTTATGAGATTAATCATTATATTCCATTAATTCATTATTCTCTACATCTCCTTGTGTCTTTATGACCCAATAAATTCTCTTGTAATGAAGCAGGTGGCTATTGCACTTCCTGACATTGCTTTGATTATTGAACATAAACAACTCTGTTGCTCTGAGAAACTGACTGGAGTTGTTTCCAGAAATTAATTTGTCATAGAATACAGAATAGTACAGCACAGAAATAGGCCATTTGGCCCACATGTCTGTGCTAAATATGATGTCTTAATCAAACTAAATCTCCACTGCGTGAACTGATAGATACCAGTCTGTTCCCTTCATAATTATGTGTCTATTTAGATGTCCTCTAAATGCCTCTGTTCTGTATGCCTCCACCACCTCTCCTTGGAGCCCATTCCAGGCACCTATCCCTCTCTGTGTAAAAAATATTTGTCCCTTAAACTTCCTCCCACCCACCTTAAATGCATGTTCTCGGGTCTGTGAAAAGGGTTCTGACTGCCAACCTCATCAATTGCCTCTTGAGATTTTACACAGCTCTCTCAGGTCACCCCTCAACTTCCTGCACTCCAGGGACAACTTCCTGCACTCCAAGTTGGTCCAATCTCTCCTCATAACTCATAGCCTCTAAACCAGTAAACTTCTTCTGCACCCTTCCAAAAGCCACCCACATCCTTCCTTTCATGGGATGACCAGATGAGCATGCAATATTCCAAGAGCAACTTAACCATTTGGACTCCAGCCATTTTAAAAACTTTCATAATATATACTCCGGACTGGGTCCACAGTACAAACTCCAGTATGAACCAGGTGGTGGTTGGATGAAAAGCCAGTCCTGGAAAATGCAGACATGAAATACCTATATATGTGTTTGCTGGTTGTTCCTGAAACCGGAACACGGAGCATACGTGCTTGTTAGAAGTCACAGAAAATAGGGATATGAAGTCTAAAGGGCTAACCAAATTTCCATGCAGCTGCAAAATGATCCCCTTACTTTTAAAGATGCCCAACAAAGCCAAATATATCATACACCTTCTTTGCCATCCTGTCTGCTGCATGGACACTTCCAATAAACAATGGTCCAGGACTTCCAGATCCCTCTGCATATTAATATTTTTAAGAACCCTGCCATTAACTGTGTTTATTCCCTTTACATTTGCTCTCCAAAGGTGCAAATCTTCACATTTGTACAGAATAAACTCCATCTGTCATTTCTCTGCCCATATCTGTAACTGTCCTATATCATGTTCAAGATTCAAGATTCAATTTATTGTCATGTAATAAAAACAATGTCATATTACACAAAATAGCTTTTTCCTGCTGTAAGGCAGACAGATACACCATCTGCAGAAATTGCCTGAAGTGCCTTTTAAAGACAGAGAAAGAAGCAAAAGAGGGTGCCCCACAGAGTCACTGAGTGTCCATGGATTCACCTCCAGCACTCAAGCAGCCTCCGCAGCCACACAGAGACTAGTCCAAACCATTGGCAACCCGAGCTCCAAATTTGAACCTCCGGTACCATTAGGATCCCTTCAACACCCTCGGCCCGCAGTTGCATCCTGGTTCCGATACCCAGTACCTCTTCAGCCAATTTCGAGCCAGTCTCTAGCAGTCTGCAGCCTGGTATGAGTCCCTTGGCTGCAGTATCCAGCAGTCCACAGTCTCCATGGGTTCCTCGCCTTAAGACCAGTATCCCATTGCCTTTGCTGCAGAACCCCTCACAGGTATGCCGCTGTGGTCAGCATCCTGTGAGACGTCTCCTCTGCCTCTCCTTCTCAGATGGGGGGGGGGGGGGGTGGTCTCTCATTTTATGGTGCTCTGCACCAGTCCTCCACTTTGCTAGAGTCTGCAACCCCTTGTGACAGCTACTGATCATAGGCGCCACCATCTTGGGTCCAGATTTTAAATAAAACTATCATCAGCTCAGTTAATGGACCATTCAAAGCATGCATGGAGCTGATGACAGTTGAACTGGGTGGATGGACCCTGTGGGGAGCGCTGTTGTTTCCACTTCCCATTCTCTGAGTATCCAAACCAACGGCAGTGCCGCCATTTTTTTTTGGTTCTTCACACTGTCCACACAATGCCATCTGAAGCTACACTCCTGGTAGGGTCATCCATGGCAGTAAGTTTGAGGGTGAGGTCCGCGACAAAGAACAATCCAACCAAGTCTTCAACAGTGGAACAGGCGGATGAAGTTACTTCAAACTCAATGGCTGCGAAGGTGGACAAAGGCTGCAACAAACCCATCAGCTCCAATTGTCATGGTTCCATGCCATTGGAATTGGTTGGTTGATTTGTGAAGTACTATATGCTTCTTGGAGTGTAACATTAAGTGCACCATAGAACCATAGTACAAAAAACAGGCTATTCAACCCTTCTGATCTGTACCAACCAATAAAACTAGCTACTCCCTCTGACATGATCTCATTCCATAACCCTCCAGACCTCTCCTAATCCATGTATTTATCTAATATATTTTTAAAACTCAATTGAATCTGCATTAACTACCTTAGATGGCAGCTCATTCCACCATCCCACCACTCTCTGAGTGAAAAACTTTCCCCTAATGTTCCCTTTATACCTCTCCTCTTTTAGCCTAAAGGTATGACCTCTCGTATTTATCTCGCCAATATCTAAGTAGAAACATCCTACTCAAGGATTATCCTCATAATCTTATAAACCTCTATCAAGTCTCCCCTCATCCTACTTCATTCCATAAAGTATAGTCCTAACCTGTTTAATCTTTCCCAGAAACTCAACATCTGAAAACCTGGTAACATCTTAGTAAATCTTCTCTGCACTCTTTCAATCTTATTGATAACTTTCCTGCTGCTGGGTAACCAGAACCGCACACAATATTCTAAGTGTGGTCGTACCAATGACTTGAATAACTTCATAACATCCAAACTTCGAAACTCAATACTTTGATTTATAAAGGCTAAGATGCCAAATGCTTTCTTTACAGCCCTGTCAATATGTGACACCACCTTCAAGGAACAATGTATATGTATTTCCAGATCTCTTTGCTCCTCCACACTCCTCAATGCCTAGCATTTACTTTGTACATTTTACCCTGATTCGCTCTTCCAAAGTGTAACACCTCAAAGTTAATCTGCATTAAATTCTATCAGCCATTCACTGGCCCAATTTCCCAGATGGTCCAGATCCCTCTGGAATCTTTGA
Source organism: Narcine bancroftii (assembly GCF_036971445.1). Taxonomy (NCBI): domain Eukaryota; kingdom Metazoa; phylum Chordata; class Chondrichthyes; order Torpediniformes; family Narcinidae; genus Narcine; species Narcine bancroftii. The sequence continues at coordinate 22,189,023 of NC_091472.1, forward strand.
ATATCTTCCTCTCAGTCCACGACGCCTCCTATCTTTGTATCGTCAGCAAATTGCTAATCCCATTCACCGTGTTATCATCTAGGTCATTTATAACAAACAATAATGGTCCCAACATAGATCCCTGAGGCACACCACTCAACACAAACCTCCAGTCTGAGAAGCAACCATCCATCACCACTCTCTCTTTTCTTCCACCAAATCAATTTTGAATTCAGTTTGCAGCCTCTCTGTATATACCTAGTGTCCTAACCTTCTGAACCAACCTCTTCTGAACCTTGTCAAAGGCCTTACTAAAGTCCATATAAACAACATTCACAGTCTTTCCATCATCATCAACCTTCTTGGTAAATTCCTCAAAAAATAATCTACAAGATTTGTTAAACACATTAAACAAAAACATGCACAGGTACCTTTGCTCATAGACTCAACACTGTTCACAACTCCACCAATCTTAAAATCATCTGCAAACTCATTCACCCATGCCCTGCTTTTTCATCCAAGATATTTCTGTATATCACGAACAATAGGAGTCCCAACCTCATTTCCCGGTGAACATCACTGGTCACAGGCCTCCATTCTACATAGTAGCCTCCATTACCGGCCAATTGTTTTCTATGGCCCAGCCAATTTCATATCCAAACTATAAATTCACAGTGGATCCCATGCATCTGCACCTTCTGGATCAGCCTACCATGTGGGACCTTGTCAAATAGATACTAAAGTCCATGAGGACAAGATGGCCCTACTCTCATCTACTACCTTTGTCACCTCATCAAAACAATTCTACCAAATTGACAAGACATGACTTCTCCTGCACAAAGCCATTTTGACTGCCCCTAAATGTCTTCCTAAATGGGCATAAATTCTCTCCTTAGTATCCTTTCCAACAGTTTCTGTACCACTATAATTTCCTGGATATCCCTAATCCCCTTTCTTCTATAAAGGTACAACATTGGATAAGGGTTAGGGACTCTGGGACTCATCTGTTCCTGGTGAGGATGCAAAGATCTTCTTTGTTAATGCCCGGCTTGTTTCCTCTTTTGCTTCTTTCAAAAAACAGGGTCATATTCCGTCAGGCCCCACAGACCTATCTAATTTAATGCTCAATGGACCCAACACCATTTATTTCTTGGTCTCAAAATTCCCTTAAACATGAACATTCTCCACACCATACTCCCTATCACTATCCTCCATGTCTTTTTCATTGGTGAAGTACTCATTTTGTACCTCACCTACTTCCTCTGGATCCAAACATAAATTTTCTCCTTTGTCAATACCCTTGTCACCTTCTTGTTTTTAATCAAAGCATAAAAATGTCTTGGAATTTTTTTAAAATTTAGACATACAGCATGGTAATAGGCCATTTTGCCCATGCATCCATGCTGCCCAATTTACACCCCATTAACCTAAATCCCCTGTACATTTTGAATGGTGAGAGGAAACTGGAGCCCCTGGAGAAGACCGACGCAGACAAAGGCAGAACGTACTGTGGCAGAGTATATAAGATATATTTTTGGGAGATAAATTGGGGAAGGTTAGTTTGAGTAGGTCATGTACAAACACTTTAAAACAGATCTTATTTAAAATAATGGAGCTCTGCCCCATATTAGACATGTCGGGGCCAACAATCTTTGCAAGAGCTTTGGAGCATGCCTAAGAGACTTCACTAATGAATTGTTGTTTACAAAAAGGCAACAGGCAACAGAGCTTGTCAGAGCCACCTTCTGTCTGGAGCTGTTCTAAGTGGGTCATGTGGTTTTGCAAGTGGAGAGAGTCAAACAGGCTTTGTGTGTGTGTGTGTGTGTGTGTGTGTGTGTGTGTGTGTGTGTGTGTGTGTGTGTGTGTGTGTGTGTGTGTGTGTGTGTGTGTGTGTGTGTGTGTGTGTGAGAGAGAGAAAGAGAGTGGGAGAGATCACTTGTACAGTGTTACATTCAGCAACACCAGCTGGAACAGGACAAGCTGGCAAGCTTGTGAAAACCCCATTTAGAAGACAGCCTTGTCAAAGCCCTTGTGGTTCATGAAAGAGGAGAGGACTGGCTGTCTTCACTTGGAATAAGGGAAACAAAAAGGAACTCTGTGGTGACCTGAAAGAAAGAGTTTATCATCTGGAGAACCCTGAAGAGGGCAAGTGTTGTCATCAAGACACTGGAGTGGCTGATTAAAAAGGAATAGGTTGTGGATGTCCTGGAACAACAAATCTCTCTGAGAACTGACAAAAACCTTTATTTTTTTTTCCAAATTTTATTTCAAATTTTCAAGAAGAAACTTATACAAAGTCCATAATATAAAAATGAAAATCTACAACTAACCCACCCCCCTCCACCCACTCTCAGCAAACCCCACAAGGGAAGCGTAAAAAAACATCATAAAAGAAACAGATTCAACAATTTAAGATATTACTAAACCCATACAATTCAAATATGGCGACCACATCTTAATAAAAAATCATAATTATCATGCAGATTATATGTTAATTTCTCCATATAAATACAAGGCATCAAGTCATTATGCCAACGAGTTACATTTACCTCAGCCTCATCTTTCCATAAAATCGTGGCACATTTACGCGCTACAGCCAATGCTAGACAAAGTAAAGCTGTCTGAAACTTGTCCAATCCCAATCACGAAATAGGACAGTGCAACCCAACAAATATTTTTTTGGATCTTTTAAAAATTTAATCTTAAACAATTTTTGAAGAAATTCCCAAATTTTTTTTTGCCAAAATGGTTGAAACTTATCACAAAGCCAAACTGAGTGTAAAAATGTTCCTACACATAATCCACATCTAAAACACACTTTTGAATTACTAAATTCATATTTTTTTTCAATTTCTCAGGGGTCAGATACAACTGATGCAAAAAATCATAATTAACCATACTATATCTTACAGTAAGCAATTTAGTCACACCATCAAAACACATCATCTGATTAATATTACAAATTAAGTCATTTTCCCATTTAATTCTAGATTTATCTAAATTTATTTTATCCATAGTGTCTTGCAACAATGCATACATCTCAGAAATAAAACCCTTATTTAGTGAATTAGAAATCAAATCCTCAAATTTTGTTAATTTTGGAATTTTAATTTCTCTTCCAAAATTATCTTTCACCAATGCTCTAATTTGATAGGACACAAATAAAGAATTCACTGAAATTCAAAATTTCTCTCTAAGTTGATTAAATGATAAAAATTTACTGTCTTCAAAACAATCCTGCAACAACTTTATTCCTTTAATTTGACATTCTTTTAAGAATCTATTATTCAGCGAAAAAGGAATCAATTAATTTTGAAATATTGGAGCCTGAACCGATATTTTACCTTTCGTACATATCAATAAATTCCTTTTTGTCCAAATCTTTAACAAATGTTTTAAAATCGGTACATTATATCTCTGTATTAAAACAGAATTCCACTTAAATGTGAAATGATGTGAATAAGGTTCTGAAATATTAGCCAATTCTACCCTTGCCCAAATAGGAGGATATGAAACATCCAACATGCGATTAATAAATCTTAATTGAGCTGCTTCATAATAATTTTGAAAATGAGGCAATTGTAAACCTCCCAAGGCATATTTCCAAGTCAGTTTATGTATCGCTACTCTAGCTAACTTCCCCTTCCATAAAAATTATTGTACTACTTTATTTAAGTCCTGAAAAAAAATTTCAGAAGTAGACAAGGAATCAACTTAAAAAGATACTGAATTCGCAGAAACACATTAATCTTAATACAATTTACTTGACCTACTTAAGGTAAAACCTCCCACTTAATCAAATCAGCCTTAATCTTCCTCATTAACGGTACATAATTTAAATTATACAATGATTGAATATTTACATCAATTGTTATACCCAAATACTTAACTTTATCAGTCCAATGAAATTTAGCAACCATTTACTTTTCAAGCACCAAAGCCTGGTGAAATTCATAAATGTTAAATTCTGCACACAGTATAAGAATTGCCTGCAACCAGTGAACTTGGAGGAATGAGAAGTGAGATTGGACTGTGAACCTAACTTTTCTGAACACAGACACATTACATACACATGCAGTTAGAATTAAAAGGGGGTTAAGATAGGTTAAGTAAGTCAATAGAGATAAGTTAAAGTTTGATTCTATTGTCATGTTTAAAGATAATGGTTACTTTTGTTTAAGTAACCATTTGTCTTGGTGAATATCAATTGCTGCTGGATTTTGGGGTCCTCTGGGCTCGTAACAGTACAAACTCCTTACGGACAGCATGGAATTCGAACCCCAGTCCAGCCCCGATCGCTGGCACTGTAAAGACGTTGCACTAACTGCTATGTCAACCGTGTCACTTTTTTCATTCTGTTTGCCAAACAAATCCCTTTGACCTTCCTGATGTCCTGCTGAGCTCTTTTCTGCAATCTTTGTATTCCTCCAATGCCCTGTCTGATACCATCTTACTAAACATTGCTTATGTTTGAGATGGTGCCTGGAAATGGTGACATGTTGGCAGCAGCAGAACAGGGAAACATTCAATTATTAAAATATTCATGATTAAACCTGCTAAAGCTAAAGGAAACCACACAAAAGATCTCTAACAGGGAGGCTTCATTCAGTAAAAGGGATTAGCCATTCGAGATTTCCCATTGGAAACAAAATGTTAGAATCCCCAGCCATCTGAAGCAATGTATCGGAATGCTGAACCATGTGAAACAATGTCTCAGAATAGCCAGCTATTGGAAACGATATACTGGTATACCCCGCTTTACAAATACTTCAATTATGAAAATTTGCTTATACAAAGAAAGCGGTGTTCACTTTTACAAAAGGATTTGAAAGGGTTTTGAATGGGTTTTTGCTTTTACAAAAATAGCCTCCAATAGTAGTGAATGGGTCTTTGCTTTATATGCTCTAGCTTTGTAAAGAAGATGTATACCTGTATCGGAATCCTAGCCATGTGAAACAATGTACCAGAATCCCCAACCTTTTGAAACAACGTGACAGAATCCCTTGCAAGCAACCTCTCTGGAACAGGAAAGCTTTCAAGCTGTTTCAGTGAGCACAGTAGTGGCAAAGATGTATTGAGCAAAGCCTGGTAAAGAGCCAAAACAAACATCAATGAGACCAACATGCTTTAAAGCCATTTAATGGAGATTCCTGTACACAAGGGTCAGGTTATCCTCTGGAGAATAAAACAGTGTGCCTGAGAACACTCTTATACCAGTGGGACTTGATGAATTGGTGTGCACTCTTCTTCTCAGAGAAATGGATCATCCCATCTTCCTGGATTCAGCCCTTCAGCCCAAAGGCCTCTTCCCCACATCTCATGGTGTCCTCAGGTAAAGGCAAAGGTGGTGGTATCTTCTCCATAGTGCTCAGATGTGGTGAGACTGACCATGACGGCTCCCCTCATCTGTTAATGTCTGGGGCTGAAATGCCAAACCCTTCTACCTCTCGAGAGAATCAACCAGCCCACTGGTTGATTATAGTTAATATTTATTAGCTATCTTTTTTAAATTTTAAATTTATTTAAATTTCATAGCATGGTAACAGGCCGTCCTGGCCCACGAGTCCATGCTGCCCAATTTTACACCCAATTAACCTACACTCTCAGTATGTTTTGAACGGTGGGAGGAAACTGGAGCCCCCAGGGAAAACCTATGGAGACACGAGGAGAATGTACAAACTCCCTACGGACAGAGCGGGTTTTGAACCCCATCCCGACTGCTGGCACTGTAAAGGCATTGCACAAACCACCTTGCCAACCATTCCACCCCTTTAATTTATTTCATTGAGTTTGGTGTGATACTTTTCTTCTAAGAACTTGTTTGGCTGCAGCAGTAGGTATTTTGTGTGCATGAAAATAAACTTATGATCATTTTCCTTTTGGAATAAGTTCACGTCCACTCTCTAAGGTCCTCTTACTTTGCTATCTTTTTCCTGCTGATTTTGTCCTTCCTCCTTACTGGAGCAAGCCTGTTCTTAATTAACTCTAGGATGCCATAGGTGCTCTGGTGAGTAAAGTGGTAGGTGAGTGGGGAAAAAAAAGGTGGAGAACCACAGCACTAGCTTCTAGCTAAGTCACATAATTTGCCCGTTCCCAATTTAGTACTTTCCCCCAAGGTCCAAGCTTATCCTCACATATATCTACCTTGAAATTCAAGGAAGAATGATTACTATTCCCAAAATGCTTTCCCACTCAGTCTCCAATCACCTGGCCAGGCTTATTTGCTGGTACAAGATCTTGGTTGGATTATCTACATGATCCTTCAAGAAACTTTCCTAGATGCACTGAACAAATTCTGTTCCTTCGAAGCCTTTGACACAAAGGACATCCTAGACCATATAATTTTGGGAAAACTAAAGTCTCCCTCAACAACTCTTGCAACTTTCTAAAATCTGTCTGCAGGTCTGCTCCTCTACCTCTTGGTGGTTATCAGGGGGCCTATAACCCTCTCAATAATAACATCACAGGGTGGTACATTTGCTTAGAGAAATGGATCGGAGGTCAATCCACAGGACCATAAGGGTGGCCAAGGGGAACACTGGAGTTTTCCTCGTTCCCATTGATGTGATCTACTGGGACGAGAGCATGCAAAATCATTGAGGCCCCCTTCAACCTCATGCACAGCATCTTTCAGCTGCTCCTATTGCAGAAGAGATACAGGAGTATCAGAGCTAGAACCACCAGGCTGAGGAGCAGCTTCTTCCCAAGAGCTGTGAGAATGCTGAACGACCAAAGGAGCTGCTCACACTAACCCTCCGAGACCCTCATATTGATGAAACAATAGATGAATACTTGTCCTGCATATGTATTTGTCTCTATGTGTGTTATGTCTGGTTGTGTGTCTGCATGTTTTACGTTGAGGACTGGAGAACACACCAGATTCATCAAGTTGTACTTGTGTAATCAGAAGATGATAAACTTAATTTGACTTGACTTAACCTATTGCTGATCTCTACCCACACTGTCCTAATGTCTTCTCTGAATGCTGCTGTGACACTCTTTCTGATTAGCAATGCAATGTCTCCCCCTTTTTTAACTCCTTCTCTATCCTGTCTAAAATAATGAAATCCAGGAACATTGAGATGTAAATACCATCCCTCTTGCAGCCATGTCTCTGTCACATCATAATTCTATGCACTGATCTAGGCTCTAAGCCCACCTACCTTGACAGTTCTTGCATTAAAATAAACACTCTTCAGTCCAGCAGTCTCATTGCAATAATTTTTATATGAAAGGAGAGAAGGTTAGCACTCCCCTTGATAAAGATGGTAGAGGTCCTAGCAGCCTTACCACATACAAATGGTTAATGCATTGCCATCTACTTTGGGTTAGCCTAGCAGTTAGTGCAAAGCTGTTACAATGCCAGTGACTGTGGTTCAAATTCGACATTGCCTGTAAGGCATTTGTACGTTCTCCCTCTGTCTGCAGGGGTTTCCTCTGAGTGCTCTGGTTTCCTCCCACCCTTCAAAGTGTACAGGGCTGATAGGTCAATTGGGTGTAATTGGACCAAAAGGGCCTGTTACCGTGCTGTATTTTTATATTTATATTTAACCCATCCCTTCCTGCCCATCCACTTAGACTTACTTGCCACAGCATCTGCCTTCCCTTCAACCTCTCCACTTGTTGCCAGTGTTGTATCTAAGGTATAGCACATGCCCTGGGTGCCACTTGAAATTGGGCACCACTGAGAGCCAGTTACTCTAGACAGAGTCCGATTTCCCCCCCCCCGCCCACCAGTGCCGCCACCTCGCTCCCCCTCCTGTGCTGCCAACCCCTCCCAGCCAGCACTACCCCCTCGGCATACAAAGAACACACACCTCTTTCTTCTCCACTCCATCCAACCTTACTCATCCTCCCATTCATTCTCAAGGCCGAAGCCAAATACAACAAGACGGGCCAGCAAGGCCAGCTCTTGTGAGACCTCCTCGTTGCCGTTTATTTGGATGCATGGAATGTAAAAGGTTGGCATAGGCGCTATTTACCATAGATACGCCCCTGCTTGTTGTCCTGCTGGTTTGGCTCCCACCTCCCTGCCAGTCTCGCAAGTATCATCACCAAATCTCACATGTGGAACCCTTACTGGTAAACACTGTCAGCGGCAACTGGTTCTCATACATCACAGTTCAGAGCCTCCCGCAAGGTGAACACCTTCGACATAATATTGAACTAAAATGAAAGCGTCTACCCCAAGCAGTCATCAACACTTGCCAAAATGTATTTCTTGTAAAGTGAAGAATAAATTTTGGTTATAAGTGTAAATAAAACATAAGCTCCTGTGCTAACAGAGCATAATTATATCCTGAAAGCCTGCTCCAAGCAGCAGATGATAACTGGGTGTGTGCTAAGTCTTCCATTAGAGTTTATTCCAATGCCTCCATCACACTGCTGCTCTAACTACCAATGAGAGTACCTGGTCCTATGTGTAATTTTTATTTTGTGCTGAGATTGAAGTGATCCTGTCTGATAGAAATTGACTTGTGAAGAGTGGGCTCCTGATTCTAGATTGAGGCTAGATTACGCAGAACATCGAGGAGGTGGTTCAGACAAGCCGATTAGCCCCAACAGATTGCTCCTGCCTCATGAGTTCTCGTGTAACTTTTGCTTTGGGATAATTAACACATGATACAGAAGCAAAGAACTGAATGTGAAACTATTTCCACACCTTTGAAAAAAAAAAGGATCACTGCGAATTTTAAATTTAGACATACAGCAGGGGTACAGGCCCTTTCAGCCCACGAGACCGAGCCACCAAATTACACACAATTAACCGCAGTAGACTTTGAGGGCTGGGAGGAAACCGGAGCACCCAGAGGAAAGCCACGTTGACACAGGGCGAATGTACAAACTCCTTGCAGACAGTGCAAAATTTGAACCCCGGTCGCTGGCGCTGTAACAACGTTGCACTAACTGCTACACTAACTACGCCGTCAAAGTTTGCACAAAATTCAGACAGCTCTCCCAGCTCTTCGGTCACATGTGGGAGCACCATGGCTGATTTACTGGACCAGTGACTAAAGGCCCAAGTTCAAATTCCACCATGGCAGCTGGGGAATTTATCATTAAAATATTTAAATAAACCAGGAGTAATAAATGTTACACACCACACAGTAATGGTGAACACAAGATTACCTGGTCACCATCAAAGTCCATATGGTTTATGAATACCCTTCAGAGCAGGGTACTGACATCACTGGGGAGGGGGGGGGGAGGGTTCGAGGAGTGGGTTCAGCAGAAATTTATCATTTTTTAATAAAAATATTCCTATCGTTAGTTATAACAATGAAAACATTTTAGCTAAAACTCTATGCAAATTTACTTTTTGAACCTCCTAACGTGCTCCTGTCAGAGCTGTCATTATGACCCAATTACAATGAGGCTTCGAATCACGTGGTTTCGTCTTCACGCGGTACAAGCTCGCCCTGTTGTTTTCTTGCTGCTGTGCATGTGACGTTGTAATTCAAAGGTGTAATTTAAATTTGGTTACTTGTTTATCTGACTACAATTGGCGATAGATTCAGTGATATACGGGGAATACGATTTATGAGAGATGGTAGCACAAAAATCATTACTAAGGATTCTGTGTGGTCTGGTATGGGAGGAGGTCCACTGTGGGGGGGGGGGGGTGTTGGTGGGGGCGATGACACTGAGTGACACCAAGCCTAGTGATGCCACTGGAGCAGGGGCTTTATTGTCCTGCCCTACATATGAATTGGGTGATCCCAGACACACAATCTGGTTGATTTGCGACTCCCTCCTTAGTTCAGAGGGATTTGAGAGTTTGTGTAATACACACTGGGATTGCAGTATTGTTTGCACCCTGTAAGGGAATGACTAATAATCTCTCTCTCTCTCTCTCTCTCTCAGCTTTGTTTGTCTATTTCTCCCTCTCTCCCTCAACCCCATCCTCCCTCTCTCCCCTCTCCTCCTCCTCTCTCCCCCTCCTTCTCTCACTCCCCCACATTCTCTCTCCTCACTCCCTATTTTTCTTCCTCCCCCTCTCTCCCTCCCACCCTCTATCCCTCCCCTTTTCTGTCCCCCCCCTGCCCCTGTCCTCTCTCCCTGACCCTTACTCTCCCTCTATCTCTGCCTCCTCTCTCCCTCTCTCCCTCCAGCCTCTCTATCTCTCCTTCCCTATCCCTCTCCCAATGCAGTGGCCATTGGCTATCTGCTCACCAATGGCTTGGATACAGTGTACAGAATCACCGTGGACAGATCTATCATGTCCACTTGTGCTCACAAGGCACTAGGCTGAGAAACAACTTTTTCCCATGAACAGCGAGAATGGCCAACTGTTCATAAAAACCCTCCAAGACTCTACTATTTATTAACAATAACCATTTACTTTTGTCACTGGATATACATACTGCATGCATATGTATCATTTGTCAAAATGCGTATTATGTCTGTAGGTGTGTTGGCATTATTTTGCACCAAGGACCAGAGAACGATGTTATGCTGGGTTGTATTTGAACTATCAGATGATAATGAACTTGAACTTTAAATTTCTCCCTTAATATGGTGGTCACATCTCTGGCACAGAGGCTGGCCCCTCAGTTCAGAAGTTGGGGGGGGGGGTGGGAGAGATCAAAAAAGCAATGGCGATCGGGTGCTCATTGGTTAGGTGAATGGATAGGAGGTTCTGTGAATGAAATCAAGGCTCCCAGATGGTATGTTGACTCCCAGGTTCCAGGATCAGGAATGTCTCTGATCGAGTTCACAGCATTCTGAAGGGAGAGGGTGAGCAGCCAGATGTCATGGTCCACATGAGGACTAATGACACAGGTAGGAGTAGTGATGAGGTCCTGAACAGAGAGTATAGGGAGTTAGGAAAGAAGTTAAAAACCAGGACTTCAAAGGTGGTAATTTCAGGATTGGTGCTTGTGCCACGCACCAGAGAGGGTAGGAATAGGAAGTTGTGGCAGATGAGTGTGTGGCTGAAGAGTTGGTGCAGGGGGCAGGGGTTTAGATTTGTGGATCATTGGGATCTCTTCTGGGGAAGGTCTGACCTGTACAAAAAGGGCGGCCTGCACCTGAACTGGAAAGGGATGAAAATTCTGGTGGTCAGGTTTGCTAGAGTTGTTGGGGAGGGTTTAAACTAGTTTGACACGGTTGGTGGAAACCAAAATGTGAGTGCAGAGAATAGGGCAGAAGGTCAAAGGCATGATACTATGTGTTCTGAGTTTGTGAAGAAGGACAGGCATAAATGTAGTCAGTTAGATGGGTTGAAATGGGTCTATTTCAATGCTAGGAATAATGGGATGAACTTAAGAGCATGGATTGGTATGTGGAACTACGGTATTGTGGTTGCTACAGAGATTTGGTTGGAGGATGGGCAGGTACTAGGGTTTAGGTGATTTAAAAGGAATAGGATGGGAGATAAGAGAGGAGGGGGGGAGAGAATAGCATTACTGGCCAGGGATTGTATCACGGCAAAAGAAAGGGAGGAGGATGTGGAGAGATTGTCCACTGAGGCAGTGTGGGTGGAAGTCAAAAATAGGAAGGGAGCAATCACTGTGCTGGGAGTAGTCTATTGGCCCCAAATAGCCCTAAGGACACTGAGGAGCAGATAAGCAGGCACATTTTGGAATAGTGCTGGAAATACAGGGTTGTAGTTATGGATGATTTCAACTTCCCTAATATTGACTGGCACCTTTTACTGCAAGAGGGATAGATGGGTCTGAACTTGTCAGTTGTGTCCAAGAAGGATTGCTGACACAGTATGTGGACCAGCTGACGAGAGGAGAGGCCTTACTGGATCTAGTTCAGTGTAATGAACCGGGTCAGTTGGCGGACCTCTCGGTGGGGGAGTATTTTGCCAAGAGTGACCGTGCCTAGCTATGGAAAGGAAAAGAGAACAAGGTCAGAAAGTGTTTAATTGGGGAAGGACTGATTAAAATGGGATGACGCAGGAACTAATGAGAGTAAATTGGAAACCTCAGTTTTCTTCAGGCTGACTTCCAGGCCAAACATTTTGGCAGTTTCCGCAAAACAGATGTCAAGCGCTGAAGAGCTGGCTCTGAATGGGCAACTAAAGCGGCATCGTCTGCAAAGAGTAGTTCACAGACAAGTTGCTCTTGTGTCTTGGTGGGAGCTTGCAGGCGCCATCAGCCAGCTCCCCACCATGACTACCAGCCCCTCCACATCTCCATCGGGCACACAAAACTCAAAACGGTCAACCAGTTTACCTATCTCGGCTACACCATTTCATCGGATGCAAGGATTGACAACGAGATAGACAACAGACTTGCCAAGGCAAATAGCGCCTTTGGAAGACTACAAAAAAGAGTCTGGAAAAACAACCAACTAAAAAACCTCACAAAGATTAGCGTATACAGAGCCGTTGTCATACCCACACTCCTGTTTGGCTCCAAATCATGGGTCCTCTACCAGCATCACCTACGTCTCCTAGAACGCTTCCACCAGCGTTGTCTCCGCTTCATCCTCAACATTCATTGGAGCGACTTCATCCCTAACATCGAAGTACTCGAGATGGCAGAGGCTGACAGCATCGAATCCATACTTCTGAAGATCCAACTGCGCTGGGTAGGTCACATCTCCAGAATGGAGGACCATCGCCTTCCCAAGATCGTGTTATATGGCGAGTTCTCCTCTGGCCACCGTGACAGAGGTGCACCAAAGAAAAAGTACAAGGACTGCCTAAAGAAATCTCTTGGTGCCTGTCACATTGACCACCGACAGTGAGCTGATATCGCCTCAAACCGTGCATCTTGGCGCCTCACAGTTCGGTGGACAGCAACCTCCTTTGAAGAAGACCACAGAGCCCACCTCACTGACAAAAGACAAAGGAGGAAAAACCCAACACCCAACCCCAACCAACCAATTTTCCCCTGCAACCGCTGCAACCGTGTCTGCCTGTCCCGCATTGGACTTGTCAGCCACAAATGAGCCTGCAGCTGACGTGGACATTTACCCCTCCATAAATCTTCGTCTGTGAAGCCAAGCCAAAGAAATTGGAAACAGATGTTCAAGGGAGAAAGCACAGAACCAAGATGAGGGAGGTTAGGGATCACTTGTACTGAGTTCAGAATAGGTTTGTTCCATCGGAACAAGGAAAAAATGGTAGGAAAAGGAACCATGGTTGATGAAACAGGTGAGGCAGCTGTTCAAGAGGAAGAAGGAAATATATGTTAGATATAGGAAGCAGGAAACTGGAAGGCCCATGAAAAAGAAAGAAAGAACTTAGGAGAGCTCAAGGGGGGCATGAAAAGGGCTTGGCATGTAGGATTAAGGAGAACCCCAAGGCATATGTGAAGAACAGATGGATGATGAGTATGTTCTATGTTCTAGCTCATGCCATCTAGTTCTAATATCATCTAGCCTGGTTAAAAGACTGTGAGCATTCACTTTATTCGTGCCCCTCAGGATTTGATCAACCTCAAAAAGGTCACCCCCTACACACCAGGGAATAAAGATTAATCTTACCCCAATAATTCAAACCTTCCAATCCCAGTAAAATTCTAGAGAACCTCTTCTGCACCCTTTCCAGTTCAAAGACTATGCACCAATCTGAACCCTTATTTCACAAGTACATGGAGGAGTTGAGAAGGAGATGGAAAGATTTACAAGTAAAATACCAGGAGAGGACACCATTCATGATATCTTCCAGCTGGATGTATTTTCTTTAAATCACAAGACTGAAGAATGACCTAATAAAAGATTGTACAGCTATTAGTGTGGGCAAGTACAAAATTAAACGTCATTAAAGATAAGACAGTGACCACAAAATTAAATAATAATTCTGAAGAAAATTTAAACAGAGGAACAAGGATATTAGGATTGGGGCTAATAGGATCGCAGTTAGGAAACCTACAGGAGTTCTATCGAGACCACCCTGGTCGGCTGCGTCACAGTGTGGTATGAGGTACACTGGAGTCTTCCGCATCCCCCCCCCCATCCCCTCATCGATGTGATCTACCGGGATCAGTGTCTGAAGAGGGCGTGAAAAAATCAATGAGGACCCCTTCCACCCCACACACAGCATCTTTCAGCTGCTCCTGTCAGAAGGAGATACAGGAACATCAGAGCTCACACAGCAGGCTGAAGGACAGTTTCTGCCCACGGGGAGTGAGAATGCAAAGGGACTGTTCACACTAACCACCTGGGACACTCATAGTTACAAAACTTTATTTATTTATTTGTATATATGAATACTCATCTTGCATATGTATTGTCTGTCTGTATGTGTGCTATGTCTGCTTGTGTGTCTGCGTGTTTTTGCTCTGAGAATGCCATTTTGTTGGCTTCACTGGAAAAAGTATGTGATGTCATATATCTACTCTGACAATAAATCAGAATCTGTGTTCTGCAATCAGATGACAATAAACTTGACTTTACTTGGAATGTGATAGTTCCAATGGGCTGAATAGTCTAAATCTGTGAAGTGCAGAAAAGTGCTAGAGAAACTCAGCAGGTCACGCAGTAAAAGGCATGATCCCCTCTTCAGGAGTGCTGAAAATCAGGCAGACACCTGTATGAAAAGGTGGTGAGTGGGGTGGAAGAAAGGGGAAGAACTCAGGCAAACAGGAAAGAGGTAGGTGGATACAGGGCGCAAGGTTAGAAGCTGAGAAGTTACAGAGGAGAGGGCTGAGGCTGAAGAAAGATAGGTCTCTGAGCGAGGAAGGGGAGGGCATGGGAAGCTGGAGGAAAGGAGACAAAGGGATGAGAGAGACCAGGGGAGGTATTTAACAGACATCTGCCGAGACTGTATACAGTATAGGGTGTAGTTCCTCTAATTTGTAGATGGTCTCAGCTTGGCAGTACACAAGGCATGGTGACAGTGTGGTGTGGAATTGAAGTGAGGCAGCTGGTCAATAGGAAAAAGGAACTATATATTAGATATAGGAAGTAGAAAACAGGAAGGGTTCATGAGAAATATATGGTAGCCAGAAAGTTGCTTAAGAAAGCACTTAGGAGAGCTCAAAGTGTGGTGGGGGGGGGGGGGGGGCATGAGAAGATCTTGGCGTAAGATTAAGGAGAACCCCAAGTGTTCTATGCATAAGTGAAGAACGGAAGGATGATGAGAATGAAGGTGGGGCAGCTAAAGGATAAAGGAGACAACATTTGGACAGGCACATGGATAGGAAAGGTTTGGAGGGATGTGGTCTGAATGGAGGTGGGACTTGGATGGACAAGATGGGCTGAAGAGTCAGTTTCCATGTTGTTGAACTCTCTGGCTCCATGTCCTGTAGTTGTGAAAGATGCTGCATTTCCTCCCTTTGCATAATGCAAGATTCTTTTATTATCATGGAATAAAACAGATGTAATATACAAGAAATCGCATTTAATCTGTTGTAAGGTGAAGATTTGGCATCAGCAGAAATTGCCCGGTGCCCCCTTGCAAGAGAAAGCGAAGCAGAGGAGTGTCCCTTCAGAGTGTCTGTGGATTTGCCTCCAGTGTTCCCTAGCTTCTTCAGCCACACAGACTCAGTCCAAACCATTGGCAACCCGATCCAAACCTCTGATACAGTCAGGATGTTTTCAATGCCCCTGGCACCTTCTTGCATCCTGGTAGCCATTCAGCCAGTCTTGAACCAGTCTCCAGCAATCTGCAGCCTGGTGTGAGTTCTTTCACCGCAAGTTGCCAGCAGCCTGCAGCTTGCGTGGGTTCCTCACTTCAAGTTAACAAAAGCCTGTTGGCCTTGTTTCTTCAGCTGCCATGGTTACCATCTAGAATAGTCATCTACTCTGCTTCTCCTTCTCACATGTGATGGGGTGGTCTCCAATTTTCTGGTACCCTGCACCAGTCCTCTGCTTCCCTAGAGTCTGCAATCTCTCATGGCCACTGCCTGTGCAGGCACCACCATATTGGGCCCTTTCCATTTCCCTCACTCCCTATTGGAGTAGCACCAGTCTGGACCCAGCCACAGGCTCTCCTCCCTGCCCCCTTCCATCACCAGGCTGACTATGGGGGGAGGAGGCACGGACATTTGCACCACACATCTTTTACTCCAGGGCCGCACTGAGTCCCCAGCAGCACTTTCCTCTCAGGGCAGCGTGGCTCAAACAAGGGCCATGTCTGCAAGCGCTAACTCTGACCACAGCTTGCTGGTTGTAGACACTATCCAGGTGCTGTGAATTGCAATGGACTAGAACATCTCATTTATAGCAAGGAAGGCATTCCCACCAAGCAGAATCCAATGTTCCTGCCTAGTCCTGTGACTGATAGGGATGTGTCAGTAGTTGTAAAGAACATCACATAATCTCATGATGCTCCACTGCACTGTGGTTCAACCCCTGGAAATCATCCCAATCCATAGGAAAGTGCAGCTTCCATCTTGCTCAGAGAGCAAAGTCATCTAGTGGTTTGGTGGGATAAGAATTGCATTCCACCTGGCTGCATAAATGGCTCGATGCAAAATGAAATATTTGGGGGAGGGGGTGGTGTCTCCTCTGCCTTGGTTCTCATACAGAAAGAAAAGGACGTAAAGTCCTTTGACATGACAGCCAATCCGCTCAGGGAGAGCTCATTTTGCTGTAACCTGTGAGATTCCTCTTCCAGCTACGTGATTCCTGTGCTATTTCTCACCACGCTGTTCACCTGTCAAGAGTCCTAGGTATTGTATTAAAAAAGACTCCAGAAGCATGCTGCTTACCTGGCTCCTGCCAGAAGGAAAAACACCTAATCATTTTGGACAGACTTAAACCTAACGGCAGGAAATTTGTTTTTGCTAATTTTAGGTACCCCATCCCCCAACCCCCCGCCCACTTTCTGGTTCCATCTCTTCTTTACCTACTGCTGTTCTTATTTTTCTCTCTTGTATCTCTCTCCCTTCCCCCCTCTCACCCCCACACTCAGTGGCCACTCCCTGCTTCTTCACTTTTTCCACCTTGTCAAGTCAAATTTATTGTCATCTGATTGTACAAATACAACCCGACGAAACAGAGTTCTCCGTTCCTCGGTCCAAAAACACGCAGACACAAAACTAGACATAGTCCACATATAGACAAACGATACATATGTAGGACAAGCATTTCATCTATACAAATAAATAAATAATTGTTGTTTCACAAATTTTGTCCAATACCCTGTCACCACTCAGCCCTTTCCCATTTCGTAAATATTATATCAACCACCTTTTAGTTTTGTCTCGATAAAGAGTCCTGACCCATGGATGTTGTCCAACCGACTGATTTCATCCAGCAGCTCAATGTTCCAGCAATTTGCTGTCTGTTTGCAATTTTCTGTTGAACATTTTTTTTAGTTCACGCAGGCAGAAATGAGAATACAGAACCCATTCTCACTTGGAGGGGCTAGGGTTCATCAGTGAGCTTAACCGAGTATTGGAGGGAGAACGAAACAGAAGGCTATTCAGATGGAGTTAAATGAAACAGGTGCTAGGGAGCTTGGGTGGAGCATAAATTGCCCTGGACTAGCTGGAATAACAAAATGCCAGGGAAATCATATCAGAATTTATGTGCCTGTCTTTCTGAAAGACACAAAACTAACAGAAATACAGAAAAAAGCACCAATTGAGATTTGAAAAAAAATTAAAATTTGTAAGACAAATATACAGTGATAGTTTAGGCCGATAGAGACTAGATCTGATGATCGACATCCTGGAGTTTTAAATGAAGGGGCTGTAAAGATAATGCATGGTCTGGTTAATCCTCTTACAAAATCTGAGAATTGCTCTTTTGAATCGAGCTGCTCATTGCCCCATTTGCACTGAGATACAGTGAAAATCTTTTTTTTTACATGCCATCCAGGCAAGAGAACCCAGACTTGAGCATAGCAGTCCAAAGAAAAAGAGGGTAGAAAAAAAAGGGAGAGAGAAAGCAGGCAAGTCCCACATTGTCAGCAATAGGAGAAATGTTGGAATCACTGAGGAAGGGTTTAAGGATATTTAGACGGGAAAAACAGAATTGAGCAGAATCAGAATGGACTTAACATATAACATAACATAACAATTACAGCATGGAAACAGGCCATTAGGCCCTTCTAGTCCGCACCGAACCCAACACCCCTTTCTAGTCCCACCTCCCTGCACAATACCCATAACCCTCCATCTTCTTCTCATCCATATACCTGTCCAACCTTTTCTTACATAATACAATTGACTCCGCCGCCACTATTTCTCCCGGAAGATCATTCCACACGGCTACCACTCTCTGAGTAAAGAAGTTCCCCCTCATGTTACCTCTAAACCTCTGCCCCTTAATTCTTAACTCATGTCCTCTTGTTTTAATCTTTCCTCCTCTTAACGGAAATAGTCTATCCACATCCACTCTGTCTATTCCTTTCATAATCTTAAATACTTCTATCAAATCCCCTCTCAACCTTCTACGCTCCAAAGAATAAAGACCCAATCTGTCCAATCTCTCCCCATACTCCAGATGCTTAAACCCAGGCAACATTCTCGTCAACCTTCTCTGCACTCTCTCCACTCTGTTTATATCCTTCCTCTAATTAGGCGACCAGAACTGCACACAGAACTCCAAATTAGGCCGCACCAACGTCTTATACAATCTCAACATCACCTCCCAACTCCTATATTCCATGCAATGATTGATAAAGGCCAGCATACTAAAAGCCTTCTTCACCACCCTATTCACGTGAGTTTCTACCTTCAGGGAACAATGTACCGTTACTCCTAAATCTTTCTGGTCTCCCTGTCTGTCACTCGCCCCCTCCTACTCCTCAGCCTTCTCCATTCCAGCCCTTCTGAGAGCTAGTGCACATCCTTTTGAGTTGCTCCTCTCCGGGTCTAACTCCACATCGCAAACCTCTCCTTTCCTTGTTTCCTTCTATTTTACTTTAGCTGATCTTTTTAATCACGTCTTTCTCTCTCACCCTCCACCAATTCTTTTACTTGTGTTTACTGAGACCGGCAGCTGGAGAAACACAGCAAAGCTAATGATACATAACCAACGTTTGGGGAAATACCTTGATGAAGGGCTCAATGTTCAGATTTATCCTTGCTATATAAAGTACACTGACCTGCTATGTTTCTCCAGCGTTGGGCTTTTACTTAAAACAAGGAAGCCTACAGATTATGGGTATAATGTCTTTACATATAGCAAAGCTAATGATACATAACCAACGTTTTGGGCATACTTTGATGAAGGCCTCATACCCGAAACATTGGATATGTATCTTTATCTTTGCAACATAACGTACAGTGACCTGTGAGTTTCTCCAGCTTTGTGTTTATACTTTAATACTACAGATTCTGGGTTTAATGTCACAAAAGCCTTTATTCCAAAACCTACTGCCTTGAAACAAACACAACAGCGAGCATTCTTACTCACCATTAATGATTAGTCAGACCATCTTTTATTCCTGTTTCAAGGTTCTCTCCTTCGTCCAGAGGGAGACCAGCAGTGGGAGTCGGGCTGGTGAGGGAGGGGGGTGGGAGACCAGCAGCGGGAGTCAGGCGGGTGGGGTGGGGGAGACCGGCAACGGGAGTCAGGTGGGTGAGGGGTGGAGACCAGCAGTGTGAGTCAAGTCATGGCTGAGTTGTTTGTCAGGCGTGGCTTGATGCGCTGCTATGAGGTGAGGTCAGCATGCGCGGGACTAGGCACCTGCCTGGAGTAGCCGGCTTTCGCTGCTAGACGGCTAGCAGTCAGCTGGCATGTTTAGGTGCCAGAAAGCTGTCCATTCCGTGGCCACCTAAACATGCCAGCTGAACTCTGCTAGCCACGCCTGCAGGTGCCTAATCTTCTTCTGAACACCTAACAGAGGCTATTGATTATGTATCTTTATCTTTGCTCTATAAACTGCACTGTTGACCTGCTGAGTTTCTCCAGCATCTTGTTTTTACTTCAACCGTGATGTCTGTAGACTTTCGTGTTTTACTTCTGGTTAAGAAGGCATACTTTGTGCTGGCTGTCATTAGTCAGGGGATTGAGTTCAAGGTCCATGAGGTAATGTTTCCCCCTCTAAAATACTCTGGTTAGACCACACATGGAGTATTGGATTCAGTTCTGGTCACCTCATTACAGGAAGGATGTAGATACTTGAAGGAGGAGATTTAGCAGGATGTTGCTTGGATTGGCAAACATGTTGTATGAAACAAAGCTCACAGAGCTTGTGCTTTTCTCTTTGGAGTGGTTAATAATGAGAGGTGACTTAATAGAGGTATATAAGATTATGAGGCATTTTGATAGGGTAGGCAAGCTGCACATTTCTCTTTGAGCGATAATACCAAATAACAGAGGACATCTGTTCAAAGTGAATGGAGGAATGTTTAGGGGAGATTTCGGGGTAAGTTTATTTTTAAAAAGAGAGTGGTTGATGCCTGGAATGCATTGCGTTGGGTGGTGGTGGAGGCTGGTACAATAGGAACTCTTAGATAATCGTGTACATTTAAGAAAAATAAAGGGCGTGAGGTAGGGAAGGTATAGTAGGATGAGCGACCACGCAGTTAGACAGGCTGAATCGCCACCCCAGTTGCCTGACACAAGATGGCATGGGCCCCCCTCCCTTCCAAGGAGAATCCCATGGTTGGCGACACACGCTGCCAAGGGGACAGCGCCGCTTCCATGGGGCGGGCCGCTGGATGGGGAGTGACGCTGCGACGCACTGACCTCACTTCTTAAGGCCAGCCCGTCCCTCACAGGAAGTGGGTGGTCTAATCAAGCAGCGCGAGGGATTCAAATAAAGTTCAATTACTGTTTCATCTTCATGCTGTGTGGACGTCTCTCAGTTTGGTAGCACTGCCGTTAGCATATGCTACAGTGGTGACTCCGATGGTCCCAACGTCTTTGGATCCCACCTCGAATGCGACAAAATGCAGGATGCTACTACCACTACAGTGGCAATGGCTGCGACCAATGCTGTGGGCATGCATTTGTCACCCATCTGGGTAAATCAGCCCAGGAATTGGTTACAACTGCACAAGTCCCAGTTCCAGATCAGAGACATTGTCTCAGAGGACACCAAGTTCTGGCACATCGTCGATGCCCTGTATGCCGTTACCACAGTAAAAGTAAACTCCTTTGTGGAAACTCCTATGGAGCCTAAGTATGAACAATTCCAACCTTTTCTCCTCGATTCCCTGGAACTCAGCCAACACAAGCATGCCATCCACATCCTGAATAGGCAAGGCCTGGGCAATAGGAACCCCTCCGAGCTCATGCAAGAAATGATGGCCTTAGTGGATGGACACACAAACTGTTTCTTATTCGAGTCCCTGTTCCTCTCCAAGCTACTGATACACGTTTCCTCAGCAATATCCGACAGGAATTTCAGCGCCCCACACCTGGTAGCCAAGGAAGCAGATAGACTTTTCCACAACCTGCAACAGAGCTCCATACATGTACAACCAATCTACGCCGTTGGCGTCATCTGTTCAGCCCCCACCGCCAGGGCCCCCAGCAGTAGCCAAAGCCCAGCCGCAACGTAATGAGTGCTCAGACAAACAGAACAATTACTGTTTCTACCACCACAGATGGGGTCGTAAACCCTGGTGGTGCACCTCTCCATGCTCATACCCCAATGCCGTCAAGTGCAGTGGCAGGAAATCGACACACCGGTAGCTGATAATGGTCTCGGTGGTTGGTACACATAAAGGCCTACTCTACCTCAGGGACCAGTGAACAAAGAGGGATTTCCTAGTCAAAACAGGCACAGAGATAAGCCTCATTCCACTGACTTTTTTCTCCTATAGGCAGCCAATGTTTCTTCCATTCCGAGTTTCAGCACCAATCTGGTCACAATCCATACCATGGACATGGTTTACCGCTGGACATGTATGATTGCGTTCATGGGACAAGCCCTACTCAGAGAAGATTTACTCCGGGCACACGAGCTCCTGGTGGACATGAACAGATTCCATTTGATCATTCTACCATATTCCAGTCATACCCCCTTACACTATGGCAATGTTCCTTTCTACCATTAGGAATCCATGCTCTGGACTATAATGAATATGCCCGCCTACTGGCCATGTATCCATCAATGTTGGTGCCCAACTTCCATGACACTAAACCAGCACATGGCATGGAGTACCATATCGGGATGACCAGGGCTTCAGTGTAGGCACGGGCATGGCACCCCCTGCAGGATAATCTCCTCCAAGCCAAGACCAAGTTCGCTGCCATGGAGGAGTTGGATACTGTCTGCCATTC
The DNA here is from genome assembly GCF_036971445.1 of Narcine bancroftii. Taxonomy (NCBI): domain Eukaryota; kingdom Metazoa; phylum Chordata; class Chondrichthyes; order Torpediniformes; family Narcinidae; genus Narcine; species Narcine bancroftii. The sequence goes on from NC_091472.1 coordinate 22,211,091, forward strand.
AAACAGCCCCTGGGTGTCCCTGCTGCACACGGTCCAGAAGAAGTCTGGTATTTGGCATCCATGTGGTGACTACAGATGACTCAATTATGCCACTGTCCCAGATAGATACCCCATCTCACACGTTCAGGATTTTGATATGAGGCTCCAGGGCTGCCAGATCTTTTCCAAGGTGGACCTCATCAAAGGGTACCATCAGATTCTGGTGCATCCCAGCAATGACCCGAAAATGGCCATTTTTCACCTTTCAGCCTTTTCGAGTTCCTTCGGATGCCTTTCGGTCTAAAGAACATAGCCCAGATGTTTCAGAGTCTCATGGACGTGGTTGACAGGGACCTCAATTTCATCTTTGTCTACCTGGATGAAATTCTCATCACCAACCCTGATGCCAGCACACACAGGACACACCTGACTCGCCTCTTTGCCAGGTTACAGGAGTTCGGACTCACGGTGAACCCAGCTAAGTGCCAATTCAGCCTGGAATCAATCAATTTCTTGGGACACCATATAAACCAAGAGGGGGTCCACACCGCTGCTGGATAAGGTGGAAACCATCCAATGTTTCCCAAGCTGACCACAATCAAAGGTCTACAGGAATTCCTAGGGAGGATGAACTTTTATCATAGTTTCCACCCTCATACAATCCCTATTCGACCCCATCAAACTCAGCGACAAGGTGCTCCAGTGGACACGCAAAACCATTGAAGCATTCCAGGCAACCAAAGAGGCACTAACGGAGGCCACATCTTTGGCCCAAGTTCAGTTACTGGTTCACCTTGTGCTGCGTGGACATTGTTGTGAAGTAGGTTTACATAAGTCAGCACAACATTGTGCATTGTGCTGTAGTGTTCTTTGTTCTAAGAATTCCACCAGACTCAAAATTTAGGTCCATTGGTACATTCATCACCCTGTCCTTTTCCTCCTGTATCTCTTTCCAAATCGAAGCCATCTTTCTGGATCCTGAGGGTCAGACCAGACACACACAACCCCTTCTATTCCAACAAGTGTGCACAAATTTCAATGAGGCAACTCACTCTGGTAGATTTCTATTGATCTTGGCCAGTGGTTCTGAACCTTTTTCTTTCCACTCACAAAACCACTTTAAGTAATCCCTATGCCATAGGTACTCTGTGATTAGTAAGAGATTGCATGTGGGTGGAAAGTTTGAAAGCCACTGTTTTAATTGTACCCAATTGACTCGTTATGTGCACGGTTTCAGAACTCCAAAGGAGATGGGCTGATGACAATTTTTCTCAAGCAAAATATTTCAGTCGCAATGGGGTCCAGAGCAGTGATTCTCAACCTTCCCTTCCCACTCACATCCCACCTTAAGCAATCCCTTACTAATCACAGAGCACCGATGGCAAAGGGATTACTTAAAGTGGGATGTGAGTGGAAAGAAAAAAGTTGAGACCCACTGACCTAGGCAGCGATGGCAATGAGAATACCAACCACGTTCACACAATTCCTGATAAAGCGGTGCAAAAGCAGATCAACTGAGTCACAGAATAAAACATACTGTAATTTTCTTCTCTCATCCAATTCATCTTTGATAGATCAGCTATTAAATTAAATTCTATTAATTTCTTTGCAGACATTTTATCAAATTCATTTATTGTAATTCCTGCATCATTAGCCCTGCTAGGACAATGCCACAGTCAAGACTTCCTAAGCTTTGCATTTGCTGAGTGCAGAAAATGATGTGTCATCAGAATTAATATAGATTCGATCACACCTGTGGACAAACGCCTATTCGTATTGGCCACTGGCCAACACTTAATTGAATATGCAGACTATAATAGACTTACATTAGCAGGCTTGATCTGATGAATGGTCAGAGAAACATTTTCTCCTCCTGAAATATATCGGGTATTTTGTACACTTCTATTAAGGTCAGCTAAGGGAGAAATTGATAGGTTATGGGGAAGAAGGCTGGGCAGTGGGGCTGAGTGGGTAAATGGATCAGCTCATGATTGAATGGCGGGGGCAGTTGAATTGTCTTTTTCTGCTCTGATATCTTATCGTCTTATCAATGAGAGTAAAAGAGTTGATGTTTCAGGCCGGAACTCAAGAATGTCAACCATTTTTTATTTTCCACAAAAACTGCCCAACCTGCTGAGTTCCTCCAGAAGATTGCTTGCTATTGTACTTTAGAGAAATCCCCTTAGTTTTATCCATTTCCCTTGCCACTTTCCCTGCCATCTGCCCTCAAGGATTTTCTCTTTGCCCCTTCTGTTGAAGACTCCCTGACCTGTAACATTAAGTGTTTCTCTTTGCACAGACGCTGCCTGACATTTTGGATAGTTATACAGGTTGTACCTCTTTAATCCGGGAGCTGGCCATTGCCGGACCGCAGAAATTGACCCCAAAGGGAACCACTCCCCCCCCATGTAAACATATCAAAGGTAGAACAAAACTTAAAAGAGGAAATGATACCGTGGGGCGAGACGGTTAGCGTAGTCATTAGCGCAACGCCTTTACAGCGCCAGCGACCGGAACCGGGAGTTCAAGTCCCGCGCAGCCTCTGAGATGTTTGTACTAACGGCAGCAGATTCAAACATGCCGGACCCCATGGGAGTTGCCAGATCACTGTGCTTCGGATAAGAGAGGTACAACCTGTATCAGATTTGTAGAGCCTGCAGTTTCTATTTCTAATTTGTGCCCTTCGTGATTGCCCTTTGCAGTAAGATAATCAGAAAAATCCCAGTGTTGCTTGCCACATATACCAGTGCAGTGTGGCCCACGTACTATTCTGATGGGCTTGCTTGACAACCAACATGAACTACAATTGCAACCACTGTGGACTTTCAATCTATAAACATAATTTCAAATCCCACAGTGGCAGCTAAGACCTTTAAATTCAATTAATTAAATATGTTCTGCAATGAAAATCTGGCATCAATAATAATGATTACAAAGCAACTGAACTATAAACATCCAGCTAACACTACCATCCATACTCAATCTGACCTTCATGTAATCCTAGAGCAACCATTCTCAACATTGTTTGGATGACTGAGTCCAAGTAAAGTTATCACTTGCCCACAGTGTGAAAAGGCCGGAGTGTCTGGCAGCTCTTCTAACATGTTGCTTAAAACATGGACAGAGCTGTTGCATCATTACCAGGCAGTAGGACCCTGCAGAGCAGTGCTGTGACTCCACTCCTTGCTCTCCTGAGTCCAGCGCCTCCTTTTTTTATGTTTATTGCAACAAACTCACTCATCATCTCATCTCATGTCCTGCAAAGCTTTTGAGGGTTTCAAATACTCAAGGTCAGAAAGAAACAGGTCCTTTCCTTTAGCTGCCCAGTAATCATCAAATAACAGGGGTACTCTTTCGATTACATTCAAAATTGTCCATATTTCAAAGGGTGTGCTCATGTGTTAATCTTGTGGCTCAATTTGTTTATATATACTGATTTCCTGTTTTCATTTTAAATGTACATGAGTCATTTGCCACTCAGCCATAAGACCACATCTTTGCTTTTTATTTGCATTCATTGCATAAGCAAGGCCACAAGGTATAAGTTAACCATGGCATTGATCAGAATAAAGAAAAACATTGTTTGGATATGGGCCCCTTAGCCTATGGACTCTGCTCACATTTTATGGCCCACCTTCTTGATGAAGCAGTCAAGTTCATTTGGTTTCTTCTGAACTTCTCTCTGAGTGACTATATGAAAAACATTTTTAAAAAAATTATGATTTCAGCCTGTGACCCTCCCTTAAATCTTGCACTTAAAAATAGCAAAACCAAAGACATGATTGTGGACTTCGGGAGGGAGTCAGGGGAACATGACCAAGTCCTCATCAAGAGATCAGTAGTGGAGAGGGTTAAGAACTTCAAATTCTTGGGTGTCGAAATCTCTGAGGATCTGTCCTGGACCCTCCATGTTGGTGGAATCACAAAGAAGGTTCGCCATTGGATATACTTGGTGAGGTGCTTGAGGAGATTCCATATGTCACCGAAGACTCTCGAAACCTTCTACAGGTGTACCACGGAGAGCATTCTGGCTGGTTGCATCACTGTCTGGTATGGAGGTGCCAACTCTCAAAACAAGGTAAAACTACAAAATCACAGCCACCGGATCTCGCTCCAGCGAGGACATCTTCATGAGGCGGTGTCTTAAAAAAGTGACCTCTATCCTCAAAGACCCCCACCACCCAGGCCATGCCTTCTTCACTCTTTTAGCCAGAGGGTCGTGGATGAGTGGAGCTGAAGCTCCTTTTCAAATAAAGTATCACATTTTCTAATTCTTCCACCTCCCTAGTGTATTTTTTCATAATCCTTGAAGTATAACTTATTATTTGTCCTCTTAAATAGGCTTTCAGAGCAGCCAATATAATAAATTTATCAGTAGTTAAATGTTCTCACAGAACATCTGAATTTGTCTCCTTATAAAATCACAAAAGCTCGATCTTCTCAACAGCAAGTGCCATCTGTAAACCGTCTTTTGTTTGTCCGGTATTGAAATTGTTAACACCAGAGATGAATGATCTGATAAAGTCTCGCTTTATATTCAGGCTTCATGATCCTACCCTGTAATTGAATTGATGCCAAAAAGAAATTATCCTAGAGTAGGAATCATGTCTATTAGAATAGAAAGAATAGTCCCTCTCCCTTGAATGAGATCTTCACCAGGCATCCATTAAATTCAATTCTCTCATTAATACTAAGGTAGTTTTTGCCACCTTTGTCCTAACAACTACCCATGTTTTTTTTAAATATTTTATTTAGAATTTTAAATCACATAACATTGATTATAACATATTCATACAGACATAACATGATTAAATAAACCCACCAACCTCCCTCATCCACCCCACTAACATCCTCCTTCCTCCCCTTCCCACCTACAAAGAAAAAAAGAAAGATCATCAATAAATCTTAATCAACCTTTTAGCTGCAGAAGTGGAAATATCCACCGAAGCAACCAAGAGATCAATTTATTTTGCTTATTTTATTTATTGTTAAAAATAAAGCATACAATCAAGTAAAGGATACAAATATACAAATTTTCCCCCCTTTTTCCTCCCTTTCCCCACCCTCCTCCCACCCCCCCCCCCATACTACCAAAAAGAAAGAAGGAAGGAAAGAAAAGGAGTTAACGCATATAACATTCAACCTGTTGCCATGTTTGGTGCCATCTCAACACAGGGGAAAAAACTCTACTACATATTTAAACCCATATATTTCATATATGGGTTCCACACCTTAACAAAAAGGAATCATTATTATGTAAATTATAAGTTATCTTTTCCAGAGGTATACAGGATCTCATGGCCATATGCCATCTTTGAATATTCAACTCAATTTCATTATTCCATGTAATAGCTAAACACTTTCTCACCACAGCTAATGCTAATCAAATAAACACAATCTGAAACTTATTTAATTTTAATTCAAGACTCAATTTCTTAATACGTCCCAATAAAAATACTAAAGGATCAAATTAAAGCTTAAATTTAAATAAACCTTCCAAAAATTCCATAATTTTACTCCAAAAAGGCTTCACTGTCTCACAAAGCCAAACTGAAAAGATCAAATTTTAATATCAAGAATTTTTAAATATGGACTCCACACTTTTACAAAAAAAATGTATTTATCTCTCAAATTATACATTGTCTTTTCTAAAGGAATACAAGCTTTCATCTTTTCAGACTTAAAACCAAATCAGATTTCTGTGTAACAGCTAAACATTTTTTAGAAACAGCCAAAGCCAAACATGAAAATTCAATTTGATACATAGTCAATCTCAACCCTAAGGCAATCGACTTAATATCCCCTAATAAAAATAATAATGGATCAAACGGTAAATTTACTTTAAATACCTGTTCAAAAAACGATTTAATTTGTAACCAAAAATTTTTAACCTTAAAACAAGTCCAAATTGAATGAAATAAAGTATCTATTTCTTGACCACACCTGAAATGCAAATCTGAAGAACTAAGTACATTTAAAAAAAATTTTCTGAGGAGTTAAATACAACTGATGTAAAAAGTTATATTGTATGAACCTATATCGCACATTTATGACCTTAGTCATACTGTCTTTACACAAGTTCCTTCAAACACTTTCATCTATCGTTCTATTCAAATCCAATTTCCATTTCACTCTCGATTTATGACATTTTATTTTGTAATAACATGTAACTCAGAAATAAATTTACTTGAATCTTCCTTAGTTAAGTAATAATTCTAAATAACTGCCCATGTTGATTTATCTAGAATAGATCCAGACAAAAATTAAAATCCCCCCACTAAGATGTTTCCATGTGCATCTGCCAATTTGAAAAGAGTTTCATTAATACATTTCTCATCATCAGTGTTTGGAATATACAAATTCATCAAGGTCCATGGTTCTGAATATATCTGACAGTGTACCATTATGAACCTATTTGCAGGTTCTGTAACTACATCCTGTGTTATAAATGAAAGATTTTTTTCCATTTTGAAATTGCTACTCCTCTTGAATTTGAGTTAAATGAAAAAGCTATGACCTGACCAAACCAATCCCTTTTTAATTTTTGATGTTCTTTTCCAAATAAGTGAATTTCTTGAAGGAAGGTCATTTTTTAAATATGTATCAATATCCTCTTTCCTTTCACCCTTCTGTTCAAACCATTAACGTTAAAACTTATAAATTTCACTGTGTTACTCATTTCTACAGAGATTCATCAAATCAAGTCTTTTACCACCTGTCCCCTTGACCCACACCTTCCCCCTCATAGATTGGTCAGTCCTTATCCTCTGGAGCAAAATGCATGGTCTCCAACAATCCCAGTGGAAAAAATAGAGAAGTAATAAAGTAGAAATAAAGAATTCCCCCTGTGTAGAGTTGATAATGATTTTACAACACTACCCCCCTCCACTTTACAGGTTGTGGCAAAAGCCACACATACACATATGATGCAACAGAATTCAGGTCCCCACCATGTCCCTAGTCCCCCAGAGTATTCCCAAAGTATTCACAAGGGAAAAATATAAAAAATAAGAAAAATAGAGAAGTAATAAAGTAGAAATAAAGAATTCCCCCTGTGTAGAGTTGATAATGATTTTACAACACTACCCCCCTCCACTTTACAGGTTGTGGCAAAAGCCACACATACACATATGATGCAACAGAATTCAGGTCCCCACCATGTCCCTAGTCCCCCAGAGTATTCCCAAAGTATTCACAAGGGAAAAATATAAAAAATAAGAAAACATTTCTTAAAATGTATACACCACTGCAATTTTTTAGTTCTAGTAATTGATTTACAAAGTCCGTTGGAGTCTGTTGGAGTTAAATTCCCATCTGCATTTCAGCAATGCTGCCCATAAATCTGGAAAGAACAACACTTTGCTTCCCTTGGCTTCCAATGGCTTCCAATGGAAACAATAGAAACTGCCTTCCATACTGTAGCATTCTCCCGCTCCACCTGGCCATTCCCCTAGGAGTTATAGCTCATGGTTGTGCTGGTGACTATACCCCGCATCAAAAGGTACTGTCACAGCTTTTCACTAATAAAAGAGAATCCCCCATTGCTGTGGTTGAAGATGCTGTGTAATGCCTTTGTAACAGTGGCCTTGGTCATGTCTGGGCAGGGGATGGCAAATGGGAATTAGGAGAACTCATCAACAATGTGGAGGAAGTACAAGTTCCGATTAGATCATGGCAGGGGCCCCTTGAAATCTGTGTTCGGGTATTTGAAGGGTCGAGTAGCCTTGATCAGATGTGACTTGTCGAGTCTGTGGAAACGTAATTTGCATTCGGCGCAAACCCGACCATTTCTAGTCTGGGTCCGGATGTCTTCGATGGAGTTGGGTGGTTTTTGGCCTTGAGACAATGAAAAAACCTAGTGACACTGGAGTGGCAGAGGTCCTTGTGGAGAGATTGGAGCTGATCGGACTGTGAGCTGGTGCACATCCCCAAGACAGGGCATCTGAAGGCTCACTGAGTTTCCTGGGCTGGTACAGGATCCCATAATTATAGACGGAGAGTTTTATCCTCCATCTCAGGATTTTATTGGTTTTGATTTTACCCTGCTGTTTGTTGTGGACTATAAGTGTGACTGCACATTGGTCAGTCAGCAAGGTAAATCACTTACCAGCCAGGTAGTGCCTCCATTGGCACATTACCTCAATGATTGCCTGGACCTCCTTCTTAATGGAGGACTGTCAGATATCAGGGCCATGGAGAGTGTGGGAGAAGAATGCTACTGGTCTGCCTACTAGAGTGAAATCGGAGGGATTGCTCTCTACCTGGAAAGGGGTGGACTTGTCCACGGCATGCATCATGGCTTTGGCGATGTCCTTTTTGATACAGGTGAAAGCCTCCTGGGTTTCTGCCAGGAGTGGAAAGGATGTGGCTTTCACCAGGGGTCTGGCCTTGTCAGCATAATGGGGAAACCAATTGGGAAAACAATTAAGTAAGAGAAAACCCCCAGGCACATCTTGAGAGTCTTGAGGATGTGAGGCAGGGAGAGTTCCATCAGAAGGCGCACAAGGTCGGCGTCTGGGCCAATGACTCCATGTTCCACGAGGCAACTGAAAATGGCCAGGCGTGATGTGCGGAACACACACTTTGCCTTGTTATAAGTGAAGGTGAATATCTTGGCCGTCTGGAGGAATTTCTCCAGGTTTGTGTTGTTGTCCTGCATGCCATGGCCATAGATGGCCACATTATCCTAATATGGCAACATGGCCTTGAGCCCATGCTGGTCTAGCATCAGTCTATTTCCCATTAGTAAACAGAAACCCCTTTGGTAACCCTGAAAGGGACCTTTAGGAAGTGGTAGAGATGACTGTCCACCTCAAATGCAGTGTACTGATGGTCCTCTGGGCAGAAGGGGAACTGGTGATAAGTTGACTTTAAATCAATGGTGGAGAACACCTGGGGAAGGGGGTACACATCCAGCTGCATTAATGGATTTATGGTTTTGCTGTAGTAAGACATCATGTGGAATTTTCCCCGTTCTTGATCACCACGACCTGGGCCCTCCAGGAGCTTGTGCTTGGTTCTATAATCCACTCAGCCAGAAACCTCTGACTTGACAAATGCCCTGTCCCCTGTGCTATATCTCCTGTTTTTGGTGGCGATTGGCTTGCAGTCAGGGGTAAGTTCATGAACAGGGGCAGGTGTACCCGGAGAGTGATAGCCCGCAGGTCAGATGCTCTGGATAGGACGTGGTGTGCCCATTGGTCACATGTGGAGGGGAGGGCAGCGATTGAAAATTGGTGGTTGCAGACAGTGAGAGGAGGATGGATCCTGTCGAATTCCAAGATGACGCTATTGAAATCAAGCCCCAGGAGATACCCCAGAGCTGGGGTATGACCAACAGTTTAAGATTGTCATAAGTAGTGCCCCGTAGAGTTAGTAGCCCAGAGTCTCAGCTGACTGTGACCTAGATGCCAGAGATATTTTGTAACTGGATGGACTCAGAACAAGTGAACAGACCCGCACCGTGTCAGGGTGCACAAAACATTCAGTGCTGCCACTGTCAAACAGGAAGGTGATGGGGTGTCTGTTTACTTCGACCTCTAAAATCAAATGGGTGGGTTGGTTAGGGCTGTGCTGGTTGAGTGTAAAGGAAGTGTTACAGACTCCAGAGGACCCCCAAAACCAGCAACAATAGATATGCACCACATCACAGGGTTACTTAAACAAAAGTAGTTTTTAATTATACTTGAACAAGAAAACAGAATTAAACTTTAACTTACTAATTAACCTACTTAATCCCCCCTCTAATACTAAGCGCAGGTGTGTATAATGTATATTTAAGATTAGAAAAGTTCTTTTCTCACTGGTTGTAGGCAATTCTTGAACTGTGCACAGAAGTTAGCATTAACAAAGTTCACCAATCTTTGTTGCTTAACAGGCAAAAGGTTACCACTCAGGAGGGTTCTTGCTGGTTCTTAGAGAGAGATTCCTTTTGTTCCAGGACATCCACAACTGATTCCTTTCCAATCAGCCTTGTTGACGAAACTTTCCCCCTTCAGGGTCCTCCAGATGATCCTCTTTCTTTCAGATCACCTTTCAGACCGCCAGTCTTCTCCTTCGACCAGGCAGTCTTCCAAAGTTTGCCAGCTTGTCCATCTGGAGATGATTTCTGTGACTCCTTCTCTCTCTGTTTCACATCCTGCCTCTCTGAGAGCCAGACTGTTCTGTCCCTGCCTGCAAAGATCATGTGCTCTCCCAGGCCAACTGTATTCTGCACCTTGGTTGCTCTTTCTGCAAAAAGCACCCTGCAAAAGTCCTGCAAGCCACCTCAAAATACTCTGTCACAGAAGCCAGTACCCGGTTGTAGTTGGAGTCGCCATCAGTATTGGATTGGTAAGATGGCACACGCAGTCTGAGCTGGGAAGATGGCGGCTTCCTCGGCATGCATGTGGTGCTATTGTTCGGGGATGGAAGTGACAGCGGAAATGACATTGGCCAAGATGGCTACCCCCACTGCCCACATGTGGCGCTGCTCCGGAGGGAAGGTCTGGACTTATGTACTTTAACAAAACGCCCTTTCTTCCTCTACCTTGAGCATATTGCTTCTTTGGCCAGGTAGCATTTCGGGGGTGCTTTGGTTGGCTGTAGTAGTAGCACTTTGGGGGCTTGGTGGCACTGAAGTCAGGATGCCCTTGCTCAGCGATGGAGTGGGGCCCTGTGTCCCAAGATGGCGGTGCCCGTGATCCTCACGAGGCAGCCATGTTGTCGTATGCGAAAGAGTCCAAGTTGCAGAGGGCTACATCCAGCATTTTGTCAACTTCAACAGCCCTTTCCAAGGTTGGTTCATTGAGCTCCAGTAGCTGCTGGCAGATACAGTCTGAGTGAAGCCCACTACACAGGCATCCCGGATGAGCTCGTTTGTCTAGACGTCTGTGGTTGCGTCTTTAAAGCTGCAGGCCCTCCTGAGTTCACGCAGGGCCCTAACATACTCTTCGAGGGGCTCGCTGGGCCATTGCTGGCACATAGCAAGGAGGTGCCTGGAGTAGACCGCGTTAGTCTTGAGACTGTACCTGCTTTGCAGTTTACTCATGGCCTCGTCGAACCTCCTGCAGCCTCAGATGAAGGTGTGGACCCAATGGTTGACCTTCCATCTCATCAAGCGCAATTTGTCACCATTGGTATTCACAACTTGAGAGCTGGCGTGCAAGAAGTTAGATAAGCCAGTGCTTGAATTGGTCTTCGGTGTCAGTCATTTGGGGATCTACATCTAGTTTGTCCGGCTTTAGTAGTTTCTCCATTGCAAAATCTTATGGTATTAAAATTGATTGACTATCAATAATACCAAAGGCTGGAGATACAGGACGACAAGCTTTTAATACCATAAAACTTGGACCATGCTCCTGTTCTGGCCTGATCCTAGGACGAGTACTGAGGGAGGGTCTTGGCTTAACTGCCTTTATTAGGGGATTCCAGGGGGTGGAGTCATCGAGGGAAAGCTGGCCAGCCATACATATGAACCATACACAGTGCCAGTAACCAACTAACAGTATACAGTGTGTGTCACGACACCATTCAACATGCATTAACTCTGGGGGCCTATGTCTTGCTCTCCCCATGTTCCTGCTCTCTCCTCACAATCCATCTCTCTCTCCAGTTCCTGATCTCTCCCTGTTCCCATAAATTGGAGGAGCAGCAGTTTATTTTCCATCTGGGCAATATCTATCTGGATGGCATTAACATCCACCTCTGATTTTTGCTAGCCCACTCCCCATTCTCCCTCTCTTCCCCATCCCTCTACCTTCTATCCTCCAGCTTACCTCCCCTTTCCTTTTCCATTCACAGAGCCAACACCCCCTCCCCCCTTCCTGCTTGCTGATGTGCCCTTGCTCCCTTATCAACCTATTGCCTCCTGCCAGTGGGTCTGTGGTCTTCAGCGGCCCTTTCCAAGGTTGGTTCATTGAGCTCCAGTAGCTGCTGGCAGATACAGTCTGAGTGAAGCCCACTATGGAGGCATCCCGGATGAGCTCGTTTGTCTAGACTTCTGTAGTTGCGTCTTTAAAGCTGCAAAATCAAGGCTCATGGGATTGGGGGCAAGGTAATGTGTGGATTGAGAACTGGCTGGCAGATAGAAGACAGAGAGTTGGGATAAACGGCTCGTTTTCTGAGTGGCAGGCGGTGACCAGTGGGGTGCCACAGGGATCTGTACTGGGACCCCAGCTGGTCACAATTTACATTAATGATCTAGATGAGGGGATTGGATGTAATATCTCCAAATTTGCAGACGACACTAAGCTAGGAGGGGTTGTGTCCACTGAAGAGGGAGTCAGGAAGCTCCAGTGTGATTTGGATAAATTGGGGGACTGGGCAGATACATGGCAAATACACTACAATGTGGATAAATGTGAGGTTATCCACTTTGGTAATACAAACCGGAGGGCAGATTACTATTTGAATGGCAATAGAATGGGAGATGGGGAAGTGCAGAGAGACATATGGATTCTTGTGCACCAGTCACTGAAGGCGAGCATGCAGGTACAGCAGGCAAATGGTATGTTGGCCTTCATATCAAGAGGGTTTGAGTATAGGAATAAGGCAACCTTACTGCAGCTGTACAGAGCCTTGGTGAGACCCCACCTGGAGTATTGTGTGCAGTTTTGGTCACCTTATCTAAGGAAGGATGTTCTTGCAATGGAGGGAGTGCAGAGGCGATTCACCAGGCTGATACCTGGAATGGCAGGAATAACTTATGAGGAAAGATTGCGCAAATTGGGATTGTACTCGCTGGAGTTTAGAAGATTGAGAGGGGATCTCATAGAGACATAAAATTCTGGCAGGACTGGACAGAATGGATGCAGATGGGATGTTTCCAAGGATGGGAAAATCCCGAACCCAGGGCCATGGTTTGAGGATAATAGGCAAACCATTTAGGACCGAGATGAGGAGGAATTTCTTTACCCAGAGGGTTGTGAATCTGTGGAATATATTGCCAAAGAGAGCAGTAGAGGCAGGTTCATTGAATATATTTAAGAGGGAATTAGATATATTTCTTCAGTATAAGGGAATTAGGGGTTACAGAGAGAAGGCAGGGACGGGGTACTGAACTTTAAGATCAGCCATGATCTCATTGAATGGTGGAGCAGGCTCGAAGGGCCGAATGACCTACTCCTGCTCCTATCTTCTATGTTTCTATGTTTCTATGTTTCCCCCTGCTCCTCCCCCTCAGGAAGGACCTGCCCAGTTGAGAGAGGTGTTCTGAACACCTACACAGCAAGAGATGACAGAGAACAACCAAGACTGCAGATGTTGGGATCCTCAGTGGACAAGGAGATGCTGGAGGTACAGGCAGCATCTGTTGGTAGAAATATTCAGTCAAGGTTTCAGTTAAACCATATAATCATAACCATATAACCACTTACAGCACAGAACAGGCCAGTTCGGCCCTACTAGTCCATGCCGTAGCAAATCCCCACCCTCCTAGTCCCACTGACCAGCACCCGGTCCATACCCCTCTAGTCCCCTCCTATCCATGTAACGATCCAGTTTTTCCTTAAATGTAACCAATGATCCCACCTCAACTGCGTCTGCCGGAAGCTCATTCCACATCCCCACCACCCTCTGCATAAAGAAATTTCCCCTCATGTTCCCTTTATAATTTTCCCCATTCAATCTTAAACCATGTCCTCTAGTTTGAATCTCCCCTTTCTTAATTGAAAAAGCCTATCGACATTTACTCTGTCTGTCCCGTTAAAAATCTTAAACACCTCTATCAAGTCCCCTCTCAATCTTCTACGCTCCAGAGAAAAAAAGCCCCAGTCTGCAAAACCTTTCCCTGTAACTCAGACCCTGAAATCCTGTCAACATACTCGTGAACCTTCTCTGCACTCTCTCTATTTTGTTTATATCTTTCCTATAATTTGCTGACCAAAACTGTACACAGTACTCCAAATTTGGCCTCACCAATGCCTTGTACAATTTCATCATAACCTTCCTACTCTTGAATTCAATACTCCGATTTATGAAGGCCAACATTCCAAATGCCTTCTTCACCACACCATCTACCTGAGTATCAGCCTTGAGGGTACTATTTACCACAACTCCTAAATCCCTTTGTTGCTCTGCACTCCTCAATTGTCTACCATTCAATGTATATGACCTATTTAAATTTGCCTTTCCAAAATGTAGCACCTCACATTTATCTGTATTAAATTCCATCAGCCATTTCTCAGCCCACACCTCCAGCCTTCCTAAATCACCTTTTAATCTACGGTAATCTACCTCACTGTCCACAACACCACCAATCTTTGTATCATCGGCAAACTTGCTTATCTAATTCTCCACCCCTACATCCAGATCGTTAATATATATAACAAATAATAGTGGACCCAGGATCGAACCCTGAGGAACTCCACTAGTCACCGGCCTCCAATTGGACAAACAATTTTCTACCACTACTCTCTGACACCTCCCATCCAACCACTGCTGAATCCATTTCACTACCTCTTTATTTATACCTAATGCCTCCACCTTTTTTCCTAACCTCCTGTGGGGAACTTTGTCAAAAGCTTTACTAAAGTCCAAATAGACAACATCCACAGCTTTCCCTTCATCAACCTTTTTTGTTACCCCCTCGAAGAACTCAATCAGGTTTGTCAAGTATGATCTACCCCTGACAAAACCATGCTGATTACTCCCTAGCAATCCCTGTACCTCCAAAAATTTGTAAATAGCATCTCTCAGAACACTTTCCATCAACTTGCCCACCAGAGACGTCAGACTTACAGGCCTATAATTCCCAGGTTTGCATTCGGACCCTTTCTTAAACAAAGGAACCACATGCGCCACCCTCCAATCCTTTGGCATCACCCCCGTGGCCAGTGACATCCTAAATATCTCTGTTAATGGCCCCACTAACTGTCCACTAGCCTCCCTGAGTGTCCTAGGGAATATTTTGTCCGGTGTGGGAGATTTATCCACCTTTATCTTTTTTAACACAGCCATCACTACTTCCTTGGTTATCCTTATATGCTTCATGACCTCCACACTATTTTTCTTTACTTCAACTGGTTCAACATTCTTTTCCCTAGTGAATACCGAGGCAAAGAAATCATTCAAAATTTCCCCCATTTCCTCAGACTTCTCACTCAGCCTACCCTCGCTATCTACAAGGGGTCCAATTTTATCTCTCACTAATCTTTTACTTTTAATGTACTTATAGAAACCCTTTGGATTTATTTTTACTCTGTCAGCCAAAGCCTCTTCATGCCTTTTTTTGGCCTTTCTAATTTCTTTCTTAAGATTCCTTCTACACTCCTTGTAGTCCTCCTTCAACTTCTCAGCTCCCTGCTCTTTATACCTCTTGTACACCTCGCTTTTTCTCCTAACCAAATTTCCAATATTTCTCGAAATCCAAGCCTCCCTATGACTTCCAGCCTTTCCTTTGATCCTCACTGGGACATAACTACTCTGTACCCTCAAAATTTCTTTTTTGAATATCCTCCATTTTTCATTAACATCCTTACCTGAAAATATCCTGTCCCACTCAATACTCCCCAAATCCCTTCTTATTCCTTCGAAATTTGCTCTTTTCCAATCCAGAACTTCAACTTTAGGCCTCTCCTTGCTCTTCCCTAAAACTACCCTAAAACTAACAGAATTATGATCACTAGACCCAATTGGTTCTCCAACATTAATGTCCGCTACCTGACCTAGCTCGTTCCCTAACAGGAGATCCAGAATTACACCGTCCTGAGTCGGTTCTTCTACTAACTGATTTAGAAAACAATCCTGAACACATTTAACGAACTCCAGCCCATCCAGCCCTCTAACCGTATGGGTATCCCAATCAATGTGAGGGAAGTTAAAATCTTCCATGATCACTACCTTATGATTTTCACACATATACGTTATCTCCCTACAAATTTGTTCCTCTAATTTTCTTGGCCCATTTGGTGGTCTGTAATACACCCCTATTAGCACCCACTTGCCTCCTCCACCCCTCAATTCCACCCAAACAGCCTCACTGGTCGATCCCTCCATACCATCCTGCCACCTCACGGCAGTAATGTCCTCCTTAACAAGCAGAGCAACTCCTCTTCCTTTATTACCCCCTGATCTATCACATCTAAAACAAATGTATCCTGGAATATTAAGTTGCCAGTCCTGCCCCTCCTGTAGCCATGTCTCACTAATTGCCACAATATCGTGACCCCAAGTCAGCATCTATCCATGCTCTCAGCTCATCTACCTTGTTCACTATGCTTCTTGCATTAAATTATATGCATCTCAGAGAATGACCCACACATACATTCTCTTTTCTACCTTCTACCCTAATCTCCATCCTACCTTTGTTATCTTTTTTATTCCTATCTAGGTGGCCATACTCCCTGGACACTACTCTCACACTCTGTTCCCCACTCCCCTGCCAAACTAGTTTAAACCTAGTTTGACCTTTTATTGAGACCAGAGTAAGAAGGGAAGATATCAACTATAAAAAGTGGAGAAAAAAGGGAAAGTCTGAAGAGGTGACAGGATACTTGACAGAAGAAGGTAGAAGAGGTGATGAGACAGATAGGGGAGGAGACTACTGGGAGGGAGGGGGCAAAGGAATAGAGAGATGTGAAAAATGTAGTAGGTAAAGACAAGATGGAAACAAAGGACCACATCTCTGATTTCTCCCATTTCCACTGTCATCCTCCATCCCCAGGTAAGAGTTCCCCTTAGTCCCCTTGTACAAGGCAAGGATTTGGCTTCTTGGATCATTGGGATCTCTTTTGGGGAAGGCATGATCTTTACAAGAGGGACGGGTTGCACCTAAATCCAAAAGGTGTCAACATTTTGGCAAATATGTTTGGTACAGCAGTGGGGCAAGGTTTAAACTAATTTGGCAGGGGTATGGGAACCAGAGTGATAGGGAAAAGGGTAGGGAAGATAAAGTAATGGCCAGGAAAAGAAAAATAGGAAAAGTAATGTTGGGAGGAGAAAGTAAAAAATCAGATGGTGCAGTGAGTTTTCGGGCCAATGCTAGTCTTAAGAAGATTACAAAGAAAAATAGTGGGCAGAAAAATCAAAAGAAAAGGTTACAGAAGTCACTAGATATTAAAAGGACAAAGAGCATAAGGGCACTTTATCTGAATGCCCGCAGTATTAGAAATAAGGTTAGTGAACTTGAGGCACAAATCGGTACCCATGCCTATGATTTGGTAGCCATTACGGAAACATGGCTACAAGGTGACCCTAAATGGGAATTAAACTTTCAAGGGTATCAGGTGGTGAAAGAGTTAGACAGGATGGTAAGGGAGATGGAGTTGCACTCTTAATCAAAGATGAGCTCCAGAATGATATAAGATCTAAAGAGCATAATTTGGGTAGAGATAAAGAATAACAAAGGTAAAAAAAAATTATTGGTGGGTGTTATCTATCGTCCAGCAAATAACTATAGTTTAGTGGCACAGGAAATAAATAGAGAGATAAGTGAGGCATGTAATAATGATACGGCAGTCGTCAATGGGGGTTAACTTCCACATAGATTGGGAAAATCAAGTTGGTCGTGGGAGTCTAGAAGAGGACTTCATAGAATGCATCCGTGATAGCTTTCTTGAGCAGCATGTGAAGGAACCCACAAGAGAAAATGCTCTCCTGGATCTAGTGTTGTGCAATGAGATAGGTAGAGTAAATGATGTAATAGTCAGAGACCATCTGGGAAATAGCGCTCATAGTATGATTGAATTTCTCATTCAGATGGAAGGGGAAATAGTTAGATCTAAAGCTAATATATTATGCTTAAACAGGGGTGACTACCATAGGATGAGAGAGGAATTGGGCAGAGTGGACTGGGAGCACAGGCTAATTGATGAAACAGTTGAGGAACAGTGGAAGTTTTTCAAAGAAATATTTTGTAATGCTCAACAAAAATATATTCCGGTCAGGAAAAAGGGCAGCAAGGGAGGGAAAAATCAACCGTGGTTAACAAAGGAAATAAAGAAGAGTATAAAATTGAAGGCACAGGTGTACAAAGCTGCAAAGAGCAGTGGGAAACTGGAAGATTGGGAAAACTTTAAGAGACAACAAGGGGTTACAAAGCAAGTAATAAGAAATGGGAAAAAGGATTATGAAAGTAAATTGGCACAAAATATAAAAACAGAAAGCAAAAAATTTTATAAATATATAAAACGGAAGAGGGTGGCCAGAGTTAACATAGGACCCTTGGAGGATGAGAAAGGAAAACTGGTAGCAAAAAAAGAGGAAATGGATGAGGCATTAAACAAATATTTTGTGTCAGTCTTCACGGTGGAAGACACGTCCAGCATGCCCAAGTGCGGAGTTAAGGATGTGAATGTTGGGGAGGGCCTTGATAAAATAGTTGTTACAAAGGAAGTAGTGATGGAGAAACTAATGGGACTAAAGCCAGACAAATCACCTGGTGCTGATGATATGCATCCAAGGGTTCTGAAGGAAATGGCAGAAGTTATAGTTGATGCATTGGTGGTCATATACCAAAATTCCTTGGATTCTGAGCAGGTCCCGGCAGACTGGAAGACAGCAAATGTCACGCCACTTTTTAAGAAGGGATGTAGGCAGAAGACTGGAAATTATCGGCCAATTAGCTTGACGTCTGTAGTTGGAAAAATGCTTGAAGCCGTCATTAAAGATGAAATAGTGAAACTTTTGCAACATCAGGGTTCAATCAGGCAAACGCAGCATGGCTTTAGAAAGGGAAGATCTTGTTTGACAAACTTGTTAGGATTCTTTGAGGATATAATGGGTGCGGTGGATAAAGGGGAACAGGTTGATGTTGTATATTTGGATTTCCCGAAAGCGTTTGATAAGGTGCCGCACAAGAGACTTCTCAGTGAGTTACAGGAAAGTGGAGTCCAGGGAAGTATATTGGCCTGGATTGAAAATTGGTTGTCTGACAGGAGGCAGAGAGTCGGGATAAATGGGAGTTTTTCAGGTTGGCAGAGAGTGGTAAGTGGGGTGCCGCAGGGGTCAGTGTTAGGCCCACAACTGTTCATCATTTACATTGATGACTTGGAGGAGGGGACAAAATGTGGTGTAGCCAAGTTTGCGGATGACACCAAATTGAGTGGAAGAGCAAATTGTAATGAGGATGTGGAGAGTCTGCAGAGGGATATAGTTAAGCTGGATGAGTGGGCAAATGTCTGGCAATGTTAGTAAATGTGAGGTTATCCACTTTGGCAAGAAAAATAAAAGAGCTGAATATTATTTAAAGGGTGAAAAACTACAACATGCTGTTGTGCAGAGGGACCTGGGAGTGCTTGTGCGTGAATCACAAAAAGTTAGGTTGCAGGTGCAGCAGGTTATTAAGAAGGGAAATGGAATGTTGGCCTTCATCGCTAGAGGAATTGAATTCAGGAGTAGGGAGGTAATGTTGCAACTGTATAAGGTACTGGTGAGACCGCACCTGGAGTACTGTGTCCAGTTCTGGTCTCCATATTTGAGGAAGGATATACTGGCTTTGGAGACGGTCCAGAAGAGGTTTACTAGGTTGATCCCTGGGATGAAGGGGTTGACTTATGATGAAAGATTAAATCGTCTAGGATTGTATTCGCTCGAGTTCAGAAGAATGAGAGGAGATCTTATAGAAACATATAGGATTATGA
Organism: Narcine bancroftii; assembly: GCF_036971445.1. Classification (NCBI taxonomy): domain Eukaryota; kingdom Metazoa; phylum Chordata; class Chondrichthyes; order Torpediniformes; family Narcinidae; genus Narcine; species Narcine bancroftii. The sequence goes on from NC_091472.1 coordinate 22,230,629, forward strand.
AGGGTATGGATAGGATAGATGTAGGAAGGTTTTTTGAGCTGGCCGAGGAAACTAAAATGAGAGGACAGTCTCAAGATTCGGAGGAGTAGATTTAGGACAGAGATGAGGAAAAATAGTTTTTTCCCAGAGAGTAGTGAATGTTTGGAATTCTCTAACCAGGGAAGTGGTTGAGGCTGCTTCATTAAACATATTTAAAATTCGGTTAGATAAATTTTTACATGATAGGTGAATTAGGGGATATGGGGAGAAGGCAGGTAGGTGGAGTTAGGTGATAAATTAGATCTGCCATCATCGTATTGAATGGCAGAGCAGGCTCGATGGGCCATTTTTGGCCTATTCCTGTTCCTACTTCCTATGTTCCTATGTTCCTCTCTTCTCACCTGACTGTACTAACCAAGAAAGCCCCATTTGTCTGCATTTGGCCCATATCCCTCTCAGCGTTTCCTATCCATGTGCATGTTTATGGTGTGTAAAAAAGGATTAAATATGTTCAGACAAGAAATGCAGGAAGAATTTCTATCTGAGGAAATGGCATAGTGATAGCCACTTTTGGATCCACAGTGCTGAAGGAAGTCAAAGTTCTAAAATTTTACGCCACACTTTCAGGGCCAGATTAAGGCCAACTGATGCCCTAAGCACAACCTAACAATGGTTTCCCCTCGTCCCTTCCATTGTCAAAATGACAAGACATTAAGACTCCATAAGTCCTGAATGTGAAATAATAGATTAAGAATTCAGTTTTCTTCCAGGCCAGACCCCACGATATTAAATATAACCTCTATATATATATATATATATATATATATATATGTATTTTTTTTTTCATTTAGTTCAGCTGCACCATGGTAAATCCAGCACTGGAAAAGAACTCTGTGGTGACCCCCCCCCCCGACACATTATCCGCTGACTCCTCCGCCAAATTCAGCGCAATCCCACCACTAACCACTTCTCCCTCTCCCCATCCCTAGCTGCTTTACGCAGGGATCAGTCTTTCTGGTCTTCTCTACAATTCCCATCTGCCTTTTCACCCCCCTCCCGCCACCCCCGCCACTCCTTGTTGTAACCACAAAAGGTGCTAAATTCATCCTTTCATCTTCCCCCTCTCACCTTCATCCAGGTCCACAAATGAACCTTCCAGGTGAGGTAGAACTTCACACAATGGCTCTAGTGGAGGATCCACAATTCCCATTTGAGTTGAATCCTCCCTGCCCTCAGAGTGCAGAAAGTAGGATTAAAACTGCCCCATCTTCATGGATCAGCAATGTCTAGTTGATGCCAGTGGTTCCAGGAGCCACAAGTGTGCCCCTGACCAATATCTTCAGAAGACGCTGCCTGGCCTACTGAGTTCCTCCAGCACTTGGTTTCTTCCTCCGGTTTCCAGCATCTGCAGTCTCTAGTGTCTCCACTGTCAATAGAGGAGGCAAAGTGTGCAGGCCTAGATTAACCATTAAGCAAAATAAGCACGTGCTTAGGGAGTCAGGGAAGTGGGGGGAGGGGGGGGAGGGGCGGGTCACCACAGAGTTCTTTTCCAGTGCTGGATTTACCATGGGAGCAGTTGAACTAAATGAAAAAAAAACACATATTATATATATATATATATATATATATATATATATATACAGGTTATATTTAATATCGTGGGGTCTGGCCTGGAAGAAAACTGAATTCTTAATCTATTATTTCACATTCAGGACTTCTGGAGTTTTAATGTCTTGTCAGTTAGACAATGAAAGGGATGAGGGAAAACCATTGTTAGGTTGTGCTTAGGGCATCAGTTGGCCTTAATCTGGCCCTGAAAGTGTGGCGTAAAATTTTAGAACTTTGACTTCATTCAGCACTAACATAACATAACATAACATAACAATTACAGCATGGAAACAGGTCAACACCCCTCTCTAGTCCCACCTCCCTGCACAATGCCCATAACCCTCCATCTTCTTCTCATCCATATACCTGTCCAACCTTTTCTTAAATAATACAATTGACTCCGCCACCACTATTTCTCCCGGAAGCTCATTCCACACGGCTACCACTCTCTGATCCAAAAGTGGCTATCACTATGCCATTTCCTCAGATAGAAATTCTTCCTGCATTTCTTGTCTGAACATATTTAATCCTTTTTTACACACCATCAACATGCACATGGATAGGAAACACTGAGAGGGATATGGGCCAAATGCAGACAAATGGGGCTTTCTTGGTTAGTACAGTCAGGTTAGGCTGAAGGGCCTATTTCTGTGGTGTGGATCTCCATGACCTTATAAATAAAAAAAAAAATTCACACACTCTGTATTACAAACAGAAGAACTCTACAGTTCCAAAGGTTTGTGTCTAACCCAAGGTGAACGTTTTACCAGGCAGGCTCACCAAATTGGAGGAACAACACCCAATTTTCCGCCTGGGCATCTTCCAACCAGATGGCATTAACATTGACTTCTCCATTTGTCTGGAAACCCCTCCCCAGAGTCTCTTGCTTTCCCAATCCCCCTGTCTCCTTTCCTCCAATTTCCCATCCCCTTCCCTCTCCATTTAGATAGTTATCCCCTCCTCCTATCACTTCCGAGCCTGCCCTCCCTCTCACATCTACCAATGAGTTCTTGTCTGTTGGCCCGGGCTCCTCCGCTGGTCTCTTATTCCCTCCTCCCACCACCACTTTTTTCAGGCGCCTGCCCACTTTTTGCTCAGACCTTGATGAAGGACTGCGGCCAGGAACATTGTTGCTCATATCGTTGCTTCCTACGGATGGTGTGTACCTGCTGAATTTAGTTTGTATATTACACTACTATTACAGCACATGCAGGCTTTCTCGTTTGACAAATTATTCCCATCGGATTGTCGCCGCCTCCACTTGGCTCAGGCTATGAATGAAGAGCACTTTCCCCTCTGGTTGGAATGCACTAAATATGCATTTCTGGGCTGGATGCTCTGTGGTGAACGTACCACTGCCCATCTCCCTGCTTTGTTACATTGAAACATTTCACACTTAACACAGTAGTCAATTTATGAGATGCTAATAAATTCAAGTGGTAGATGCACAATGCTCTCTGATCAGCCTCCTGAAGGATTCAAATCTCTGGGGGCATACAGCAATCCAACTCATCTGCTGGATACCTGGCTCTTCAGAGCTGAGAGAGGAGCAGTGCAGGAGTCAGCTCCAATAGTCCCAGAAAGATTAGAGCCTGGAAGCAGGCCATTCAGTCAATGAATTCTGTGTTGGCTCAACCTCAAAATAATCCAGTTACTCTCACTCCCCTGACATTTTCCACTTGATCCTGCTGCATGTGCCTTTCAAACATTACAGCTGAACTACTTTCTGTCTTAAAGTAAATAAGGGTGGATAAATACCCAGAGCCTGACAAGATATTCCCTCGGACCATGAGGGAGGCTAGTTAGCAGGGGCTCTGGCAGAAATATTTAAAATGGGTGTGGTGCCAGAGGATTGGAGGGTGGCTCATGTTGCTCATTGTTTAAAAATTGCTCCAAAAGTAACCCTGGAAATTTAAGGCTGGAGTGAGATGTGGAGGTACCAAGAAAGTTGACAAAGGAAAGGCTGTGGATATTGTCTAAATAGACATAGTAAGGCCTTTGATAAGATCCCACATGGGAGGTTTGTCAGGAAGGTTCAGCCAGTAGGTATTCATGGTGAGGTAGTGAACTGGATTTGACATTGGCTGGATGGAAGAAGCCAGAGAGTAGTGGTGGTTGATTGCTTCTCAGACTAGGGGCTTCTCAGGGATTGGTGCTGGGACCATTGTTGTTTGTTATCTATTTCAGTGATTTGGATGATGATGTATATATGATCGGAAAGTGTGCAGATGATATTAAGATTGGAGACACTGTGGACAGCAAAGATTGTTTTCAAAGCTTGTAGAAGGATCTGGAGCAGTTGGAAAAATTGAACTGAAAAATGGCAGATGGAATTTAATGCAGACTACTTGAGGTGTTGCATTTTGGAAGGCTTGGCTTGGCTTCGCGGACGAAGATTTATGGAGGGGGTAAAAAGTCCACGTCAGCTGCAGGCTCGTTTGTGGCTGACAAGTCCGATGCGGGACAGGCAGACACGATTGCAGCGGTTGCAAGGGAAAATTGGTTGGTTGGGGTTGGGTGTTGGGTTTTTCCTCCTTTGCCTTTTGTCAGTGAGGTGGGCTCTGCGGTCTTCTTCAAAGGAGGTTGCTGCCCGCCAAACTGTGAGGCGCCAAGATGCACGGTTTGAGGCGTTATCAGCCCACTGGCGGTGGTCAATGTGGCAGGCACCAAGAGATTTCTTTAGGCAGTCCTTGTACCTTTTCTTTGGTGCACCTCCGTCACGGTGGCCAGTGGAGAGCTCGCCATATAACACGATCTTGGGAAGGCGATGGTCCTCCATTCTGGAGACGTGACCCATCCAGCGCAGCTGGATCTTCAGCAGCGTGGACTCGATGCTGTCGACCTCTGCCATCTCGAGTACTTCCACGTTAGGGGTGTAAGCGCTCCAATGGATGTTGAGGATGGAGCGGAGACAACGCTGGTGGAAGTGTTCTAGGAGCCGTAGGTGGTGCCGGTAGAGGACCCATGATTCGGAGCCGAACAGGAGTGTGGGTATGACAACGGCTCTGTATACGCTTATCTTTGTGAGGTTTTTCAGTTGGTTGTTTTTCCAGACTCTTTTGTGTAGTCTTCCAAAGGCGCTATTTGCCTTGGCGAGTCTGGTGTCTAACCAAGAAAAGACATACATGGTGAATGGTAGTGCACTGAGCAGTGCAGTAGAATGGTGGGGGGTGGGGGGGGGGAATCTAGAAATACAGATACATAATTCCATGCAAGTGGTGTCACAGGTGGACAGGGTGGCATATTGGCCTTCATAAATCAAATTGAGTATAGCAGCTGGGATGTTATAGTAAAGTTGTCTAAGACATTGGCGAGGCCAAATTTGAAGTATTGTGTACAGATTTTGTCACCTAACTACAGGAAAGTATCAATAAAATTGAAAGAATGCAGAGAAGATTTATTAGGACATTGTCTGGACTTCAGGAACTGAGTTTCAGGAAAAGGTTAAACAGGTTAGGACTTTATTCCCTGGAGAATAGAAGAATGAGGGGAGATTTGATAAAGGTTTTTTTAAAATTATGAGGAGTGTAGACAGAATAAATGTAGGTAGGCTTTTTCCACTGAGGGGAGGCGAGATACAAATGAGAGGACATGGGTTAAGGGTAAAAAGGGAAAAGTTTAGGGGGAACATTAGGGGAACTTCAATACTCAGAGTGGTGGGAGTGTGGAAGGAGTTGCCAGCTTAAGTGGTGGACATGTGCTCAATTTTTACATTTAGAAGAATTTGAATAGGTTCATGGATGGTAGAGGTATGGAGGGCTATTGACTAGGTGCAGATCAGTAGGACTATGCAGAAAAATAGTTTGGCACAGATGAAGGGCTGAAGGGCCTGTTCTATGGCTCTATATATTTATGCAATAGACACATTTTGTGGATGAATTTTAGGATAAAATTTAGGGGGTCGATTGTTACACGCATATTACTTTTGCTGTGGTAAGTACCTGCGTCGTTTGAGGTGTGCAGAGTTTGGGTGGGTGGCTGTAGTAAGTCTGTGTTCTAGACCTCGAGAGCTCAGATGGCTTGGTGGCAGGGCTAGGTTTAAGTCCATGGACCTGGCATCGGGAGCTTGAATGGGTGGGTGGCAGGATCTGGCAAGAGTCCGCTGTTGGGTCGTCGGGAGTTCAGATGGGTGGGCGGCAGGGGCCTTGGCGAGAGTCTGTGGTCAGGGCGTCGGGTGCTCAGATAGATAGGCAGACGGCCAGGAGCAGGTGGCAAGTCCGGATTCAGGGCGTCAGGAGCTCTGGTGTGTAGACAGCAGGAATCTAGGTGAGAGTCTGCAGTCGAGGCATTGGGAGCTTAGATGGGTGAGATCTAAGTAGGGGAGATCAACTTTTACACCCAATGTATGAAAACTACCAGATATTTGGACCAAATCTAGGGGGGAAGTTGGTGGGGTCGACTTTTACATGGTATCAAATATTACATGAGAATATACAACATATTTTTAACACAGGAAATTTTGACCCAAAGCATTGACAAATCCTTCCTGTCTCCCCTTCCCTCCCCACTGACGAGCTCCTCCACCAGATTTATTTTACATCTCAGAGATTTGGCACCTTCCAGTCAGTCCCAATCTTACATGAATTAATAGAAATTGGGGTCATCAGCCATGAACAGAGCTGAGATCATCAGTCATAAACGCCATGTTCCTAATAATTTCAAATTTGTGTTTGGTTTGATAACTGATGTGAGTGTCTGCCACTCTTTATAGAACAAAGATCACTTGCAATCTTATTTGATGGGCCAAAAAGAGACAACTCTTTAAATATGACCTGTTTCACAGCAATCTTGAGTTTTTTATTGGACTTGGTAATTTGATTTGATATTTGTTCTCTCAAAGGACTTCTGCTAATTGACATTTTATGTATAGTGTCACCATCAGAAGGCTCTTTACAGCGTTTACTCAAATAGGGTGATTAAAAAAAGAAACCAAATACTTAAATTGATGTATGCTTTTACAGCCAATTAAGTCCTTTTTATTTGAAAGGTAGTCACCACCGTCGGAAATGTGGCAGCTAACATGCACACAACAAGGTGCTGCAAACAGTGATGAGATAATCGTCTTTGGATATTGCCTGAAGACAGGAGAGACTCCCTTGCTCTCTTTCCAAGATAGCAACTCTATCTTTAAATCAGCTCAGAGGGCATTCAGCGCCCCAGTTTAGTCAAGTCAACTCGTCAAGTTTACTAATTGCACAAGTACAACCCGATGAAACAGTGTTCTCCGATTTTCAGTGCAAAACACGCAGACACACAAGCAGACATAACACACATACAGACAGTCAATACATATGCAGGACAAGTATTCATAGATACAAATAAATAAATAAATATTGTTTCATAAGTTTGAGTGTCTTGGATGGTTAGTGCGAGCAGTTCCTTTGGTCGTTCAGCATTCTCACTGCCTGCGGGAAGAAGCTGTTCCTCACCCTGGTGGTGCTGGCTCTGATCCTCCTGTATCTCTTCCCCGACGGGAGCAGCTGAAAGATGATGTGTGTAAGGTGGAAGGGGTCCTCAATGATGTTTCATGCCCTCTTCAGACAATGATTGCACTGGTTCAGGTCAATGATGGGGAGAAAGACTGCAGTGATCCTCTCTGCCGCTCTTAAAGTCTTGTGGATTGACCTCTGATCCATTTCTGTGCAGCAACCATACCACACTGTGCTGCAGCTAGCCAGGGTGCTCTCGATAGTGCTCCTTTGGAAGGTTAACATGATGTTGGCCAGTAGCCTTGTCTATTTCAGTCTTCTCAAGTAGTGGAATCGCTTTTGCACCTTCCTGACAAGTGAGGAGATGTTGAATGTCCACGATAGGTCACTAGTTAAGTGAAGCCAAGGAACTTGGTGCTCTCCACTCTCTCTACCCCAGATTTATTGATGTGTAGTGGAGGGTGGTCATTCCTGCTCCTTCAGAAGTCCATGATCATCTTCTTCGCCTTGTCCACATTCAGACTCAGGTTGTTGCTCTTGCACCAAGTCACGAGATTTTCCACCTCTTGTTTGTAGTGCGATGAGGTTGCGTCATCTGCCAACTTGATGACTCTGCTGGAGATGGATCTGGTGATGCAGTCATGGGTCAATAGTGTGAGCAGGGGCAGGCTGAGCACACAGACCGGAGGTGTGTCAGTGTTTAATGTTTCACCTCTACCTTTGCAATAAGATGCTGAGGCAAAATGCTCTCAGGCCAAAGCTGGGGACTTCTCCAGGGTCCAGTCTTGCATTTAAATGCTCACTTAAGTCACTCAAATACAGAAAAACACAAACACTGCAGATAACGGAATCTTGAGGGAAATAAAACAGAAGCTGGAAGGACTCAGCAGGTCAGGCAGCATCCATGTCCTTCAAAGCAGCTCTGAAGAGAGGTAGCTGACTTGAAAGCTTGTCTTTGCTTCTCTGACCACAGATGTTGTCTGACTTGCTGAGTATCCCCAAACATTTACAGATTTTGTTTCAGAATTTTAGCATCTGCAAGTGTTATTTTTTTCTTTTCTTGGTGTAGAGAGGATCAGGTATGAAAGATGCAGGCACAATGGTCTGCATGTGGCATTTCCTCATCCATATATATGTTGCCTCTATAGTTGTAGGTTCACTCCGATATTGAGCCACTAGCACCCACCCCCAGCAACTAAAGCCTGTGACCGTGGCAGTGAATCTATTCCATTTGCTCAAACTGGCACAGGACATGGACAGACCCACCAAGCTCTTGCAGTCAGTCAAGTGAGACAGGATAAAGGATCCCACCATGTGGTGCGCTGTGGTGCAGCGAGCAGACACAAAACACAGAAAAAGACTTTACTACAGGCTTTAATCCATTTAAAACTCTGTTGTACACCAGTTTCAGTCTCGATGGTTCCATGTATGACTGGCCTGCGAGGGGCCGGCTCAAGTCGATATACAGGTTGGTGATTGACAGCCGACCAGGTAGAGTCAGCCACCCAGGTGGTCTTCCTGCAGGTACAGAGGTCACCCCCTGCAGTAGACTGGTGTGCACGCAGCCCAGGGCTGTGGTCATATCACCACACACCATTCCCCCCCCCATCCGTCTCTGTCCCTGTTATCAATCAGACAGCAAATCAATCAAACTGCAAGAACCCCGCTGCCTTGTCGACATCCCTCAGTTAATGTTGATAGGTGCATATTACATTCCTGTCTGTAGCTGGGTTGATTTGCAATGGTTCCAAACCAAGAATCAAAGAAACTGCTTGCTTTGGTTTAACTTCAGGACCTTGCGTGTAGCTGGTCCCAACTACAATCCTTATTAACAAAAATCCCGCATCCTTTCACACTTATTTAAGTTGTAACAAGCATTAGAGAATTGTAAATCACTCATTTATGAATGCAGACATGAAATTCGAACTTATGCTATTGAGTTGGATGTGATAATATATTTGTCCCATGCGACGCATGAAGATGTTTTCAATTTAGTTCCTTGCCTCGTTAGTACATTGCGGGGAAGGACAGGACAGGGGATACGGGGATTCAGTGACCAGCCCAAAGACGACGTGATCAATATGTTAAGGAGGACTGGGCGGGTTGCCAGCAATCCCCAGCTGCCTGCCCTTCGTGAATCTGGTGAGTTTATTTCCAGAATGAGATGCAAGCTCTTGGTCGGCTCAGATATTACAACATATGACATCATATTAACTATGGTAATACTACAAACAATACTTTTTCTTAAAGGGACAGGCACAAAATTAACTATGAATAACCTTTAGATTCTGGCCCCTAATTATTATAATAGATATTAATGACTAATACATAATAATTATTATTACAGTTATAAAAGTAAATATGGTAAAGTATAAAATTAGAAATCAAAACTTTCTGCTTCTTGTAAAAGACAGATTTTAGAAATAGATCGATTTAAGTAACCATTCTTGGTTTAAATCCGCACTTGCAGAACGAAACCCTTTTTGTCTAGAACTATTTCCACAATTTTCCCCAGCAACCAAGAATTTCTTGGTGCAAAATTGTCCATGATAACTACAATATCTCCGCATACAAAATTAAGTTTAGCTTTAGACCATTTTTGTCTTTCTTGTAATAATGAAAGATATTCTTTAATCCATCTTTTCCAGAATAAATCCGCAATAAACTGCACTTTGAAGATGGCAAAATTTGTTGCTATTCAATCCAGCAATTTATAAAGCTGAAACTATATTGGTTTCAATGTTCCTTTCATCATTCATTGTCTTCAACAAGATTTGTGATCTTTTACCATGAAGAGTAAGTTTATTCAACAGTCCAAATGATGCGGTACTTCCTAGATCAAGAAATGCATAAGTCTTCAGTATGAAGCTTCCTTTTTAGCTTTGCACAGGATCTATTGAAGCATCGTTAATATGTCCGAATACTGGTAAAGTGTTAACATGCACATGCCATTGCAAAAATTGTACTACATCCTCAAAAGTTGCGTCCCTTCCAGGAAGAATCTTAAGCTCTGCAACTTTATTTCTCCATAAATCCTTCATCTTATAAGGTAATTTATTTACAACAATCGACAAATCAGCAAGCAAATTCAGCTCTTGCAGATGTATCCTACATCCCATTGCGTTACATCATCCTCTCAGAAAGAGTTCATATGCTTGTAAACCCTTTGCATCCTCTGATTTTATTGCTGACCAAGAAAGAATCTTGTCCATGTGGACCCTTGTGATATTATGTTCATTGCCATAATGGTGACGCAATAATTTTTTGTCCTTTTAAAACCTTGACCTGGATCCATATATTGGCAACTTTTGACTAACTCCTTCACCTGCCCTCCAGGTAATACAGATGATCTTTTGCATTTCTAGTATTACTTTCAATGTGTTGTTCAAAGGAGTTCATGAACATTAGATATTGCAATGGATCTCCATTAAAAACTGGAATTTCCTTCTTAGATAAACCACATGCTGGGCTAACATGGCAGAAATCTCAGTTTGTTTTGCTATGAGTGATATTATATTGTCTTGACCACCATGGCTTGCAACTGGTTGCCTTTTAGTGAATGGAGCAGACAGAACTTGAACTGGAGCCATAGATGTCGGACCTTGAGTTGTAAGTGATGGCATTGGTGGGGATTCTTGGTAAGGCTGTGATGGCATTGGTGGAGATCCTTGACTTGCTGTTGGTTCTTCAGCAACACGAAGAGGCATCAATAGTTGAGTATAATCAACTCAAAGGGTGGAATGTTTTTGGAATACTCTCCTTTTGGGAAGATTCATATATTGTGCGCTTGGAAGAGATTGAATGTCACTAGCCCTTTCCATAGGGTTGGTCATTGACATTCGAGTACTAGCAGTGCCCACCCCTGGCTCCTTGCTCGAGTATACAAATTTCTTGTGGCTGCGGTACCCATTGATCATCTGGAATGTCAGGTGCTAGCCCTTTCAGTGATGGATCTTGCAGAAGCCTGATCTAATATTTTGACTTTGGCCATATTCATAGTATGTTGTTCCTTAAGCTCCTGTCTTTTCTTTTCTCTCTTCAGTAATCTTTTTTGTCTTTCACTAGCCATTTGTAACTTCAGTTGCTGATTCTTCATTTCAGCTTCCATATTTTCTAAAGCATGTCTTTTCTCAAACCACTCTCGCTGTCCACAAATAGTAGCCAAGTCTGCTTGCAGCTTAGCTGATATGCTTGAAGCATGCAAATCTGTACTTGCTCTAGATGCCTTTGAAGACTTTAAAGATCTTCCTACTCTCATAACCTTGGAAATACTATCATCAAGATTCACATCTGAACTTTCAGATACCGCTGATTGAGTCTCTATCTTCTACACTTTGCTCGGTTCACCACCAGTGGGACCTTGCAATGTACATTCATCTCTTTCAGATCCACTAACCTTTAAGTCAGCTAATGAGACCTGCAGTGCTTTATTGAAGTCTTCTTCATGCTTGGAGGTTGAAGCCACTTCTTCTATAGTGGCTGGCTCCAACCTCCTGCTAAGCATTGTCAGTCTGCCTTCCTGGCTCAACTCACAACCAAACAGTTCTTTGAAAGGAGGTGTTTGCTTGAGATCTTTAGCCTGATGAGACCTTTTCTTATCCATCTTGGCTTCTTCACACTGCAGCCTGTCTTCCCCTGACATCCTGATTCCTTGGAACTGTAAACAAATTTGTATCTTGCATGGTCTCTTTAAGAGGATTTCTCTGCTTATCTTGGATCTGTGAATATGCGCACAAGCTTTCGTATTAGGAGTTTTTATAATTTTTCAAAACATTCTTCTGGGCTTCCTGCCAGATTTGGTAAACCAAAGCTCTATATTATCTCTACAAGGTTACAGGTGTATGCAGTCAGACAAACATGTTCTCATAGAGGCTTCTGGAATATTCTAACAGAGAACTGGACTTCTTGTTAAAGCTTAAATGCTTCTTGCTTTTAAATCAAGTTGCAATTCTTTCAGACAAATTTTCAAAGTTCACAATTATTACTTTTCTTTGAATAAAAGTATAGACAACACTTTCCAAGTTATAGTATTTCCCGATTTCAAAACATGTCACCTTTAGAGATGAGAGTGATGATATTCTGAATTACAATCTTATTAATCCAATTAACCAAACTTTGTAGACGGAGATTAATTTGTTGATAAAACAGATAAACATTTTGCATAACTTTCCATTGAGATTTTAATAATGATGGTTGAACAAAGCATACTGTATAATGATAGAATGACATTCAACTTCAAAGAGACATACAAAAGAAATAAGATGAATAAGACAATATAAGATGAATACAGATGAATTTAAAAAAAGTCTCAAAGAATGAGATGCAAACTCTTAGTCTGCTTGGATATTACAACATGTGATGTCATAGTCACTATGGTTACACTACAAACAATACTTTTTCTTAAAGGGATAGGCACAAATTAACTACAAATTAAAACACAAGATTTTAACCTTTGCACTACCAACGGATTATCTCCAGTATTTATACAGCTGTGTATAAAGCAACAATGAAAAGCCAGATCAATTAGAACCATGCACTGGCATGGGGTTCATTCAGGAGCCTATTGGTTGCAAGGAAGAAACTGCCTTTAGGCCTGTTGGTTAAAGCCTTTCGCACTTTTTAGCCTCCTCTCCAACTGAAGGAGATATTGTGACAGTGTATAGATACATTTTTGGGAGATAAATTGGGGCAGGTTTGTTAGTGTAGGTCATATACAAACACTATAAAAAAGATATTATTGAAAATACTGGAGCTCTGCTAATGCTAGGCATGTTGGCCTCAGAGCCTTTGCAAAAGCTTTGAAGAGTGCCCAAGAGACTTCACTAATGGATCATTGTTTACAAAAGGCAACAGATGAAAGAACTTGTCAGAGCTGCAGACTGTCTGAAGTGGAACTTGCTGTTCAAATGAGGGTCATGTGGTTTTGCAAGCAGAGAGAGAGTAAAACAGGCTTTCTCTCTGAGAAAGAGAGAGAGAGAGAGAGAGAGAGAGAGAGAGAGAAAGAGAGAGAGAGAGAGAGAGAATTCAGTTCTACAGTTCATCAGCAGCAGCTGGGACTGGAACAGGACAAGCTGGCAAACTTGTGGAAAACCCCATTTGGAAGACGGGTTGAGAGTGCTTGGTTCAATCTGGTCAAAGCCCTTGTGGTTCATGTAAGAGGAGAGGACTGGCTGCCTAATGCTTCACTTGGAATAAGAGAAACAAAAAGGAACTCTGTGGTGACCTGAAAAAAAGAGGTTATCATCAGGAGAACCCTGAAGGGGCAAGTTTCTTTGGCAAGACACTGAAGTGGCCGATTAAAAAAGAACAACAAATCTCTCTCTGAAAACTGACAAGAACCTTCCTGAGCGGTAACCATTTACCTTTCAAGCACCAAAGCCTGATGAACTTTATAAATGTTAAATTCTTTGCACAGTATAAGAACTGCCTGCAACCAGTAAACTTGGAGGAGATTGGACTGTGAACCAAATAAGTTTTCTGAACTTACAAACACATTACATACATGTGCACTTAGAATTAGAAGGGAGTTAAGTTAGGTTAAGTAAGTCAGTAATGTTAAGTTAGAGTGTGATTCTGTTTTCATGTTTAAAGATAATTAAAAACAACTTTTGTTTAAATAACTACTTGTCGTGGTGAATATCTATTGCTGCTGGGTTTTGGGGTCCTCTGGGCTCACAACAGTATGATGGGTCTTTCAGTATGTTGTCTCTCTTTCGAAGGTAGAGGGAGATGTAGATGGAGCCCAAGGAGGGAAGGAAAGATTGCATTATGTCCTGAGTAGCATTGACTGCCTTCTGCAGCTTCATCTGATCTTGATCAGATCAGCCCTCATGAAATGCACTGATGCATGCAGTAGGAATGCTTTCGATGGGAATGCTGGAGGAACTCAGCTGGTGTTTTCAGCATCTACAGGAGACAAAGATAATACCGACGTTTCAGGCCTGAGCCCTTCCTAAAGGAAAGATCAGAAAATGCAGAAGCAGGATATATCAGAAAGTAAAGGATATATTCAAATAATGGGGAGGAATCCAGAATTAACAAAAGCTGTTAATTGGGTATGATAAGGGACTAGGTGAGGATTTATCATGACTGCGCAAAAGGAGATAAGGAAATGAGAGATGATGGGAGAAGAAGAGCATGGATGGGGGGGTTTAATGAAAGCCAGAAAGGCCTATATTAATGATTTAAATATTAAATTCCAAATAATATGGGACCCGATCATGGACTACTATCAAAACCTTAATATTTACTGTTAGTGTGGAATTTTGGAATTGTATTGGCCCGCTCTAGGATTATGCCACTTTGTTTTATTAACACTAATTTTCATCTTTGTTTTTGGGAAGGGTTTAATTTCCCTTTGTTCTTATTCTATTTTATTATCCTGATTGTGCTTTGGACTCTTAATTATGAATATTTTTGTAACTTTTTTATCTTCTTGATCTTGTAGCACATTTCATTATTGTGTTGCTCAACTTTTCTATTGTAAAATATTAATAAAAATATTTTATAAAGAAATCCTGGGTTGAAGCTCAGAACATTTAAACTTATGTTGAGAAGTAATAATGAAGTAGGTGAAACAGTGAGTCATCAGTCTTCTCAAAACTCTCAAATCCTTGTCGTGTTGCTTCCATAGAAATATTCGTTCATACAAATGATGGCCACAGCACCCCTCTTCCTTGCATAGAAGAAACAAAGCTTGTGACTTCCACAATGCTCCCATGACGATTAGAATGGTCATGATCCTAATACAGCACTGATCCTTTTTCCTTTACCCAGGTATGGGTAAATTAAAAAAAACCTTTTACAATGGTCACAGTAATTCACTGTTTTCTTTATAAGCAGAAACAACAGAAGTGTCCATTTCATACCAAGTTACTTAATTTCTGTCTTGCAGATCTCTTGTTATTTATTACATGACTTGCTTGATCAATGCTGAAATATATTTTCTGATTAAATTTCCCCAAAACATTGTTCACAATCATATGACGTGTAAATGTCCCATCTGGCCTTCCTCGCCACTCTCTTCAAGTGTCCTGGAAAAACAACCATTGTTCTTTTACCCTACAGAAACATTAACTTTGTTGATAATTTGGACCTGATGGTGCCTTACTCTCTGAGAGCACAATCTGTGGATGATTTTGCTGAACAAACATTTTTTCATGAAAGGTTTTCAGCCTATGTTAACCCTTAAAGTATTCTTTCTTTGGATTGGCTTCGCGGACGAAGATTTATGGAGGGGGTAAAATGTCCACGTCAGCTGCAGGCTCGTTTGTGGCTGACAAGTCCGATGCGGGACGGGCAGACACGGTTGCAGCGGTTGCAGGGGAAAATTGGTTGGTTGGCGTTGGGTTTTGGGTTTTTCCTCCTTTGTCTTTTGTCAGTGAGGTGGGCTCTGCGGTCTTCTTCAAAGGAGGTTGCTGCCCGCCGAACTGTGAGGCGCCAAGATGCACGGTTTGAGGCGATATCAGCCCACTGGCGGTGGTCAATGTGGCAGGCACCAAGAGATTTCTTTAGGCAGTCCTTGTACCTCTTCTTTGGTGCACCTCTGTCTCAGTGGCCAGTGGAGAGCTCACCATATAACACGATCTTGGGAAGGCGATGGTCCTCCATTCTGGAGACATGACCTACCCAGCGCAGTTGGATCTTCAGCAGCGTGGATTCGATGCTGTCGGCCTCTGCCATCTCGAGTACTTCGATGTTAGGGATGAAGTCGCTCCAATGAATGTTGAGGATGGAGCGGAGACAACGCTGGTGGAAGCGTTCTAGGAGCCGTAGGTGATGCCGGTAGAGGACCCATGATTCGGAGCCGTACAGGAGTGTGGGTATGACAACGGCTCTGTATACGCTTATCTTTGTGAGGTTTTTCAGTTGGTTGTTTTTCCAGACTCTTTTGTGTAGTCTTCCAAAGGCGCTATTTGCCTTGGCGAGTCTGTTGTCTATCTTGTTGTCGATCCTTGCATCTGATGAAATGGTGCAGCTGAGATAGGTAAACTGGTTGTCCGTTTTGAGTTTTGTGTGCCCGATGGAGATGTGGAGGGGCTGGTAGTCATGGTGGGGAGCAGGCTGATGGAGGACCTCAGTTTTCTTCAGGCTGACTTCCAGGCCAAACATTTTGGCAGTTTCTGCAAAACAGGACGTCAAGCGCTGAAGAGCTGGCTCTGAATGCGCAACTAAAGCAGCACCGTCTGCAAAGAGTAGTTCATGGACAAGTTTCTCTTGTGTCTTGGTGTGAGCTTGCAGGCGCCTCAGATTGAAGATACTGCCATCCGTGCGGTACCGGATGTAAACAGCGTCTTCATTGTTGAGGTCTTTCATGGCTTGGTTCAGCATCATGCTGAAGAAGATTGAAAAGAGGGTTGGTGCGAGAACGCAATCTTGCTTCACGCCATTGTTAATGGAGAAGGGTTCAGAGAGCTCATTGCTGTATCTGACCCGACCTTGTTGGTTTTCGTGCAGTTGGATAATCATGTTGAGGAACTTTGGGGGGCATCCGATGCGCTCTAGTATTTGCCAAAGCCCTTTTCTGCTCACGGTGTCGAAGGATTTGGTGAGGTCAACAAAGGTGAGGTAGAGTCCTTTGTTTTGTTCTCTGCACTTTTCTTGGAGCTCTCTGAGGGCAAAAACCACGTCAGTAGTTCCTCTGTTTGCGCAAAAGCCGCACTGTGATTCTGAGAGAATATTCTCGGTGACACTAGGTATTATTCTATTTAGGAGAATCCTAGTGAAGATTTTGCCTGCAATGGAGAGCAGCGTGATTCCCCTGTAGTTTGAGCAGTCTGATTTCTCGCCTTTGTTTTTGTACAGGGTGATGATGATGGCATCACGAAGGTCCTGAGGCAGTTTTCCTTGGTCCCAACAAAGCTTGAAAAACTCATGCAGTTTGACATGCAGAGTTTTGCCGCCAGCCTTCCAGACCTCTGGGGGGATTCCATCCAACCTGCTGCTTTGCCACTTTTCAGTTGTTCAGTTTCCTTATATGTCTCATCCTGGGTGAGGACCTCATCCAGCTCTAGCCTTAGGGGCTGATGAGGGAGCTGGAGCAGGGCGGAATCTTGGACTGAGCGGTTGGCACTGAAAAGAGATTGGAAGTGTTCTGACCATCGGTTGAGGATGGAGATCTTGTCGCTGAGGAGGATTTTGCCGTCTGAGCTGCGCAGCGGGCTTTGGACTTGGGGTGAGGGGCCGTACACAGCCTTTAGAGCCTCTTAAAAACCCCTGAAGTCGCCAATGTCCACTTTGAGCTGGGTTCGCTTGGCGAGGCTAGTCCACCACTCATTTTGGATCTCCCGGAGTTTGCGCTGAAGATGGCTGCATGCGCCACGGAAGGCTCTTTTCTTCTCTGGCCAGGACGGCTTTGTAAGGTGAGCCTGGTGGGCAGCTCACTTCTTTGCCAGCAGCTCCTGGATTTCCTGGCTGTTTTCGTCGAACCAGTCCTTGTTTTTCCTGGAGGAGAAGCCCAGTACCTCTTCAGTGGATTGCAGTATGGTAGTCTTTAGCTGATCCCAGAGGGTTTCAGGGGACGAGTCCGTGAGGCGGATTGCATCATCGAGCTTTGCTTTGAGGTTTGCCTGGAAGTTTCCTCTCACTTCGTCTGACTGCAGGTTTCCAACATTGAACCTCTTTCTGGGGGCTTTACTGTTGCTGGGCTTTGGCTTGAAGTGAAGGTTGAGCTTGCAGCGAACCAGCCGGTGGTCAGTGTGGCATTCCGCGCTGGGCATGACCCTGGTGTGGAGCACATCTCGTTTGTCTCTTTCTCGCACCAGGACGTAGTCCAGGAGGTGCCAGTGTTTGGATCGGGGATGCATCCAGGTGGTCTTAAGGCTGTCCCTCTGCTGAAAAAGGGTGTTTGTAATGACAAGCCGCTGTTCTGCGCAGAGCTCCAACAGGAGGCGCCCATTGTCGTTGCACTTGCTGACACCATGCTTGCCCAGGATTCCTGGCCAGGTTTCTGAGTCTTTGCCGACGCGAGCGTTGAAGTCGCCAAGGATGACAACCTTGTCGGCTGTAGGGGTGCGTTGAATGAGGTTGCGCAGGTCAGTGTAGAACTTGTCCTTTTCTGCTAGTTCCGCCTGGAGGGCTGAAGCATAGACACTGATGAGGGTGATGTGACGCATGTTTTGAAGGGGGAGTCGCATGGACATGATCAGGTCCGAGTGGCCTATCGGGAGGTTTTCGAGTTTGGAGGCAATGGAGTTCTTGATCATGAAGCCTACACCAGATAGGCGTCATTCATCCATAGGCTTGCCAGACCAGTAGAGTGTGTAGCCCGCGCTGCGTTCTTGGAGGCTGCCTACATCTGCAAGGCGGACTTCACTGAGAGCGGCTATGTCGATGTCAAGTCTGAGGAGTTCATGTGCAATGAGGGCAGACCGACGTTCAGGTCGGTGGCTTTCAGCCTTGTCTAGCATGGTTCTGATGTTCCAGCATGCTAGCTTGAGTTTTTGAGCATCTTTTGAGGGGGAGGACGTGGAGGGGGAGGACGTGGAGGGGGAGGACATGGAGGGGGAGGACGTGGAGGGGGAGGACGTGGAGGGGGACGACATGGAGGGGGAGGACATGGAGGGGGAGGACGTGGGGGAGGACGTGGACCTGTCCTCGGGCCTGCGCAAAGGAGCTTTTAGGTGGAGTGCAGTGCTCGCAGTACTGACCCCACCCTTTACACCCATGGTTCGTGTGCCGTGGCCAAGCAAGCTGGGACGTGGCAGCGAGATCCTTGGGTCGTAGGTTTTATATCGGAGTGGCTTTCTCCTATGCAGGTTTCTTACCTGGGCTGGAGGGGTCTGCCTCCCCTCCTAGGTCGGTCCATACTGCCCGGACCGGGGCTGAGGCCGCCGCTGCTTTCCCTGTGCCCGGACTGGGGCCGCAACCTCCTACTTTCTGCCCGGACCAGGGCCTCCGCCTGCCTCACTGACCAAGGCCGGGGCCGCCGCCTCCCCTTTGCTCTTGCCCAGATCGGGGCCGCTGCCGCCTACCCTCTGCCCGGACCAGGGCCGGGGCCGCTGCTGCTTTCCCTGTGCCCGGACTGGGGCCGCCGCCTCCTACTTTCTGCCCGGACCGGGGCCTCCGCCTGTCTCACTAGACCGAGGCCGGGGCCGCTGCCTCCGGAGATGTTGGGCTCCCGGTACCCTTAAAGCATAGTTACTAAATAAAATGTGAGTTTATAACAGGAGGAAATGAGAGAATGGAATGGAAGCCTCTGCATCTACAGGATTCTGCTCTCCGCCTTCTGCAGGGACCACTCCCTCCATGACTCCCTTGTCCACTTCTCCCTCCCCAGAATCGTCCCCATGGGACCTACCCATATGATGGCAGGAGATGCTCCACTTACTCCCACACCTCCTCCCTCAGCACTATTCGGGGCCCCAAACAGTCTTTCCAAGTGAAGCAATACTTCACTTGTGAATCTGGATTGGTCATCTACTGCATCGGGTGCTCCTGCTGTGGTCTCCTCTACATCGGAGAGACTGGAAGCAGACTGGTCTATTACTTTGTCGAACACCTTGGCTCTATCTGCCACAATAGATTGTATCTCCCACTGGCCACCCATTTCAATCCTCCATCACATTCCTTTTTCATTATGTCAGTCCATGGTGTCATGCACTGCCAGACTGAGACCACCAGTAAATTGGAGAAACAACACCTCAGTCTTCCGACTGGTAACCCTTCAATCAGATGGCATTAATATCGACTTTTCCTGTGGAAATTAACTTGGAGATATGGATTAGGAGGTTTGCAACTTCCTAATTTTCAAAATTATTTTGAATCATCTCAGTTGAAATTCATTAATAGGATGTTTCAAGTGGGCTATGATATGGGGTAATATTGAATTATCTCAGAATGGTGAGATGAAGATGGATCAATTTATTTATCGATGGAACTCTCAGTTATTAAGTATTTATAATTTACCAGTGTTGAAACATTTGATGGAATTATGGAATAAAAAGAATGGAATTATAGGTACCTAAGGGAAAATTTCTGGCTAAAACTCCTTTGTTTCAAAATAAGCTTTCTCCCCTCACAGTTAACAACCAACTTTTGAAGTTGTGGGAGCAAAAAGGAATTAAAATGGTAGAAGATGGTTATGAGGCAGTTTATTTTATTTCTTTTCAAAGAATGAAAGAGAAATACGAAATATCTTTGAGTACTCTTTTTTTCATATTATCAAGTTAAAACTTTATTGTTAGATAATTTTGGTCGTACTTTGAGGATTCCAAGAAGGTCTAAATTTGAAATTTGGTAAGAAAGGATTTATATCTGATATGTACGCTTTATTGCAAAATAAAATGCCTAAACCAGATGTTGATAAATGTCGAGCGAAGGGGGAGAAAAATTTGGAAATATCTATTTATCAAGAAGATTGGATTTCTATTTGTGAGGACAGTGTGACTAAAATTGTAAATGTAAGGTATAGTTTGCTTCATTGTAATTTTATTCATCAATTAAATTTGACTCCAGGGAAATTAAAGAAATATAAATATGTTTCTTCTGATTTATGTTTTAGATGTCATAAGGAAGTGGGTACCTTTTTACATTCGGTTTGGTTATGTGAGACGGTTAAACCCTTTTAGAATAAAATTAAGGAATTTTTGGAAGCTATGTTTACATTTAAAATTTCACTTGACCCTAAGATATTTTTATTGGGTTACATTAAAACATTGAGTTAGGAATTAAATTTAGATAAATTTTAAATTACTTTCTTAAGACTAGCTTTAGGAGTGGCCAGGAAATCTATTGCAGTTACATGGAAAAATGAGACCAAATTGAGTATCCAACGATGGCAACTTGGAGATGAGATCATGTATTCCTTTGGAGAAAATAACATATAATTTACAAAATAATTATTCCTTTTTTATTAAAATCTGGAGCCCATATATGGAACAGATGTGACTAAATTATTAATATTTTCTTTCCACACATTGGTGGTGCATGGCAAATGGCTGAATGGCATTGGTATAGATTTCCTCCTCTTTCTCTTCTTTTCTTTTGGGGTAGTTTAGAAGGGGGTTGGGTGAGTTGGCGGGGATAGGGTTTGGGGGGGTGGGGAGTTTTATGGGATAAAATACTATGTATTGGATTGTATTTTGATTGTATAATTCATTATTGTTTATAAATAATATTTTTTTAAAAAATAGACTTTTCTGGCTTTTGTTAACCCCTTCTTCACCCGTCATCTCTCCTTTCCCTGACTCCATTTACAGAGACATGATAAATTCTCACTTAGTCCCTTATCATATCTAATTAACACCTTTCGTTGGTCTGGATTCCTCCCCCATTGTCTGAATTCTGATACTTTCCGATATATCCCTCTCCTGCCTTTTCTGATTTTTCTTTGAAGAAGGGCTCAGGCCCAAAACGTCGGCAATATATCTTTGTCTCCTCTAGATGCTGAAAAGACCAGCTGAGTTCCTCCAGCATTTTGGTGTGTTTACTACAATCACAACATCTGCAACTTATTAACTCATGCTTTGATGGGGCTTCTGTAGAAGTCATTTTGGAACAAGCAGAAGATGCGAAACTTCCTTAGTCATCCAAGAAAATGGAGGCATTGGTGTGCTTTCTTAACTGTCAAGTAAACGTGTCAGGTCAGATGGTGGATGGGAAAGATATGGTAGCATTGGAAAGAGTGACAAAGAGATTCAACAGGATGGTGTTGGAATGGAGAGCCTTACTTATTATGAGAATTTGGATAGGCTGGGTTTATTTTCTGGAGACTGAGGGGTGATCTTATAGAGATCTATAAAATTGTGAAGAGCATAGATGGGGTAGATAGACATGGACTTTTTCCCCAGGAAAGTTTGAAAATCAGCACAAAGAGCAAATATTTCAAAACAATAATTTACTGATCAACATGGAAGGAGTTTGTTATTTCAAAACAGAAGAATATGAGCACCCTAGGCCATTCCAAAAGGAGGACATGGTCATAGGTTACCTATATATAGAAGCACACATAAATACAGTGTATTTACATTTGTTGTTTTTGCCATTTGGTTTAAATTTTCTAAAAAATATAATTTTTACTAAATAAAATGTGAGTTTATAACAGGAGGAACTGAGGGAATGGAATGCAAGCCTCTGCATCTACAGGATTCCCCTCTCCACCTTCTGCAGGGACCACACCCTCCATGACTCCCTTGTCCACTTCTCCCTCATAAGATAACCTATGACCTATTTGGAAGTTTGGAAATGGGCACCCTAATATGGGCAGAGAAATGTGCTGCCAACATCTGAAGGATTAGCATTCTCACAATGGACCCAAGGCTTCCTTATGGATTGTAGTCCTGTGAAGAGCAATTTTAATGACATAAGTGTAATGATTTTTTTCTACGATGTGCAATTAGCTGATTGATTCTAATTAACATAATCTGGAAATTGATTTGTATGAGAATTTATTGGTTTTGTGTTCAGTGCAGAAATCCATGTGCAAGTAAAACTTGGAGTAATATTAGATGAAGTTCAATTTTATTGGCAGGTCTACCAAGGTACAATGAGAAAGTTTGTTCACTTCAAAAAGGAAGGAATCTGTTGAGAAGCAATGAACAAAATTGTTATTACAAATAGGGGATACAAACAGACAAAGTAAAACTCAGAATTACAATTGCCCATTCAGCCCATTAAGTGTTTGATGGATTCTGATATGGATTCTCTTCTTTTGTTAGAAGGAACGATAATATTATTGTTATATTGTCATAAAATCATACTGTCATACAGCACAGAAATGGACTCTTCAGCCTTGCTCCCATACTGAGCATATCAGCACATCTAATTTGCCTACACATGAAGGCCCATATAACTCCATGCCCATCTGATCTGACTAACTGTTCAAATATCCTTTGAATGCTGGAATTATATCAGCGTCTAGCACGCCCTCTGGCAGCTTGTTCCACATAACTACCTCCCTCTATGCAAAAAAAACATTCCCCCAGATCTCTCCTCCAAAAAACCTGTACGCTCCAGTTTTAGATTTTCACACCCAGAGAAAAGATATTACCTAAACTGATTATGCCCTTCATAATTTTGTAAACTCCTGTGAGATTAGCCCCCTAGATTCCAGTGAATGTCAAGCCAGCCTATCCAAACTTTTCCTATAAATAAAGCCTTCCATTCCAGGAAACATCCTGATTAATCCCTTCTGCACTTTTTCTATTGCTATCACATTAATCCTGGAGTGTGATTACCAGAATTGTAAAAAGTATTCCAAGTGCAGTGACGGCACACATACCAAATACCATTTACACTATACTATTCACCTGCATCAACATTTTAAGGAAGAATTAAACTTGTACCCTGCGGTCCCTTTGTACATCCACTCTCTTAAGGACTCTGTCATTTGTACATCCTGTTCGACCTTACGTCACCTGTACCTGCTGAATCCTTCTTGTTCCTTCTTACCTCAAATCCTTCTATCCCTCACCTCTTGTTCTCGTCGAACCCTGTTGAACCAAAGCCTTACCACTCTGACTCAGTCCACTCCGACGATGACCATTCTGCTACATAGTCCCTCACTTTTATAGTGACATTTAGCTTCTTCCTCCAATCAGCTTCTTCCTCCAATCAGCTTCTTCATCCAATCAGCTTCTTCCTCCAATCAGCTTCTTCTTCCAGCCAGCTTCTTGCAGTTGCCTCGCCCCTTTAATTGATAGCCGACAAATGACAATAGTCCCCAAACCAATCCCTGGTCAATGGCCTTCATTTAGAAAACTCCACCATCATCCTCAGACTCCTTCCACCAATCCAATTAACTAAATCAACCTGGATCCCACGTGCCCTCAACTTCTCAACCAGGCCATCATGCAGGATTTCATCCCAATCCTTGCTAAAGACCTCGTCAACCATTTCGGCCACCTTGGGTTCATCAATTGTCTTAGTTTTCTCCTCCAGTCAGAGTTATGTGATGGATAGCCACATCTACGAGATGCAGTTCCTTAAGGACCGAGTTGGGGAACTGGAGCTGCAACATGAGGACCTACGGCTGGTAAGGGAGAGTGAGGAGTTGATAGATTCAGCTTTCAGGGACATAGTTACCCCAAGACCAGATGTGTCAGGTAAGTGGGTAACTGTCAGGGGAGGGAAGAAAAATACCAGGAAAATGGAGAGCACACCTGTGAATATCCCTCTCAGTAACAAGTATATTTTGTTGGATGCTGTTGAGGGAGATGACTTGACAGAAGCTGGCAGCAGTGACCAGGTTGCTGGCACTGAACCTGGCATGCTGGACCAAAAGGTAAAGAGAAATGCAGTGGTCATTGGGGACTCCATTGTCAGAAATACAGACAGGAGATTCTGTGAGCCAGATAGGTATGCCCGCATGGTGTGCTGCCTCCCTGGTGCAAGGGTGTGGGATATCTCAAATCGGGTCCAGGGTATTCTAAAAGGGAAAGGCGAACAGCCTGATGTCTTGGTACATGTGGGTACCAATGACATAGATAAAAAGAAGGAGGAAGTACTGAAAAAGGATTACAGGGAGCTAGGACAGAAACTAAGAAATAGGACAGCCAGGATGGTGATCTCTGGTTTGCTACCTGTGCCAAGTGCAACTGAGGACAAAAATGGAAGGTTAAGAAAAATGAATGTGAGGCTGAGGGGCTGGTGTAAACGACAGGGTTTTGGCTTCTTGGATCATTGGGATCTCATTTGGGGAAGCCATGACCTCTACAAGAAGGATGGGTTACACCTAAACCCAAAAAGGGTCAATATATTGGCAGCTAGGTTTGGTACAGCTGTCGGGTGCGGTTTAAACTAATTTGGCAGGGGGGGTGGGAACCTGTATGATAGGGCAAAGAACAGTAAAGATAAAACAGGAAAAGTTTGGTTAGGCAGCGAAAGTAAAAAATCAGAAAGAGCAAGGAGGGTGAAAAAAGCAAATCTGAAGGCTTTATATCTTATGCAAGAAGCATTCGGAACAAGGTAGATGAATTAGCTGTGGAAATTGAGATAAACAAATATGATTTGATTGGGATTACAGAAACATGGCTGCAGGGTGGGCAAGCCTGGGAACTTAACATCCCGGGGTATACGATATTTAGGAGGGATTGGCAAGAAAGAAAAGGGGGTGGGGTAGTATTGATGGTGAGTGAAGGGACCGACACGATTGACAGAAAGGATATCAACTCGGAAGATGCGGAATCAATATGGGTAGAACTGAGGAATAGCAAGGGGCGGAAAACGTTAGTGGGGGTGGTATATAGGCCTCCAAATAGTAGTGTAGAGGTGAAGGAAGGCATTAAAAGAGAAATTAGAAAAGCGTGCAATAAGGGAACAGCTGTCATCATGAGAGATTTAATTTGCATATAGATTGAACTAGTCAAATTGGTAAAAATACTGAGGAGGAGGAATTCCTTGAATGTTTACGGGACAGTTATCTAGACCAATATGTCGAGGAACCAATACGGGAGCAGACCATTTTAGATTGGGTATTATGCAATGATAAGGGGCTAATCAACAATCTTGTTGTACGAGGCCCTTTGGGTAGGAGCGATCACAATATGATCGAATTCTCACTCGACATGGAGAGTGATGAAATTAAAACCGAGACTAAGGTCCTGAATTTAAATAAAGGGAATTATGATGGTATGAGACGGGAGTTGAGTAAGATTGATTAGGTGGTGTTTATGGGGGAGTTGACTGTGGATAGACAATGGAAAGCATTCACAGATCTAATGGAGAAATTGCAAAAATCGTTTATACCAGTTTGGCATAAAAATAAACCAAAAAAGGTGACTCAACCGTGGATAACAAGGGAAATTAGAGACAGCATTAGGTCCAAAGAGAGAGCATATCAATTGGCCAAAAAAAGTACCACAACCGAAGACTGGGAGCAGTTCAAGATGCACAAAAGGAGGACAAAGAGATTATTCAAGAGAGCAAAAATAAATTATGAAAGTAAGCTTGCGGCAAATATAAAAACCGACTGCAAAAGCTTTTATAAATATGTCGAGGAAAAGATTGGTGAAATCCAGAGTAGGTCCCTTGCAGTCGGAATCAGGGGAATATATAATGGGGAATAAGGAAATAGCAGAACAATTAAATTCTTACTTTAGTTCTGTTTTTACATGAGAGGATACAAATAACCTCCCAAGGACATAGAGACTAATGCAAGGGAGGAACTGAAAGAAATCAGTATCTCTAAGGTCATGGTCTTGGGGAAATTGATGGGATTGAAGGCAGATAAATCCCAAGGGCCTGATAATCTACATCCTAGGGTACTTAAGAGAGTGGCCATTCAGATAGCAGATGCTTTAAGAATTATTTTCCAGAACTCAATAGACTCAGGATCAGTACCCATGGATTGGAGGGTAGCTAATGTTACCCCACTATTTAAAAAGGGGGGTAGAGAAAAAGCGGGGAATTATAGGCTGGTGAGCCTTACATCAGTAGTGGGCAAAATGATGGAATCCATTATTAAGGATGTAATAGCGGAGCATATGACTAGCAGAGAAGGGATCGGATGGAGTCAACATGATTTACAGAAGGTAAATCGTGCTTGACAAATCTATTGAAATTCTTTGAGATGGTGACAGGTAAAATAGATGGGGGAGAGCCAGTGGATGTGGTGTACCTGGACTTCCAAAAGGCCTTCGATAAGGTCCCGCATAAACGACTAGCTTCCAAAATCAAGGCTCATGGGATTGGGGGCAAAGTATTGATGTGGATTTAGAACTGGCTGGCAGGTAGAAGACAGAGAGTTGGGATAAATGGCTCGTTTTCTGAGTGGCAGGCGGTGACCAGTGGGGTGCCACAGGGATCTGTACTGGGACCCCAGCTGTTCACAATTTACATTAATGATCTGGATGAGGGGATTGGATGGAATATCTCCAAATTTGCAGATGACACTAAGCTAGGAGGGGTTGTGTCCACTGAAGAGGGGGTCAGGAAGCTCCAGTGTGATTTGGATAAATTGAGGGACTGGGCAGATACATGGCAAATGCACTACAATGTGGATAAATGTGAGGTTATCCACTTTGGTAATACAAACCGGAGGGCAGATTACTATTTGAATGGCAATAGATTAAGAGATGGGGAAGTGCAGAGAAACCTGTACACCAGTCTCTGAAGGCGAGCATGCAGGTACAGCAGGCGGTTAAAAAGGCAAATGGTATGTTGGCCTTCATATCAAGAGGGTTTGAGTATAGGAACAAGGATACCTTACTGCAGCTGTACAGAGCCTTGGTGAGACCACACCTGGATATTGTGTGCAGTTTTGGTCACCTTATCTAAGGAAGGATGTTCTTGCAATGGAGGGAGTGCAGAGGCGATTCACCAGGCTGATACCTGGAATGACAGGAATGACTTATGAGGAAAGATTGCACAAATTGGGATTGTACTCGCTGGAGTTTAGAAGATTTAGAGGGGATCTCATAGAGACATATAAAATTCTGGCAGGACTGGACAGAATGGATGCAGATGGGATGTTTCCAAGGATGGGAAAATCCAGAACCCGGGGCCATGGTTTGAGGATAATAGGCAAACCATTTAGGACCGAGATGAGGAGGAATTTCTTTACCCAGAGGGTGGTGAATCTGTGGAATTCATTGCCACAGAGGGCAGTAGAGGCAGATTCATTAAATATATTTAAGAGGGAATTAGATCTATTTCTTCAGTACAAGGGTATTAAAGGTTACGGAGAGAAGGCGGGGACGGGGTACTGAACTTTAAGATCAGCCATGATCTCATTGAATGGCGGAGCAGGCTCGAAGGGTCGAATGACCTACTCCTGCTCCTATCTTCTGTTTTTTTTTCTATTTTTCCCTGCACAAAACTATGCTATTCCAGAGTTCAGAATTCAGATTTATTGTCAGAGTACATAGATATCATCACACACAATCCTTAGATTATTTTTCATGAGGGCCAGGCAGAATTTCTATTTATCGTTAATGCAATGAAAAACTCATTTCCACTAATTAGTCCCTGTCTTTTCAAGTGAACATGAAGCCTGCTCTTAATTATTTTTCCCAATAATTCCTCGACAGTTAATGTAAGGTCTGTGATTTCTCTGTTTACACCTACTGCCTAACAATAACCCTAATCCATTGTAACATTGGTTCTCTATTTAGTACCATTACCATCACTGTGGCACCTTGTGATTACCCCCCCACCCCCACTCTGTTGTTTGAGGGACTTTCTCTCTGTTTCAGTCTCTCAGAGCCTTGGTGATGGAAGGA
This sequence comes from Narcine bancroftii, assembly GCF_036971445.1. Lineage (NCBI taxonomy): Eukaryota > Metazoa > Chordata > Chondrichthyes > Torpediniformes > Narcinidae > Narcine > Narcine bancroftii. Next base: position 22,258,803 of record NC_091472.1, read on the forward strand.
CTTTCCATCTGCTATGGACCTACCCCATGGCACCCTCACGTTGGCTGCTCCCAGTGTCTGTTTACCCCTCAGCATGAACTCTTGCATCCTGGAATATGCCAGCTTGACACTTATTGAACCATGGTCGTTGTTTCTAAAGATTCTTCCACAGACAATTCCATCACTTGCCCCTCCTTATTCACTAAAATCAGGTTGAATGCAACTGAATCCCAAGTCAAACCCCCTGTGTGCTGCTTTAAAAGTCCTTCTTGAATGAATTTGACAAATTCCATCCATCTCAATCAATATATGGAAAATTAAAATCCACCATTGTGATGTGCTGTGTTAGCAGCAAGCAGACACAAAATACAAAGACTGTACTATAGGCTTTATTCTGCTAAAAGTCTGTACACACCAGTTTCAGCTGTGGTGGCTCCCGAGTGACTGGCTCAGGAGGGGCCGGCCTAGGCTCATATTCAGGTTGGCCGATTGACAACCGGCCAGGTGGAGTCAGCCCTTCTACAGGTACAGAGATCGCCCCCTGCAGTAGGCTAGTGGTCGTATCACCACACCCATGTCTATAACCCTTTCTTTAGAATTATTAAGGCAGCATTTATGAGCATTTGGTACAGTCTTCTCAGGAATAGTCAGCATGGCGTTGTGAGCCTAACTGAGTTTTTTGAGGGGGTAACAATAGATATTGATGAAGATAGGGCAGTAGATATGGTATATATGGATTTTAGTAAGGCATTTGTCAAAATCGCCATGAGAGACTTGTTCAGAATGTCAATGAGAATGGGATCCATGAAACCTTGGCTCTGTAGATTCAGAATTAGCTTGGCTATAGAGAGCAGAGAGTGGTAGTGGACAGAATACTTTCTGTATTCTGCCTGGAGGTCAGTGACTAGTAGAGTTCTGCAGGGAGCTGTTCAGGCACCTGTGCTCTTTGTAATTTTTTAAATGACCTAGATGAAGAAGAGGAAGAATGGGGCAGTAAGTTTGCAGATGATATGAAGGTTGGAGGAGTTGTGGATAGTGCGGAAGGATGTCGAAGGTCAGTGTCTGCACTAGAATTAATGTTAAGGGGGGCATTAGCATGTTATAGGGAGGCACAGTGTGATGCTCATAAACTTGTTTAGCCAGGGGGAGGAGGGTCAGATGTGGGTCCTACCTGCTGATGAATGTTAACATCTTCTGTCGCTCTGATGTAGCTGACAAAAGCGCTCCTGTCAAGCAACACAAGCTGGACACTAGTGATGCTTGACACACACTAGTGACGTGGCCGGAGGCAGGTGGAGAGTTGCTGGTGTGCGTCAAGCTAGACGCTAGTGATGCTTGACGCATGCTAATGACCTGGGCGAGAGTGAACAATGTCCGCGATCATATGGGGGGGCTTCAGCACCTCGCTTGGGGGGGACAATGCCCACAGATGCCTCCCCTTGGTGCTGATCCTGTCATAGATTAATAAAGGATATAGACAGGGTGCAGAGTTGGGCAGAAAAGTTGCAGATGGAGTTCAATCCAGATAAATGTGAGGTGCTGTATTTTGAAAGGTCAAACCTGACAGGGTACTGGTCAGATACTTAACAGTGTGGAGAAACAGAGGGATCTTTGGGTCCAAATCCATACATCTCTCCAGGTTTCAGGTTTCAGATTTCAGATTTATTGCCGGAGTACATACATGACAACACATACCACTTTGAGATTTCTTTTTCCTGCAGGCACAGCAGAATTACCACTAATTGGTAGTGCAAAAATTAACTGCACCCAGCGTGAATGTATAAACAATCAAAAGAACTGTAAACAGATAATGAATGCAAACAAACTGATTGTGCAAAATGGAGAGGAAAGAAAATCAGAAAGGTGCAGTCCTTAAATGAGTCCCTGATTGAGTTTGTTGTTCAGGAGTCTAATGTGCAGGTTGATAGAGTAGTTAAGAAGGCCTATGGAATGCTAGGCTTCATTTGACAGGGGATTGAGTTTCGACTCTATCAATCTCTGGTGAGACTACACTTAGAGTGTAGTGTTCAGTTCTAGTCACCTCATTAGAGGAAGGTTGTGGAAGCTATGGAGAGGGGGCATCTGCACAAAGTGAACAGCAGAAAGTTTAGGGATAAGCTTTTTTATGCAGAGTTGTGGGCTCATGAAATGTCTTACCAGGGATGGTGGTGGAGGCTGAAACATTTGGGCCATTTGAGAGGCACTTCGATAGGCACATGGATGGAAGAAATAGATGCGTACGAGATAGGAAGGGTTGAGTATATTTTTTGGGAGGAAAATATAGGTCAGCACAACATCAAGGGCCAAAGGACCTGCACTGTGCTGTAATGTTCTAACCCTATTGATTTTATTATCCATTGAGATGTTGCTGGTCTTCTAATTCCTGCTAACTGTTGGGTAGCCAATAGTATAACCGTACCAAAGTGAGAATTCCTTTTGCGTTTCTGAGTTCTAACCATACACTGATAGTCCAAGTCCCAGCATGGCAGCTGGGGAACTTAAATTTTGTTACATTGAATTAAATTGATCTGAAATATAGAGGGCAATATCAGAACGGTCAATGTGAGACCATTAGTTTGTGACAAATCACATCTGGTTCACTGTTGTCCTTCAAGGCAGGAGATTGGTTGCCCACACCCAGTGTGGCCTCTCTGCATTGTCATACCCACGGTGACATGACCGATTTACGACTGCCCTTGGACTTCTATGGGCAATTAAGTGTGGGCAGAAAATGCTGACCTTAAAGAACAAACTGAGTTCACTCGCTGCTTGCTCACTGTCAAGTCTCGCATTGACGTGAAGGTGCAATCGGTGGCCACACGTGTGCACAGATTGATCACAAGCTGTTATCTGGGTGTCTGGCATCTGCCAAAAGCTGAAACCACTGGATTGTTCATAAAAGTAAACAAAAAAATCTGCAGACGCAGTGTACAAAAAGTTCTGGAGAAACTCAGCAGGTCACGCAGTGTGCATAGGAAGTAGAAATTGGTTGACGTTTCGGGACCTTCCTCAGGTGTGTTTACACTCTCAACGAAGGGTTCGTGCCTGAAACACTGACTGCCTGCTTATAAAATAAGGAAACATGTTCTGAGCATTTCTCCACTCAGTCACGGTTTTCATATTATTTATCCATTATGGGCTTTCATGACGGCACTTTACAACTCTGAAGGAATGTAAAATGTTTTGACATTTGTCTTCCAGCAACATAAATCCCCTGAAAGACAGGCAGGAGAGTCAGACATTTGGCATTGACTGTAACATGTTCTGGCACGCCAGGTTTCAAACGATTGTATTCTTGTATCCATCTTGCCACTCTGCTGAGAAGCTTGTATCTGTTATTTTAAAAATTTGGACTCACTGTTCTGATGAAGGGTCCTGGACCTGAAACTTTAACTTTTCTTTTTCCCTTTTCTCACCCACCACCACCAAGCCCCCACTGTTCTCATCCCCTTATCCCTTTGGTTCCATCCCCATCTCCCCACTAGATTCTTCCTCCCCACACCATCACAATTTAAAAAAAATTGGACTCTCTGCTCTGATGAAGGGTCCTGGACCTGAAACTTTAACTGTTTCTTTTTCCTTTTTCTCACCCACCACCACCAAGACCCCACTGGTCTCATCCCCTCATCCCTTTGGTTCCATCCCCATCTCCCCACTGGATTATTTCTCCCCTCACCCCCACTTCTGGTTCCATTTGGTCTCTCTTTAGGCCACATTTCTCAGATCCCAGCATTGGCAGCCTTTGTCTTCTAATCTCCCGTTCCTTGCTGTGGGCCTTATCTTCCCCCACCTGACCCTTTTCTTTTTCTTGCCCCTCTCTCAGATTGTCCATCACCTGCCAATCTATTTCCTCTGTTCACCATGCTTCACCTCTCCCTCATGAACCAATCCCACACCGGGCAATGCCCTACCCCCCTTACCCTGTCCTTTTTTGGCTCTGGATCGCCTCCACATCCCCAGTCTCGATGAAGGAGTTTCTCCCACAATGTCGACCATTCTTTTTTCTCCCACTGATCTCTGATCCCACTGGGTTTCTCCAGCAGATTTGTGCTTAGTTTCAAGTTCCAGCATCTGTATACTCCTGAGTGTCTCCCTTTCCACAGCTGCAGCCTGAGTGGTTGAATATTTCAGTATTTTCTGTTTATATCTCACAAACAGGTAGTGTCACAGTTGACACAATGCTATTACAGGTTAGAATCCGGCACTTCTCTGTAAGGAGTTTGTACGTCCTTCTCATAACTGTGTGGGTTCCCTTTGGGTGCTCTGCTTCCTTACCTCATTCCAATGATGTAAGGGATTAGTGGGTTAAATTATCACATGGGTATATTTGGGCAGTGTGGACTCATGGGCCAGAAGGGGCTGTTACTGTGCTGTATCACTAAAAATAAGCTTGCATCTGTAATATAAACTCCTGGGATTAATGAAGGTGAAGATATATCACTGAAGAAATCACTGATTAAACTGAGCAGATAAAATGGAGGGGGTTTCCAGCCCCATTGTTAGGAGGCAGATTCATTAAAATGCCAGTGAAGAGACATTAACCAATCATGAATCTCCTGGAGTAACGATCATTTCACCCTTTAGCTACGACTCCCTTGATCCTCGTACATTTGGAATGAGAGGAGATTGCAAACAACGAACTAGGGGTCAACGCGTCATCCAGTGATAAAAGTAGTCAGTCGATATCTGGGGTTGTGACTCTTGACCCCACCTGAAATGTTGACTGATCGTTTCTGCAAATGGATATTACCTGGCTTGCTGGTATTACCCATCAACTCATAGTTTTCCCAAGATTCCACCTTTGTGCTTTGTAAGATGAGATGGCAGATGCGCAAAGACCAAGTTGCAGGTCAAACTAGTCCTGTGGAGGTTCTGAAACTGATGCTATGGTCCACAATGCAAGGATGTAGGCTCATTTTCCCCTCTCCCTGAGTCTAAGTCCTCGACAGCATTGAAAAGAAGTCAGTATACTCCAGAAAGCCATGACCTTGATTGGTGGGAGAAGCAGAATATGTCGCTGTGACATTCTCTGCTGCAGCCTTGTTGACATATTTCTGCTCATGATTTGAATGAATTGATACAAGTGCGTTACGAAGATCTTGTCATGCAAGTAATTAAAACCCAACTAACTCCAACCCAACCTGACCATGACCAATCCAATCCAAGACCTGGAGTTCTTTTCCAGTCCTGACCTGACCCATTCAATGCCCTGAATAGAATAATCTCATACATGCTGCTGATCGCCTGAAAATAAGACATAAAACTTTGACCAAAGTACTGATATATTTTCCTCCATTGTATAGCCCTTACCAGTTACAGTATATATGAAGCTGGCCTGCCCACTAATGACTCATCCCTTAAGTCTCCTCCCCTTTTGCCCTGGCCATAAAGGTCGCGTTACCTCCCCCTTTCCGGCAGTCCTGCACCTGGATCTGAGCCAGCCAAAGTCTTGAGCGCATTAAAGCCTATTGTTCCTGCCGCCTATGACTCTGTGGTTATTGATAGAGCCTATCGACCAAGAATCATGAAGGTTGGAGGGCCAATGTGGTTACATAAAATAATCACCTTAAGACAATGACCCAGCTTTGCTTTATCAGAATACTCATTTAACCAGACTATCTCTGATACTTAGACGTGTGCCCCAGTGGGCTGGGGTTGGATGCTAGGCTCAGTGCTCTGTCAAGTTTGCAGAGGGCAGTGCGAGCAGAAATCTATTCCTGAACACAGGGCAGAATACTGGATGCTGCCTACATACAGAAGTGTAAGACCAGCCATGTGAGCAGTGAATGAGCGTATAAAGATGAATATAATGTGTCCATGTTGATCATCGACAGGTTTCTTGCCAACCTGAGGAAGCAAAGTGATCTTTATGGATGGAAGCAAACAGTTTATAGGTCGACCACTGAATGTTAATGTAAGACATGGTTTTGGCAAACTATTGAATGGCCCATCTGGTTTTCACCTCCATTGATTTCAATCTCACTTCAGTATGCGGGAAAAGTAATTGGCAGGAGCCTATTCTCCATGGAACAGAGAAAGACAACCAGGAAACGTTCTTAATACTGGCAGATTAATATCTGCAGAGGAACTGTGCCATTTGGTTCTCTAGAAGCATGACTCACTGGGAGTTAGTGGGTTGACCAGTGGTCTGTTGTGCTTTATCTCAAAGAGCTTATGCAGTATTACATGTATCAATAGAAATGTATGGGTAGGTCCATAGAGATCAGAGGAGACAAGAGTAAATATGATTAATGTATCATAATTTATTAGAACATATAATAGACATACCATATATTGCACAATATATCTGTTCTTAAATAATGAACTTGGTGTAAAAGATTGTAAGGCAGGTGTCATAAAATCATAATGCATGTTTCCCTCTACTCTCGTCAAAGAATATGGAGAAAATTTACAGCTACCTGGTTGGTCTACATCACACCACTCAGCAGATTCATAAACCATATTTACCACCCTTCTTCATCTCATCTTTATCTTCATCTCACTACTGCTCAACTAATGACCTGACTATTGGGTCAGAGACACTGGTGATTGCCGATCAGCAATTTGATGACCATCATAGGTTACTTGATTTGAGACAGTCAGTCCGTCGACTGAAGTAAGAGATCTTCTCATTATGGGTACAATGTAAAGCTTGTGAATGACCTCATTCCCAGAGGTCCCAGAGTGTCCCCGCTCCGACCATGAGCAGGAGACAGACCAGACAAAGTTTTATGGCCTGCTTCTCACCACATCACTGGCCTCGGGTGATCCGGCACAGCACTGCTTAACCAGTCCCGCAGGTGGTAGGGCAACCCCCTGATGGTCTGCAGGAAACCTCTGTGCTTGTGCTGACCTTCTCCTCAAAGTCTGTGAGATCCTCCGGCCACAGGCAGTGACAGCGCTACCTTCCAGAAATAACTGAGGACACTCCTCTGTGACTTCAAGTGTTTTACGCACAGAAGTGAGACGAGTCCACATTGTTCACCGTTCACAGATTCACAGCACAGTTGCAGCATGGATGGAGGCCATTCAGCCCTTTGCTCATGAAAGCTCCATGCAAGATTAGTATCTAGAACTAATATCACTTTACTTTGACGCTATTTTATCCCCGTGGTCCAGTCCCTCCCATCCTTCATTCATGATACCTCAAATGCCCTCTGCCTCTTCAATAATTTACTATTCCCTGACTTGAACTTGACCACCTCATTTTCGTTATGGATGCCCAATCTCTCCCAACCTTTATCCCCATACAGAAAAGCTCTTCAATTCTTTCTTAACAACAGGCCAAACTCCTTCCCCTCCACCACCACCATCCTCCGCCTGACAGAACTTTTTCTCACCCTCAATAACTTTTCCTTTGATTCGTCCCACTTTCTCCAAGTCGAAGGAGTAGCCATGTGGCCCCCAGCTATACGCCAGTATACACAAGCCTACACAAGCGAGGCTCCTCAAATTTTCCTCCACTGCATTAATGACTACAGTGTTACTGCCTCGTGCCTGTAATGAGCTCGTCAACTTTATTCACTTACCTGCTAACTTTCACCCTGACCTCAAATTCACTTTGTCCATCTCCAGCAATGGTCCCCCATTTCCTAATCTTTCCATCTCCATCTCGGGAGGCAAGCTTTCTACAGACATTTTCTAGAAACCTCATGTAGTGAGTGACTTCTCTAGCAGGCCCAAGAGATCAGAAAGGACCTCACCTGCAGTTGGGGAATAGTATATATGAGAGTCAGTGAACAAATTAAACAAGCCCAGGACCAGTCCCTTGAACACAATACTCCATGGGGAAGTTGGTTACCCTGTGTGGCAGGGGAAAATTGGAGGGTCATCAGTGAGTATGGGCTGCATGTAATGTGGGGTACTAGCATGTAAAGGGATTGGTATGGTGTGCTGACTTCCATGGAGTGGAATGTAATGGGAGGGTCACGTGACCTCCACAGCAGGAAAGAGATCAGAAGTGATCTCACCTGCAAATCAAGGGTTAGATCTGCCCTGTGAGGCTGACTTGTGATTGACTTTTGCAGGTGACATCTGATAGATCTTCCAGGTGCCAATCAATGGTTAGATCTGTCCACAAGTGAGGCTGATGTGCGATTGGTCCTTGCCGGTCACTTGGACAGGCCCTGCATTACAAAAGCCCACACGTGGAGCCTGCTGTCTTTATGGTTTTTGCTGCTTCATGGAGACCATCACTGAACTTTAGGCTGTAAGCCATGGGCAGGACTGGAGGGTTGACTTTGATGGGCCTGTCCTGGATCCTGAGCTGTGGGTGATGCTGAAGACTAGGTTTATTTTATATAGTTGTTAGCTGTAATTAATTTACTATTTATTAGTGTGCTGTGATTACTCGAGGTAGAGAGGGGTGGTGGATATTTGTGTTAAACCCTTGCATTCCCAATTGGGAGTTGAGAATGTTCAGTTAATTTTTTGAATTCACTTGTGTGTAAATAAAAAACACTGTTTGTTAATAACATGTGTTTAGCCTTGATTCTCTTTGAACCATTGAACTTATTCTGAACACAACACCTACCAACCCCACAACTATCAAGAGTACACACCCTGTCTCCTGTATGGTTTCTATTCTTTTCTCTCAGTTCCTCTGACTCCGTCTTCCATGATGAGGTCTTCCATTCCAAATCATCCAAGATAACCTCCTATGTCAAAAATAATGTTGTTCCCCCCTTTCATCATCAACTCAGCCCTTATCCTCATCTCCTCCATTTTCCACAGATTTGCACTAGCCCCCCTCTCCCCCCAAGCACAACAAGGACAAGGATCCCCTTGTTCTTACGTACCAGCCCACCAATCTATCCATCCAATATATTATTCTCCACATTTTCAGTCACCTACAATATAATCCCACCATCAGACACATCTTATCCTCTCCTCCCTTCTCCACTTTCCATAGGAACCACTCCCTCTGTGACTCCCTCATCCACTCATCCCTTGACAGCTTTCCTTGTGACAACAGGAAGTGCCAAACTTGAGCCCACACTCCCACTATCACCACCAATCGGAGCTCCCAACAGTTCTTCCAGGTGAAGCATCACTTCACTTTTCAATCTGCAGGAGTTATCTACTGCATCTGGAGCTCATGTTGTGGTCTTCTCTATATTCAACAGACTGGACAGTGACAGGGAGATCATCTCCTAAGCACCTTTGCTCTGTCCACATCATTGACAGGGTCAAACATTTCAATTCAGCACCCCATTCTCGCACTTACATATCTATCCGTGGCTCATGGTCAAACTAAGGCCACCATAAATTGGAAGAGCAACACCTAATATTCTGACTGAACATTCTCCAACCAGATGGCATTGACATTGAGTTCTGTTAGCCTACTCCATCCTCTCTCTCTTCCTTATCCCTCTGTCTCCTTTCCTCCAGCTCTCCACCCCTTCCCTCTCCATGCAGAGAGCCACCACCTCCCCACCCCCATCCTGTTTGCTGGTGTGTCCTCCCTCCCTTACCCACCTATTATCTCCTGTCTGTGGGATGGTGCTCCTCCCCCTGTCCCTCCCCCTACCATTTTGTGTGGGCACCTGCCTGCATTTTGTTTATACCTTGATAAAGGCCTCAAGCCTGAAATGTTAGTTATGCTTGTTTATTTTGCTATATAAAGTACCTGGTTTGACCTGCTGAGTTTCTCCAGCATTCTCCATGATTTTACTTCAATCGCAGTATCTGACCAACAGCATTTGTGAGATTTGAGAAGATCTACGTCAAGACGGTCAGATATCTTGTCCCGGGTTGCAGGCATTTCTCTGAATGGTGAATCTTTGCAGACACAGGAGGCTTGCCTACTTTACTGGGCTGAAAGCCAATTGAAGTTGAGGTCATGCAGTCAGTTCAAGTTGTCAAACACTAGCCTTTCCACAACAGCACCATAACTGGTCTATTTAAGCAAACAGAAGTCTCTTTGTCTGGTGTATTAAAGATGGGCATGGTTAAATCTTACAGTCAGGTTGTTTGCAATGGCTGGTCAAGAGATTGTTCATTTATTATTTATACAATCATTCTGAAGGAACATAAGACATTGTTTTCCTTTGATTTCTGATCTCTCACCCAGGAACAAGCAGCCAGATCCTCAACTTGGTGAAAGACGTCCTTTTGAATGCCCGAAACCTGTTGATCTTCCAGCATAGTGAGATGTCAGTGAGGAAATGCTGCCGACTGGCACATTCAAGGCTGCAGGAGTAGGTGTTGAGGAACGCACTGAGGCTTGGCTCGGCCAACGTGAGGGAGCTGTGGGGAAGGACCACAGTCTAGAGTCCTTTCATTTATGGGGCACTGAGGGGCTGAGACTGAGGGGAAGTTTCTCAAACAACAGAGAAGGGAGTAACCACAAGGTGTCACAGTGGTAGCAAAGATGATAATAGAAAATGAAGGTAACAATGTACATTGATGGAAACGTGTGGATATGAACATTTTTGGTAAATAATTTATTGCGAATAACATTTGGGAAAAAAATGTTGAGCATGACACATTGAGAATCACATGCTATTTTCAAAAAATGAGTGGACTTTTCTACATTAATTGTAGATCTTTGTGGCCACACTGCCTTGAGTTCTGAGATGCCTCTTTAACTCTGCAATGTTAAGGTGGCTGATATCTTTTGGTGGGGGCCGGGGGGGGGGAATTTAGGTAATCTTTCATCGAAGACACCCAGTCATTGAGTGAATTCCTGGTCTCACTCATGAGGTCGCAAGGTGGGAGAATGAGTAGACAGTCCAGCTCCCAGTGCAGCTCTTGCTGGTGTCCATGAGATGTAAGGCAACAACAGTTGGAACTGGTCTACCTGACCAGGTCTGGTCTGACTGGTCACACCTGGTAGGTATGTGGACTCGCACAATGGATATCGGCAGTGTTAATAAGGAGGGAATGTTCCCATCAGTGGGGCGGGGAGGGGATGGTTGAGAAGCAATGGTCCAGAATTTAAATTGATTGTCAAAGTCTCAGGATTGACATGAATGGACAGTTCTCTGTGCAGTGACTGATTAGGACTGGAGATGGATTTTTATCAATGGCTGAAGGGAAAGGACTTGACGAATTGGGGAAAAGCATTCAAAATGGAAATGGGACTGATTAGATTACATAAGAATTTAAAAACATAAGGAATAGGAGCAGGAGTCGGCCATCCGGCCCATAGAGCCTGCTCTGTCACTCAGTGAGCTCATGGGCTGATGATGGGCCCAAGCCCAAAATCTTGGTGATGCATCTATCTTTGCTACATAAGGTGCATTGTTTGACCAGCTGAGTTTTTTCAACACTCTCTATGGACCTGCCTTTTCCCCATATCCCGTAATATGTAAAAATCTCTACAAAGGGAGCTGGTGTAGCCTCAATGGTCTGAATGACACACTTTATATCAAATCAAGAGTCAATGGTGTGTTCCAAAATGTACGCTGCATTACAAATTCTTTCATGCCACAGTAAGTAAGAATCTTTTGAATCGAAAAGTAATACAAAAGTTGCCAGATCAGTGAATGCAGTGATTATAGGGCGTTGTTGAAAGACCTGTAACCTGGCACCTTCTTACATGGTACGCTGCCGATGTAAATGTGGATGTTTTAATCAATACACAGGTGCAGCCAAAGTCGTAAATTGTGCAGACACTCAAATTTCACTGTGCCTGCAAAATTGTGCCCCCAGTGAGGATGGCATTAAGGAATGCAGAAAAGTTTTTAAAAATCAAAGGCGAGATATAAATATGACTGTTCTTTATGGTCGTGGAGCAAAAGCGGATGCTAACATTTCAAAGCAGAGTGAAACATGAAAGTGCTGTGAAAAGCTGCTCCGCGTATAACGGAATCCATTCGCAGCTTGTCTGTCACTTTAAGACAGTGGGTTGATTCGACTGTCAGAACAAAAGGTCAAATATCCTGAACACACAAGACCAAAGATAAGGGAACAAGTTCCTTTGGTTGTGTGAACTCACCGCACAGAAGCTACAGAAAGGAAGTATTGAAGCCATTGCTAAAAGTGAAGTATTTAGCTAATATATTATTCACGCAAGCAACATTGCTGACAAGCAGAGGGACTTCAAGACAAAAGTGTGGTTAATTCATCTGTGCGTCAACCTAATCTTTATTCCTACCCATATGAACTATGGATAGGTTTAAATATATCAATCAGTTCGTCCTGCTGCCACTCAAAGACCACCTCCTGTGACCCAGACTGACTCACTGACTTGAGTGGGTGCTGACGTGCAGGAACTACGGCAGGCGTCCTGCCAGATGGGTTGATGGGTGGCCCATGAAGTGGTCACTCCTTGCACTGCTTATGCAGAACCTCCTTGTGACTCTGAAGTTTTGGCTTTAAGGTTCTTGAAAGACTAGTCTTGGCAAGAGAGTCCCAGGAGACAGGGATCTTGCATGTCTTCCAGGCCTCCCCTCCCTCTGTTTTAGGAAAGGTGAGAAATCATGCCCAGGTTATACTCCTTTCTCCCCACTTTTCTGTTCGGCAGAAGATACATGAGTTTGAAAACACAAACTTCCCAATTTAAGGGCAGCTTCCTTCGTACTGTTATCAAACTCTTGAATGGATCTCTCATTGGTAAAAGATGATGCCTTGTACTGTTTTTCTGTACTTTTCTCTTTAAAACAATACCATGCATTTTTTATTCTTGCACTACCTAGTGATCACTGTGTCTCAGTATGTGACAATAAACAAATTGGTTACGGAGGGATATGGAATGGTTGCAAGTAAGTGGGACAAGGCAGAATAATAGTTAAGACAAGTCTAGAAGAGCTGAATGGCCTATTTCCTGTCTATGGTCCTGTGGTTCTACGAACAGAACTGGCAAGAGCCAAACCTTTCATTTAACTAGTTCTGTTGTAAGAAATATTTCACAATCAAGGCATAATAAAACCCTTGAGTGCTGCTATCCTATGGTGTGAAATTCTCACAGAAGATCTTGGATGATCTGAAATCTTCAAAGAATATGCATTCAGTCAGCAATATTAACAAAGAGTAAAGAAAGGCAACAAGTCTGAATTTGTACAGGAGTTGTTTTTATCCTGAGTTAGAAGTAAATGCGAGTGTTCGTAACCAATCAGTAAGTGCAAGCATGAAGGCAAGGAGATCTGAGAGCAACTGAAGAGTCCAGCCTGTTCTTCGCCATGGAACAGCCCTATTCTAAATGTTTCCCTGTATCTGATGCTATACGGATTCCATTATTATCAGTCACTGAAGAATGATAAAGGGGCAAAGAACAACAAATGGGATATGATTTATGGAAGAAGAATCTGGGACCGAGTCTCCATTAGTTCACCATGGTGCAGTGCTAATATTGAAACTTGTGTGCGAGGCTTTGTATTGTGGACCGGGAGTTGTGGACCATCATATCATTGTGTTTGATCATGTACTTTTACAATGAATGAAAGAATCTATGCCTTTGGGGTGATGCAGTTTCATCAGTTCCTAATGGGGAGACATGTTAACCTTGAAGATAGATGTATTATCCTTTCATTTGGCAGTTCTTGGCTCTGCATCAGCATTGGTTGCAAGCACAGCAGAGAAACAGGCCCTTCTCCCCATGTCCATGCTAGCCATTGTACATATCTATAGAAGCCTACAACTCATATTAAGTGCTTGGCTGGGTGTTAAAAGCTATAGGAGTACCCTGCCACTGCCACCTTTTCAAGCAGCGCATTCCACACACCAAATACTCTTTGAGTGAAAAATTCCCCTCTGATACCCTCTAAATCTTCTACCACTCACTGAACACCCATGCCCTCTTGTTTTAAACATCCCCATCATTACCCTTACAATTCTTCAATTGTAAGAATTGTAAGATTCTTTCAATCTGTTCACTTCATCACTTGGTATACTTTTGCAATGAAGAGCATTCACAATTTACAATATTGAGGCTTGTCAAATATCAATGCAAAATACTTTTGGAGAATTGTCAAAATTACTGCATGGGAATTATAGAATCAGAGGTGAAAATATTACATTCACATTGGGAAGAGTAAAGGATGATACTCCAGCTCCAGCTTCTGGCGATGCAGAAAGCGAAGAACCCACAACAGAATACCAAGATAATGGAAGATTTTAAAAGGAGGGACCAAGGGAAAGGAAAAGAGAGAGATAGACAGGGTAAAAGGAAGGGATAAACAGGTATTAGGGGAAGGTGAGAGATTGGGGGGAGGGGGGGGAGGTGGGGGTAGTGCCGTATTTATGCATAAATTAAACAAGCTACAGTTTAGGGCCTCACAATTCGCAAGGCCTCAAAAAAATTCAGAATATATTTTGGGGTGGGTTTTTAAAATGTTATGTGTGTGCACATCGTATATTTGGCCACATGAATGAAAATATAGCTTTTGATCTACATGTTGCGATTATGGGTTCTGGCTTAATAGTGTTAATATTCGTTTGTTTACGAGTTCATATCCAAGATCCAGTATGGGCCAGGGAAGGAAAGCACCAAGATATGAGTATAACATGAAATTCACTTTAAATATTTTGGCAAATGAAGTAAATGACAAAATAGATTTGAATTGATGGTGGTAAATTAAGTCTCCAACTACTGATGGTCCTGTTGTTTCAATTAAATATTTTAGGTTTTGAATGTTATGTAATAAAATAGGTTGGAAAGAGCATTATTCTCCCTGGCTTGATGTGCAGTAACTGAGCAGTATATATATTTTTACAGAGTTCTGTGTTATGTATTGGCCCATGTGTTGTGTGGTTTTATGTTAAAAAGTAACAGTTTGCCTTAGAGAGCCAAGGTGAAGGTGGACTGTTGAGAGAGTGGGAGACAGACTGAGCATGTGCAGAAAATAATCTAAAAATTTCTGGACGTGGATGATAAACCACCACTGGGTGGTACTGTGGAGTGGAAGGCAGCCCAGAGCATGAGTATTGGTCTGAAGGACAGTTTAGAATGTTGGGATTTCAAAAAGGAAGAACGTTCCGAAGGCAGCCAGAAGGATCCGGACCAAGTCAATGGCTCCTCTCTTTGCAGCAACACAAGACAACTTTGAATTTTGTGCGCTCTCTCTCTTTCTCAAAGATCCTTTGGCTTCAGTTTACCAAACAAACTGAATTTTGTTTCTGATCCTTGCTTCGGTTGAGAATGAAGTTTTGTGTCTAAGTTTTTCTGTGGACTAGTTGGAAATATTACTTAGACTTTAATTACATATGTTATATTTAGGCTGGGGAATTTATTAATTTTACACTCTTATAGAAATTTGCATAGTAACCAGTGGGCATTGTTATAAAAGGGGGAATTTGAATTAAAGTTTGAAGGTGAATTTTTTGTTAATAAAGTAATTGTTTATCTTTACCCCTGTGTGATATGCCTTCTTTGTGGTTGCCGGTTTGATGTTGTAACAATATATATTATGTAGATCCTTTTTAAATGGCTCGTGTAGCAAATTTTTACATATAATTTTAAAATATTGCTTAAATTGTAATATTTTAAGTATAAATTTCCTATTTTTCAGGTTTACTATGAGAAATCAAGAAAGAAAATGTTTTAAGTTGTAGGCCTATCTTATATCATTTTTTCTGATTTTGCAAACAAATTCATTGTTACTTACAAAAGTGATCCTGATTAATTATTTTGTCAGCATTTTATATATATATTAATGTATTTTAAAATTATTTAAAATATTACATTTAAGTATTCTTTCCAGACTATACTATATTATAATCTCTGCTAGAGATCAAGCCAGCCAAATGACAAATATGTAATCAGTTAATGCATTCATTTAAAAATAATTTGTATTTTTCACTTTAACTGCCTTGTTATTAAATAATTAAAAGGGATATATGTTTTTAAGTTCTGTGAGACCTTCTAATTTGATTTTTTAACAAGCTTTATATCGTTTAAGGACTCACCTATCTAAATCCAGCACTGGGGGTGGAGGGGAGGGGGATCTTACGGAAACAGGAGAAATTGATATTGTTGCCCTCCAGTTGGAGGGAGCCCAGATGGAATATTAGGTTTCGTTCCTTCAATTTGCAGGTGGTCTCAGTCTGGCAGTGCATGAGAAACTGGACAAACATGTTGGCACAGGAATGGGATGGAGAATTGAAATGAGTAGTAGAACAAGGTTTTGTTTAATGGGGCCATCATCCCTGGTGTACTGAGAAGATTCACTTGAGAAGAGCTTTCCACTCAATGGTCTGGCAATGTGAAATAAGGAAACATTAATCAGAAGTTGAGGATAAAGATAAAAGTCCAAGAGCGAACATATCGATCGACATTGCAGAGAGAAAATAAAAACTGAAGACAGCTTTATGGAGGTGGAAATGGTCAAGAAGCTCTTTCCAAAGAGTACACATTGATTATTGTGAGAAGGGAGCATGATATTTAGTATTCATAGAGTCATTTGAAATGGTGAAACATGCTCTGTGTCAGTGTAACTCTCCAACATAGTGGGAGAAAGATGGTGGGGGGAGGAGAGGAGGAAGGAAGGAGCTTTATTAAATGCTCTATTAAACACTTGCACAGAAATGCAGGTAAACAAAGAAGCCTGCAGATGCTAGGGTTGAATGCAATACATAAATGTGCTAAAGAAACTCACCAGGTCATGCAGAATCCAAAGGAAATAAAGGATACTGTTGCAGGATATTTTAGAATAGATATGGGTAAAATATGTCTTTAAAAGACATGTGGGGCTTTAGTTAAGATTAGACTTCACAGAGTAACACTTCACAAAAGACATCTCTTTTAAAATGCAAGAGCTTTGCTGAAGTGAGACATTGTGTCATCAGCGACTTTGCAGAGTCAATGGAACTGCTTTGGAAAGGACTTCACAAGGAGGTGCAAATGGAACAATGACCAGGGAGAGGCTGATAAGATCTCTCGAAAACTGGATTTGGAGCCTTGGGAGAGGGTTTTTTGGTTTTTACAAGTAACAATTGTCTTGGTGAATTTCTATTGCTGCTGGGTTTTGGAGTCCTCTGGGCTCGCAACAATACCCCTTAGCCTGTGTTCCTCCCCTTGCCACTTCCTTCCTGCCTGTCTTTGCTTATACCTGATGAAGGGCCAGGGCTTGAAGCATTGGGTACCCTTAATTTCCTCTGGATGCTGCTTGACCTGTTGAATTTCTCCTGAATGCTTGTGTATTCCAGAGAAATGCAGCAGGTAGATTTTCTGCAGGTAAGTGGACTTTCTGGATTTATGTGCTAAATACTCTTTTAATATATAGGCGAACCAGGTTGTCCTGCTTACATTGGTAGCGGCTCGCCTGCACGACGAGCGAACTGGTGCTTGCAGCCGTGGGCAAGTCCGCAGCCAGTGGCATCTATGGAGACGCTCAGGGCGGGGCAAAGCCGCAGCTTGGAAGTTGATGTCACTTCCACCCCACTGGGGCCCTGAAGATTCTGGGACTGGGCTCGCTTTTTAAACACGTGATCTCAAGCCAGCAAAGCAGTTTCTCTGGAGCTTTGCAAGTCTCAGCATGTTTCTTTCGGTTTAGCGGCTTTACAGACACAAAGTTCCATAAATTCACCAATTTTACTTTGCTTCCTTACTAATTAAAAAGATAAAAGGACAGAAAAAGAAATAAAAGGAGAGAAAAATGATAAGAGAGTGAAAGAACAAAGTAACTGTGTGCTTTGTGTACTGTATATTGACAGAAACGGTTCCGGGTGAAGGAATATTGAACAAGATCTTATGGCAACTGATTGCATTTGGCCCAGGTTCTGCTACTGACCTGTAGGATCCGCTGGAGTTTAAAGGAGTGAATGGGAACTTGACTGAAACATGTAAGATCCTGATGGGTCTTGACAGGGTGGGTGTGGAGAGGATAATTCCTCTTGTGGGGTTATCTGCAGTAGTGGTGACTGAGTAAAAAAATAAGGCATTCCCAACTTGAGACAATATTTTTTATCTCTCAGGGACTCGTGTGTTTGGAGTTCTTCATCAAAAGGTGGCTCTTTTTGAACATGAATAAGGTGGTGATAAATAAGCATGAGTGAAAGTTCACCAATGGCAGACTAAAGTACATTGTTGTAAATAGTGGGTATCATGAGATAATTTCATTAAAGTTGACAGTTTATATGGGTTTATAACTTTTTTAAATCAAGGAAAACCAGTATAGAACTAGAGAAGGAGAACAGAAATGGGCCCTTCAGCCATTCTACTCGGTGCCAAACAACTATTCTGCCAAGTCTCACAGAACTGCATCCAGTACATATCCCCTCCATAACCCACCCATCCATATACCTGTCCAAATTTTTCTTATAGGTTAAAATTGTGCTGCATTTATCACTTCATCTGGCAGCTCGTTCTGTACTTCCATCACTCTCTGTGTGAAGAAATTCCCCGTAATTTTCCCTTAAACTTCTTCCCTTTCACACTCAACCCAGATCCTCTGGTTTGTGCCTCACCTAACCTCAGCAGAAAAAGCCTATGTCCATTTACTCCATCTATGCCCATCATAATTTTGCATACCTCTATAAAATCTCCCCTCATTCTCCAACGCTCCAGGGAGTAAGACTTAAACTGTTTAACCGTTCCCTGTAACTCAGTTCCTCAAGTTCCGGCAACATGCTAGTAAATTTTCTCTGCACTCTTTCAAACCTTAAGACTGACTGCGACGGGTACTGTGATTTCTGAGGAATGGGTCATGAATCAATTAATTAATTAAGCATTTGAGCCTTCAATAAAGGGTGTGCTATTGATAATTCTCGCTATTGAAGCCGCAAGACGGTAAAGTATGGATTGAATTTTACGAGCACCACACGTGGCACAACAACAACTTTCTGTCGAAGAATTGAGATACATTTTCTGATCTTATGAGAATCCAGTGTCAAATAATGGGTTCATTTCAATTCATTTCAACTTGAGTTTTGTCTGAAGAAGCAAAATGGTATGATGCTATATCCTCCAGTGTCAAATGGTGAACTGGGTTATTAATAAGAACACCCTAATGTGTATTAATGATGATGCTTTACATTTTAAATATCATTTTTTTTAAATGTAGACATACAGCATGGTAACAGGCCTTTCCAGCCCATGAGCCTGAGCTACCTGATTACACCCAATTGACCTAAAAATCCCATATGTTTTGAAGGGTTAGGGTTAGGAGGAAATCCACAAAGACATGGGGGAATTGCACAAACTCCTTACAGACAGTGCCAAATTGGAACTGGAGCAGGGATGCCATGTTACAGTGGTACATGACCATATATGGAGTGAAATTCTGATGGCCCTGTTATTGGAAGCTTGAAGAGGTGCAAGAAGTATTCATGAAGATGGTTGTAGGACTGGAGAGTTTGAATTATGAGGAGAGGCTGGATAGACTCGGATTTCTTTGTTGAATGAGGGGTGAGAGGTATAACTTCATGAGGGGCATAGATAAGGTAAATAGTCATAATCTTTTCCC
Organism: Narcine bancroftii; assembly: GCF_036971445.1. Taxonomy (NCBI): domain Eukaryota; kingdom Metazoa; phylum Chordata; class Chondrichthyes; order Torpediniformes; family Narcinidae; genus Narcine; species Narcine bancroftii. The sequence continues at coordinate 22,278,128 of NC_091472.1, forward strand.
CTGGTGAAAAACTAGAGCAGTGGTTCTCAACCTTAAGTGATCCCTTACTAAGATGCCATTGGTGCTCTGTAGCTAGTAAGGGATTACTTAAGATGACATGTGAGTGGAAATAAAGAGTTTGAGAATCACTTAACTTGAGAAGAGTTTTAAAGTGAGAGGGGAAAGATTTAATCGGGACCTAAGGGGCAAATATTTCATACAGAGAGTGGTGCATTCATGGAACAAAATGCAAGAGAAAGCCCTAGAGGTGGGTACAATTATGACTTTTTAAAAATATTTGGTCAGGTACTTGTTTAAAAGGGATATGGGCCAGGCAAATAGGACGAGCTCAGATTAGCAACTTGATCAGCCTTGCCAAGCTGAGGCGAAGGGCATGTTTCTGGCCCCGTATAACTCTATCACTTCCAAAATAAACATTGAAGGAAGGATGTTACAAGACTGCAAGGAATATTCCTCGCTGAACTATAAAATGATACCAGAGTTGACAACAGGCTATGACTGGCCAATGTTCAGAAGGCTTCAAACATCAGTGAGCAGAATTAGGCTCACTGGAGAAAATGGAAGATGGACAGTTGAGACAAAATTATTTCACAAGTCCTGGAATGGAACGATTCAAACAACATGACAAAGTTGAACACCAGCTGTCAAGTCCGACTGTGAGAAATGAGGCCTGGAGTGTTGGCTGAAGTAAGTAGTGCAAAGATGGATCTTGCATAAAAAGTTGACAAATCTTGAAGTGGGCACATGAATTATTTAACATTGCCACAGATGTACACGAGAAAACCAAAGGTAAACTCTGTCTTGTATTTTCCCTTTGAAAATAACTTCATTCAAGAGAAGCTATAAGCAAACTGAACCTCCATACAAGGTAAACTCCACATTTATGATGTCACGCGCGCTTGCACATTCCCTAACACTTTCCCTTCAAAAAATGTTTTGTGTTTACTAGTAAATAAGTATAAAGTTAAATTTAACTATGTTAAACTTGAGCATAACTTCCACTTTTCATGGTAACTATAAATCCCACACTACTGGAAACCTACAGTCTTTACGTCACAGCCCATAGTCTTGAGCTGTACTGAATAAAGTTTTTAAGACACTACACATAGTCTCTTAGATGTATTGGAGGTGTTTGTCTCTCTTGGATCTTATCGGGGATGAAGAACACAGAACCAGAGTATGACTTTTCAGCTTTTCTGGAGCAGATAATTTCTCCTTGCTGGCTCTGTGACCGGCATCTAGGTCCTCTGCAGCCAGTACCAGGGCTAGCTCAGGGGCATCATCATCAGGTTGTGCCAAAAACAGAACATCAGCGGGATCGTTCACAATCAGAATGGAAATGGGGTTCTCAATTACTCTTAACTGGTTGATGTGTCGCTTCCATATCTTGTTCCCCATTTGCACCGAATATGAACACGGACTTGGTTTCTGGAGAAGTATGACTCTTATCCATGTTTTCCTATTCTCCCTATAATCTCTCACTAATTCTTGTTCTCCGATCTCTGGAGATTTTGTTACTCGAGGATGTCGACTGTTGAATACAAAGTCCAATGTTTGGCGGGCTGCAGTAAGTCAGGTTCTTAAGATGCATCCAAACATCTGTTCTGCCAGGGTGCATTTTGTATTAGAGTGCGGTGTGGTTCTGTATAACAGGAATCCTGCAATTTTATGGCTCCATGATATTTTACATGATTTCTTTGCTTTCATTGTCCCTTTAAACATCTGCACGAAACTCTGCACTTCCCCATTGCTTCTAGGATGGTAGGGTGCAGATAAGATGTGCCGACTATTGTTGCCTCGCAGAAAGAGTTTAAAAGCATCTGGCACAAATGGAGGTCCATTGTTTGAAACCAGTTTTATGGGTAATCCATACCCTGTGAACACACCTCATAGTTTCTCAATAGTTTTTTCCATTGTTGTTGACCACATTGGCCATTTGGACTGTGCATCAACAATAATCAGTAAGTCTTCCCCCATAAGCGGACCAGCAAAATCACTGTGAATTCGGCGCCATGGTGGTTTTGGCCATTTCCATGGGTTAGCTACGGCCAAGGGTGCTTTCGGTTGCCTTTCTTGGCAGATGGGGCATCTCCAGTCCATCTGTTTGATGTCGATATCAATTGATGGCCACCAGACCTGCATGCGTGCCAGAACTTTCACCTGCACCATTCCTGGATGGTTGGTGTGGAGTTCTTTTCGAATGGTCTCTTGCCATTTCTTGGGGATCTCTTCAAATGATATTTTGTTTTGCCACGTGATAAGCTTTCAATTCAGGGGTAATACCTTCAGCCTCGGGGCACCCATTCAAGGTGAAACATAGAATCTTCGACAGTGTGACTCTTTGTTGACAGCCTTTTCTGTAATAGGCAAGAGGTAAAGTTGTTCCTGGTTGATCGCTGTGGCTTGCACCGTCCAATTAATATTCCTTCTGCCTGTTCTGTCTCAGGCAGAGGGAAGCATCAGCATGGGCTGTTCTTATCTGCCAGACAATGCTTTAGGACATAATCATATGCCATGAGCTCTATCGCCCATCTTTGAATTCTTGTCACCTCTGATATAGGAATACCTTTCTTGGGGCCTAAGATCAAACTCCATTGGTTTATTCTCCGTCACCAAAGTAAACTTATAGGTATTGGTGAAATCACTTGAGACCAAAGGTTCTTCCTTTTCCAGTTGTGCATAATTTAAGTCACAGGCAGTCAAAAAGCGGGAAGAACCAGTTATTCTCCCTTTTCTGTGACTTGTGACAATACACACCTAAACCAAACTGTGAAGCATCAACAGCAAGGGTCACTTTGGGTCTGGGATGTAATGAATGAGAACATTGTCCCTTGAGGTTAGCAGCTTCTTCAAGCGTTGGAAAGCTTTGTTGGTTTCCGCATTCCAGCACCATTTCTGGTCTTTTCTTAACAATTGGTTGAGCAGGTTGCACAGCGTTGACATGTTGGGAATGTGCTTTCGATAATGGTTAACCAAACCTAGGAATGATTATAACTCAGCTCGATTCAATGGGGAAGTTGAACTGCGGATGGCTTCGGGCAGTTGTAACCATCCTAACTCTTTCCTGGTCAATTGTAAATCCCAAATACATTACTGAGGTTACCATAAATACATACTTGTCTTGACGCAGTCAGACTTTAGCTTGTTATAACTTGGCTAAGACCTTTCCCAGGCTATTAGATTCTCTGCTTCATTACGACCCATTATGATGATGTCATCTAGGTAACATCCAACATTTAGTCTTTGCATTAGTTTGTCCATAAAAGGTTGAAATATCGCTGGAGCTGATGATATCCCATATGCCATCCTGATGTAAGTGAACAATCCCAGGTGAGTGCTGATAGCTACATACATCCTCGATTCAGGATCCAGTTCGACTTGTTGATATGCTTGTGATAAGTCCACTTTCGTGACATTTTTTCTACTCTTGAAATTGACTGTCCAGAAACTTGCAGAGCCTGGTTAATTGTGTCCTTATAGTCTCCCCAAATTTGAATTTCACCATTAGGTTTTCTGACCAACACAATAGGAGCTGCCCAGCTGCTGTACTGAAGTTTCTTGATTACGCCTTCATTTACTAATCTGTTGAGCTCAGTCTCAATTCCTTTTTTTGATCGCTAAAGGTACCGTCCTTGGCTTAAAGAACATAGGCTTGGCTTCCAGTTCTAATTGAAATTTTACCTGGACTCCCCGAAATTTTCTCAGGTCCTTCTAAAACACTGTCTGCTACTTCTGAAGCACCTGCTCAGCTTTGATTTCTTTTCACCCACAGTTTGTGCATTCTTCACTGCAACAATTTCTTTCCAATCCAGTTGGATGTGCGACAACCAATCCCTTCCAAACAAGGCCAATCCTTTTGTGTCTACAAAGTAAAAGGGTAATCCTTTCTTGGTCTGTCCCTTATACTCGATGTCTGCTTTATCTTTCCCAGCACTTTGACTTTCTCACCGATAATCATCTTTAACACCATGTCAGGCTATTTCATTTTAAGTTTGGGCAGTATTTTGCCTTTCAGATCTTTCAGTATTAATGTCACTGTGTTGAGTTCCATCTGGACAGGTTCATTGTTAACTTTAACATGAACAAAAATTTCTGATCTGCGATCAACTACACTACGGATGTACGATACTGCAAATGCCCCGTCATCCTTGGATCACTTTGGTACTCTGGTGCACTTCTGGAACTTTCATCATTTTCCATAAGGTTTTTCACTTTGGAAGATTGCTTTTTATACTTAAATTTCTGGTTTTTCTACCGTTGGTGACCCTCTTTTTCTCTATTTTCTTTCTGCCTCGGACACTTTGACGATGTGTTCCTCCTTGTCACATGAATAACACAGCCCTTTTGTAATAACAGCTGTCAGGGCAGAAGCATTTTCATCGGTCCATTGTCTCCACCACATGCAACTCGAAACTCAATGCTATCTCATAGGCTGACTTAATATCCAAATGTTTTCTGCTCAACCATCATTGTTGGGCATGGCTGTCAGCCAAACCAATTACCAACATGACTCTCAGGGCCTCATCCAAAAATTGTCCAGAACTGCGTCTCCAACAAAGTACACAATTCATCAAAATGTTGGCTCACTGTTTTGCCTGTCTTTTGCTTTCTGGTATAGAATTTGTATCTTTCTGCGATCACTACTGACTTTGGGGACAGATATTCTTCAACCAGATTGCATAACTTTTTAGAAGACTTCGTACTTGGTTTTACCAGGCCCAATAGGGTCCTGATTAGGGCGTATGTTCTGCTCCCCACCTCGCTTAAACACAGTGCCTGTTTTTTATTGCAGGTTTCTGTATCCCTCACATCATGGGCAATGCAGTACCTATCAACCCTATCCACATAATCGTACCAGTCTTCCTTTTTTTATATGCCCAAAATCGTCATTTTAACTACTTATTATTCAGTAACAATGTAAATCCAGAAAGCCAGTGCTTTTATTTTGACTTATTCTTTCGTCTTCCTCTCAAGTTTCCTGCTACTGAGCACGAGCTTTCATCTCGCTGCAGCTCGACATCATTCCTGCTGTTGTTCTGTTTTCACCAAATTTTAACCTCCGACATACCTTTTACCCAAAATCCTGTAGATCCCATTGCCTAGAGTGTGGAATTTTAATTTTTCTTTATCCTCGTTGCCATTTTGTCGTGTATTTTTCCCTTTGAAAATAACCTCACTCGGGAGAAGCTGTGAACATATTTATTCATGTCAAGATGGCCCCAAACGGAACCTCCCCAAACAATGTAACTCCGTGTACGTGACATCATGCGCACATGATGTCACTGTATGTGCGCAAATGGACTTGAGAAACTGATCCAGTTGTTGCAGAATAAGTTAATACAATTATGGAATAAAATATATCTTAAGGGGTAGGGTTATATTGTGTGGGTTTAGTATTAGTTTACTTTCTACAAGAGGCATTAACATTTCACAAAATACATCTCATTTAAAATGTAAGAGCTATGCCTAAGTGTAGACTTCAAGTGTACAGCAACTTTACAGAGACGTGCCTGTGAACACTTCACAAGTAGGTGTTAATTGGACTGATGTTGTAGAATTGAAATGGACTATTGTCTTTAAAGGAAAAGCATGTCTGAACAGATGTCCGGGCTCATAAACTGATTTTTTTTTTATTGTTAAACTGGTGCCAGCAATCCGAATTTCTGGTTGAAGTCTGCTGTTCATAGAGGGATCATGTGGTTTTGCAAACAGAAAGAAAAAGAACATGCCATTCTTTGGGGGGGGGAGAGAGAGAGAGGGTCTGTTTTATTGCAGCAGTTGGTGCTGAAGTCTGCAAGTTTATACTCCTGCTATAAGATCCTATTTGAAGACGAGTTTTGAGTTCTGAGTTCAGCCTAGTCTAAACCCTTGTAATCAATTACAAGAGGAAGTGGCTGGTTAATGTGTTTCTCCTGAAATAGGGGAAAAAAGAAGAACTCTCTGGTAACCCTGAAGAAGAGGTCACCTTTTGGAAAACTCCATGAGGGGGCAAGTTTCTTCGGCAAAGCACTGAAGTGGCTGATTGAAGGAGATCAGTTTGTGTGCGTCTAACGAACAACAAATATCTTTGTGAAACCAGCAAAACCTTTCTGAGCAGTAGCAATTTCACTTAAAGCCCCAGAGCCTGGTGAAGATCATGAATGTTAAATTTTGTGCGTAGTGTGGAAAATTGCCTGATACCAGTGAACGTGGAGAAGTGAAAGTGAATGAATGGACAATAAAACCAAGAGACACATGCACATCACATACACGTGTGCTATGAATTAGAAGGGGGTTAAGTTAATAGTAATAAGTTAAATACTATTTTGTTTAAAGAAAATTAAAAACATTTTTGTTTAAGTAACCATTGTCTTGGTGAATTTCTATTGCTCCTGGTTTTCAGAGTCCTCTGGGCCCATCACACAATAAAGACTGAAAGGAGTGGCACAAGCTTTCACTGAAGTGAATAAGAGATGACACTTTTATCTTCTGAGAATAGATACTATGACAACATCAAACATTTTGCCAAGGAGATCAAAGTACCTTAGAAATGTTGTGAAGAGGTTAAATCTGAAACATTTTATCATAAAGGAAAAGACAGTATTGTGCATTTAAATTCATAGAACATAGAACACGGATTTGACTTTGAGAACACAGAGCAGAACGGCACAGGAACAGGTCCATTGGCCTCCATATCTGTTCTGCACTGAACATGATGCCAAATTAAACTAAGCCTCTGTTACCTGCACATGATCCATGGTGTTTATGTGTAACAAATGTGCAACTGTTAGTTTTAGTTTGAGGGGTTGAATAGACCCCAGTCACACATGTTTCAGCAGGCTCTTTGTGTTTCATCTGCTTCCTTATAAATTCCGTCTTGACGTGCATCATAGAAAGTTTGCACATGACTTGTCCTTGAGCTGCAGCAGTCAATGCTGTGTTTCTTTGTTTTCTAATAGAATTTTCATGATCGGCTGAGATGTCTTTGGGCACTTTTTTTTAATCATTTCATCATGAACTAATAGATTGATTCTACTGATGTAGCCAACTCTGGAGAATGGCCTGCAGGCTCAGCGCACACATTGATTGGGCTCCTCAATTCAGCTTCTCACTGCGCGAGTTATCTTCAGAAAAGGACATGTCCGGTTGCGATAATTGCGAAGGGACCTTTCAGCGGTTTTCCAGAGGGAATCTCATCTCAAAGACTCTGCTCAGCCATATCCTCCCAGAGTCACAATCTGGATTCTGACCATCAAGAACAAGAAGGGAAACTTCCTTCATGGAGCAGCACATGAATCATACAGGCCATCACCAAATGGGTACACAGTTCTTTTTAAGCCTTGCATCGGACTTTGACTACATCACCAATGAAGGATTTTGAAATATTCTTTGCAAATATCATCCTCATCATGTCAAGGGATCTACAGCCCCTTCGGCTCATCACGTCCATACTGACCATTGAGCTCATCTTCACTGATCACATCTGCATGCAATAGGTCATGATGAACAACTTTGGAAAGATTTCTTCAATTTGCAACCAGATAACAAGTCCATGAAGACAACTGGGTTATGGCTAAGAGACTCACTAAATGACAAATCATGTCCTTCATAAAATTATTAATTGGCTCATGCGTCCTCCTTGGTTTTCTGAAAAACAAAAACATCTCCGCAGTAAGAAAGAAAAATTTTACATCTGAGCCAAGGAAAATGGGATAAGATCGGACCGGGACAAATACACCAGAGTGTGAAAGCAATACCATTAGGAGTGCCCATAGGCAACATATTTCTACAATCCTTGAAAGACAGCATCCTATGGATTTTTGGAAAAGCGTGAAATCCAGACAGACATACAGCACTGGTGTCCAGAAGCTTAAGGCGACTAATTGTCTACTCACCGAGGACCCGGAGAAAGCAGAAGCTCCTGGAAACCAATTCCAAAATGTCTTTACCCGGGAAGATATGGATCCTTCATCTTTTCCTGCTTTACTTTCCAGCCCGTCTATAGAGGTGCCTCTTATCACAATTGAGGTTGAAAAATACGGCAAAAGCTATTGGGCCAGACCAGATTCAGGATCAAGCCCTCAAGATTGCAGCTGAAGAACTAGCTCCTGTTCTGCAGTTTATCTTCCAGCAGTTGCTCAACTCAGGTGACCTTCCCTGGACTGGAGAAAGGCACTCCTCTCTTCAAAAAAGGCTCAACCACCAACTTGGCAAATTATTGTCCTGTTTCATTAAACAAGCACCAGTTGCAAACACCTGGAGCACATAATCGACAGCAACCTGATGAGGCATCATAGCAGTCACATGCATTTAGGAAGCACAGGTGTCATGGGAGTCCCAGCTTATCCTGACAACAAATAACCTGGCCAAGAACTTCAATAACAATGCCATCACTGATTTTGTGGTGCTTGACTTCTCCAAAGCATTCACTGTCATTCCCCACCAAAGATTATTTAAGAAGCTCGACGACTACGGTATTTGCTCCAACACTAAAAGATGGATTTCCAGTGTATTGATACAACGTCTCCATCGGATGTGCGTGAATGGAAAAAAACTCTGAATGGCATCCAGTGTTAAGTGACACATCCCAGGGCAACATTTGTTTGGACTCTACATTAACAACATTCCCAGAAAAATTTCAAGCCCCACTAGACTATTTGCGGATGACTGTGGTATTCTGTCCAATTAAGTCAGCTGATGACGAGGATGCTCTCCAAAAAGATCTTGAGAGCATGGTGGAATGGTCACAAAAATGGGCATGCGGTTCAATCCTTACAAATGTGAAACCATGTATGTCACCAGTAAGAGAAATCCAGGTAACACATCATACAAAATCCTGGATTTCACCCTTGATGAAACCAAACAGACCTAATACCTTGGCATTAAAATCCAGAATGACCTGCATTAGAATGATCAGACGTATCATACGATGGTGAAGGGAACAGGAGTCCTAAGTTTTCTGAGATGCAACTTCCATCATTGTTCAACTTCTGCCATGGAGACGCTGTACCTCACCCTGGTCAGACCACATTTGGAGTAGGCAGTAGCTTTATGAGACCCATACACCAACAAAAACACTACTATCCTCGAATGAGTCTAGAGATTGGCAGCCCGATTTGTCACAAGTACATATGGAAGAGAAGCATGTGTGACAAGGCTCTTGGATTCATCAAAATGGAGCTCTCTCCAAGTGATGTGAAGCACACTGCCTGACCTGTTTTTACAAAATGCTAAACTACCAGCTCGATATAGATGACCAATCTGATGCTAGGAGCAGACGAGGGCACGCAACCCAATTTGTGGAGCCATCTTCCAAGACAGATATGTACAGCAATTCATTCCTCCCCCATGCAATTAAAGAATGGAATGAACTTCACCCTACCATACTCAAACAACTAGACCCAATGGAATTTATGACAGTTCCTCTTCAAAATCTCCTCCTTAAGCACACCCTGTCTCATCTCTTGGATCAAGAACCAAGAAACCAAGTATCCTTCTATTGTTTGCCGATTTAAGTGCCTGTCTAAATGTCTCATAATTGCAGTGATTGCATCTGATTTCATCTCTTTCTATGGCAGCAGGCTCCACAAAACAAATAGTCTCTGTGAAACAAAAACTTTAATAAAGTATTTGGCCTGTAGAAGGACCATTCAGGTAGATCTTTACCTTTCTTTACTATGAGAGATATACACACTTCATTAAATGATGCTAGGAGATTACCCTGCTCAAATGAATCAGAGAGCGCATAACCTAATTGAGGTGAAAGCAAATGATTTAAAAAACTTCACAGTAAACCCATCAGGTCCTGGATAATTTCCAGAGTGTAATGAAGAAATAGCAGTAGCTATTTCCTCATGCAATATAGGCTCATCTAATATCACAAGATTACAAGATAAAGGAACAGGAGCAAGCCACTAGGCCCATCGAGTCTATTCCGTGACTCTACACTAAGTTGACCTATGCTTACACCTAGTTCCAATTTCCAGCCTTTTCGCCATATCCCTTGATACCCTTACTAATGAGATATTTATCAATTTCCTGTTTAAATTCTCCCAATGATCTGGCCTCCACCGCTGTATGTGGCAGTGAGTTCCACAGATTCACAACCTTCTGACTAAAGAAGCTCATCCTCATCTCTGTTTTAAATGGATAACTTCTAATTTTAAGACTGCTGTCCCCTGTCCTTGATTCACCCACCAAGAGAAACATCTCATCTACATCCACTCTGTCAAAATATATCAAAATTCGAAATCTCTCTGAGATTCCCTCTCATTCTTCTATACTCCAATGAATAAAATCCAAGAGCTGCCAAGTGTTCCTCAAACATTAGCCCTTGCATTCCAGGAATCATCCTAGCAAATCTCCTCTGCACCCTGCCAACATAGCATATCATTTGGTTATCCAAAAGAAGTGTGGGAATATTTAAATACTCTAGGAAATTTTTATGGAATTGCAATCATTTGTGAATTTAGAAGTATAAAGTCAGGAGTAAGATTTGCTGAATGTATCATTTATATCTGAATGATCTGTTGCAATGTTAGCATCATCCATTCAAATTGTAGCTTGGCTTCAAAACCTCTCAACTAATTAGCTAAAAGCTGACCAGATTTGTCACCGTTAATATAAAATTGATTCTTACTCTTCAAAAGTTGGCATTCAATCAGATGCATTGAAAGGAGATCAAATGTAGTTTGAAGATCAACTTTCTTTTTTATATAACTCAGGATATTTAACTTGAACATATTGTTGATCTATTTGTTTAATTTGATTAACTAATTCTAATCTTTCTTTATTGGTCTTCCTTTTTATATTCACAGTATAAGAAATAATTTTCACCCTGAGGAAACCTTTAAAAGTATTCCAAAAAATCAAACTAGAAGTTTCCAATGAAGTATTTGTATTAAAGAAAAAAAAGTTATGCATAAATTTCACAAGATCGCTATCTGAGAGTAAAGTCAAATTGAAACGCCAGTGTCTTTTTATTTGAGGGAGACCAGGAAGGGTCAAAGATAGTAGAGCAGGGGCATGATCTGATATGACCATCCTCTGATAATTGCGAGTCAATGGGATCAGCTGTTTATCAATGAGAAAATAGTCAATTCACGAAAAAGTGTGATGTACATGTGAAAAGAAAAAAAAAAATACTTCCTCCTATTTGGATAAAGAAAATACCAGACATCAGAAATACCATCATTTGATATAAAAGAATGAATTAACGAGGGAGATTTACTCAAGATTGGACGAGAAGACAAATGATCCAAAGCAGGGTCTAACCAACAATTAAATCTGGCAGGGAAGAAAAAAAAATAAAAAACCCACATCATCAACATTAGGGGCATTAACTACTATTTTATTATACAATTTCCCTGAAACAATGATATAACAGCCATTTTTATCTGATACAACAAAAGGAATATTTTGATTAATAAGAATTGAAACTCCCTAGTTTTAGCATGAAAAGAAGAATGGAAATTCCACCCCTCCCCCTATCATGAGGTGAGAATGATCACAACTATGAATATGTGTTTCTTGTAAAAATACAATAGAGGCTTCAAGTTGTTTAAAACACTTAAATACTTTCTCTTAACTGCATGGTTTAAACCTTTTATGTTCCAATTAAGGAAATTAATAAAATTGTCCATTTTTAAAATTAATAATGTAGGTTGATTAACACAAATAATATCTCAACTCCAGGTCTCAACCATGAGGCAAAAATTTGAAACTAGTAATAAATTGAAATTGAACCTTACAAGGTCTGAACTTATGCAGATTCCTAAAGCCATCACAACCTTGTGGTTTCACCTCCCTTTCACCCCCTCCCGCAACCCATACCTAGACAGCTGCTAAAGATGCCAACAGAACAGTCTTCAAAACAGTTTCTCCCAAACAAATGTTCCTGTTGGACATGTCATCTCTAGCTCCATTCCTAGAAATGTAATACATCACTTTCAAACAATACTTAATCATGTTGGACTACAATCATAAAAAAAAATTAAAAATTCTCATACAATTTTGAAAAGTATATAAAGTAAAAATTTGAACCATTATTACTGAGAGAGAAATGAATATATAATTCTCAGTATTTTTCTAGTAAAACTGTAATAGCTCAATGAATTTAATACAAGGAAAATACTTACAGGACTAAAATCCACATGGGTTTATTACCCAATAAAATGTTGGCAAAGCAAAGAAAGCTAACCAGTCCTCATCCAACAAATATTAGAAACTTTAAAATTAATAATAGTCAATCAGCTTCAGTCATTGAGTAGAAATTCACACTGGGCGTGATGTAGTCGGGAGACCATCTACGTAGATCCAAGCCATTCTAAATCAAATATAGATAAAAGAAAGTCGTATTGTGTGAAACTCTTTAGTTGTAAAATAAAGAAGCAAGCAGTGGAAAAGATATAAACTATGCAGGAGCATCTGACCTGCTGCTGTTACATCATTCTACAGTGAAGCAGAGGTTTTGTTAAATGTTGATGTTAAGATTTTGGCTAAATCTTTGGCCTGTAGATTGGAGAATATTTTACATCATTTTTGAAAATCAGACTGGTTTTAATAAGAACAGTCATTCTTATTTTTAATATATATTGCTTATTGGATAGTTTGTACTTACCTCCCAGTGTGGTTCCTGAATGTGTTCTTTCCTTAGATGCAGAGAAAGTGTTTGATCGGGTGAGGTTGATGTATTTATTTACAATCTTAGAAAAATTCAACTTTGGACCATGTTTTATTACATGGATTAAATTACCATATGGCTTCGATTCTCACTAACTTTTAACAGTCACCACCTTTCAACCTTCAATGGGAAATCTGTCAAGGGTGTCCTCCAACTCCATTACTTTTTGATTTGGCCATAGGGGCCTTAGGCAATTGCATTTCGAGAGTGTGCAGATATTTCAGGGATTTGTAGGAAGGGAATTGAACATAAAGCTTCCCTCCATGTGGATGATCTTCTGCTTTATATAACAAATCCTGACACCTCCTTACCTTCCATGTGGTCACTATTTTCCCAATTTAGTCAGTTTTCAGGATATATAATTAAACCTGCCTAAAAGTGAACATTATGTCCTGCTTAAATTTAGAAAAGATTTGTTACTCAATTACCAACTCAAATATATTTTTTTTAAATGTGTGGGACCATTCTTGAATTATTTCCACTATTTTTAGGCATAATATCAATAAAAATCCTAAATTTCGGTATTTTGCTGTTTTCCGACAGGGTCAGAGTGCATATTTTGAAGTCATACAATGTTCATATAGGGATGGGGTTTTTAGAGACATGACTTTCTATGATAAAATTAGTATTAGATGTGCTTTTGTATTATGGATGTGCTCTACATACCTTTATATTTTGCTGAGTTATGTAATTTGTCACTTTTATTGTGCATTCCTTAAATGTTTTGCACATATATGTTTACTTGTGTAAAAATAATAAAAATATTAAAAAGGAAAAGAAACAAAATTTTTGACCTCAACAAGAGGGTGGTGAATCTGTGGAACTTTCTGCCACAGCCGTTGGGGTTATTTAAGGGAGAGATCGAGAGGTTCTTGATTAGCCAAGGCATCAAAGATTATGTGGAAAGGCCGGGCAGTGAGGCTGAGTGGGAAAATGGATCAGCTCCCAATTAAATGGCGGGATCGACTCAATGGGGTGAATAGCCTATTTCTGTTCCTTTGACTTGTAGTTTTAAATCCCCTTTAAAACTTTTGTGGATGTCAGTAAGATTGAAAGAGTCCAGGGAAAACTTTACAAGGATGTTGCCAGGAATCAAAGAGCTGAGTTATGTGGAAAGATTGAATTGGCTCAGAGAATGAGAGGGCTAATTGATGGAGGTATTCAAAAATTATGAGGGGGACCAGAAGAGTAAATGTTCAAGTGGAATATTAGAACATAGACCACTATAGCACAGTACAGCCATTAGGCCCTCAAAGTTGTGCCAACCCATATATTACTTTTTTTAAAAGTACTAAACCCTCCCTACCCATAACCCTCTATTATTGTTCCATCCACGTGCCTGTCTAGAAGTCTACTAAATGGCCCCAGTCTTACAGCCTCCACCATTTGGGGGAATTCTTCACTCAGAGGGTCGTGATAATGTCGAACAAACCAACAGTGGAGGTGGATGATGTGAGGTAAATTTCAATATTTAAGGGAAGATTGAAAAGGTACATGGATAGGAAGGATATGGAGGGCTATGGGTTCAGGTCAATGGGGTGAGTTGGATTAAATCGTTTGGTATGAACTAGATGGGCTGAAGGGCCTGTTTCTGTGCTGGAGTGTTCTGTGGTTCTAAGATCCCCTCTCATTCTACTAAAATCCAGGTGAGTTGTCATCTCCACTCCAGAATTATTAAATCAGAATTAGAATTTATTGACATGAACAAGTCATGGAATTTGTTGTTTTATAGCAGTGTCAGAGAGTGAAAACATTCATATTATAACCATCTTACAACATTACTATAAAAAATAAAAATAACAGTGCACATAAAGTAAGGGGCAGTGTCTTTGCTTCATTGATTATTCAGGAATCTGATGGCAGCGGCAAAGAAGCTGTCCTTGTGCTGTTGAGTGCTCATCATTAGGCTCCTGTACCTCCTTCCTGATGGTAGCAGAGTGAAGAGGGCATGGCCTGGGTGGTGGGGGTCTTTGAGGGTAGAGGTTGCATTTTTTAAGATACCGCCTTGACTAAGGTTATAAATGTAAGATATAGATAATAATTTTCTACATCAATTGTATTTAACCCATCAGAAATTAAAGAAATTTGATTTAATTTCCTTGGGTTTGTGTTTCACAGATGGACAAGAGATAGGAACGTTCTTTCATTCGACTTGGACTTGTTCTAAAGTTAAGAATTTTTGGATACAAGTTAAATTGTTTTTGGAGCAAGTATTTAAAGTGAGTTTACCGTATGATCCAATGTTGCTTTTATTAGGGGACATTAAGTCGATTGCTTTAGGACTAAGATTGACTATGTATCACATTGAATTTTTATGTTTAGTTTTGGCTGTTTCTAAAAAAATGTTTGGCTATTAATTGGAAATCTGACCTAGTTTTAGGAATGCAAAGATGGCATGCTGAAATGAAATCCTTTAGAAAAGATAATGTATAATTTGAGGGATAAATATCATTTTTTTTGTAAATGTATGGAGCCCATATTTAAAAACTCTTGGTATGAAGATTTAATCTCTCGGTCGCTCCGGTGGACGTCTCGACTCCGCAGCTGAAAAATTGATTATTGTTGTTCATAGAGCTGATCTCCTTTCTTCTTTTTTGTAGGTGGAGGGGGAAGGAGGGAGAGAGTTAGTGGGGTAGATGAGGGAGGTTGGGGGGGGGTTATATAATTATATATCTTTATGAATATGTTATCATTAAAATTAGATGATTTAAAATTTATAAATAAGATATAAACAAAAAGACACCGCCTCATGTAGACGTCCTCGATGGAGTAAAATCTGGTGCCTGTGATGAAGCCTGCTCCATGAGAAGACCATGCAAAACATGGATCTCCTCACACATCCTGTGATCCACTGATCAGCAAGTCCGGGCATTATCGATCAAATTTATTACCAGGTCCAGCCTCCATCCTCATCTTCCAACTGGGCATCCACCAACTGAATGGGATTAATATCGATTTTTCTGGCTTTCATTAAACACCCCCCCACCCGCCCCGCCTTCCCCCAGCTCTGTATCTCACCCTTTTCCCTGTCTCTTTTCGCACAAACATGATACATTCTTACCTCGTCCCTTACCATATCCAATGAACACCTTTTGTTGGTCTGGATTTCTCCCCCAACCCACATTGTTTGAATTCTGAGACTTCCTGAGGTTTCCTGCTTCTGGCACATTCCTTGAAGAAGGGCTCAGGGCCAAAATGTTTTGGATGCAGAAAAGACTGGCTGGGCTCCTCCAGCATTTCTGTGTTTTTACTACAATCACAGCATCTGCAGATTTCTGTGTTTCACCCAACCTTATATTCTGCCTAGATACCTGGTATTAACTTTGACATCCAATTTTCATGAACTTCCCCCCTCCACCCCCCTCCCCAGTCTCTCTCTTTCGCTAACCCTCTGCCCTATTTCCTTCAGCTCCTCTCCCCCTTCCCTTCCTTCTCTTATCAGATAACTACCCTTGACCCTCTCCCCTAACACTTTTCAGCTTTTATCTCTTCTACCCTTCCACCTGGACGTCACCTCTCACCTTCTCAAATCCCAGTGATTTACTGTCGCTCCACAGCCTGAACGATGCTCCAAATCTGTTTGCTATCAGGCACAGTAATGTTATAGGTGTTTGCTTCTGTCATTTCTTGCATCATGTAATTTGGGATCTGCAAGCATATGTATCAGGGCAGAGTTTCTTCCATGTGGCCGGGCCTGATGCACCATCCATCAGTGAGGGCCAGGTGAGTTGGGCCAGTATTGGTATTGGGATTGCTTCATCAGTCACTTTCCGAGTCTTGTCGGTTATGCATTTTTACCTTTGTTAGATGAAGGAAACTGTTTGACCAGCTGAGTGTCTCCAGCTTTCTGTGTTTTTCCCTTTGAAGGAATGCTTTCTCACAAACTAGGATGACAGACAGCAACAGGTTCGGCCTAAGCATTCCAACAAAATTTCTACTAACTCCCTTTATACCAACAGCCTCCCTTCCTCCCTCCACATCAGAGAAAATAAAGTTCAGATTTATTGTCAGAGTACAGATATGAATCATATACAACGCTGAGATTCTTTTTAGTGAGGGCGAGGCTGATTTACCACTGACTGGAAGTGCCAAAAGCTGTTCTCAAGATGATGCATAACGTACAAGTTCTTCAATGAGTTTGTTGCTGAGGAGTCTAATGATGGAAGGGGTGGGGGGGCGGGGGTAGAAGTTGAGCCTGAACCTGGTGGTGCGAGTCCTGTGGCATCTCTCTCTCTTTCCTGACGGGAGCGGTGAGAACAGAGGATATGATGGGTGGTGTGAATCTTTGATATTTGCTTCTGCTCTCCAGCAGCAGTGTTCCTTTATACTAACAACCCCTCTTTTTGAAGAGAGGGCTCGCCAGAGTTAGGGACAGGCAGCTTGGCAGACATTCACCACACTCTTCTTCGCTCCCTCCATCCTGTCCTCCTTCTCTCCCTCCACATAAAGGAGAATAAAACCTGACAATGAAGAAGAGTTAAACAGGAAAGGCTGCAGTAGCTGTGATTATTGTGTGATACACAAAAGTGCCGTAGAATCTCAGCAGGCCATATAATATCTAAAGGAAGGGCTCAGGCAAAATCATTGGTTTAAATCTCTTTGCAAAAACTGTTTTCATTTGTTAAATTTCCTCTTGCAAGGTTACAACAAGATATAGACGGGACGCAGAGTTGGGCGGAGAAGTGGCAGATGAAGATTATTCCAGATAATTGTGAGATGATGCAGTTTGGAAGAACAAAGCAAAGGCTGAGTACAGAGTTAATCAGTTATTTAAGAGTGTGGATGAACAGAGGGAACTTGGGGTCCAAATCCATGTATCCTTCAAGGTTACTGCACTGATTAATAGGATAGTTAAGAAGCCTATGGGATGCTGGACTTCAATAATAAGGGGTTTAAGTTCAAGAGCAGTGAGGTCATGTTGCAACTCTTCAGAACACTGTGAGTATTGTGTTCTGTTCTGGTCACCTCATTATAAGAATGATGTGAAAGCTATGGAGAGAGTGCAGAAGAGATTTGCCAGGATGTTACCTGGGTTGGAAAATAAATTGGAGCTGGGACTTTTCACTTTGGAGCAAAGAAGATGAGAAGAAACTTAGTAGAGGTCTATAAGGTTATGAGAGGTAGAGATAGGGAGGTCAACCAGGGCCTGTTTTGTAGGGCAGGAAATGTGTACAAATTGAAGGGAGGGATCTTTAGGGGAGACATCAGGGTTAAGCTCTTTTTACGCAAAGAGTTGTGGATGCCTGAAATTCCTTTCCAGGAATGGTGGCGAAGGCTGAAACATTAGGGGCATCATTTAAGAGACTCTTGGGCAGGCACATAGAAGGTTATGGGGTGTTACTTTTTTAAAGGAATATATGGGTCAGTACAACTGTTGTAGTGTTCTATGTTCTAAGTTTTACTCCACCTAATTCAATAGAACGTTAAATATCTTGAGGAATTTCACCTGATGCCACACGTAATGTATATTTAGAGAGTTCGCAGAGTCAAGGCACTTGGCACCGCTTTCAAGAAATGCTACCAATAGTCAGGACTGCTTCTAAACTGCTCCTAATACTGTGCACATACAGCGTTTTCATATTAAGTAGCTTCAGTGATGATATTTTTGATCGCTTTTCTGATTATCCAAAGGGATATGTTTGTAAAAAGTGGAATCGTTTGTAAGTTTGCAGATGACACAAAAATGAAAGGTGAAGGGTAAAGGTTCCACTATTGTCACAAAATGCTATATTTAGAATGTTACATACATAAAATTCTTTAACTTTTGACTACCATAAGACAGTCAGAGAGTCGCCACTTTGTCCAGCACCCCTCACAGAAACCTACAGCACCTGGTGTTCCTGGGCAGTCTCCCCTCCAAGTACTGACCAGGCCTGAGCCTGCTTAGCTTCCGAGATCAGACACTCTCAGGTGTATTCAGGATATTGGGTGCTGTTGCTAGAATGGACAATGATGGACCACATATCCATTCTGTTAACCCCACCAAGCAGACCTGGCAAAACCAACGAAGCCAGTTTGCAGTGATATCAGGATGTGGCCAGGATGTGGGGAGGGGGTGTGCACAGCTGTGCTATAGGACTAATTTGAGACCAAGGACTGCTGCTGTTTCAAATAGGCAGCCACCTACTGTGGTCATGTAAACATCGAGGAGTACACAAGCTCAGTGACCAGCAAGTGCATGGAGGATGTCACCGAGATCAAATGCTTCACAACCAGGATGAACCAGAAACCATGGTTGGATGCAGATGTCTAGGCACTTCTCAGAGCTCATAATGCTGCCTTCAGGACAGGAGACAGGATGGTACTAAGATCACCCAGGACTAAACTCTCCCATGCAATCTGGAAGGCAAAACATGGGTACGCACAGCTGTGCCACGCCAGCTACATGTGGCAAAGGATCTAAACTATAACAGACCATAAGATAGTCTTGGAAGTCCTATGAATGTCTCCTCCCTCACCACAATTTGGGACCACAAACAGTCCTTCAAATGAAGCAACACTTTACTTGTTATCTGTGGGCGTTACCTATTGCATCCGGTGCTCCTTCTGTAGATTTCTCTACATTGGAGAGACTGGGTGCAAACTGGGAGATTGCTTCGGTGAGTACCTTTGCTCTGTTGACATCAGTGGCAGGGATCTCCTAGTGGCCATACACGTCAATTCTGCGCTCCACTCCCTTGCTGTCTGGTTGAGAAGAGCATCAGGTTCAGTGGGTTCACAGAGAGACGAGTCTAGACACAAGTGTTACAATTACATGCAACTTTAATTAACACATGGGAGACAAACAAGGGGAGAAGGTTAAATGGTATTCAATTACCGTATCACTAAAGCAATGATATAAACATTCACCTTAGACCTAGGTTGGATGCAGACAATAGTGAACTTATACTCGACATGCTCACACGCTTGATAAATTGAGTACACACGCTATAAACAGGGACTCTTACACACACCCGGTTTCCTGTACTAGCAGGGGTGCAGCTCTCTGCAAGTATTGATCTATCGCAATACTAACAGCTTCAGTATAGTGCACACCTTACCCGCAACAGTTCCAGCGATGTCAACAGTAGCAACCTGGCATGAATTGATGTCCAGGGCTTGGACCATAAGGCAAAGAGCAAGATTGCACTGTGCATTTGTGTTATATACAGTGCTAATCTATGCTTCAAGCAAATAATGACACTAGGTGATTTAAATTAGCCAATGGCAAGATGTGCACTAGCTTTGTCAAGAATGTCCCGGCCAGCTGCATCACAGTGTGGTATGATGGCTGAAGACTGTTGGATGGGAGATCAATTCACAGGACCATAAGAGCAACAGAGAGGATCACTAAGGTCTCCCTCCCCGCCATCGACCTGATGTACTGGGATCGTTGACTGAGGAAAGGGTGCAGAATCGTTAAGGATCCCTACCACCCTGCAAAGAGCATCTTTCAGCTTCTCCCATCAGGAAAGAAATACTGGAGTATCAAAGCCAGAACCAGGCTGAGAAACATATTCTTCCCATGGGCAGTGAGAGTGCTGAACAACTAAATGAAGTACTCATTCAAACCCTTGGAGAGACTACGATTAATTAAACAATATTTATTCATAGAATAGTGTAGTACATAGTATAGAGTATAGGAGCTGGGAAGTGATGTTGCAGCTGTTTAAGGCATAGGTGAGGCCAGGTTTGGAGTACTGTGCTCAGTTCTGGTCTCCTAATTATAGAAAGGATATAGATAAGGTGGAGATGGTGCAGAGAAGGTTTACAAGGATATTGCCTGGCTTACAGCATCTGAATTACAGGGAGAGATGAAGGAGACTGGGATTTTATTCATTGGAATGTCGACGACTGAGAGGGGACTTGATAGATGTATTTAAAATTATGAAAGGAATAGATAGACTAGACATAAACAGACCCTTACCCCTGAGGGCAGGGGAGGTTGGAACAAGAGGGCAAGAGCTAAGGGTAAGGGGGCAAAACTTTAGGAGAAATATTAGAGGATGCTTTTTCACTCAGCGAATGGTGGCAGAATGGAATGATCTTCCAAACGAGATAGTTGCGGCAGCATCCCTTCTGTTATTTAAGAGAAGTTTGGATGTGTACATGGAGGTGAGGCGGTTGGAGGGTTATGGGCGGAGAGCGGGAAGGTTGAGCTAGTGGAGTTGTTCTAGTGAACCGGTGCAGACTCGAAGGGCCGACATAATTATTTTTATATATTTATGTATGTCCTGCATATGTATTGTTTGTCTATATGCATTTTATGTCTGGTTGTGTGTTGGCATATTTCTGCACTGAGGACCGGAAAACGCTGTTTCTTTGGGTACTTATGCAATCGAATGATAATAAACTTGAACTTGAACTTAATTAACAATAGGTAAGATTAAGATGAGATCTTGAGCAACTAAGTGAGTATTTGAAGATGGTAGACAGAGTTTAACTAAGTTAAGTGCAAGGTATTGCATTTTGTTAAATGAAAATGGGGTAGAATTTCTGCAGTAAATGCTGGGGCCCTGGGGGGTGATATGAAGGAGAGAATCCTTGGGGGTACATGTATGTAGTTCCCTGAAAGTCTGAACCCAGGTAGACTAGATAGTGGAGAAAGTGTTTGTCTGGGCCTTGAGGACATAGGTTGGGAAGTCATGTTATGGATTTTCAAGACGTTGGTAAGGCTACATTTAGAACTCTGTGTGCAGTTCTGGTTAGCTTGCTATGTGGAACATGTCATCACATTGAAAAGAGTGCAAGAAAGGGTTCACAAGGAAGACTTGAGCTTAAGGGTCGGTGGACAGGCTGGGACTTGCGTCTCTGGAGGCAGGAAGCTGGGGTGAAATTATAGATGTAGACAAAGTTCAAAGTTCATATTTATTGTTAGAGTACGTACATGACATCTCATACAACACTAAGTTTCTTTTGTCAGCGGTTGAGGCAGAATTACCACTTAAAAGCCTGTATACATGTAAACAAATAAGGAAATGTAAGCAAACTGACTGAAATTTGGAGACAAAAAATAAATCAATTAAGTACAAAAGTAAGAATCATTAAATAAGGCTCTAAATTGTTTTTGAAGACTCTGATGGAGGGAGAGGAGCTTTCCCTGAATCTGGTTGTCCCAGTCCTGTGGCACCTACACCTCTTTCCTGATGGTAGTGGTGAGAACAGAGCATGTGGTGGGTGGTGTGGGTCCTTGATGACTGCTACTGCTCTCTGACTGCAGCGTTCCCTGTGGATGTTCATGATGGTGGGGAGGGTTTTGCCTGTGATGTCTTGGGTTGTGTCCACTATCTTTTGGAGGGCTTTATACTCAGGGGTATTGGTGTCTCTAGACAGCATACATTTCACCACATATCTGTAGAAATTTGCCAGGGTTTCTGGCATCATACCCAACCTCCGCAAACCTCTGAGGAAGTAGAGGCGCTGCCGTGCTTTCTTCATGTTGCCATTAGTGCGTTGGATCATAGATGAGGTGGATAATCACATTCTTCTCATTGTTGGAGACGTTAAAACTGAGAAAAACTTAAAAGGGGCTCAAGGGGCAATATTTTCACACAGACCAGTGTGTAAATGGAATAAGCTACCAGCCACAGATGGGTACATTTCCAGCATTCTCAGAGAGTGGTTGGAGTGTGGAATGATGTGGTGAATGCGGGCTCGATCGTGTGTTTTAAGAATAAATTGGATAAATACATGGATGGGAGAGGCCTGGAGGGTTATGGAATGGGAGCAGGCCACTGGGACTAGGGAGATGATGGTTGGCATAGACTAGAGGGGGCGATTGGCCTGTTTTCTGTGTTGTAGCGTTCTATGGTACTATTTATAAAACATTTGGACAAGACACATAGATAGGAAAGGGTTAGAGGGATATGGGCAAATTGCAGGCAAAATAGGACTACCCCAGAAAGGTAACTTGCTTGGCATAAATGCCTTGAAGCAAGAAGCCTGAGCATGTGCTGTACAGCTCCATCACTTTTATTCTCCTCACACGAGATACCTGGCATGATCTACACTGCTGCAGTCATCCATTTGCTTCAATAATTCTTTCTCAAACAACTATTTAATTCCTTTTTAAAAAGAATTTATGGACTCTGCTTTGACATGTTTATGGCAGCAAATTCCACATTCTGACCACCTGCTGCACAAAGAATTCTTGAAGAAATCTCTCCCCTTTAATGCTTTATGCTGATTATCCTTTCCCGTGCCTTCCCTTTTATCATTCCTTTGACGAGTTGAAGCACTCCCTTCCCTGCTGTAAGCTGACAAAGCCAGCTACCATGGCCAGCAGGTCATCTGTTAGTCTTCTTCATACCACCAAAAGGAAAAAAAAATCCTGGATTCTTAAATTCCTCTCGATATTTGTTACAGATTGTCCTTCCTGTCATCCCCGCAAATTGATGTTGCAGCTTTCAACTTGCTTACAAATTGGCTTTGGACTACTTCGGGGGGGGGGGGGGGGGGTGGGAGGGTGGGGGCAGGTGGGTGAGGGTGAGCGTGGGGTGGGGGGAGTAGGTGGGTGGTGGTGCGGGGGGGGGGGGGGGGGGGACACAGCCGTGGTGGCTTTCCAGTGTCTCGGGAAGCATTGGCACAGTTACATCTGGACTGCTTAGGAAATCAATCAAGAGTAATCGAGAGTCTGCCTTTGCTTCAAGCTGTCGGTGAGTAATTTCTATTTCAGAGTACAAACACTTGTTAGCTTCCCCTTTCACTCCCAAGTGCTGCTTGTGGGCCTGGTGTCACCTCAGCTCATGAGGGAGGGAGCCCACGTCAGACAAGGCTGATCCCACCCACCCCTCCCCCTCACCTCCGTCTTGAGTGGAAAGAGCCAACAATGAATCCCTTTTCTCTTTATTATTTAGCAGCCGCGACAGTACACTTTTTTAAAAGAAAGTTAACAGCCAAAAAAAGTTGGAAGGTGTCCCTGAGTGCTGTCATGCTCTCTGCAAAGCCTGATCCTGCCCATGTGCGAGATTATGATTGTAAGTTCCCCACACGAAGTAGCACTGTGTCATGCAGGAAGAATGCCAGTCCAGGGCACAGAGTAAACAGAGGCAGCCTCTCGGGGCTGGGTGAGTTATGGTGCTGCTTTGATGGAAGTGAAGGAGTCATAACTCATCAGTACCACAGGCATGCAATGCTTGCTGACTACACCAGGTATCTTGAATACAGTGTGGGCAGCAAGAGAGTCTGACTACAGGAGGAACATAGAAGCAGGAGGGGGAGAGGGGATAGGGGTAACACTGCTCATTTTAAATTGAAGCTGCTCTGTAAAGGTTCCATTAATGGATAAGTAACACTACATTTAGAATGTAACATATATGAAATTCTTTAACTTTTGTCGACCGTAAGGCAGACAGAGAGTTTCCACTTCGTCCGGTGCCCCTCACAGAAACCTACAGCACCTGGTTTTCATAGGTGGTCTCCCCTCCAAGTACTGACCAGGCCTGAGCCTGCTTAGCTTCCGAGATCAGACAATCTCGGGTGTATTCAGGCTTCTGTGTTTCAATGTGAATGACAAGATATCGGTGCCCCTCACAGAAACCTACAGCACCTGGTTTTCATAGGTGGTCTCCCCTCCAAGTACTGACCAGGCCTGAGCCTGCTTAGCTTCCGAGATCAGACAATCTCGGGTGTATTCAGGCTTCTGTGTTTCAATGTGAATGACAAGATATAGGAGCAGAAGTAGGCCATTAAGCCCATCGAGTCTGCTCTGCCATTCCATCATGAGCCTTTAGTGGGTGTGCGCAAGCGCAGCGAGAAGCACTGAAATAGCAGGCTGTGAGCTCGTTAAGCACAACTGATTTCTTTGAAGTTCGCGCCGCAGCCTTTAAGGCCGTCTGGAGCCCGCCCTTCGTATACTGGAACTCATGTCACGCTGAAGTAAGCGATACATGTACTTCCAGTCTGTACCAGAAAAGAAGGACCTGCGATGCCATCTTTACCGCGGCTGCCCCACTGACTGCGTGTGACTAGCAGGGCTGGTACGCCGCTGCAAATATGTGCGCTGCCACAAGCTGATCTATTCCCCTACTCAGACCCACTCCCCCTGCCTCCCCTTTGATACCCTGATTATTCAGATACCTGTCAATCTTGGCCTTAAATACACTCAACAGCCTGAGAGGTAGTGAATTCCAGATGTTCACCACTTTCTGGCTGAAGAAATTCCTCCAAATCTTTGTTCACAACAGGGGCCCCTTGATCCTGACGTTGTGCCCTCTTGTCCTACCACGGGAAATATTGTCTCTGTCCAGACCTTTCGATGTTCAAAATACTGTTATGAGGTTCCTCCCTCATTCTTCTAAACTTCAAGGAGTGCAGCCATCAAACATTTCTCATATGCTAATCCCTCCATTCCAGGAATAATTCTTGTGAATGTAGATAGAATAAATGCAAGTAGACTTTTCACACTGAGGTTAGGAGAGATGAAAACTAGAGGACATGGGTGAAGGGTGAAAGGGGAAAAGTTTAAAGGGAACTTCAGAGTGCGGAGAGAGTGCTTAAATTCCATTTAAATACCTGTGGAATTGGTAACTGCAGGCTCAATTTTGACATTTTGTTTTTCAAATTTTATTTAAAAGATTTTTTTTAAACAAAATACAATCAAATAACAGCAAGAAATTTTTAGATACATAAAAAAACTTCCCCATCCTCTCAACCCTTCAGCTAGCTCCCTTAAGGGGAGCCAAATACAAAAACAAAATAGAATATAGAATATATAGAATATTTCAAAAGTATTTTCAAATTCATATAGTTCAAATAAGAAGACCACATATTAACAAAGAAAGACTAATTATCATACAAGTTACATGTATTTTTTTTTCCAACGGAATACAAGCTCTTAATTCATTATGCCATCATACTACGTTAATCTCCACATTATCTTTCCAAGTACTAGCTATACATTTTCGTGCTACAGATAACGCTAAACATACAAATGCAATTTGAAATTTATCCTTCCCCAATCCCTTCAAAGAAATCATATAACCCAACAAAAAAATCGATGGGTCTAATGGTAATTTAATCTTAAATAATTTTTCCAAGACCAATCTAATTCCTTCCTAAAATGGTTGTACTTTAACACATGGCCAAAGAAGCATGTAAAAAATTTCCAGTACATAGTCCACATCGAAAAAAAGAGTCTGAATTACTAAACCCACATTTTTTCAATTTCTCTGGAGTCAAATATAACTGATGTAAAAAATTATAATTAACCATTCCATATCTTACATTAATCAATTTAGTTACACTGTCATGGCACATAACCTCCCAACTGTCTTCAGGAAAAATATAAGTTAAATCACTTTCCCATTTAAGCCTAGATTTCTCCCATTCTGGTTTATCCATACTATCTTGTAAGAATTGATACATATCTGAAAAATAACCTTTCTTTGGTATAGAGGAAATCAAAGACTCAAATTTTGTCAACATCTCTTTACCATAATTCTTTTATCAAAGCTCTGAGATGATAGTGCATAAATAAAGAATTTACAGATATATCAAATTTCTCCCTCAATTGAGTAAAGGAAAGAAACTGTCCTTCTTCAAAGCAATCCTGAACTATCTTTATACCCTTAGAATTCCATCTATTTAAATGATTATTAAACATTGAAAAATGAATAAGTTGATTATGGTATAACGGAGTTTGAATTGATAGTTTACTCTTCGACCCTAAAACCATATTTGTTTTACTCCATATCTTTAACAGGTGCTTTAATACCGGCATATTACATTCCCTTAATAAATTCATATTCCATTTAAATATGAACTGATGTACCTCAACTTCAGAAATACAACCCATTTCTGCCTTCGCCCAACTCAGAGGTTGGTCCAGATCCATCAATCTACTAACAAATTTCAACTGAGCTGCTTCATAATAATTTTGAAAATGAGGTAATCAAAGACCACCCAATGCATATTTCCATGTAAGTTTATGTAAAGCTAATTTTCCCTTCCATAAAAATTCCCTTACCGCGCCATTCAAATCCTGAAACTCTTTGAAAGTAAACAAGGTATCGACTGAAACAAATATTGGATTTGAGGAAAAATATTAATTTTAATACAATTTACTTGACTAATCAATGTTAACGCAAGATCTTTCCATTTAATCCTTTTTAATAAAGGAACATAATTTAATTTATATCAAGATTGGTAATCTGCATTAACTGTTACTCCCAAATATTTAATTTTATCTGACCATTTCAATTTTATAATATTTTTAATTCTGAATAATCTCCATCCCCAACTGGTAATATTTTACTCTTATCCCAATTTACCTTATATCCAGATAACTCCCCAAATTTCAGACAGCAATCTTGCAAATATTTCAAAGATTGCTCTGGTTCTGTCAAATAGACCAACACGTCATCCACAAATAAATTGATCTTATATTCATCATCTGCAATTCTCATCCCTTTAATCTTATCATTCTGTCATATTGTCTGAGCTAATGGTTCAATAGCCAATGCAAACAAGGCTGGTGATAATGGACAACCTTGCTGAGTCAACCGCATTAATTTAAATGGTAAAGAAATTTGACCATTTGTCACCACCTTAGTGATTGGGTTTTTATATAAAGCTTTAACTCAACAAATAAAATAAGGGCCAAAATTAAATTTCTCTAACACCTTAAATAAAAAAAACTCCATTCAACCCTATCAAAAGCTTTTTCTGCATCCAGTGCAACCACCATTGGATGGTTGGGTTGCTGTCTAGATGCACTGACCAATGTAATCAATCTAAGAATGTTATCAGATGGATTTCTATTCTTAATAAAACCTGTTTGATCTACATGTATCAACTGAGTTAAATACTTAGCAAGTCTATTCGCTAATACTTTCACCATAATTTTATAATCTACATTTAGTAAAGAAATAGGCCTATACGAAAATACTTTCAATGGATCCCTATCTTTCTTTAAAATCACAGTAATTATAGCACTCAAACAAGATTCCAGTAACACCTGATCCTCAGTTATTTGCTGTAGAACATCTCCAAATACCGAGGATAAATCTTCATAAAATATTTTATAAAATTCAGCAGAAAATCCATCATCCCCCAGTGACTTCCCATTCAACATCTCTTGTATAGCTTCTTTAATCTCAAAATCTGTAAATGAAGCTTCTAATTCCCTAACCTCCTCCCCTCCTAAAATAGGTAAATTTAATTTAGATAATGAAGAATCATTCCAGAAGTATATAATTGTTGATAAAATGAGTAAAACTGGTCATTAATTTCCTGAGGTTTATAGATAACTATTGAATTCTTTTTAACAGCATTAATAATTTGCGATGTCTGTTCTGTTTTTAATTGCCCTCTCACCTAATTCATAGTAATGTTGCTTAGATCGATTAATTAAATACTCTTACTGATAGGTTTGTAGTCTATTATAATGTAGTTTGAACTTCGCTAAAGCTGCCTTTTTATCTTCTATAACATTTTTCTGATTTTTAGGGAATTACTACTTTTTAGTAGTTTACTGAGGGGAAATTTATATATTTTTTTGTTTTTGTTGTTATTTTTATATGGGGGTTTAGCATATTTAGGGAATTAGAAAGGGGAGTAATATTTTATAGTAGACTTTTTACTGAAATGTCTAACTTGAATTTTGCAACTTTTAATGTCCAGATATTGAACAATCCTATTAAGCGTAAATGAGTATTGGCTTATATTAAAAAAATGAAAGTTGATTTTGCTTTTTTGCAAGAGACACATTTGACCGAAAAAGAACATATGAAATTGAAGAGAGATTGGAATGGTCATGTATTTTCTTCTTCCTTCAATTCCAAGGTGAGAGGTGTAGTGATCTTAATTCATAAGAAATTACCATTTGAATTAGAATCCTTTGAAGGTTGTGCAGGGAGGGTTTTGAGGTTGAATTGCAAAATTTCTGCTGAATCATGGACTTTGTTAAATATCTATGCACCTAATGTGGATGATGAAAGGTTTATGTCGGAGGCTTTTTTTCTTGTTAAATCAGGCCAAGGAAAATATTTTGGTTGGGGGAGATTTTAACTGTGTTTTAGATCCTTTGTTGGATAGGCCTCTGAAAAGTATAAGGAAATCAAAGATGGCGATACAATTAGGGGCCTTGATGAAAGATTTGAATTTAATTGATATTTGGAGGAGAGTAAATCCTACAGAGAAAGATTTCTCCTTTCATTCATTTAGACATGATTCATTTTCTAGAATAGATTTTTTTTTATATCGGCACATTTACAAGGTAGAGTTCTTCAAGCCAAATATAAAGGCCGAGTCATATTGGATCATTCTATGTTGTTTTTTCTCTCGTGCAAGTCTGGAAGTGGTGCAATTGTCTTAATACAATGCTATCAAATAAACCAGAATTTGTTACTTTTGTTAAGGAACAGATTGCTTTATTTCTGGCTGAGAATATTATTACAGTAAGTAGTACTTTTGTATTATGGGATGCTTTGAAAGCATATTTGCGTGGGCAAATTATTAGTTATACTACGAAAGTTAAAAAAATATATATGTGGCAGCAAGCTTAACATTGGAGAAACAAATTACTGAGTTGGAAAAGGAATTTCAATTTTGACATTTAAGAAAAATTTGGACAAGTAACTGGATGAGATGGGGTATGGAGAGATATGGACCAGGTGCAGGACAGGAGCATGGGAAGATTAACAGTTTGGCACAGATTAGAAGGGCCTAATGGCCTTTTTCTCTGCTGAAGTGTTCTATGATTTAGCAGAGCATTTCTACCAGCCATTTGATCTAATTTATTTCTTGAAGATGCTCCCATCAGCTATCAAATCTCTATCTCTCTAATTGCCCATCCACCTCTACTGCCACCACCCCATGTCCTTCCTAATACATGAGGGGCAATCTACAGTCAGTCACCATTTAGTATCTCACCACATCTCAGAGCAACAGGAATATAATATAAGAGCATGGGGGGGGGGGGGTGGGGGGTGGGGGGATTCCCACACAGTTACAAGGAAAAAGTTGCAAAGTCTACACTGACAGCAGCAGAGGATAGGATCGAACTTGGGCCTTCGGGCTCTGAGAAAGCAGCACGACCTGCTGTGTGCGATCCACAACATCTCACTGTTCTTCATATTTTCCTTATGGTCCACCAGGACTCAAGGGGTTAACGTGCAAGAGGGCAGGATAATCAACATTTAAAGGAATGCTCCAAAAATCTCAGGTGGAAAGTTGCCAGCTCCAAGGTTGTAATCTTAGCTATAATAATTGTAACATTTTATTATAGTTTACAGGAACCAAATAATTTTCCCCTAATTATTTTTTTGCCGTCACCACATTTGAGTGTTTTGAAATAGTTGAAATGCTGTCCATTCTCGTTCCTCCTCCCTGCCCCACAATTTAATGTCCTGTTTACTGGGAAAAATCAAGCAGCAGCTGGTAGTTTTTTTTGCTTATCCGTTGCCACATTTTAATGGCAAACAGTAAGTGTATTTAAATTTCCAGTAATCAGATGCAGGCCTTTCAATTCTCCCCCCCCGGGAGCAGTCATCCTACCTCTAAGGCAGTCTCCTGGCCAAATTGTTGACCAGGGCACAGAGTGATGAACTTGTTGAATGCCTTGCAATACCTGCCTTAAATACACCCAACGATCTCACTTCCACAGCCACATGTGGCAACAAGTTCCACAGACTCGCATCCCTCTGGCCAAAGAAATTTCTCTGCATCTCTGTTTTCAATTGATGCCCTTTAATCCTGAAGTTGTGCCCTCTTGTCCTACACTCCCCTACCAGGGGAAACATCCTTGTCACATCCACTCTATCCAAGCCTTTCAACATTCAAAATGTCTCCATGAGGTCTCCGCACCCCCCCCCCCACCTCATCCTTCTTTACCCCAACAAGTACAGTCCAAGAGCTGACGAGCCTTCTTCACACAGGGGGGTGGTGGGCAAATGGAAAGAGCTGCCAGAGGAAGTGATAGAAGTGGAGGTGCTTGCATCTTTTTAAGGACAGGAAAGGTTCAGAGAGATGGGCCAAATTAAGGAGGGTGGGACCTGCTTGGCTGACATATTTATGTGCTGTTGAGCTCTGTGACTCTGTGGAGCAACAAACCACGTGGATATAAGTCAGGCTTCAGTGGCGGTGGAAGACTGAGAATGATGGGACTGATCCATCTCGCAGATCGAAACCCTGAGTTTTAGGGACCATCTCCCTCACATCTTGCTGCTTGCAATGGCAGCTGCCCACATGCACTCACCCGTCGCGAAAAAGGGAAGGTAAGCAAATGAAAATCCTCCCTCCATCACAATGGATTCGTACTCCAATGGCAGCAGCAGTAGCCACCTCGGCCTCTGGACAGCATCGAAACAGACGCATGGCTGCTGGCACCATCAATTAGCACTTTATCAGTAGTGAAGCAATGGATGTGAACTTTGACCCAGCCTAATGGGTCTGCTCCACCCCCAGCCTTTCACGCCCAACCTCAGGACCCCCCCCCCTTCTCCGTTCACTCTTCCGCCAACCCTCTTCACTCTGTCTGAAGTCACTGATATCTGTTCAGCATGCTTGCTCATCCCGCTGAGAGGAAAGCAAAATCCAGTTACAAGTTTGGTTGCATTTATCTCATTGCAATTAAGCTCCCTCGTGTCAGTTCAAAATTCATTAGCCTGGGAGACAGAACAGTGCTGGGCTGCAGTGCTTAATCTTTATTGCATCTACTTAACAGCTTCAAACACATGTCCAACCAGGACACTCCCTGCAGACAATGCTATGCTCTGCTTATGGTTCCATCTCTCATGATTCTTGTTAAATCTGTAGGCAAAGAGGCAAACCTTTCTTTATTGAGGTGCAATTAGCTTTGTTTATTGCCTGTTTCTTTTTACTTTAATTCCTAAAGCACCAGGAAAATCTTCCTTTGAGATAATGAAGTGTTGGGTTATTCTTCCACTGAACCTTGCCCAAGGCTCAGGTCAGTGAGCTTCAGAATGGTGGGTGGAGAAGGAACAGGGTGGTGCACTGCAGTCTCACCTGATGTCTGAACACTATGCACTCCTGAACAATCAGAATCAGAATCAGGATTTATTGTCATGAACAAGTCATGGAATTCAAGGTTTTGCGGCAGCGTCATGGTGTAAACATTCATATTATAACCATCTTACAACGTTACTATAAAAAATAATAATAACAATTAAAGTGCTTGAAAAGCAAGGCCGTGTCTTTGGATCATTGATCATCAGCGGGGAAGAAGCTGTCCTTGTGCCACTGAGTGCTCATCTTTAGGCTCCTGAACCTTTTCCCTGATGGTAGCAGAGTGAAGAGGGCATGACCTGGGTGGTGGGGGTCTTTGAGGATAGAGGCTGCATTTTTAAGACACCGCCTCATGTAGATGCCCTCGATGGAGTGAAGACTGGTGCCTGTGACGTTGCAGGCCGAGTTAACAGCCCTCTAGAGTTTATTCTTGTCCTGAGAATTGGCGCTTTCATACCAGGCCATGATGCAACCAGCCAGAATGCTCTCCGCGGTACACCTGAAGAAGTTTTTGAGAATTTTCGATGATACAACCGAATCTCCTCAGACACCTCACAAAGTATAGCCGCTGGCGAGCCTTCTTTGTGACCGCATCGATGTGGAGGCTCCATGACAGATCCTCTGAGATGTTGACGCCAGGAATTTGAGGTTCTTGACCCTCTCCACTACTGAGCCCTCGATGAGGACTGGGACGTGTTCCCCCAACTCCCTCCTGAAGTCCACAATCATCTCCTTGGTTTTGCTGATGTTGAGCGCAAGGTTGCCCTCATTACACCGTTCGACCGGCTGATCTGTCTCCCTCCTGTAACCCTTCCAAATTCCCATTTGTGATTTTGCTGGTGAGCAAACAACAATTGCTACTTATAAGTTATCTTTAAAACAGCAAAAGTATCCCTTGCTGCTCCACAGGGGTATATGACCCAAAACAAGGCCTCCAGGAATACATTCAGTAAATTAAATTGAATTGTTTATTGTCACATGCACCAACATATGGTGCTCTCCAGGCAGGCCAACTCATATAGCAGGTTGTTCAGTAAAATAATTAAACCTATTAATAAGATATGAAAGTTTGCAGACACAGTGATAGAAGTAAAACCACAATGCTGGAGAAACTTAGCAGGCCAAACAGCGTCCTTTATTTCAGATTCAGGTTTCAGATTTATTGTCAATGTACATACATGACAACATATACAACTCTAAAATTATTTTTCCTGCGGGCAAGGCAGAATTACCACTAATTGGATGCAGTAATGCAAAAAAAATAACTGTACACATGTAAACAAATAAAGAGATGCAACAAACTGTGCAAAACAGAGAGAGTAAGAACAAATATCAATAATGTACAAAGTAAGAGTTCTTAAATGAGTCCCTGATTGAGTTTGTAGTTGAGGAGTCTGATGGTGGAAGGGTAGCCGCTGTTTCTGAACATGGTGGCACCGAGACTTCTTTCCTGATGGTAGCAGCGAGAACAAAGCGTGTGCTGAGTGGTGTGGATCCTTGAGGATTGTTGCTGCTCTCTGATGCTAGCGTTCCCTGTCGATGATGGTGGGGAGGGGTTTGCCTGTGAGGTCCTAGGCTGTGCCCACTCCTTTACGTAGGGCTTTATGGTCATGGGTATTAGTGTCCCTACACCAGACCATGATGCAGCTGGTCAGCACACATTCAACCACACATCTATAGATATTTGCCAGGGTTTCCAATGCCATACCAAACCTCCACAAATTCCTGAGGAAGTGCTCTCTTCATAACGCCATTAGTGTTTGGTCCAGGAAAGGCCCCACGAGGTAGTGGCTCCTAAGAACTTTAATTTGCTCACCCTCTCCATCTCTCATTCCCCAATGATGTAGAAAAGATGATGATGCAGAACCAATGTTTTGGGTTTGTGCCCTTCATCAAGGTATGAGCAAAATGTAGGCAGATAAAAGTGTAAGGAGTCATGTTACAATAAGTCAAATACTGCAGGGTATAGAGAAAGGTAATAATAAAAAGAGGTCAACAGCTGTAAAGGTTAAAACCTTGTGTTTTAGATTCTTAGTTAATTTTGTGCCTACCACTTTAAGGAAAAGTATTGTTCATAGTGTTACCACGTCAAAATATGTCATAATATCCGAGCGGACCAAGAGCTTGCATCATGTTCTTCAACAAACCATGAAGGAGATGTGAGCTCAAGATAATTTTCTCTGAATTCATCTTATTTCTTCAGAATTGAATATCCTTATATGTTTAAATACAGCCGAATGCTTTATTTATTCATTGATATGAAAATCTTATTGCAAAGTTATGCAAAATGTTTATCTGTTTTATCAACAAATTCCAGCTACAAAAAGCTGTATCTACAAAGTTTGGTTTATTGGGTTAATAAGATAGTAATTCAGAATATCATCCTTAAGTTTCCTTGAAGATGACATATTTAAAAATCAGGAAATACTAGAACCTGGAAAGTGTCGTCTCTAACAGCATCATTGACCAGTGTGAGCTCCATTTAAATTTAAATTTAAAAATATTGTTTATTTTTAAATTTAAAATTTTTAAATTTAGATATACAGCACAGTAACAAGCCATTTCAACCCACGAGTCCCTGCTTCCCGATTTACACCCCTAGTCAACCTACATCTCTGGTATGTTTCGAATGGTTGGAGGAAACTGGAGCCCCTGGGGAAACCCATGCAGACATGGGGAGAATGTACAAAGTCCTTACAGACAGCAGGGGATTCGAACTCCGGTCCCCCTCGCTGGTGCTTTAAAGGCGTTGCACTAATCGCTATGTTAACTGTGCTACCAAAAGATAAAATTTAGCATAGTAAGAGGTTATTTTGGTCCACGAGAATTAACCTGCACCCCCAGTACATTTGGAATGCTGGGAGGAAACTGGATCCCCCACAAACTCCTTACAGACAGCGCGGGATTCAAACCCTGGTCCTGGGTCGCTGGCGTTGTAACAGCATTGCGCTAACCACAACACTAACTGTGCCGCCCCGAGAGTCTGATTACAGCAGGAAAGAAACTGCCCTTGAATCTGGAGGTTTGTGTTTTCAAGCTCATGTCTTCTTCTTCTTCTGGTTTCTCTCAATCCCAGGGGGTGATGATGGTTCCTTTCAGTCAGTTTGTGGGGTTTGATATGAGGTTGCCCCACTCCTCAGGAAGAGAACAGCATGCATGTGAGTGGATTTACGGTTAGAAGGGGGTTGCACAGGTGCAGACCCACCCTCTCGACATCCCCTCCTGCATCCAGTGGTGTGGTGGGGTCCAAGACAGCTGGGGGATGTTCTGCTGAAGTGAATGGCCAGACCGAGCTTCGATGCACGGGATGCCCTTTCCGCGCTGCACGGCACGTGCTTGCTAGATGGCCGTTGATCGTACGAGAGGGTTCGTCTACCCTTTTACAGGTCAGCATAGACTCGATGGGCTGAAGGCTGTGCTTCGATTATATGTCTCGCATGGAGACTCTGAAGGGCTTTGGCATTTCAGCATTGGTGCCAGGAGTGACAATTGTTGGAAAGAAACAGTTCTTGAACCTCGAGGTGCTGCTCTACCTGAAGATAGGAGTGAGAAAAGTCACCTGGTAGAAGCAGAGTTGTTTTTGAGTCTGAATGTTCATGGGTTTTGAATTTGAAAGTGTAGGTTAGATCTGAGAGTTGACTTTAAAATTAGGAATTTTAGTCTCGGCTGATAGCTCCCAATACTAAAGCCATCAATCTGCTTGCTGACAGTGGAATCTTACTGCATTACCTCCATTACAATGAATGGACCTCATAGTGGACTTGTTGAATATAAAATGCTGCAGGAAATTCAGAAATGGCACTATTTCAATGCAAATCTTTCTTTTGCTGTCCTTTGAAGACAACGAACGTCGGCAGGTCTTACCTCCCATCCATCTTACCCCCAGCATCCTATTCCCCCAGTCATAATCACTCCTCGCTGCTATCTTCGGGCAGAAGGTACAGTCAAGTCAAATTTATTACCATCCGATTGCAAAACAGCGTTCTCCGGTCCTCAGTGCAAAACAGGCAGACACACAACCAGGCATAACACACATACAGACAAACAATTGATATGCAGGTCGAGCATTTATATATACAAATACATATTGTTTCATGAATTCAACTGTCTCACAGAGTTAGTGTGAGCAATGCATTGATTGTTCAGCATTCTCACTGTTTGCAGGAAGAAGTTGTTTCTCAGCCTGGTGGAGCTGGCTCTGATCCTCCTGAATCTCTTCCTGACTGGAGCAGCTGAAAGATGCTGCGCGCAGGGTGGAAGGGTCCTCAATGATTTTGCGTGCCCTCTTCAGACAATGATCCCAGGAGATCACACTGATGGGCGGGGTGGGGGGAGCGGTGGAGGGAGACCCCAGTGAATCCTCTCTGCCACCCTTATGGACCTGTGGATTGACCTCCGATCCAGTTCTCTGCAGCAATCATAACACACTATGATTAGTCGGCCAGGGCGCTCTTGATACAGGCCCCTGTAGATGGATGCCCGCTTCAGTCGTCTCAGGGAGTGCCTTCCTGACAAGTGAGGATATTTGGTGTGTCCACAATAGGTCACTCAGGATCTCGATACTCTCCACTGGCTCTACTACAGAGTTATTGATATGTAGAGGAATGTGATCATTCCCCGGTCCTCTGAAGTTCACGATCATCTCCTTCATCTTGTACACGTTGAGACTCGGGTCGTTATTCTTGCTCCACACCATGAGAATTTCTACAGAAGCTTGAAAATTAGCATCTCTCGGGGGGGGGCGGGGGAAGATACAGGAGTCTGAAGACGAGCACACGGTGGAACAAGGACAGCTTCTTCCCCTCCGCCATCAGATTCCTGAAACATCAATGAACCAAAGACACTTAGACTTTTCGTCTAATTTTGTAAAGTGGTTCTATTATTGAATGTTTGCCCTGTGATGCTGCAAAATTACAAATCTCATGACTTGTTCTTGACAATAAATTTTGATTTTTGATTCTTATTCAGAACCTCTCCTCGTTAAAATAATCAGGAACTGCTCCAACACCACAAAAGAACTGTCTACACTGTTACTAACTTGCTGTTGTTTGGTACGAGGATAGCTGCGAATATTTATTTACTCCATTTTGAATTATTGTCTCTTTTAAATTCAATTAAGTCTACTATTGAAGTTGATTTTAAGTTGTTTTGTAATTTTTTTAATGAAGTACCTGTTTAGCTACAGCAAGTAAAGATTTCTGTGCGTAGAGACAGCACGTTGTACCAAGTGTATAACAATAAACTCATTAACAGGATCAATAATCATACAGGATACTTGAAATTCCATGCCTGCTGCTTCAACAGCTGTACTCTCTGATGATGGAGCGCTCCATCCCCCGTTCACCCTGACCCCATCCCTGTGATAAGTCCACGCACCCGGTGGACGATAATTAATGTCAGATGCTGCCGCGGCTGAGCCAAAGGGGAAGGAAGGAAGGTGTGGCAACCTGTCACATTCTTCCCATAGCTGCGCTGGAGGAGAATGGTGCTGGGGCTTGTCAGTACACACCCGGTTCTGGATCACTAACGGGCGATGATTTACCTGGCGTCTCAGCTGGAGGGAGTGAGCAATCTCCCAGGCACCGAACAATGGGGGCTGTCAGTCTTACTTTGGAAGCCACCGTCCCCCCACAGCTGATTTATATGTTTGCTCTTTCGTCTCCTATCACAAGGCTAGCCATGTGTTCCAGCTTTAGTATGCTATCTCATTGCCCTGCAAACAACAAATCAGGCAAACACCAGCTATTCATTCTTTGTACAGTTAAGGGCAGACACTGTTTACAAAGCCAAGAAACTTTTCATTGCCTTTTGCTGACATAACTGAAATATTCATTAATATTCATCCACAATAATCACCATATTGTCATCTATTTTGGGGTCGAGCATTGCCAGTTGTAAAGGTCACGTTGATTGTAAAAGGCTGTACAAATGTTTGAATTGCACAATGTCTAAGGTTACTAACTCTGATATTATCTGTATGATTGTTGGAGTGGGGGATTTCTATTACTGTTTGCAGGCAATACATATAATAATGGGACCAATAGCCCACATGCCAATCCTGTTGTACACGCCAACAAGCCTGTCAATAGCATGGACCACTGAAACCTGTGAGTCAGGAGAAATTATCAATAAAGCAATAATCTCCTGTCGGTACAATTTAGGGGATAAATGGTCAGCTTGCAAATTGTGGATTAATGAGGCACCTATTGCCACACATAGGGGAAGAGGAGAGCTAATTGAAAGGTTCCCTGACATGGTTCAAAATCACTGGTGTACTTTGGACAATAGATTAGATTCTTCATTAACTCACGTTAGACATGTAACGAATGATTGGAGGATGAAAAAGATTGGCAAGACTGGAATTTTATACAGCTGCATAAATCTGGCTGCTTTTGTTGTGGCAAACCTGAAGGTATTCTGTCCCCTGGGCCTTGGCTTCCAACCGTGGTGTCCCCAAGTGAAAGAGCCATGTATTATTTATCGCTCCACTGCACAATTCTGGCAGAGGGGGCTTTGGCTCACAACCTTTCACCTCCACAGAATTTAGAGGTACAGCATGGTTACAACCCTTTCCCGGACCATGAGCCTGCGTCGCCCTAATACACCCATTAGATCAATGAACCCGCCAATCCTGTAGGTCTTTGCAACTCTGCTGAATGATCTTGTCAGATCGTAGCCTGGTTAGATCAGGAAGGGTCTTGTCAGCTCTGCGAAAGATCCTTGGGAGTCACCCGGTGAGAGATCGAGTTGAAATATTAGGCAGTAGGAGCTGGCACAGCATGCAGCAGGGTGCACTGTTGCCGTACAGTTTCGCTGAGCTGCATTTGATTCTGACCTCCGGTGCAGCCTGTGTAGAGTTGGCCCTTTGACTGCATGGGTTCCCCCCTCCCCACCCCCCGATTGTAAAGATACACTTTTAGGCTAATTGTCCCCAGTATAGGTAGATGGTAGGAAAAATTAGGTGGGGACTAATGTGCCTGTGGGTGAGAATAGGTTGCAAGGAAATAATTGGAGGAAGGTTGACTCTGAAAGCTGGCATAGATTTGATGGGCTGAATGGTCTCCATTCAGCCCATCAAACAGCACAGTTAGCATAGCAGTTAGCACAATGCTATTACTGTGCCAGTGACCTGAGTTCACCGCCTGTAAGGAGTGTGTACATTTCCATCTGGTGCTCCGGTTTCATCCCACCCTGAAAAATGTACTGGGAATGTAGGTTAAATGGGTGGCATGGGCTCAAGAGCTGGTAGGGTCTGTTACCGTGCTGTATGTCTAAATTAAATTGTGATGGAGTGTGTTTAACATTGAGCTATCAGATGCTGAGATCCTTCTAACTGCAGATGAAATCCCTGTGTTCCTTGTTTAAAGAGTGGATAAAGCCCTTTCACACAAAGCCATTGCCAGCACTGACTGAGCAACTTCGCTCCCAATAATCTGGCTTGTCATTTCAAAAATCAGAGTGGAGATTTCCATATTTTTATTAATAATTCAGAAATAAATCCAGCATTTACAAAACGTAGAGAGCTTCATCAGATAAAAACAATCAATCACAATATTGGCACCACGCCTGAATATACAAATAGGATCAAATTCAGATCACTGATCCCTGGAGAATCCCTCTGGTCAGCAGAAGCCTGTAGACCTGTCAATGTATTTCTGTACTTCTCAACATTAATTTTCGTGTTAAATATTAATAAGGAAGAAAGTGGGCTTTCCGGAATGATTTGCTTTGGTTTTGCATGGCAAGGAGTCATCTTTTGAAAGTCAGAACTGAAGGCTTCTGGAACTGTGCCATTAGTTAGTTAACCTGAGAACATGCCACTCTAAAATCGGATACAACTTGGAAAGTGCTAACGTTTACCGGAACATCTAGGAGTGCAACATTATTTACAGGAGTTCTGTAAGAATGCACCCATGTTTATTGGGAGAAAATAAGAATCTACCAAAAGGAATTAAGGGGGTTTATCAGGAAAGTCTGCTGACACTGTGGTTATAGTGAAATATGAACAGGTACTAGAGAAACCCGGCAGGTCACACAGCATCCACAGGAAGTAAAGACTAACCAAAATTTCGAACCTGAGCCCTTCATCAAGGTGTGAACAAAAAGCAGGCAGGCGTCTGAATAAAAAAAGGTGGATGCAGGTAAGAGGGTAGAAGTGGAAAAAAAAGTTGTGAAGTGATGGGGTGGGGGGAAGCTCTGAATGGAGAGGGAAGTGAAGGGAATGAGATGAGGAGCTGAAGGAAAGGACAGAGGCAAGGGCTAAGAGAACTCAGGGTAGGGAGGGAGGTGGGTGTTTACTGCAATGGGAACTGTATTATCATTTCCAGAGTCCTTTATCCTGAGAAGAGATGACAGGGGTCCTAGCAATATTTTCATGGATCCCTGAGAAAAAACAATTATTTGGGATCTTTGCTGCCCTGAAGCCAATGTCAGGAATTTGAAACTCATTTGAGTTGGGTTGATTAGCCAACAGATTGCGCCAACCTCAGAATCCGCAGACGTGAACCTTGTGTTCCAGATTGTATCTGCATCTGTCTCACTTTGATAAACAAGCTGTGCAGTGTAGTTAATAAAAATTGATTGGTTTTTGGAATAAGAGTGCATTCACATTAGCTATTGAAAGGGCAGGACATAAATATATGAAAAAGGGTTTTGGCATCTATGTATTTTCATCTTTGCTTGGTTTTAAGGAATGTTGATGCAATCTATCCACTACATTTCTGTAATATAGAACATTACAGCACAGTAGAGGTCCTTCGGCCCACGATGTTGTGCTGACCTATATAAACCTACTCAAAAAAAATCTTCTCTAGCCTATATTTTTCTTGCGTCCGTGTACGTGTCTTTTAAATGTCCCTATTGTGAAGAAGCGCCAAAGTGCCCCTAATTTTTGCACCTGCGAAATGTGCATCCAGCTGCAGCTCCAGATAGATGGAGTAAAAGAAATGGAACGGGATGATCTCTAGATCATTCGGGAGGCAGAGCGAGTGATGGACGAGAATTATAGAGAGGCAGTCACACCCAGGAGGCAGGAAACATGTAGCTGAGTGACTGAGAAGGAGAGAAAAAGGGAACAAGAAGTCAGTGCAGGGTACCCCTGTGGCCATACTCCTCAATAACAAGTATACAGTTTTGTGGGGGGTGGGGGGGGGGGAAGAAACGACCTACCAGAGAAAATCTGCAGCATCCAGGTATCTGGCACAGTCAGCCTTTACGGCTCAAAAGGGAAGGGAAGAAAGGAGGATAAGAATTGTGATAAGGAGAATAGAAAGGAGATTCTGGGGAAGGGATCGAGAGTCCAAGGTTCCGGAGCCATAAAATCCTCTGATTCAGTCCATAGATTTCTTGAGTGGGAGAGTGTGGTACATTTTGGTACCGGAGACTTAGATAGGAGAGATCCTGATGAGTAAATAGTGGGAGTTAGGAAGGAAGCTAAAGAGCAGGGTGGTAATCTCGGTATTGCTGCCTGTGCCATGCTCTAGTCAGATTAAGAATGGGAAGCTGTGGCAAATGAAGAGTTGGTGCCGGGCGCAGGGGTTCAGGCTTGTGGATCACGGGATCACCTCTGAGGAGACTATGACCTGCTCAAAAAGGACAGGTTGCACTTGTACTGTAAAAGAACCACCAACATTGCAGGTAAGTTTTGATAGAGCTGTTAGGGAGGGTTTAAACAATCTAGGCAGGGGGATGGGAGCGAAAGTGTTTGGTCAGATGATGGAGT
Organism: Narcine bancroftii; assembly: GCF_036971445.1. Taxonomy (NCBI): domain Eukaryota; kingdom Metazoa; phylum Chordata; class Chondrichthyes; order Torpediniformes; family Narcinidae; genus Narcine; species Narcine bancroftii. The sequence goes on from NC_091472.1 coordinate 22,319,455, forward strand.
AGTTGGTAAAATCACAAATGCTATGTATGTTGAGAAAATGAGAAAGGATGTACAGTGAATGGAACATAAATGTTGGATGGGGATGAAATAGGTTAGGAAGAGAAGAGATGAACTCAATACATGGAATTATTAGATTGTGGTCATTATGGAATTTGGCTGCCTCCAGAGCAAGAATGGCTGCTGAACGCGCTGGGCTTTAGATGGTTCAAAGAGGACAGGGAGGTAAAAGAGATAGGGGAGTAGCATTGCTGATCAGGGATATCATCCCAGCTGCACGGAAGGGGAAGTAGTGGAGGAATTGTCCACTGAGTCAGTGTGGGTGATAGTCAGGAACAGAAAGCAGGCAATAACCCTACTGGGTGTATATTATAGACTCCCCCCATAGTAAGAGAGACATCGAGGTGCAGAGAGTGAGCCAGACTCTTGAAATGTGCAAAAATAATAAGGCTGTAGTGATGGGTGATTTAATTTTCCTAATATTGATCGGTACCATCTTAGAGGAGACGCTAAACTTGACCTGACATTGGGAAATGAACCAATGTCAGGAGTCAGATCTCTCAGTGTGCGGACATTGCGGAGGAAGTAATAACAACTCTCTCTCCTTTACCGTAGGACTGGAGAAAGACAGGAATAGACAATTTGGGAAAACATTTTGTTGGGCCTGGGGAAAATATGAGGCAGGATCTTGGGAGTATTAATTAGGAGCAGATGAACTTGGGGCAATGCACAGCAGAAATGTGGCAAATGTTCTGATAACATTTGCATGGCACACTGCACAAGTATATTCCATTGAGGCAGGGAAAGGATGGTAAGATGAAAGAACTATGGTAAGATGAAAGAAGGGGTGTATAAGTCAAGTTTATTGTCATCTGATTATGCAAGTACAACTCGACAAAACAGAGTTCTCCAGTCCTCGGTGCAAAAACACACAGACACGCAATCAGACATAGCACACATACAGACAAATAATACATCTGCTGGACAAGTATTATAGGTCTAAAAATAAATAAATAAATATTGCTTTGTACAAATGAAAGCCTCGCATGTTTAGTGTGGGAAGTTGGTCATTCTCACTGCCCGTGCGAAGAAGCTGTTCCTCGGCCTGGTGGTGCTGGCTCTGATCCTCCTGCATCTCTTTCCCAATGGGAACAGCTGAAAGTTGCTGTGTGCAGGGTGGAAGGGGTCCTCAATAATTTTGTGCACCCTCTTCAGACAATGATCCTGGTAGATGGTGGGTTGGGGGGGGGGGGGCACAGAGAGGGAGGCTCCAGTGATCATCTCTGCCACTCTTATTGTCTTGTGGATTGACCACCATACCCCACTGTGATGCAGTCGACCAGGACACTCTCAATAGAGCTCCTATAGAAGGTTGACATAATAGTGGCTGGTAGCCTTGCCTGCTGCAGTCTTCTCAGGAAGTGCAGTCACTATTGTGCCTTCCTGACAAGTGAAGAGATGTTAAGTGAACTCCAAGGAACTACTACAGTGTTGTTCGCGTGTAGTGGAAGGTGGTAGCTCCTGGTCCTCCTGAAGTCCATGATCATCTTCTTCGTCTTGTCCATGTTGAGACTCAGGTTGTTACTTTTGCGCCATTTCATGAGATTTTCCACCTCTTCTCTATAATGCGACTTATTGTTGCTGTTGAGGCCAACTACTAGTGTGTCATCTGCCAACTTGGTGACACTGTTGGAGCTGGATCTGGCTGAACAGGAGTGAGCTAAGCACAAAGCCCTGAGGTGCGCCAGTACTCATAACATCTTCATAACTAAAATCTAATTATGAAATCTTATGAAAGGTTTAGGAAGATATGAACTGACAGAGCACTAGAGAAATACAAGATTGCCAGGGAAGAGGTGAAGAACAGACTTATAAAAGCTAGAAGGGCCCATGAGAAAGACTGGCAAAGATTTATGTTTTCGGTGTAAATGTGAGATGGGAACTTTTTTGCATTCTACTTGGCAATGCCCTAAAGTTAGAATTTTTTGGCCAGAGGTAGGTAACTGTTTGGAAAGAATTATGGGGGTCAAATTCCCACAGGATCCGATGATATTTTTGTTGGGCAATATTAAAGTTCTAAGACTTAAATTAAAATTAAATATGCATCAGATTGAATTTGTATGAATTGCTGTAGCAGTTTCAAGGAATATTATGGAAGTCAGATATAAATTAGGTATGGAATGATGGCACGCAGAACTTCGTAGCTGTACACCGTTTGAGAAAATTACCTATAGTCTGTGAATATATTTCATCTGTTCTGGAAAATATGGCACCCATATTTACAAAATGTGGGTGTGTAGGTTTAAAGCTCTCTGAAGCCCCCACTTTTTCGTAACCTCCAATCAGAATTTAGGTTATAAATCTTTATCCTCTTGGTATTCTTTATTTCTTTTCTCTTACCAATTATTTTCTTTATTGCCTTCTTCTTCCACAAGGATTTTGGTAGGGGGCGGGCAGGGAGGTGGGGCGGGGTGGGGAGGAAGGGGAAGGAGGGGTTAGGTAGAAGGGGTTGTCTTTTTTTTTTCTTTTTACATATACCACATGTATTTGTTTTGTATACAATTTTCAAACTTATGTAATGCAATTCACAATGTGGTTTAAAATTTATAAATAAAATTTTCAAAAAAAGATAAGACCCTGGTAAGCGGGATTAAGGAAAACCCTAAGCATTCTACAAGTATGTGAAGTGGATGCATCATGCGAGATAGATGAAGCACGTGCACAGAGTCAGGTAAAGGAGCTCCTTAATGCTTTGCTTCAGTATTCGCCAGAGAAAAGGACCTTGGCAATGTTGAAGGTGACTTAAAGCGGACTGAAATGTTTGAGCATGTTGCCATTAAAAAAGATGTGTTGGAGCTTTTGAAAAGCAATGAAGTCAGATAAATAACTCTGGATAAGTTATAATAGGAGACAAGGAGATGGCAGAGGAACTGGGTGAGAAGACATTAGCAGTATATCGGACTTTCAAGAGAGTCAGGGAAGAGAGGTGAGTGCACAATTACCAGGGAGAAAGTGCTTGGGAAGCCGAAGGGTCTAAGTCTCCTGGACTGGAGTGAATGCACCCTCGGGTTCTGAAAGAAGAAGCTTCAGAGATTGTGGAGGCAGTAGTAATGATCATCCAAGAATCAACAGATTCTGACATGGTTCCGGAAGACCATTAAATTGCAAAGGCCACTCCACTTTAAAAGGAATACGAGGCAGCAAAGAGAAAATTATAAACGTGTTCACATAACAGGTGGTTGGGAAGATATTGGAGCCGATTGTTAAGGAGGAGGTTGCAGTGTACCTGAAGGTCCATGACAAGATGGGCCAAAGTCAGCATGGCTCCCTTCAGGGAAAATCTTGCCTGAGAAAGCCACAAGCAGACCAGACAAAGGATATTCAGTGTATGCTATACATTTGGACTTTCAGAAGGTCTTTGACCAGGTGCTGGTTCACAAAATGAAAGCCCATGGAATTACAGGTAGAGCAATAGGTGATCAGCAGGAAACAGAGAGTGGAAGTAAAGGAATCCTACTCTGGTTGACCACTGGTTATCAGTGGTTTAACCACAGGGGCCATTATGGGGCCACTTCTTTTTACATTGGATGTTAATGATGTGGATTGTGGTATTCATGGCTTTGTGGCTGTTTGCAGATGATATAAAGATCGGTGGAAGGTCAGGTATTCAGGAGGAAACAGAGAGGCTGCACAGAGACTTAGATAGATAGGAGAATGGGAAATAATGAGGCAAATTAAATACAATGTTAGCAAGTGTACAGTCGCACACTTGGGTGGAAGGAATAAAAGGGCAGACATTTTTTGGATGGGGAAACAATTCAAACTTTGGAGGTGCAAAGGGAGACCTCATGTAAGATACTCTAAAGTTTACCCTCCAGGTGAGTCAGTGGTGAGAAGGCAAATGGAATGTTGCCATTCATATCTAGAAGAATAGGATATAAGAACAGGGATGTGATGTTGATGCTTTATAAGGCACCCGTGAGGGGTACAGTTATGGGCTCCTCATTTAAGAAAGGATGTACTGGTTGAGGGTTTAGAGAAGATTTCCAAGAATGTTTCCTGGAATGAAAGGATTTGAATGTGAGGAACATTTAACAGGTTTTGGACTGTACTCCTTGGAGTTCAGAAGAATCGGGGGGGGGGGGGTAGGGGGGCCTCATAGAAGCATTTTGAATATTGAATAGCCCTGGACAGAGTAGTTGCGGCAAAGTTGTTTCCCATGGTAGGGGAGCCAAGGGCAAGAGAGCACAGCTTCAGGAATGAAGGACGCCCATTTAAAACAGAGATGTAGGAGAGATTTGGTTTAGTCAGAGAATGTGAACTTTTGAGTTTGCTGCCATGGGTGGCTGTGGATCCAGGCGGTGTGTGTATTGAAGGCCAAGATTGATAGGTATCTGAATAGTCAGGGTATCAAAGGTTATAGAGAGAAGGCAGGGGAGTGGAGATGAATGGGAGAATGAATCAGCTCATGATGGAATGACGGAGCAACCTTGACTGGTTGAATGGGCTATATTTGCTCCTATATCTTATGGTCTAAGTTACCAGATCCAGACAAGATCTATCCAAGGCTACTGTGGGTAGTGAGGGAGGAGATTGATGAGCCACTCGCGATGATTCTCGCATTTTCACTGGGGTGAGGAGAAGTACCGTAGGATTGGAGGGCTGCAAATGTTCCCTTGTTTAAAGGGAGTAGAGGTAATCCAGGAAATTATATAGACCAGTGAATCTTACATCCGTAGAGAAGATCCTGAGTCAGGATTTATCAGCATTTAGAGACGCACGATCTAATAGGGGATAGTTAACACAGCCTCCAGAAGCTTCGTCTCATGGGCCTAATTAAACTTTTTGAGGATGTAACAAAGAACACTGATGAAGGTAGAGTAATGGATATAGTTTATTTGGATTTCAGTAAGGCATTTGATAGGTCCCTTTGCAAGGTTCATTCAGAAAGTAAAGTGACATTGAATCCAAGGAGAACTTGCTTTGGTGGATACAAAACGAGCTTGCCCAGAGAAGGCCTTAATCTAGGTGGTTATAGATTGTTCATATTCTGCATGGAGGTGAGTGACCAGTGGCGATAGGCAGGGATCTGTTCTGAGGATCCCTCCTCTTTGTGCATTTTATAAATGTCCCGAATGAGGAAGTGGAAGCGTGGGTTAGTTCGTTTGCAGATGACTCAAAAGTTGATAGTGTTGTGGATAGTCTGGAAGGTTGGCAGAGTTTAGAAAGGGACATTGACAGGATGCAGAACTGGGATGAAGTGGAAGATAAAGTTTAACCCGTAAAAGTGTGAAGTGGCTCATTTTTGTAGATCAAATATGAAGGCAGAATACAATGTTAATGGGTGAACTGAGTAGTGAAAATGAAGTGAGAGATCTTGTGTCCTGTGTCCATAGGACCCTCAAAGGTTGATGGTATTGTTTAGAAGACATATGGTGTGTGGGCCTTCATTAATCATGGGATCAAGTTTAAGAGATGTGAGGTAATGTTGTAGCTATACAATACCTTAGTTAGTCCCCACTTGGTATATTATGTCCAGTTTAGATCACATCAATACAGGAAGGATGCAGATGCTGTAGAGAGCATATGGAAGAGATTTACAAGGACGTTGCCTTGATTGGAGAGCATGTCTTTTGATCATAGATTGAGTGAACATAATGTTTTCTCTCTGAAGTGACGGAAGATGAGAGATGTGCAAGTTGATGAGAGGCATTGATCACGTGGATGACCAGAAGCTTTTTCCCAAGGCTGAAATGGCTAATACAAGAGGCATAGTTTTAAGGTGTTTGGGAATAAGTACGGAGAGGGATGTACCCAGAGAGTGGTGGGTGCATGGAAATCACTGCTGGCAACTGTGGAGGAGGGAGATACAATAGGATCATATATGAGACCATTAGATTGTTACATGGAACTGAGAAAAATGGAGGGTTATGCAGAAGGGAAATTCTGGGCAGTTAGATTAGGTAAGGAGAGTGAAACATTTGAAACATTTTGAGTGCTGATAGCCGTGGATAGAGTAGATGCAGAAGAGTTGTTTTCAATGGTGGGCCAGTCTACAACAAGAGGGCACAACTTCAGGATTGAAGCGTATCCGCTGAGAACAGAAAAAAGTAGGAAATTCTTCAGCCAAGGGTTGGTAAATCTGTGGAATTTGTTGCCACAGCGGTTGTGGAGGCCAGGTCACTGGGTGTATTTAAGCTAGAGATTGATAGTTTCGTGATTAGCCAGGACATCAAAGATGATGGGGAGAAGGCCAGGCAGTGAGGCTGTGTGGGAAAATGGATCAAATTATGATTGAATGAAGGGGCAGACTCGATGGGCTGAATAGCCTAATTCTGCTTCTTGTGGTTTTATGGTCTTATGGTTATTAAGTGAGCAGAATACTGTGAGCCGAAGGGCCTGCACTGTGCTGTAGATTTCTATGCTCTAAAAGAGACTGGATAGGCTAGGCTTGTTTTTCTTGCAGCAGATGGGGTTAAGATGGGAAGAGGGATGGTTTGTGATGGGGGAATAACTGATCAGTTTATAAAACTGCTGAGTGAACAGATAGGTTTCATCCAAGAGAGACATCTGAAGGGTATAAAAAAAAAATGAGGTTTAGAGGGGATCTGAGGAGAAAAATATTTTCACCCACTGTGTGGTTGCAATCTGGAGCATCCTGTCTGGTGGAGGCAGGTACTCTAATGTAATTTTTGTGGTAACTAAGCAAGCTGTTGTATCACCTGGAGAGAGGAGGCTATGTGCAAGAAAATTGAATTAGTGTTGGTAGGTCATTGATTGTCTATATTGTCACGACGGATCGAAGAGGTTGTTTTTGTGTCTGGCTCCATGAGGCAAAGCAGAGGTGACAGACAGCAGAATCCTGGCAATTCTCAGTCATCACTGGCCAAAGCCAAATCACCCCTCAGCAAGACCAGTGAGAACATTGAGGAAGGCTCCCAATTAAACCAACTTTTGCTCAGCTGTAGTCTTCATCTCCTACTATTTTTAACTAATGATCAATAACTGTGGAGCTGTGAATTTCAGTTTGCGGCCTTTAATGCTTAATGCACATGACCATTTATAATCGATGAAGCCTCGGATCCCCAATCTAGATCCATTGAATGGAAGTCCTCATGCTTTTGTGGTATCCCATCCACTGTGTTCTGCTCCAATATACAGAAGCAGTGGTGCGGAACAGCATTTTGCAGATGGAAAATTAATATTTGTGTTTTTTCACTGGAATAGAAATCCTTCTCCAATCCGGACTAAATGACTACCACCCATAGAACCATAGAACAGTAGAGCGTTTACCAAGGCAGAAGCCAACTCGTTCCACACTCCCACCACTCTCTAAGTGAAGTTCCCCCTAAATCTTTCCACTTTCACCCTAAAGCCATGTCCTCTTGTATTTATCTCTCCTAATCTAAGTGGAAAGAGACTAGAGACTCGCATTTACTCTGTCTATACCCCTCATCATTTATAAACCTCTATCAAATCTCCTCTCATTCTTCTATGCTCCAAGGAATAAAGCCCTAAACTATTTAATCTTTCCCTGTAACTAATTTTCTGAAGACCCAGCAACATCCTAGTAAAATTTCTCTAAACCTTTTCAATCTTTGGCAACCAAAGCTGCACACAATACTCCAAATTTTACCTCACCAATGTCTTATACAACCCTGCCATATCTTCCCAACTCCTGTACTCAATACTTTGATTTATGAAAGTTAATATACCAAAAGCTCTCTTTACAACCATATCCAACTGTGATGCCACTTTCAGAGAATTATGTATCTGTATTCCCAGATCCCTCTGTCCTAATGCACTCCTCAGTGCCTGACCATTTACTCTGTATGTCCTTTCTTGGTTTGCCCTTCCAAAATACAACACACCTCACACTTGTCTGCATTAAACTCAATCTGCTATCTTTCAGTCCATTTTTCCAGCTGGTCCAGATCTCTCTGCAAGCTTTGAAGACCTCCTTCACTGCCCACAACACCTCCAATCTTAGTATCATCTGCAAACTTGCTGATCCAATTTACCACATTATCATCCAGATCATTGAAATAGATGACAAACAACAATGGTCCCAGCACCAATTCCTGAGGCCTCCAGTCTGAGAAGCAATTTTCCAAACCTCACTCTGCCTTCTCCCATTCAACTAATTTCAAATCCAGTTTACAATCTCACCATGGATACCTAGTGTCTGAATCTTCTGGGAGATTGTCAAAGGTCTTACTGAAATCCACGTAGTCAACATCCGCCGCCTTTCCTTCATCTATTTTCTTAGTAACCTCCTCGAAAAACTCTAAAAGATTTGTTAAACATGACCTATCACACATAAAGCCATGCTGACTGTCCTTAATCAGCCCTTGGCTGTCCAAATACTTACATACCTGATCTCTCAGAATACCCCCTAGTCAGTGCCCTTGTATGATTTTTTATATGCTTGAACTTCAGAGAGAAGACATCAGCCATGCTGCCTCTTGAACTTCTCTGTTGTGTGGTAAATGTGAGGGGACCCTGCTGGCTAATTTACCTGTTGGCCGCTGGACGTTTTAGAAAATAAAGGAACAGTGTGACTTGCTCCAGGGCTAAAAACAGTATAATTTGCGTCAATGGAGTTCCTGTCGAGCACCAGCTTAATGCCAGCTTGATTAATGATTAAACATGTAAATAAGGCTCCACGCAATGAAACTCAAGAAGAGAATCTCTAGAGCTCAGTATCTGTGGTTGGAGTTGGCAATGAATGCTGGGTTAGTACGTCCTGTCGAGTCACACTCCCTGGTTTTCTGTGGAGCATGGGCCCATGCAATTCACCATGCCTCCAGCTTTCATTGCCGTTGCACCTCACAGCTTGTCAAATCTGCCTGCATGTACCTACAGGTATTTTGGGATATTTCTTGGATGATGCCGGGGGTTATGCTCAGTCACGCTCGGCACCATTTTCCCCGTGCAACAATGCAAGTAACAGAGGACATCGTGAGTGGAAGTAAGTTAAAGAGAGGGATCAGAGTTAATTTTTATATACAGAGTGGTGGGTACCTGGAATGCTTTGCCGAGGCTCGTATAATAGGGACATTCAAAAGTTTCTTAGATAGGCACATACGGAAGATAGAGGGTTTTGGCTGTGAAGTAAGGAAGGATTAGATTGTTGTGGAGTAGGATCATGGAGGGCACAACATCATGGCTGAAGGACCTGTAATGTTCCATGGTCTATGAAACAGAACACTTCAAAGCCTAGTAATTGAAATATAAATTCAGTATATAATCAAAATCTGGGAGAAAATAAGAGAGTCTACTTCATGGCAAGATCAAAGGTCAACCAAAATATTCTATTTCTGATAGAATACATTCTATTAAATAGATTCTATAAAATATCCTTGACTTCCTCGTCAGAGGACCACAATCAGTGCAAATTGGAAACAACATCTCTTCCTCACTGACAATCAACACAGGCACACCTCAAGTGCTTATCCCACTGCTCTACCTGCTCTACAACCATTCCTGTGTGGCTGGCACAATTCAAATGCCATCTATAAATTTGCCGATAACACCACAGTTGTCAGCAGAATCACAGATGGCCATGAAGAAATGTACAGGAGGGAGATAGATCAGCTGGTTGAGTGGTGCCACAACAATAACCTTGCGCTCAGCATTTGTGAAACCAAGGAGACGACTGTGGACTTCAGGAGGAAATCATGGGAACACGAGTCAATCCTCATCGGAGGCTCAGCAGTGGAGAGAGACAAGAACTTCAAATTCCTGGTGTCAACATCTCTGATGATCTGGCCTGGAGCCTCCATGTCAATGCAAGCACTGAAAAGACTAGCCAGTGGCTATGCTTTGTGAAGAGTTTGAGGAGATTCGGTATGTCACTGAAGACTTTGGAAAACTTCTATAGGTATACAGAACAAGTAACTGGCCTTGGAAGACCAGTTGGAGACCCTGACCTACCCATAGTTATGATTCCTATATCATCAAAACAGGGCTACAATGTCCAATGTTGCTCAGCTTTTTGTTTATCTCCAGGCTGCCTATGAAGTGGTTTTTGCGGTTAAATTATAGCAGGAGCAAAATAATCCAAAGTCTCGAGTTTCCTTCCCTCCAGGCACCTTTGGAATTTAAATCAATAATTAATCTGGATCTTAAAATGATGAGAACAAAATGGCTGGATTGTCATTAGCTTAACCGAGATGAGGACCTACTTCATCTTAACCCTGTCGGCTCTCTGCATGACTCTAGACTTGCCAAGGCATTTCATCCTTAAAGCTACATAGTTTACCAAAAAAGCTCTCTCTTTCCCATTAGGGATGATAAGTCTTGGATCTGAAACATTTGCTCAGTTTCTCTTACATAGATGCTGCCTGATTTGGTGAGCATTTCTCTTTTCGTTTTGGTTTTCCACCGTTGTTTTGGCTTCTTTTGGCAATTTATCAGTCGATACTGGCATTTGCATGACTGGAAAATCAATAGATAAATAAGTCCCTGAAAGTGAACTTGGTGCATTCAATTTTGCTCAACAGCGTCCAATGTTTGATGTGGTCTATATGGTTAAATTAATATGAATTTAATGTTGTTAAATTGAAGTTGGACAGGTGCATGGATGGGAGAGGGCTATGGACTAGGTGTAGGTCAGTGGGACTTGTTTCTGTGCTGTAGTGTTCTGTGGTTCTATATCTAGTATCTACTCCAAGACTTTCAAAGCATGTTATAAATAAGTCTCATAGCTGAACTTGTTCATTCAGAAGATATCGAAGTCTCAGTGGCTTATTGTAAGTATTCTTTCACACAATGGAACTGTCCACCACCTGTTGATCTGCATTCCTATAAGCTCTCTGCCCAACAGGATACGATCTGAAAGTCCTGGTTGTCTTCCACTACAATCAAGAGAAAATGTTGTGTAATGTGTATCAATTCTGACAGTACGGAGATTCCTTGTTTGAGACAAATAGACCTAATTTGACAGAGCACTTTGGTTTTTTCCGCCACAATACCTTGGATCTCCCAGTGACCACATTTCATTTCCCCATCCCATGCCATTGCTGACATTTCTGTCCATGACCTCATGTAATGCCAGATTGAGTCCACCCGCAGACTGGAGGAGCAACACCTCATCTAATCCCATCCAACTGGGTGGCATTTGTTAAACTGCACCCCCCCCCCAACCTTCCCTCCCCACTTCTTCCCCTATTGCTTTTCCCCAGCTCTGTCTCTCTCTCTCTCTCTCTCTCTTTCTTTCTCTCTCTCTCTCTCTCTCTCTCTCTCTCTCTCTCTCTCTCTCTCTCTTTCTCTTCCCCTTTCCATATGTCTCCTTTCACAGAGGCAAAATCAATTCTCACCTCTCCTCTTATCATATCCAATTAACACCTTTGTTGGTCTGGACTCCTGGCCCATCCAGCTCTGTCTTGAAGAAGGGCTCAGGCCCAAAATATCAGTAATATACATTTACCTCCTCCGAACGCTGCGAGAATTGACGAATCCCTCCAACATTTCTGTGCGCTTTTACTACACAATCAAAGCATCTGCAGACTTTTGTGTTTTACTCTACTATCTTTGCGCTGTACAATATTTCCATCTGTTTTCCTATGTTTCCATTTACAGGTACAGCTACATTTTCTTTTTTTTGTCACCAAGTTACTTAAGGAGAGCAGGTGCATGTGGAATAACTATAGATGCATCCAAAGTCGTGATGTTCATGTGCACCACTTATGATTCCTTGCTTTATCTCCAAAGCTTTGAGATTTGCCCTTGGTTTGTGAGCTATCAGTGCTTTTGGTCCTGCATGGGACAGAATCCTTTGGCATCCTTAGTTGCCACTTCCATGGAAGTCACAGCGTTACCTGCCAAATCAAATGTCAAGGCTTTTTATGCCCAACAACTTTAAATGTTTTTTTTAAAGCCCTTTGAGGGATGCCTACCCTGAAGAAGTTTGCCTTTGCTCTCCGAAGGATTCTCTCTCACTACTCCCCCATCTGTAACCCCTGCTGTTCTCAAGCTCTATGACCATGTGTTCACCCAGACTCGACTCCACGGCCACTTTCCCATCCTCGCTACTTGCTCCACTGCCATCTTGTGCGTCGTGCCTTTGCCACCCCCCCTCCCTACCACTACCATTTTGTTCGGACGCCTGCCAGCATTCTGTCATACTTTGATGAAGCACTCAAGCCTTTGCTACATAAAGGACACTGTTTGGCCTGTTGAGCTTCTCCAGAATTTTGTGTTTTCACTTCAACCTCAGAGTCTACAGATTTTCATGATTTACTACTAATTGATTCTTTCATCTCTAAGACCGTTCAAAACTAACTCTGAGTACATGATCGAGAATCTCTCTGGAGAGATAATACCTTGCTGGATCTTTGACATTGCCAAAAAGTGGATACTCTTATTTTCTCCCAGATTTTGATTACATGTGCTGAATTTATATTTCAATGAATAAGCTATGAAGTGATTTCTTTCATACAACATAGAATATTACCGCACAGGACAGACCCTTTAGTCGTGTTTTACCAACCTATGTACACCTACTCCACAAGAATCTAACTCTTCCCTATCTCACCCTCATAACTCTCTATTTTTCTGACATCCACGCACCTATCTAAGATAATTTTGAATGTTCCTAGTGTACCAGACTCCACCACCACCCCTGGCAATGTATACCAAGCACCCTGTGTAAAATAAAACTTGCCAAAAGGATCCTACACTCACCTTAAAATCCCTTATGGCATTTGCTGTTGTCGCCCTGGGAAAAAGGTGCTAGCTGTCCACTCTTTCATAACGTCACTCATAGGACTCTGCAAAGGATTTTTCTGTAGCTTTCTACTGAACGAATGAAGGAATCATTTCCGCAAGAAAGATGACTTTGAACGAGTACCCGCATTTGCAGCAAGCCATCGACATAAAAAGATGAAAATTATCATGAAACTGGAGATACTGTAAATATCTAACGTAAACTGAAAATGCTGCTAAACACAGAAAGTCAGGCAGTGTCCATAGAAAGAGCTTGTTGTTGAGGAGATTGATGGTGGAGGGGTAGCAGCTGTTCTCACACCACCAGGTTCAGGAACAGCTGCTATCCCTCCACCATCTGACTCCCTCAACAACAAACTCAATCATGCCAACCCTTCTAGGAAGCGGGTAAACTTACTGGGCATGCTGGACTCACTGCACCGTGATTTACCTCATTAATCGGTAACCCAGCATTTTAAGGGGCGGGGGGGGTGCGTCCTGGCTCCAGCGGTGACAATGTGAGAGCAGGTTGTACATTCACACAGCCCGAAGGTGATATTAGTGAATTAACTCAGCCGGGTTCTGACACTTAACCCACCAAGTGTTAGACCCCGGTTCAATTTAACTCATCCTGCCAGGTTGGGACAGTTCAGACCACAGGATTACCAGGAATGGTCCCGCTAAATTAGCCGGTTAACCCATGTGGAATCGGCAGTGTGAAAGGGGCTAAGGACTCTTATTTGTGCACTTTATTGATTTTCTTTTGTTCTCTCTGTATGGCACAGCCAGTTGGTTTATATTCATTATCTGTTTCAGTTCTTTGTTTGTTTACATGTTTATGCTGTGTACGGTTTATTTTTTGCACTGCCAATAAGTGGTAGTTCTGCCGCACCTGCAGGAAAAGGAATCTCAGGGTTGTATGTGATGCTGTGTATGTACTCTAACAGTAAATCTGAATCGAACCACTATTATTTAAATCTCCATGATTTTAACAATGTCCTTGTGGTACAAGCCTTCTCCTTTTCTTTTCCTTCTAAAATAATCAAGCCTTGTGCATGATACACTTTTCCTCTCAGTTTTCTCACTGCTTGCAGATTTATACTGTCCGCATCGCTTTAATTGTTCTGCAAAAATTGATTGGTGCCAATTTAAGAATGTGTGCTGCTGTCTTGCAAGCAAATGCTGTCTGGATCGTTCTTGCCTACGTTTGATCTCATGGGATCTGTGTAAATTGGATTTGCTAAGCCTGCAGTCAGGAGATTAAGCCTTCAGGGACAGTCTTCACTGTTTTTTTCTCTCTTGGAGACACAAAGCTGCAAGGTAAGTGGGTGTGGTGGTACAGTGGTAACATCCCTGATTTGGCAGCCAGAGTTCCACACATCCAGAAATATGAGTTTAATTCCTCTCTGTAATTAATGGCAGAAATTGCCGCTACAAACCCACCTGCTTCACTAATGTCATTCACAGAACGCTATGCGTGACTTAAGAGTTTTAATCGTTCAGCCTCCTTCAGGAACAATGGAAGAGGATCAATTAAATGCTGGTGTTATCTATGTGCTGTGAACAAGTACGTAATCAATGGGAAATAAAATGTGTGTTGCTGATTGTTCCCTGTTGTGTAAATGTTTGCACGTGTTGAAGACATGAGAACATAAGAGATAGGAGTAGGACACTGGGCCCATCGAGCCTGCTCTGCCATTCAATGTAATCACGAGGATAGGCTCATCTCTACCTACCTCCCTTTTCCCCGTATCCCTTAATTCCCCTACTGTGTAAAAATCTATCCAATCTTGTCTTAATGGGCATAAAATGCCACAGATCCACCACCCTCTGGGAAAAGCAGTTCCTCCTCATTTCCATCCTGAATCTGCTACCCTGGATCTTGAGGCTGTGTCCCCCTAGTGTGGCCTCCCCTGCCAACAACTTACCTACCTCTAACCTACCTATGGCTTTCATAATTTTATATGTTTCTATAAGATCCCCTCTCCTTTTTCTAAATTCCAGTGAGTACAGTCCAAGATGACTCAATCTCTCCTCGTAGGCTGGTCGCTTCATCCCTGGTGAACCCCCTCTGCACCGCCTCCAAAGCCAGTAAGGATAGTAGAACTGCCTGCAGTATGCGAGATCCGGCCTCAGTAGTGCTTTGTCCAGATGCAGCAAGAACAAGCTCCTTGTTCTTAAATTCAATCCCTCTAGCATTGAAGGCCAGCATTCCATTTGCCTTCTTGATAGCCTGCTGCACCTACAAACCAACCTTTTGTGATTTATACACAAGCACTCCCAAGTCCTTCTACATGGCAGCACGATGCAATTGCTTTCCATTTAAAGAATAATCTCCATTTTTCCTTCCAAAGAGGATAACCTTACATTTTCCAACATTAGGAGACCCTCTGCCCATATGTATGCAACTCTCTGTGTGATGTGTTAATACATCACACGTCCCACTGCATCTGGTGGTTTTGGAGGTGGAGAGGCTGAACTTTCCTGCCACTGGGTCAAGAGGAGACAGAGCAGAACAGTTCAAGTTCAAGTTTATTATCATCTGATCCTACATATTCAATGAGATGAAACAGTGTTTACCTGGACCATGGAACACATACATACAGACACAATACAGTTCTCGCACAGCACATAATTATCACGTGTGCACATAAAAATACAATATTAAAAATTTGTCTACATTTTCTCAAATAATTTACTCCATATTCATTCATAAAAGACACAAGGTACATTTCCATAGTAACTCTTGCTTCTCTTTGGATTACCCATTGTGTTTTGCAGTCAATAGCCCCTTTTCCACTGTTACCTTGTCCCAGAAACTAAAGTGGAATTAACCAGTTAAGGATTGTAGTGAAACCACTATTGTACATATTGCGGCTTTCGCGCAAACAGAGGAACCACTGACATGGTCTTTGCCCTCAGACAGCTCCAAGAAAAGTGCAGAGAACAAAACAAAGGACTCTACATCACCTTTGTTGACCTCACCAAAGCCTTCGACACCGTGAGCAGGAAAGGGCTTTGGCAAATACTAGAGCGCATCGGATGTCCCCCAAAGTTCCTCAACATGATTATCCAACTGCACGAAAACCAACAAGGTCGGGTCAGATACAGCAATGAGCTCTCTGAACCCTTCTCCATTAACAATGGCGTGAAGCAAGGCTGTGTTCTCGCACCAACCCTCTTTTCAATCTTCTTCAGCATGATGCTGAACCAAGCCATGAAAGACCCCAACAATGAAGACGCTGTTTACATCCGGTACCGCACGGATGGCAGTCTCTTCAATCTGAGGCGCCTGCAAGCTCACACCAAGACACAAGAGAAACTTGTCCGTGAACTACTCTTTGCAGATGATGCCGCTTTAGTTGCCCATTCAGAGCCAGCTCTTCAGCGCTTGACGTCCTGCTTTGCGGAAACTGCCAAAATGTTTGGCCTGGAAGTCAGCCTGAAGAAAACTGAGGTCCTCCATCAGCCAGCTCCCCACCATGACTACCAGCCCCCCCACATCTCCATCGGGCACACAAAACTCAAAACGGTCAACCAGTTTACCTATCTCGGCTGCACCATTTCATCAGATGCAAGGATCGACAATGAGATAGACAACAGACTCGCCAAGGCAAATAGCGCCTTTGGAAGACTACACAAAAGAGTCTGGAAAAACAACCAACTGAAAAACCTCACAAAGATAAGCGTATACAGAGCCGTTGTCATACCCACACTCCTGTTCGGCTCCGAATCATGGGTCCTCTACCGGCACCACTTACGGCTCCTAGAACGCTTCCACCAGCGTTGTCTCCGCTCCATCCTCAACATCCATTGGAGCGCTCACACCCCTAACGTCGAGGTACTCGAGATGGCAGAGGTCGACAGCATCGAGTCCACGCTGCTGAAGATCCAGCTGCGCTGGATGGGTCACGTCTCCAGAATGGAGGACCATCGCCTTCCCAAGATCGTATTATATGGCGAGCTCTCCACTGGCCACCGTGACAGAGGTGCACCAAAGAAAAGGTACAAGGACTGCCTAAAGAAATCTCTTGGTGCCTGCCACATTGACCACCGCCAGTGGGCTGATAACGCCTCAAACCGTGCATCTTGGCGCCTCACAGTTTGGCGGGCAGCAGCCTCCTTTGAAGAAGACCGCAGAGCCCACCTCACTGACAAAAGGCAAAGGAGGAAAAACCCAACACCCAACCCCAACCAACCAATTTTCCCTTGCAACCGCTGCAATCGTGTCTGCCTGTCCCGCATCGGACTGGTCAGTCACAAACGAGCCTGCAGCTGACGTGGACTTTTTACCCCCTCCATAAATCTTCGTCCGCGAAGCCAAGCCAAAGAAGACATATTTATTATATGTAAATTACAGGACCTTTCCTGGTTGACCCTCACTGGCCGGCTCCTCCCCTTTCTTCCCCAAGGCTGTCGTGCCACAAGTCTGCCTCCAGTTTGAGTCCACGTCAGTGTGAGCGACCAACACAGAGATGCTGTTCACCTCTTGCAAATAAAAGCCTTCATTTTCTATTACTTCAGACTTTGTGCAATTGATCGTGCATCAAGGGTCCAGTGGTAAAGAAAAACAATCAGCATGTCTGTGTCAAATGATACCAAATCAAGCCAAGGATTGACAGCCTCTACCCCTATTCACATTTCCGACATCAGCTAATGCCGGTGTGCTGATTAAACCAGTGGAAAAAGGACAACTTCCATCCATTCCATTCCATTCGAAGGTAAACTTGCCGATCCTCGGAGATGAGTTGTGTTCAGTGGAAGAGCAGTCAATGTCCCAGTGGAAACAGCACAAATGGCTTCCTATCCCGGAACACTGCACGGCCAATTAACTGGGATGCCAGTGGAAAAAGGGCTAATGAAACACACTAGATATCTAGTCACTGTAGGTTCAGAAAAAATTTACAAGATAAGCTCACATTAAAAGCACTGACAGTAGTGATAATTGAGATACTGTCCAGGGTGCCCTGCCTCTCTTCCAAAAGAAGTCATGGGATCTTCCACTTCCACTTGGGAGATCAGCTGGGGCATCATGGCACCTTCCCTCAGTACTCTGCCAGAGTGACAATACAGCCATGGGCTCTGCAGGGGCTCTTGAACTCACCTCCTTGTGATATAGTCGATGTCTGCAGGTCAGACTATGCCACACAACTAGCTCCCTTTGGTGTCCAGGATAACTGCAAGCTAGCGCCCTCAACCCATCCTGCGGAGGAGGTCCCAGTTACCTTAGCTAAGTTGGTGCGCAGCTGCATTATTGGTCCAAACTGTGTGGTTGTCACGTCTCACCAGATTCCCATGATGGGACTTGAGCGGGAGGGGTCGTTCTATGAAATGAGATTGAGAAAGTTGAGCCCACGTTCCCTCGAGGTTAAAACTACAGAAGGTGAATTCATTGAAACATCCACAATCTTTTTAACTCACAATAAAGCCATGTATAAAAGAAAACAAAGCAGTCTTTTGGCATCCTCAGTGTTATATTAATACTGTACATTATTACATTCATTCTCTAATTTGCACTGTTGCCAGTCCTGCACCCTTTGTAATTGCTCCCCATACTTTTTTTTGGAGGATCTTCCCCTCCAGTCTCAGCCTTTCAATGACTGGTAGTGGAAGAACTTTGGACGGTGCTGTCACATTGGCTGCACCAACCCTCAGAGCATCCCTCAGTATGTACACCTGCAACCAGAAATGTGGCAGTAGCCAGTATTCCCACACCAACATTTTGAAGTGCTTGAAGACCAACAGGTTTTGGCTAGCCAAAGGGTGTCTTTCTCAGAGTTGATGATCTTCCAGCAGCTCTGGATGTTTGACTCTGCCTGGGTTCCCGGGAACAGCCCATAAATCAGAGTTCTCTGCTGCACTTCTGCTGGGGATGAACCGTTATAAGAACCCTTGCATCCATCTCCACGCACTCTTCATGAAGCCACACTTTTCAAAGAGGTGGGCGACTGTCTCCATTCCTTCATTGTCATCTTGGGGGCAATGTGTATATTCGGGTCGTACAGGAAGGATCTGACCAGGAGGGCTCCTTGTTTTGCTAGTCAGGCCAACTGGCTAAATCCTGGTGCTTATTAGTGGATGCTGCCAAAGAGGCATGCAGTGGGACATTTGAATTTTTAGATTTTATTCATAATAAATAATTTACCAAAAAGGTAACTGTTCAAAGTCTTTTCACTTCCTTAGTGTCATTCTTGTATATTGTTACATACATTCTCTCTTTACACATTGCCACCATTGTGGCACCTTTACATTCATCCCTTGTCTGTAGTTTGAGGGGTTTCCTCTCAGTCTCAGCCCCTCCATGTCCAATGATGGAAGGATTCTAGAATGTGGACCTTACCCACGCATGGGGCATGGCAGCGTAGATGTTTCTCTCGGCTGGTGCGTCTAGACTCAAGGTCATAATCCCATGTGAAGGGGAGAGTGGTGATGAGAAAGAATTCCTTTGTTGAGAAGGCAATGAACCTTTTGGAGTTTCTTAATAAAGAGTGACGCTGAATCACAATCACTGAGTATGTTCAAGGCAGAGATGGATCCGCTTGTGGGGTTAGGGTCGGAAGGTGAAAATGAGGTTAAATCTCAGCCATAATCTCATTGAATTGTGGGTAAGGCAGTGGGCACTGAAAGGCTTATTCTGCTTCTCAGTTTTGTGTTTCAGAGTTTGGCAACGTTACAGGGGCCAACAGAAAAACATGGGCACGTGATGTTGGGAGAGAAAGTTAATGGAAGCTTGCCATTGGTTAGTGCATC
Organism: Narcine bancroftii; assembly: GCF_036971445.1. Taxonomy (NCBI): domain Eukaryota; kingdom Metazoa; phylum Chordata; class Chondrichthyes; order Torpediniformes; family Narcinidae; genus Narcine; species Narcine bancroftii. The sequence goes on from NC_091472.1 coordinate 22,338,910, forward strand.
CCCTGTGTGCCTGACTCACTTTGAAGTTCCACCGCGATGGTTACAGCGATATTAAAAAAAATTTAAACACATTTTCCCTGAGAAGCACTCTGGGATCAGTTAAGTTATTCCTCTCCCAGTGAAACTTCATGATTTAATCACAAATGTGTAAGAACGAATGTGTTGGTAGATCACAGACAGCTAGAGGAAGAATAGGCTCATTTTCAGTAGAAGTCCAGAAATCCGGAGCACCCGAGAATCCGGACTTTTCAAAACTACTCAAACTTTTTAAATTTAGTGGGCTTTTGTGCTTGTGCACGTGTAAGTACCACAGATGCACCACGGCAACAAGTGACCACGCTTAACATAATTTCAAGCATTATTTTTTGCAGTCAAAAAAATTATTCTTAAAGTGTTGACTTTATTTTTCTTTAAAACTGCTTGTTTTGATCAATGAAGCATGCTGTATTTGCTAATAAACAAATGATCAAATTTTACCTATTCATCTCTTCTTGAAACCTCCTTAAGTTTAAATTTTTAAAGTACTGCCTGAGTATCCGGAAAATCCGACCCACCCAATCCCTGAGTCGTCCAGATGAGGACTTCCTGCAGTAGGTGATTTCAACTTGTAGCTGCACTGATTTATAAACAAATAAGGAATACACTCCTCGTTTCTTCCAGCACACCATGAAGTCGACTTTCTTTATTCAGCCCTAGACAAAACAATGCATTCTTTTCCTTTCCAAACGCCACTCAGCCATAGCCCTCTCACTGGATCACCGCCACGTGTGTGATCCTGGCTCCTCCTGCAATTGCCCCCCCACCCCCCCCCCCACCCGCTCCCCAGCCTCTGAGCCATGCAAGGAGGTGGCTGATTGGAACTGTCCCAACATAACGATCTGAGGGTTAACAGTTCAGCCTGACCTCACACTATAGTGCAAAGATAGGTGAATGCACGGTCCGACTGGCAAGGGTGCGACTGGTCCTCTGACTTTGGCTCCGATGCAGAACATGGACCGCAGATATACGATGGCTTCAACCTGTTGATGAAAGCCGTGTCAGCTTTTCCATTCTTGTCGATTACATAAGTCTTTGGAGGGGGTGTCATAAGACCTGAAAAGGACCATCTTAAATGGGTTGAAGTGATTTTCGAACAGCATAATGCTGGAGGAATACATGGGTACAGAGCTGTAAATCATTTGGCACATAAATTGCAGGTGATGCCTGCCTGTAGGAGTAGGTTGGAGTAATCTCATAGTTTCCCAAAGATGATCATCATAACTGGTCGGATCATAGAACATTGTACTTGGACTCAGCTTCAAAAATTTGCCTGGCAAGGTTAACCTAGTGTCGCATACAATCATGGGCAAACATTTCTTCCACATAGATGCATCACCATTTGCTGTCAATCCTGCCTTTGATTGCTGATAGAAACTCTCAAACAAGGCCGTTGGCCTGCGGATGGTAAGCCTTAGGGCAAATACGGGTAGTGCCCAGAAGATCAGTAAGAGCTTAGAACAATGTCGACTTGAACTGAGGCCCTTGATCCATTGTATTCGTGACCGGAACACCAAAAGATGGAATCCAACGATCCACAAAAGCCCTAGCGACCATCTCCACACAGATATCAGGGTTAGGAATGGCCTCCTGCCACCTAGTAGTATGGTCTTCACACCTGATCAGATAAGTATATCCTCAAGATAGCGGAAGTGGCCCTACTCAGTCTAGGTGCACGTGCTGGAAACGGGAATCTGGAACAACAAAATCCCCCAATATGACGAGGTAAACATCGAAGGAACCTCTGATTACAAACTTTGCTGTTGACAGATTTGTTCCGGCTAGCCTGTGCCACCTTTCCACATCTGTGTCAGTTGATATTGCCTCAGTTGTCACCAGCTAGTAATTTGGCAATACGAGTCTCGCTAGATGGCTGAGTCGGTGGCAGAATAGCCGCCTTAAGCATGTCGTTTGGGAGATTACAATCCAGATTCACTAAGACGTCCTCCACTTCACAGGCATTCTGCTCTGGAAGTCGCTCCACGAGTAAATCGTACTTTGTCTTTTAACTTATCGCTTCAAGCGTCGAGACGTGCGTTTCAAGAGTCGAGAATCATACTGGTACATTAGTAATAAAAGGTGGGGGTGGGGTGAATCTTCAGTTTGATCTCCCTAACTGCTCCTGTCAGGGTCTTACCCTCATCCTTAAAGTTATCCTTAAATTGGAAGGGACTCATCACGTTGGGGTCACCACTTGAAGTTGCCCTGATTTATAACAACTTATAAACAAATAAAGTATACACTCACTCATTTCTTCCAGCATACCATGAAGTCAACCTTCTTTATTCAACCTGTAGGGCACTCCAGTAACCACAGCGACAAACTGAGGAAATGGTAGGCTTTAATACACAGAATAACCTTGCTGGCCTTGATCCCAGGATAGGAATGGCAGCAAGGGAAAGGTGGCTCGACCTTTTTGGCCCAGGACAACGGGGACCGACAATGATAACTATATACAATGGAGGAAACATATCACCACACAACCCTGGACACAACAATGCATTCTTTTCCTTTCCAAACACCACCCAGCCAAACCCCTCTGACCTTCTCATTGGATCACTGGCACACTATGCCATCACGCTGCTCCTCCTGCCAGATTTCCTCACATTGAGTGGGACTCTCACAGCCTTGAAGGCATGGATGGGATGAAATCTCTGAAATGAATGAAATCAAGCTGTGAATGGAGGAAAGTTTTGGGGAGATGTGAGAGGTCAGATTTTGTTTTACTCCAAGAGTGGTGGGTGCCTGGAGTGATGGTTGAGGCTGGTACAATAGGGACATTTAAAAGACTCTTAGACTAGTACATTGATGTAAGAAAAGTAGAGGGTAATGGGTGTGAGGTAGGGAAGGATTAGATTGTTGTGGAGTAAGTTTACATAGGCACAAGGGTTTTGCTGAAACTTAATTTTAATTTATGGCCCATGAGCCTGTTCTGCTCAAATACCCCAATTAACCTACAACCACCCTTGAAGGGTGGGAGGAAACCGGAGCACCTGGAGAAAAACAGGCAAAGAAGGGGAGAACTTACAAACTCCTTACAGTCAGTGCCAGATTCGAAACCAGGTCACTGGCGCTGCAAAGGAGTTACACTAATCGCCACGGTAACCTTGCCGTCCATGTTCAATGTTTTCTCAAGCAGCATGTAGATGGCCAGACAAGAAGGAACACAACCTTTTAATGTCAGTGACTGAGGTGTCAATAGGAGACCACTTTCGGGCCTGTGGTTATAACTCCATTAGTTTTACTGTAGTTATGGAGAAAGACTGGGCTGGCCTGTAAGTTTAAGCTCTAAATTGAAGCCAGGCTAATTTTGATGGTATCAGACAGAAACTTGCATCCATTGACTGGGAGAGGCTGTTTTCAGGTAAAGGGGCTTCTGGCATGGGAAGCTTTTAAAAGAGAAACGGGGATAGTTCAGGGACAGCAGGTTCCTGTCAGAGTGAAGGTCAAGGCTGGCAGGATTATGGATCCTCAGAAAACCAGAGATATTGTAGCTCTGGTTAGAAAACGAAGCAACATTGACAGGTGAGATCATGTGAATCCCATGAGCAACATAAAGGATGAAGGAGATCAATCATGAGAACAATTGGGAGGGTAAATAGAGGGTAGGGGATTACTCTGGTAGATAAATGAAGGAAAATCCAAAGAGATTTCACAAGTCTCTTTGGGGTAAAAGAGTACCTCATGAAAGAATTACCCCCTTTGAAGATTAATATACAGTCGTTGTCCGGGTGTGAACTACCAAAGGAGGACAAATATTTCTCATCTGCATTTACCTCGGGGAAAGACATGGAGGCTTGGGAACTCAGGGAGGTAACTAGTGATGTCTTGAAGAGTCTAGGTTAATACACTTTGTGTATTAGTCCATGAGAATAAAGGAATCTTGAATCTTTACTCTTGAAGGGATGATTAGGTCCCTGAATGGTGGTGAGGGAAGTGGTGTCGGAATTACACCTTCTACAGTTCCAGGGGGAGCTGCCTGGGGAGGAGAGTACCAGAGATTCACAGAGAGAATAGTCCTTACAGAAGGCGAAAGGGGTGAGGAGCCACAGGCGTGACTGGTGGTGCAATCCTGTTGAAACTGGTGGAAATGCCAGAGTAGATGCAGATCTAAGCTGAAATGTCATTCTTGGAGAGATGTCGCTAAATGTAATCTCGCAGTTATCGGAAACGGAAGTGAACGTGGATTTGCTTTTTCCTTGGGCCTGATGACTATTGAGGATATCCACTTAACAGAGACTAGATGGGCATTGATCCATTTGTGACAAATGAGCTGCTTAAGCTTGAACAGGAAGGCAGAGTTATCTGTGTTCGGCAAAATAGAGTAGGGAATTTCCAAGTGATGATTTATTTATCAATTCGCGGTGTTTGGTAGTTTATGCACTAAAAGACGTTTTATTCATTTTGTTTTTAGTGGGAGTGGGAGGAGGGCTCCCATCTTTCTGATTCCCCAGGGTCCAGTATGCCTGAATCTGTTTGTGCCACCAGCTCTGGTGTTCTGAAGTCTGGGAATGTGTTGTATCCATGTATATTTTTTCACAAACAGCAATGCTGTATTATTGCAAAACAGCCACAGATTGTTGGGCTAAATTTTTAACTTGGTTAATTAAGATAATTACGATCCAGAGCTTTGTTATGTACGATAATTGATAACCCTCTTTCCTTTGAGATGTGTTGTTATCATCTGTACTTGATATCTTCAGTCATTGATCCTGGTTGAATGAATCCCTTGGCTGCCTTTTCATTGCTCAGAGATGTTTAAGGCTCTTTAAAACATTCCTTCTCTTCTCCACAATGCTCACTGCAACCTACAGGGTGTCGTTTGCCCTTCACTTTCTCCTTCTGTTTCCCATTTTCTAATATTTGGAAGCTGTATTTTCTCTGTATGTGTTTCTTATTTGTAGCCTGTGTGAATCAAGAGGGTTTAAACTGTTCTCCAGTACGAGTGATTCAGATCAACTGCTCCATTCAATGAAAAACTGAAGGAATTGGGAGTCCAGGGGAAGCCCATTTAGCCACTCATTCCTACTCTGACTTGGACATGTCCACTCTAACGCCATTTCATTCTCCCTCCTCAGTTATGAAGCTCTCATTTAAATGTTACTTAGCTCTTACCACCACCACCCCCCCCCCACCACCCCCCCATTGCTCAAGACCTCCTGAGTTCATCAAATGCAATGTGGAGTTCTTGCTCATCCAGTGACATCTCACTGAAACAGAACCACAACCATTTACAGAAATATCATGGCCAAAGGAGCAGGATAGAGTCTGGGCATCCCAAGGTGAATGACTCTTGACACCACGATCGACTTGGTACAAATCAGGAGTGTGATGGAATGCATCCACCTTGGCTCGTTTAATGCAGCTCCAACTGTTGTCAGTCTACTTAACAATACACACCACCCCCCCACTTCCTCAGAGGGGCCTCAGGCACTGAGAGCTTCCTAATCGCGTCGGAGGTTCGGATTCGCAGCTCGGATATAGGATATAGCAGCGCTGGAGGTGAGAGCACGGGCACTCAGTGTCTCTGAGGGGACTCCCTTTTCCTTCACTTTCTCCTATTGTTTGGGATGCCAGTCAATGCTCATGGTGACTCTTTGCTTGCATTATGGCAGAGAAAAGTTGAAATATATCATGTATATCACATTTTAAATGTATTATTATGTGACAATAAAAGGAACAACTAAAGCCATGTCTCAGTCTTTCAGGAACGTGGAGCTTGCAGCTTCCCAACTTAGTTCCTTCATTGGAGTCCTGGAACTCCTACCCAACAGCTCTGTAGGTTTATGTTCACCAGAAAATCTTTAGTGGTTAAAAAAGGCAGCTCAACACCACTTACTCAGGGGTTTTGGCAGTGATGTCACCACCCACCCCTCCGAAAAAAATAAATCAAATAAAAACATCCTAGGTGATCTCTGAGCTTTTGCAAAGGGTTCGGAATGCTGCCTGGATTAGAGGGCATGAGCTATAAGGGGAGGTTGGACAAACTTGAGATGTTTTCTTTGGTGTGTGGGAATTTAGACTCACACCACTGATTCCATGTGAGTTAACCAGCTAATTTAGCGGGTCCGTTCCCGGTAATCATGCAGTGTGAAACCTTCCAACTGGGCAGGGTGAGTTAAATTCAACCCAGCTCTGACACATGGTGGGGATAAGTGTCAGAGCCGGGTCGAGTTAACTCACTAATCACCTTCTGGGTGTGTGAAAGCACAACCTGCTCTCGCATCGTCACCACAGGAGCCAGGACCCTCCTTGCTGATTAACAAAGTAAATCATGGCGCAGTGGGAAAGGCCCCTGAGTGCAGCATACTCAGTAAGTTTATCTGCTTCCCAGGAGGGTTGGCGACGTGAAAGGGGCTCAGACATACATACATATATACAGCACATGAACAGATCCTTCTGGCCCACCATGAGCCTGTGCCGCTCAAATACCCCAGTTAACCTAGAGCGCCTGTACATTTTGACAGGAAACTGGAGAGCCTGGAGGAAACCCATGCAGATAATAGGAGAACGTGCAAACTCCTTGCAGACAGCACCGGATTCAAACTCGGGTGGCTGGTGCTGTATCAGCTAACCGTGCCGCTACTTGGGATGGTTTACATAATTATGAGAGGCATAGATAAGGCAGACAGACAAATGTGGGGTGGAAAACTTAAAGGAGATGTGTGGAACAAATTATTTACTCAAAGAATGGTAGGTGCTTGGGAGTGTTTTGGATGCTGATATGATGTTAGCATTTAAGAAGTTTCTGAATGGACACAGAATTTAGGTACATGTCTACTGGGCAACCAGCAGACACTCAGTTTAATTTGGCATCACGCTCGGTGATGATACATGGGCCAGAGGACCTGTTCCAGTACTGTACTATTCTGTGTTCTATGTATCTCTTATTGTTACTTGCCATGTTTGCATACCAGTTTGTATTTGCAACACATTTCTATCTACCTGTACACAAAGGATCCATTGGCTTAATGGACTACAAGGGACAGAAAGCTCGTGATTTCAGAAGACAACATAGGCAGCTCAGCTGCACCTGAAACCCTGCTTGAAACCTGACGCCTCCCCCCCCCACCCAAATGCTGAACGTGTGGAGTTTACATGTTAACTCTGTGACCACAGGGCTTTCTCCAAAATGCTCCTGTTACCCCATGCATCCCAAAGATCTAAGATTAAATTTGTTTGTCACAAAAGGGCAGCACGATTAATGTTCGAATCCCACACTGTCCGTAAGGAGCTTATACGTTCTCCCTGTGTCTGCGTGGGTTCTCCCCGGGGGCTCCAGTTTTCTCCCACCATTTGAAATGTATTGGGGATTGTAGGTCAATTGGGTGTAATTGGGCAGCACCGGGTTCATGGACCGAAAGGGTCTTTTATTGTGTTGTTAGTCTAAATTAAATAAATAAATACCTCAGTTAGTGAAAAAGGTTCTTTACAGACATTTATGCAGCTGAAAAGGAGAACAATTTACAGAATATAGGATTGCAATTAAAAGGAAGATCAATTAACACCTAATAAAGGCCATATGAGAGCACTGTTGAGGGTTCATTCAGGAGCCTGATAACTGTAGAGAAGAAATTGTCTTTCATTCATTTTCTCTTTATGTATATGTGTGATTATTATGTCCTGTGGATTGTGTGTGTACACATGTGTGTGTGTGATCTGGAGAAGCACAGTCTGATTGTATATATCGAGACAGTTGATAATAAACTTTAATCTGAACTTGAACTTGGTCCCAGCATCTACTGAAGTCAATGGAATGGAACATTAGTTCAGGATATAACCATTAAGCACTGGAATCCAGGAAAGATTCCATATCCTCAACGTGCAAGTGATCTTGCACTGTTTTATAGTAGGGCAGCACATAAAACTCTATCCAGTGAAGATGGGTGACAGAAGGTGAGGGGGTGGGTGGGTGGGTGGGTGGGGAGATGAAGAGCAATTCCAAAGGAATAAAATGCTGCAGTGCTTGGAGGAAGCTGGATGGGTATGATTTAAGAGATAGGTATAAATACCTAAGGTGGTGGGTGGATTACGGGGCTTGAGTCAAACGTGCCCAGAGAATGGAAAACAAAGAGGTCAAATATGTTTCCTGATATTTTCAACGGAATAAATAGTAACATCTCTCTTAACATTGGGTAGGAAGTCACATGGTGCAGTGTTATTGCTGAGGGATGTGGCCAGAAAATGATATGATGTTTAATTATAAAAATAATTATGGATACAGCATGGGAAACCATGCCACCCAAATGCACCCATGCGATCAATTAATCTACTACTCCCTCGATGACTTTGGAACCTGAGAGGAAATTGAAGTACTCAAAGGAAATCCACACTGACAGAGGGAGAACATACCACCCTTTACAGTGCTAGATTTGAACCCAGGTCATTGGCCCTGTAATAGTGTGGCACTAATTGCTACATTAACCACTTTGACCTCAAATGTGCTCATTTTTCAGGATCTGGGCTTTGTAGGCAAGGACTGTGTTTCATACCCTTAATGGCGTGGTGTTCTCCTTTCAGTAGTTAACCACCTATATGGATCTGCAGCTACATGAGGGCCTGATATGAAATAGATGGCTATCAGTAAACCAGATGGATTTTGCCAACAAGCTAGTCATTTAGTGGTCACTGTCACTAATGACTACTTGGATATTATAAGCAGAATTAAAATTTCAGTAGCGTCACAGGATTTGAAGTCAGGTTTATTCCTAGTGAATGACCCACTGCTCCAACTCTATACCACCATAGGTGGTATGAGGGGAGGGGGAGAAACCCATTACTGGTGACACTGGGCAGATAAGAGGGGAGACTGCACATCTTCCCTATGGTTGGACAGCAGAGGAAAGAATGTTGTTTTGGAGATAATGAGGGAAAAAATGCACATCCTTAGTTCCTCGAGCAATTTTGTGTTTTTACATAATTTTTACATAATTTTACAATTTAAAATTAAAGGGATTCAAGCTTCAAATGGTGGAACAGAAAGTTATAGAGCTACATGGTGACAAGAGTCTCAAGTACAATCTTTAGCCTGGATTCATTCTGGTCTTTCACTGCTCACCCTGTTCACATTTTACTTTAAATCAGTGCATTAAATTCAATATAACATCTGATGCTCTACCACAAATGCTTCAGTTCTCCACATTTTCATCTCTTATCTGCCGCTCTGTGATCCGGCGACTCCCATGGTCCAGCATGTTTGAATCTGCCGCTGTTAATACAAACTCCTTACAGACAGTGCGGGACTTGGACCCTGGTCCCGATTGCTGGCGCTGTAAAGGTTGAATCTGCCGCGATCAGGACCAGGGTTCGAGTCACCGCACTGTCTGAAGGAGTTCATACTAATGGTGGAAGATTCAACCTTTACAGCACCAGCGATCGGGACTGGGGTTCGAGTCCCACGCTGTCTGTAATTATTTTGTACTAATGTCCCAATCGCTGGCGCTGTAAAGGCGTTCCATTAACCACTACACTAACCGTGCCACCCCACAATATAATTTTCTGTTTTGAGCTTTGATGTGTTTGGATAGGGGGTTACCTTACGGGTCATTTTCTGTTTTTCAGTATTTTCTGTGGTCTGGCAATGGCCAGATCCCAATCTCGCCAGACTAAAGTGGTACAATCTGCATTACATTGAGGCAGCCTTTCTGAAATCACATTCACACTGCTGGTGCCTGTGTATTTGCTAACAAGTTTGTTCTGGGTTTGCTTTGGCTTCTTTCCAACTTCTTTAAAGCGAAGATCCTCAAAAGAATTAGTGAGGGCTAGGGTGTGTAAGAAACTCATAGCAGATGACATTACACTTATGCTTTTCTTGGGGCCAGTACAGTAACCTTGCTTGTTACAGTCTGTACATGTGCGGACAGAGGGATGGGTGTGGTGCTGCAATGTAAATGGTGGTGATTGCAGTATCCGTGTCACTGTATCATTGTCTCTCACCTTGGCACCGCGCCCAGCCCCATAGATAATGCTGACATTCTCCACCTTGGAAGCAGGGTAAGTTCCCAAGAGCACTCAAATGCAATGAACAGCTGTGAATATTGGCAGCACTTCACCCATCTCAGATAGGGGTTTCCACCCTTTGTCTGAAAACTGGGTGGGAGTGGGGGGGGGGGTGGTGCAAGGAAGTGGACAAAGTTTTGGGTGGGAATCTAGTTAAGGCTTTATTGCTCATGTCATTTAATTGTAACTAATAACTCTCATTAGGCACAGGTGTAAATGAGGGGAAATAACCAGCTTGATAAACAATCTCATCTCTCATTGCTTGACTCACCCACACCCTATGATCAGCTGCAGGAAACCCAACAGGACACTGATTGCTGATCCCCTTTACGTTGTGAACAGAACTAATGTGGATTGAACTGCAACCCAGTACAGAAGCGCAAAGTACAGGATGACACGGCAGAGATAAAACACAAAAGTCCGCAGTCACTGTGGTTGAAGTGAAAACACAACGCCGGAGAAAGGTCACAAACGGTGATCTTTATACAGCAAAGATAAAGAGGCTTTACCAAAATTTTGGGCTTGAGTCCCTTCATCAAAGTATATCTTGAATGAGACATAATATTAGCATCAGTGAACATCTCACCCGAAAGACAGCACCTGGTCCTCAACATTCGGCTGGAATCTGCAGTGCCATTTACAAAACACAATGCTGGAGAGACTCAGCAGGTTAAACAGTACACAGTACAACTCCGATTGTCCAAAATGGTCGGGACCGGGCCTATTTCAGATAAGCCATATTTTCGGAGAACTGGTCATTAATTTTTAAAAGCTGCCCAGTAGCAACAGCAAATCACTTGTAGAGGTGTTTAACCAACAACAAACAACAAAGGAAGGCTTTTGAAGAATTAAAATCATGTTTAATTCTCACTAAAAAAACAACCTGAACAAAATAAGGTAAATCCAACACCAGAAGCTCAAATTCGACTCAGTTTTTTCCAAATTTCCAAACTTATTTTCAACCTGTGATGTCAGTCCAGCTCCGAAAAAAAAAATAATTTCTGATTGTTTCAGATATCCTCGTTTGTCTGAAAATTGTTGGAGCGAAATTGCATAATTTTGTCTTCGAAATTGTTCCGATAAATGAGGATTTCTGATTTTGCTGAAATCGTCAATTATCCGGAAAAAAAAAAATTCCTAGCCAAAAAGACGTCACATCCGGGTGCCAAAAAATTCAGGTAATTGAGGATTTGGGATAATTGGAGTTGCAGGGGAGTACTTCAGGTGGGATGTTAGTGAGAGAAAAAAAGTTGAGAGGTTTTGAATTTTGCTGTTTAGCTGCAAGCCTTTCTTTAAATTCTTTTCTGCTCCATTCCTTCAAATCTGCAAAGAATGACCATGATCTCTGTGTTGGCAGTGGCTGGTGCACCAATCCCTATGTTGCTAACACTATTTGTTGCATTCCTGATATGATGTGATAACAGCCCCGGCCCAATTGACTTTATTATAATTCAGACTTAAATCATTTCTCTGTAATGATAAAGTGAAGGCAGCAGAACGACCAATGTGTGAAGAGAAAAATGGTCAAACACAAATGAGTTCTGGCTCCACAGCCTTATAATAAGCTCATATGTGGAAACCTTCAGAGTCTGATAAAATTAACGGCCGAGCGGTTGCATTCCCCAGAGGAGTTGAAAACTGGTGAAGGATGAATCCTTTAATCTATTTGCTAATCCTGGTGCTTGATTGTACTTTCCACTTGCGTTGACCCAGCTGCGTTGGAGCCAGCTGGAAGTGGTAATGGGATAATGCCACTGCCCATCATTACTATAGCATACACTTGGGTTACAAACAGTGGAGTTACACAGTGAAGCAGCTAATTGAGCCACTGTCTCACAATAGCTGAGGCCTGAGTTCAATCCTGATCTGGATTAGGCACATGGATGCAAGGAAAATACAGGGTTATGGGTGTGAGGTTGGGAAGATTCAGTTTGTTGAGTAGGATTGTATAGGATGGCACAACCTTGTGGGCTGAAGGGCCTGCACTGTGCTGAAGTGTTCTACATTCTATGTGTGAATTCTCCCCGTGACTGGGCGAATATCTTCAGGTGCTTCAGTTCAAATTCAAGTTAAAGTTTGTCATCATCTGATTGTATACGGACAACCCGATGAAACAGTGTCTCTCCAGACCAGACATTCTCATCCTTTTTTTCAGCTATGGCCCTGCTAGGAATCTGCTCAGAGTCTATAGGCTTTGTTCCCAGTGAAACACTCACATTTTGGTTTCTTCCATACTTCTCTCTTACAGCAATTACATTTAAAAAATTTAAAATATTTATTTTTTTTGTACATGTTAAAAGAAAACAAGGCTTTTACTTACTGTATATACTCGTGTAGAAGTCAATACTGTGTAAAAGTTGACGGCCCTATTTTTAGCCCCAGTCCCCCCTCCCATTGGAGCTCCTGATGCCTCGACCACGGACTTGCATCTTGGTCCCAGCCGCCTGCCCGTTGGAACTCCCAATATCTTGACCACGGACTCTCACCTCAGCCCCAGTGCTTGCCCATCAGAGCTTCCAATGCCTCGAACTCAGATTTAACACCTGGTCCCAGCCAGCCACCCATCTATTGGAGCACCTTAACCAACGCAGTTACTTACCGCGGTCAAAAGTAGTATCCATGTTTACATGAGCATAAATGGTAAATGTGCTATGGCCTTGGAGAGGGGAAGGGAGTGGGGGGGGGGGGGGTGGGTGGGTGGGGAGGGTCCCCGTTAAGAATGTCTGCTCCAGACTATGATGCACAGATAAAATCACACAAAGCACATAACATAATGGGGCGGCTCAGTTGGGACATCACCAGCGAATAGAACTGGGATTTGGATCCCATGCTGTCTGTAAGGAGTTTGTACATTCCTCCCATGTCTGCATGGATTTCCCTGGGGCCTCCGATTTCCTCCCACCATTCAAAATGTACCAGATGTGTAGGTTAATTGGGTGAAAATTGGGCGGCATGGATTCATGGGCCTAAAATGTCCTGTTACTGTGCTGTAACATCAGGGAAAAGTTGGAAAGACTCGTGATATGATGTGAGAATAACAACCTGAGTCTCAATGTGGACAAAATTTCAAGAGGACCAGAAATGACCACCCTCCACCATTCATCAATATCTCAGTTGTGGAGAGGATAGAGTGCATGGTTCACCCGAGTCTCCTTAAGAAATGGCCTATCCTGGTCTGGTCACGTAACATCTCCTCACTTGTCAGGAAGACACAACAGCGACTGCACTTCCTGAGAAGATGGAGGCTACCAGCCATCATCCTGCCAACATTCTCCAGGATCTCGGTCAAGGCTGCGTTAGTCTTCAGGATCTCGGTCAAGGCTGCATTGGTCTTCAGGAGCTCGGTCAAGGTTGCATTGGCCGGCTGCATCACAATGTTGTATGGGTGCTGGAGCATTGACCAGAGGTCAATTCACAGGACCATAAGAGCAACAGAGAGGATCGCTGGTATCTCCCTCACCCCCTTGATGATCGAAGAGAGCTCGCAAAATCTTTGAAGACCCCTACCACACGGCACAGCACATCTTCAGCTACTTCTGTCGTGAGAGACATCCAGGAGTTTCAGAGCCAGAAACACCAGGCTGAGAAACAGCTTCTTCCCACCAGCAGTGATACTGCTGAACTTCCGAAATGAATTGTTCATGCAAACCCTCCGAGACTCCACTATTTATTAAAGAATATTGATTTATTTTTGTATACGTATGGCACAACTCCAATTATGCAAAAATCCTCAGACATCCAAAATTGTTTGGACCCGGAAGTGATGTCTGTTCAGCTCTGAAATTTTTTATGGACAATCGAGCATTTCAGAAAAGAGAGAAATCCTCCTGTATCCAAAAAATTTCAAAGCTGAAATGGTGTCATTTCACATCTGAAAAAAATTAAGATAAATGAGGATGTTCGAAACAATCAGAAATCCTCAGTTAGCCGAATTTTTTTCCGGAGCCGAACGGACGTCACAGGTTGAAAAATTGTTGGAAATTTGGAAAATTCTCTGAGTAGAATTTTGAGTTTTTGGTGTTGGATTTACCTTCTTTTGTTCAGGTTGTTTTTTTTTTTGCTGAGAATTAAATATTGTTTCATGCTTAAAAAGCCTTCTCTTGTTGTTTGTTGTTGTTGAAACACCGTTAAAAATGATTTGCTGCTGCTACTGGGCAGAGCTAGGACTTTTCACTTTGGAGTGTAGAAGAGACTTGATAAAGGACTGCAAGATTATGAGAGGCAAATATAGGATGGACAGCCAACACCTGTATTCTGGGACAAAATCAACAAACATCCAGAGAAAGTGTACAAAGTGATGGAAGGGAAGGGAGATATCAGGGGTAAGTTTTTTAAACAGAAAGTTGTGGGTACCCGGAATGCCTTGCCAGGGATGGTGGTGGAGGCTGAAACACAGGGGCATTTAAGAGGCTCTTAATCAGGCATGTGGATGAAAGAAAAATAGAGGGTTTCAGAGTAGGTAGGGTTTAGTACTTTATTTTAGGAAGGGATAGATAGATCAGCACAACATTGAGGGCTGAAGGGCCTGTACTGTCCTACATTGTTCTATGTTTTTAAAAAAAATGTCCAGTTATCTAAAAATATTGTTTTTTTTCCAAAATCAGCCTGGTCCTGACCATTTTGGGTTATCGGAGTTGTACTCTATATACATTCTGTATATGTATCGTTTGTGTGTATGTGTGTAATGTGTGGATGCATGTTCACATGTTTGACCGGAAAACACTGTTTTGTCAGGTTATACTTGTACAATTGGATGATAATAAGCTTGAGCTTGAACTTATGTAGCTTAGAAGGAGATAAAGCTTTCTGCCAGAATAACTAAATATGATGATATATGTAACCGCAAACTGCTTCTTGTGAACTAGGTATTTACAACAATAAAGATAAAAACAAAACGTAGATAAGAGAAAGCGTATGAACATAAGAAGTAAAATCAGATGTTGGCCATCTGGTTCATTAAGCCTGCTCCTCTATTCAATAAGATCGTGGCTGATCTGGCCATTGGATCCAGCTCCACCTACCTGCGTTTTCACCATAACTCTTTAATTTCCCTTGAATGTGCTAAACCACCGCATGTATATATTTACCTGTCTGAGCACACCCATTGGCCGACTGTACCTGTGGTTCCTCCCACAGGCTCCCTCAGCCCCCTCCTCAGTTCGGGACAGTTGACCAGAAGGGGTGTGCCTTCATTCTATAGCGAATAAAAGCCTATCAGTTTTGTTCAACTTCAGTCACTGATGGTGCATCGCCTCGTATGCAAAAAGCGATCCAAATTGTGTTTTAAATGTGTAGTAAGGAAGGCCAACAGTATGTCAGCATTCAAGAGGTCGAATATAAAGGCAAAGGTTTAATTTTGAAGCTTTGCAAGACATTGGTCAGACCATATTTAGGAGGAGTTTTGTGAGCAGTTTTGGGCCCCATATCTAAGGAAGGATATGGTTGCATCCAGGGATGAAAGGGTTAATGTACGACAACTTTTGATATCGCTGGACCTGTACTTGCTGGAGTTAGAAAGATGAAGGAGGATCATATCGAAACATTCAGAATACTGAAAGGGCTGGTAAGAGTGGATGTGGTGAAGATGGGTTCAGTAGTGGGAGTGTCTTGGCCTGGAGGTCACAGTCTCACAATAAAATAATGTCCCTTTAGATCAGAGATGGGGAGACATTTCTTCAGTGGTGAATGTGAGGAATTTGTTGCCAAGGATGGCTGTGGAGGCCAAGTTATTGGGTAACTTTAAAGCAGAGGTTTGTCATACTTTGATGAAGGCCTCAAGCCCGAAACGTCAGTTCTGTATCTTTGCCTTTGCTAAATAAAGGACATTGTTTGACCTGCTGAGTTTCTCCAGCACTTTGTGTTTTTATTTAAAAGTTCTTGATTAGTAAGGACATCAAAGATTATGGGGAGAAGGAATAGGGTTGAAAGGAAAAATGCACCAGTCAGGATTTGACTGGAGGAGTAGACTTGATGAGCTGAACAGACTGTTTTTGCTCCTCAGTCTTATGCTCTAGGTATACTTATTGAGGCATCCTTTACTGCTTCCTTGAGTGGGAATCCCACAGATTCACTTCTTTTTTGGTCAAAGCAATTCCTCTTCATCGCTGTCTGAATTTTACTCTCCCAAATCTTGATGCTGTTTCCTTATCTCAAAATTATGTCATTCGATCTCAAGTCAATGTTTTCCCTGTTGACATGTTTTTCTTTAATAAAGTTTGTTCTGAAGGTAAATTCCAGATTCTAAATTTTTTCTTTCTGTTCACAGACGTATAATGAGATGAACATCATATGCTCTTGGAAGATCATCTTGCAGAATGATACACTTTGGTATGCCTGTGACTGGTTTTCCAGTACAAAAAATGTCCATAAGGAATGCTATCACCTGGCATGGAGTACATGCTGAGGAGGCACCGAGGCTTGGTGCAGTTGGAACTTTGTGGAGCCCAAACGTTGTGGGTGGATTCAACCTAAGCTTTCTGGAATAGGACAGCAATATGAAATCCTGCTAGTGCTGGGTCTGGGGTGCTAAGGCTGGGTCTTGTGCAAATACTTGAACACTTGAGGGCATATTGTTCAAAGAGGGCATTTGGAGGGCATTAATGTTTGATGCATATATTTCATTAACTCGATTATAGCTCACCATCATCCCCCCAGTGCTGGTCAGCAAGCTTCAAAACCTGGCGCTCTGCACCTGGATTTGTCTCTTCCTTGTCGGAAGACCACAGTCAGTGCGGATCGGTAACAACATCTCCCCCTCACTGACAATCAACACAGGAACTCTTCAAGAATGCGTGCTTAACCCTCTGCTCTACTCTCTCTACACCCATGACCATTAATATACCAGCTATAAATTTGCCAATGACACCATGGGCTTCTGCAGAATCACAGTTGGCAATGAGGAAACATGAGGGAGATGGATCAGCCAGTTGAGTGGTGTCACAACACCATCCTTGCACTCAGTGTCAACAAAACTAAGACTTCAGAAAGGGGAAACCAGCAGAACACAAGCTAATCCTCATCATGAGATTAGCAGTGGAGAGGGTAAGACACATCAAATTCCCTAATGTTGACTTCCCTAAAGACCTATCGTGGGGCCACCATGTCGATGCCATCATGAAGAAGTCTCACCAGCAACTATATTTTGTTACAGTGGAGAGCATTCTGGCTGGTATGGAGGTGCCAAAGCACAGAACAGGAAAAGAACTTGGCCACCACTATCATGGCCATTCGTCTTCACTCCATTCACTACATCTTTACGAGGAGATGCCTCAAGGAAACAACTTCTATCATCAAAGACCCTCAGCACCCAGGCCAGGCTCTTTTCTCTCGGCTACCATCAGGAAGAAGATTCAGGTGCCTGAAGACACACATTCAACATTACAGAAACAGCTTCTTCCCCCTCTGCCATCACATTTCTGAACAGGCAATAAACCAATGGACACTACCTCGCTTCTTTATCGCACTGCCTATTTGTTATTTTTAAAAAATTTGTACTTACAGAATCGCATTATACTCATTCTGTACCTGCAATGCACAGTGCTGCGGCCGCAGAACATTTTTTGTTACACGCTTATGGCAATAAACCTGATTCTGATGAATTAATAGACTTCACACAAAATGAACATGGAGATTGAATGCTAAATACTGTTTTGTGTTTCCTTTTATGAATATAGTTTAAAATCGGGAAAAAAAACCCCTCCACTTTCAAGGGGCCACTCTCTTCATGCTCAAGATAATTTGGCAAAGCTATTTTTGTCCATGACATAGTAACATCAAAATTTTCTCCATCACGATAACAGCTTACAAACTGTGGTGCAACCACTGTATAACTATCAGCACCGTCTATTATGTATGTATTGTATGGGCTGGCCCGCCTCCTGCGCCTGCGACTCCTCCCGTCGGAAATCCCTATAAGGGTCCTTTCACCCAAACTCCTGCCTCAGTACCTGCTTTGGAACCGGGCCGGCTGTGTTAATGTTTTAAGATGATTAAAGCCCATTAATCACAACTCTCTGTCTAACATGGTTGATCGATGGTGCTACAAGCAATAAAATGATTTGGCAAAATGTTTTCTTTTTACAGGCGTAGAGTTTCCTAAAGTAGAATGTTGTCTGATGCCAACATCCACAAAATGTACCAATCAAAAATAATCTGTTTTAGATACTGTTTACAGCCGGAATGTGAAAATAGTCCATTGCTGCTGAGAAAAAAAATAGAAATTGCAAGGTTGATAACCAATGCCAGTTGTAAATGCCTCCTGAAGCTTAGTGGGTGGCAGATGAGGTGGAGCTGGATTCATTTCCAGTTCTGGTCCATAATTGAGATCTCATTGGAGCGGCGTGGCTTTTGGCTAAAGGCCCTGCGGCTGCTCATAGCGTAAAGAAAGGATAGTTTTGGTCAGGAGATCTAGTCACGTCGGCATGAGTCAGGAGATGAGCGTGACGTCCTTCCTGAGGCCACTCTGCTGTTGTGGGGACATCTCCTGATAGTTTGGAGAGGGCAGAAACAGATAACTGGGCAACATCGCAGGCTGAGTAGAAGGAGGGATGGATGGTGAGGGAAAGAATTTCGGGTAGGTTGTTCATAAGATCACAAGATATAGGAGCAAAAGAAGGCCCATCGAGCCTACTCTGCCATTCAAATCATGAACTAATCAACCCCACTCCCTGGCCTTCTCCCTGTAACTCTGGATGCCCTAACTAGTCAAAAGCCTGTCAATCTTTTCCTTAAATATACCCAACGATCTCTCTTCTACAGCTACATGTGGGAACGTTCCGCTGTGTTGTGACCCTCTGACTAAAGACACTTTTCCACATCTCTGTTTTAAATTTAATCCTGAAGTTATGCCCTCTTGTCCTAGAATCCCTTACCATGGAAACTACCAGATCTACTCCGTCCAGGCCATTCACCATTCAAAATGCATCTATGAGGTCCCCTCCATCCTTCTGTACTCCAGTGAGTACAGTCCAAGAGACAACAATCGTTCTTCATATGCTAACCCTGGTATAATTCTAGTAGATCTTCTCTGAACTCTCCACAATGCCAGCACATCTTTTCTCAGATCTTTACATAGTACTCCAAGTGAGGTCTCACCAGTGCCCTGTAGACTCTCAACACTACGTCCCTGGTCTTGGATGCTATTCCTCTAAAAATGAATGCCCGCATTACATTTGCCTTTTTCACCACCAACTCAACCTGGTGGTTAACCTTTAGGGTATCCTGCACGAGGACTCCTAAATCCCTTTGTAACTCCGAATTTTCAATTTTCTCCCCATCTAAATAATAGTCCGCCCGTCTATGTCTTCGAACAAGTTGCATGACTGCACACTTGTTTCTTAACTGGCTGTGTTCTTTATTCAATCAAAGGATGTTGGCTTCCCAGGCATGTAGTTTCCCATCACTAATTGCCCTGGAGAAGATAGTGGTGAGCTGCCTTCTTGAACCACCACAGTCCTTGAGGCATGGATGTAACCCCAATCTCAAGAGTTTGTTCCAGGGATTATAGTTCCAAGACAAGATGGTGCGTGATTTGGGGGACAACTTCCAGGCAATAGTGTTGCTATGCCTTTACTACCCTTATCCTAGGCATTGCACATTTTATGTTTGTCATGTGTACTGAGGTACAACGATAAACTCAAGACAAGTTTATTGTCATCTGATCACACAAGTACAACCTGACAAAACAGTGTTCCCTAGTCCTCAGTGCAAAACATGCAGACGCATAACCAGACATAACCCACATACAGACAAATAATACATATGCAGGACAGTATTCATACATACAAGTAAATAAAAAAAAATGACAGTCTCTGATAGTTAGTGTGAGCAGTTCCTTTGGTCGTTCAGCGATCTCATTGACCTTGGGAAGAAACTGTTCCTCAGTCTGGCGGTGCTGGCTCTGATATTCCTAGATGCTGTGTACAGGGTGGAAGGGCTCCTCAATGATTTTGCATGCCCTGTTCAGGCAAGCATCCTGATAGATCACTTCAAAGGAAGGGAGGGAGACTCAGTGATTCATTCTACCACTTATGACCATGTGGATGACCACCGATCCATTTTTCTGCAGCAATTGAATCCCGCTGTGATGGAGCCGGCCAGGACGCTCTCAAAATTGCTCCTGTTGAATGTTGACATCATGGTGGACATTAGCATTGCCAACTTCAGTCTGCAGGCCAGCCAGTAAATGGTGCACCAGGTAAAGCAGGTAAGAACCCAGTAGAGAGCGCAGAGTCAGAAAAAACATAGAAAAATAGGGCAGGAGTAGGCTATTTGGCCCTTCAAGCCTACACTGCCATTCATTATGATCATGGCTGAGCAGTACCTAGTTCCTGCCTTCCCCTTATGCCCTCTGATCCCGTTAACCACAAGGGCTAAATCTAACCTCCTCTTAAATATTGATAGGGAACCAGCCTCAACTACTTCCTGTGGCAAAGAATTCCACAGATTCACCACTCTCTGAGAGAAGAGATTTTTTTTCTCATCTCAGTCCTAAAAGATTTCCCCCTTATCTTTAAACCATAAACCCTGGACCTGGTTTTTCCCAGCATTGGAAACAACCTTCCTGGATCTAGTCTGTCTAATCCTTTAAGAATTTTATATGTTTCTATAAGATCCCCCCTTCAATCTTCTAAATTCCAGCAAATACAACCTTAGTTGATCCAACTTTTCTTTATATGCAAGCCCTTCCATTCCTGGTATTAATCTAATGAGCCTTCTCTGCCCCCTCCCCCCCACTCCATGATGATGATGTCCTTCAGATAAGGAGACCAAAATTGAACACAGTATTCCAAGTGTGGTCTCACCAAGGCCCTGTACAGCTGCAGTAGGACCTCCCTACTCCTGTTCTTGAATTCTCTTGCTATGAATGCCAACATATCATTTGCCTTCCTCACTGCCTACCCTACCTGCATGCCCACATTTAATGACTGATGCACAGCAACACCCAAGTCTTGCTGCATTTCTCCTTTTCCTAAACAGATACCATTTAGATAATAATCCTCTTTCTTGTTCTTACCTCCAAAGTGGATAACCTCACATTTATCTACATTATATTTCATCTGCCACTTCTTGGCCCACTCACCTAACTTGTCCAAGTCACCCTGCACCCTCCTTGAAACTTCCACACAGCCAACCCTGCTACCTAACTTTGTGTCATCTGAGAGGGAGGGATCATTTGGAAGAAGGTAAAGACCATATTATTTTACTAGTGTGAGGTTCTTGCAGGTGTCCAATAATAACAGACAACACAACACAGACAAAGCCAACATTTATCGTCTATTGGGCGCTATCGGTAGCCCCAATAATGACGCACACAGAAGACTGAGGGGAACGATAGGCTTTATTAAAGTAAGACACTGCTGGCCCAGGTCTAGGCTAGGAAAATGAGCAGGAAGGAGAGGGGACTTGACCTTTATGACCAGGGGTCATATGGGAAGGATCAAGGGAGGACCTAAGGTAGGGCGACCCCCGGAGGGCGGTCCAGCCAGTACATACAGCCATATCACCACATTGCCCTTCCCTAATTGCTCTTTGAGAAGTTGGTGGTGAACCTCCTTCCCAGCGTGCTGTAATCCTTCTGTCCATTCCTGCAATATTCCCTCATGCACTCATCCCTCCCCACCCATCACAACCCAGCACCTTCCCCTGTGCCCGCAGAAGGTGCAACACTTGCGCCCACACCTCCTCCCTCACTACGGTCTGGGGCCCCAAACAGGACTTTCAAGAGAAGTAAGACTTCACTTGTGTATCCACAAGACTGATTTGTGGCATTCTCAACATCGGAGAGACAGGTCACAGATGGAAGTTTGCTTCGCTGAGCCCCTCCTCTCCATCTGCAACAGTAGCCAACCATTTCAATTTTGAGTCACACTCCCATACTCACATGTCTGTCCAAGGCCTTATGTACTATACCACCCTGACCACCCTCAGATTGGAGGAACAACACCTTATTTTCTATCTGGGCACCCTCCAACCAGATGGCCTTAACATTGACTTTTCTGCTTTCTACTAAACCTGCTCACCTTATCTTTCCTCTCCCTCTTTCTAGCCTTTCCAATTCACCATCCCTTCCCCCTCACCCACCCAGCCATTCTTCCTCCCCCCTCATTGCTGCTGACCCCTCCCTCCTTTCTCCACCTATCATCTCCTGCCTTTCCCTCCCACCTCCCACTCTTTTGTTCCGACACCTGCTGGCACTTTCTCCTCCCTTGATGAAGGGCTCAAGCCCGAAACGTCGGAGATGTATCTTTACCTTTGCTACATAAAAGACACGGTTTGACCTTCTCCAGCACTTTTGTGTTTTTGAATCCATCTGAAGAACATAGTGCTGTTAGTAGGAAGTTCTACGATTTAGACCCAGCCACGATGAAAGTATAGTATTGAAGGTTTTGTTTAAGAGTGTCTGCCCCTTTGATATTTTTAGATGTCAAATGTGCTACATAAATAGAAGTTGAAATAAAATTTGGAATGGTTTTATTTAATTGGAACTGTCGTCTCAGTCAGTTTAATATGTGGACTTCAAATATAAAAGTTCAGCTTCAACCATTTGCCTTGATTCCCGTGGACAGCATCTCTGCAGTTTCAGGGACTCTGGCTAAATCATTCCTGTTTCCATGAAATGATGGAAACTGCTTCCAGTCTCATTGTGATTGATGGAGGTCATTGCCACACTGCAGATAAGATAAATCCCTCTGATACTCAGACAAATAATGGGACCTTGGTAAAAGCTTTTACTGAACGTTGAAATCTTACAACACAGCAGGCCGTTCAGCTCACCATGTCTATGCTGGCTCTTGGACAGATCTGTCCAATTATTCTCACACCACCTCTCTTGCAGCCCGGAAATTTATTCTTTTTAAGTTATCTTTGAAATTCTCTTTGGATCCTGATTCTTTCATCTACCCTGCTCCAGTCCATAAGAATTCACTTGGTCAAGTTCATGTTCATATTTATTATCATGCGATTGCACAAGTACATCCTGATGAAACAGCGTTCTATGGTCCTTGGCGCAAACATCATGCAGGCACCCAGCCAGGCATAACACAGATAAAGACAAGCAACACATACGCAGGACAAATATACATACATAAAAATAAACAGATAGATAGAATGTAACATTTAAAAATTTAAAGATAGATAGATAGATAGCTAACTTTTTATCTTAAATCTGTGGTCTCTGCTTAAAAACCCTCCTGATAGAAACTCTGGGGGTAAACTTACCCATGGCATTGCACATTGAACACACTGCATCAAAATCAGCTTTTTGTAGTCACTTTTATTGATTTTAAATTGCAAATGCAAATATCAATGCACTTGTGTGATCACGTTGTGCACTTACCTTGCATGACACAAGGTGACTTCACTGATCCTTTTTGTTTTCATTTGTTCAGAACCTGTCGAGGTTGAGGGCAAGATGTCCATTTGATCTGGACGTAAAATAGCCAGAATTCCTGGGACCATTCAGAGACAAGCACATAAGGCAACGAGAGTCAGGTCAGCAGATTTCAAGCCTTGATCTCCATTAAGGAACCAGACGAGGTCCTGAAGTAAAATTCCTCGCTCTGCCGTGGTAGAGAAGTTGGGACCTCCTGATACAGCTGTACAGGGCACTGGTGAGACCACACTGGGAGCAGTGTGCAGGTCTGGAAGGAACGGTCACCATGTTGGAAGGGGTGCAGAGGAACTTCACGAGGACTGGAGAGCTTGATTTACAGGGAGAGAGTGGATAGGCTGGGTCTTTATTCCCTGGAGAATCAGAGGTTGAGGGGTGAATATATAGAGGATTATATAATTGGGAGGGGAATGGATATAGTGAATGCTCACAGTCTTTTTGCCCAGGCTTCATCAATGTCTTTTTATAAAAAAAGTATAAAAAGTGGCAATGAATCAGCACACAGGAGGGAGATGGAAAACTTGGCTGAATGGTGCACCAACAATAACCTCGCATTCAATGTCAATGAAATCAAGGAGCTGACTGTTGACTTCAGAAAGGGAAAATGAGAGGTATCTGATTCAGTGATCGTTGCAGGATCAGAGGTCACTATCTTGGAGGATATTTCCTGGACCCAACACACTAATGGCATTGTGAAGAAAGCACCTCAGGGCCTCTACTTCCTCAGGAGTTTGTAGATGCTTGGTTTGACATCGGAAAAGTGGCAAATTTCTAAAGAACGTCTAGTGAAAAATGTGCTGACCAGCTGCATCACAGTCTCGTATGGTGACATCAATGCCCCTGAGTGTAAAGACCAGCAAAAGGTAGTGGACATGCCCACGACATCTCAGGCAAAATCTTCCCCACCATTAAGAACCTCTACAGGGAATGCTGAAGTCGGAGAGCAGCCGCGCCACCCAGCACACGCTCTGTTCTCGCTGCTACCATCAGGAAGGATGTGTAGGGGCCACAAGACATGCACCACCAGGTTCAGGAACAGCTGCTACCCTCTACCATCAGACTCCCCAACAACAAACTCAATCAGGGACTCATTTAAAGAGTTTTACCTTTGTACTTAATTGATTTTTTCTCCCTGTGCTGCAGTCAGTTTGTTTACATTTCTTTTTTTGTTTATGTGTACTTTTAGTACTTATTTTTGCACATCTTCTTTCTTTCTTTGGCTTGGCTTCGCGGACGAAGATTTATGGAGGGGTATGTTCATGTCTGGTGCAGGCTCGTTGGTGACTGACAAGTCTGATGCGGGACAGGCAGGCACGGTTGCAGCGGTTGCAAGGTAAAATTGGTTGGTTGGGGTTGGGTGTTGGGTTTTTCCTCCTTTGTCTTTTGTCAGTGAGGTGGGCTCTGCAGTCTTCTTCGAAGGAGGTTGCTGCCCGCCGAACTGTGAGGCGCCAAGATGCACGGTTAGAGGTGATATCAGCCCACTGGCGGTGGTCAATGTGGCAGGCAACAAGAGATTTCTTTAAGCAGTCTTTGTACCTCTTCTTTGGTGCATCTCTGTCTCGGTGGCCAGTGGAGAGCTCGCCATATGAACATGGCGATCTTGGGAAGGCGATGGTCCTCCATTCTGGAGACGTGACCCACCCAGCACAGTTGGGTCTTCAGCAGCATGGATTCGATGCTTGCGGACTCTGCCAGCTCGAGTACTTCGATGTTGGTGATGAAGTCATTCCAATGAATGTTGTGGATGGAGCAGAGACAGCACTGATGGAAGCGTTCTAGAAGCCGCAGGTGATGCCGGTAGAGGACCCATGATTCGGAGCCGAACAGGAGTGTGGGTATGACAACGGCTCTGTACACGCTGATCTTTCTGTGTTTCTTCAGGCGATTGTTTTTCCAGACTCTTTAGTGTAGTCTTCCAAAGGCGCTATTTCCCTTGGCGAGTCTGTTGTCTATCTTTTTGTCAATCCTTGCATCAGATGAAATGGTGCAGCTGAGGTAGGTAAACTGGTTGACTGTTTTGAGCTCTGTGTGCCTGATGGAGATGTTTGCACTACTGTACCAATAAGTGGTTAATCTGCCTCGCCCACAGGGAAAAGAATCTCGGTGTTCTATGTGATATCATGTATGCACTCTGACAATAAATCTGAAATCTGAAAATCTGCAGTTGGAAGAGTTTGCCTTGTGGAAACCTACAAAGGTTTCCCTGAAGTCTAGACAGACAAGGTGAACTCCACTATCTTTAAGAGTGCACTGAGTTGACTTAACATCAAAGTAGTGAGATCCCAGTGCTTTTCCAGTTTGTGTGATCTCACCATATAACTAATTTCCCTCTTTCCTGGTAGCAACAAATTTCAGATCTGAATGCTCTTTCTCCCTTATTGTTCTTTCCTGGGTTAGTTCGTTGGTGTTGGAGTGTGCCTGAAAGCCCCAGCACTTTTCCCTGCTTACCAGCCTAAGCACTAGCCACCAAACACGGCTAGCACATCAGCCATCATGACGTTTTTCAGCGCCGGCGTCCCGGGTTCGAATCTGGCGCTGTCTGTAAGAAGTTTCTACATTCTCCCCGTGTCTGTGCGGGTTTCCTCCGGGTGCTCCATATTCTTCCCACCCTTCAAAATGTATCAAGGTGTAATTGGGTGGTACAGATTTAAATAGCTGGTATCAACTTCTACTGTACTGTAAGTAGCATATTAACAATTTTTTTCAAAGCAGCAGATTAAATACAAGAATTGAGGTATAAAGCTATTTTAATTTAGTTTCATAAAACAATGGGGCTAAACAACAATTTGAGAGGGTGCTGAGGGAAGGACTCCTGAAGGGCCTCAGGCCCTGAAGGCTCCTGATCGTGTCAGATGTTTGGACCTGGAGTTTGTGTTGCTGATGGTTTGAACAGTAGTCTGTGCAGCTGCAGAGGCTGCAGGAGTGCTGGAGGCGAATCCACGGACATTTAGAGTCTCTGAACGGAATCTGTTTTGCTTCTTTCTCTTATGTTTGGGGGCAGAGAGCAATGCTTGTGGCGACTCTTTGTTCTGCCTCACGGCGGACGGAAGTTGAAGTATGCCATGAATACTACATTCTCGTGTTTTATTACGTGACAATAAAAGGTATCTTGAAGTTTGAAATGGGATGGTCTGCTCACCCCCAAAAAATGGGCACATTAAGAAATGTGTGTGTGTGTGTGTGTGTGTGTGTGTGTGTGTGTGTGTGTGTGTGTGTGTGTGTGTGTGTGTGTGTGTGTGTGTGTGTGTGTGTGTGTGTGTGTGTGTGTGTGTGTGAATAAATATCAAGAAGCACATAATATAAAGGTTAAAAAATAATGTATGTCATTAAATATGAAAGAATAAAACTATTTATGAGGCCCCGTGACAAGTAACAGTTTGTTGTCCAGTAACCTTCAGTGATCATTCATAATTGAAGGTGGCTCTCATTAACTATGCAGCAAAATTTATTTAACAGGTAAAAAATATGCTAAACATTACGTTAATGCAGCAACATGTCTCAATAACACAGCGAGATGATGGGAAGGAATGTTGTTCAGCCTATTTCCTGGTGTTGAGGTCATATATTGCCGAGACGGCAAAGTGTTCCCTGAGGAAACTGACTGCGTTCCAGACCAACAATTTGCTTGTAACTACGTTGTTACTAATGCATGAAGGCAGTGATTTACACCGAGAATGGTTTAATCGCAATGTTGAAACATGGAGCTTTTCTGAGATCAGCAAAACACACATTTCTTAAGATCTGGGTCACAGATAAGATGTGACTGTCTTGCTTGTAGTCATTGTTTAAATGCGGCGTCAGGCACACAGTGTCTTGTCTGAAGATGTGGCATTCAAGAAACTTCGGGCAAAGGTGCTCATTAACAGTGCACAGTCATACAGTCTGGGACAAGGGAGTATAAAAATTGTGCCCTGTCACATTCAAAAATATTTGTCTGAGGGTTTCATTTAACAACACATTTCAGACTGTAGTGAGGCTGTTTACTCAGAGGCCACCAAAACTCTCAAGGAGCCTTGAGTGAGCTAAAATAACTATACTTTATTAACTAAAGTGTGGAGGCATCCATCTTGAATCCAACCCAAGCTGCAAACAAACTAGTTTATGATTCCCTCTAGTGGGCAGGAGGATCACTCGCACTCTATCATTACATCCCCTTTCCTTGAGATGTTTAATCTAACAATATGATACACTAATAGAGTCTTCATTTCAATTTCAACACTGATGTAAACACAACATCAGCAGCACAAACTTTTTAAGTGTGCCGTTCTTTTTTTTTAGAGAAATTCCTTCTGTCAGGTGCTTTGATAACACATGTGGATCTTCTTAACACAGGTGCTTGTGTCAGCTCTGCTGGCCCACTACTGTCTAGCACTGGTGGTGTTTCTTCTATTGCTGTGCAGGCTGGACCTTCTACATTTGTCAGCTCCTGCAGTGACTCTTGTGTATTCAGCAGGCTCTTTCGATTCCTCCTCAGTATTTGATCATCCTCTGCTCTGACAGTGGAGGATCTTGGATTTACTGCCTCCAGGACAGTGGCCTTTTTGTCCCAAGTGTTGGAATCTCTGAGTCTCAGTGTGTCATGTTGTGAAGTGGCCTTCAGTTTCTTGATGACTTGCCATAGTTTTCTTTTTGTCTCCCTTGTAGATATTTTTGTTCAATATCATTAATTACATGGAGGGGAGAGGATTGGAGGGATATGGACCAGGTACTGGTCAGTGGGACTAGGAGGGTGGGGATTTGTTCTGGCATGGACTAGTAGGGCCAAACTGGCCTGTTCTGTGCTGTATATGGATATATGGTTATATATTTGTCCTTGGTTGGGTCTGCAAAGTAGGGAAGTGTAGTGCAGAGTTGACATCCTATCAGAAGCTCAGCAGGGGACATGTTCAAGTGGTGAAGCTCTGTAACTCAATAGAGCTAGATATGGATCTGAGCCACTGACTAGTGATTTCTTGATCAACGGTTTAATTATGCGAACTCCTCTTTCTGCTTTTCCATTTGACTATGGATGCAGAGGACTTGAAGTCACATACACTTCTACAAAATTCTGGAATTTTCTACAGATCTAGCATGGTCCATTGTCACTGTAGGCAATTTTAGGAATTCCATGTCTTGCAAAGATTGATTTCATATATTTGATCACACAAGCAGCAGACATGTTAAGAAGCAGCGCTATCTTTGGATAGTTCAATAAATAGTCAATAACCGGCAAGCAATTCTGTGGATCCATGTGGATCTGGGCAGTCCCAACTTTCTGCCATGGTTCTACTGGTACATCAGTTATTATCATGGGTTCCTCCGTTTGCTTTCTGTGATATTTCAAAGAGATCTCACAGCTTGTATCCATCCTGTCAATGTAAGTGTTTATCGCTGACCAATAAACAGCAGTTCTGGCCCTCCTCTTGCATTTTTCCATTCCAAGGTGCCCCTCATGCAGCATTTTCTGCATCTTGTCCCAGTGACTGAGGAGTGGCAATTCTGCTCTGTCTGAGTAGAAGCCCATTGACTACACTCAGCTCACCTCTGATGTCGTAATGTGGCTGACAGCCATCCTTCATTCAGATTATTGATGACCTTCTGTAGAACTGTGACCTTTTCTGATTCAGCTGCCATCTGCTTGGATTTCATGTCAGTTATGGGAAGAGATTCAGTGATCACATTCACTTGGAGATTCACATCTGTCTCTGTGGAACTTTCAATGTGTGCTTCACTCTGCCTCGTTGCCCTGGATAATGCATCAGCTAACACAGCAAGTTTCCCAATTCAAAGTCATAATGTTATAGCTTCATCATCGGTCTTTGGATTCTCAGCAACATTTCACAGATATTTTTTCTTGATTATGGCTATTAATGGCTTGTGGTCTGTCTCTGTCATTAATTCTGGTAGACCATATACATGACTGTGGTATTTCTCGAGTCCATAGATCAAACCTAGACACACTTTCTCGATTTGTGCATGCCGACATTCAGGTTTTGTCATTGTTCTTGATGCCTGTGCTAATAGCCTCCAGTTTTCTCCCACAGCCTGAAATAGGATGGCACCTATTCCATATTTTGAATATTTATATATTTTTGTCCTTCTGGATGTATCAAAGAACATCAAAAGCATTGGTTGTGTAGTTAGAATGGTCTGCAGTCATCCTCATTCTTTCCCATGGTTGGCCATCCATTTGAATTCAGATTTGTCCTGTAACAACTTCCTCAGGAACATTGTTGTGAAAGACAGGTTTTGTATAAATTTACCAATAAAATTCATCATTCCCAGCACTCTCAATATGCCTTTTTTGTTGGTGGGTCTGGGCATCTGTCAAATTGCTTTCACCTTGCTCTTGTCTGGATCGAAACACCTCTCCCAGAGAGGTGATTTCCTTCACACCAAACTGAATTTTTTTCTCTGTTTAATTTTTATTTCTGGATGTGTTGTAGTTCTTTGATGAGACTCTTGTTGTGTTGTTTTTGTGTGAATCCCCATAGGATCATATCATCCATGTACATATGTACCCCATTTATGCCTCTATGATGGGCTCCAATTCCAAGAGGCACCCTCAGACAGGAGCATTGGCTAAACGGTGTATTAAATGTACAGTATTTTGTCCTATCTTCTTGCAGTTTTGTTTGCCAGAAGCCCTGGGATGCATCCAATTTGGTGAAAAACTTTGCATTGGCCATCTCACTCGTAATTTCATCCCTGGTTTGAATCTGATAATGTTCCCTCTTTATATTGGTATTCAAGTCTTTTGGGTCCATGCATAGGCTTAGGTCACCATTCTTCTTTTTGACATACACCATTGAATTTACCCATTCTGTAGGTTCCTCCACTTTCTTTATGACCCCTGATGGTGCCATTCAGTTGAGTTCCTGCTTGAGCTTTTCCTTTAGTGGGATTCGAACCTGCCTTGGGGCCTGCTCTACAGGCTGTGCGTTCTCCTTTAACTGCACCTTATAGGTGAATGGTAGAACTCCAAACCCCTTGAAGATGCCTGGAAATTGATCTGTGCCTCGGCACTGTTAATATAGTACACCCTCTTGACTCGGCTTAAGTTTTCACATGCTTTTGCACTAAGCAGTGATTCATGTCCATCTGGGACTACTGCAAGCCTGAGGTGGTGCTTTTTATCTTTAAGTTTAACCTTGAGTTTACATGCACCTTTCATGTTGATGCTCTGTCCATTATAGGTTGTACATGATTTGCATGGATGTATGGCTTTATCTTCATAACCTTGATGTTGCATTCACAGATCAAATTGACCTTTGCACCTGTGTCCAGTTTGAAAGGAATATTGGCTCCATTTGTGTGCAATGATAGAATCCACTTATGTGCTTGGCTCTGTTCATGTTTGGCTGTTCAGTGTTTGTTGGCTTATAGTCTTTCTGCACCACCATGCCAATGAAAAGAGTATCACTGAGAGCAGTTTCTCTTTAGTGTGTACAGTGTCCATGCTTTCACTGCTGTTTTGTTTCCCTTTAGAAAAACATTGCTTTCAATAATGATTCCACCTTTTGCACTTATTATAGACTTTTCCATAGGCTGGGCATTGTTTCATTGCATGTTGAGTGCCACGTCATTGGTAATTGAATGTCTCTCCATCTTTTTTGTTGTTTCCAATCTGTTATTATTTTGTTTGTGTGTGAACACAACCTGTGGTTATGGCTATGCCTTTGTTTTCACTGGCTTTTACACTCTCACCAAACTTTTCCATGTGTGGCAGAGCTAATTCACTGGTGTGTCATATCTTCATAGATCCAGCTAAAATAAGCTCGGTCTCTCGCAACAACATCTCTCTCACTTTCTTATCAATAATCCCAGCACAATTTGATCATGGATCATTTAATCTTGCGGCAAACCAAAATTACATGCCTTCCTTATAATTTCCAGTCCATTATAAAAGTATTAAAGCTCTTTCCTTGCAACTGCACTGTGTTTATCAGACATCTTGACCTTTGTCACTCTTGCCCTGGTTTTCTGCCTCGGCAAAAAACAAATGTGCTGAAAACCTCTAATGCTTGAGTGTTCCACCATGGTAAGTAGCATGCCATCTTCTATGTATCAGGTTTGTTATGGAGTCCAATGGCTTGCAGGTACAGCATGAATCTTTGTTTGAACAGCCTCCACTTGTGGTCAACATTTCCAGTCCAGTTTACAGCATCGGGAGCATTTACACTTGTAATTTCTCAGCTGATAATGACTGATACACACTCTGCACACTTCTGGTGTTTCTTCCACTCCTGGTACCATGTGACATTTCTTTGATTGTAATTAAAAAAAAACTTGGGTTCTTTTAAAACAACTATACTTTATTAGCTAAAGAACATGCATGGAGGCATCCATCTTGAATCCAATCCAAGCTGCAAACTAACTAGTCTTCAACTCCCTTTAGTGGCCAGGATGATCACTAACACTCTATCATTGCAAGACCCAGGACAGACCGAACTCTCTAACAGAACTCTAGACTAAGGGCCAATACACATCCCATAGCCTCCATAGGAGGCAAAGATATATAACCTTCATCAAGGGTTCAAGCCTGAAATCTTTGCCTCCTATGGAGGCTGTGGGACCTGCAGAGTTTTCCCAGCACTTTTCTATATTAAATGTAATCAGAGGGTCTGCAGGCTTTCTTGTTTCACTGGACCAAGGGATCTCACTGTTACCACACTGTCACACTCACAAATCCTGTACGAACAGTGCTCACGAACAGGGCACCATTATACTCACTGTTCATATCACCCTACTGTCACATTCATCAACCTTGGGACTATGGACTGAGCTCATTAAAATGCACATTTGCACTAGCAGATCCAGGGCCGATGGAGATCTCCAGAGCGCTCACTGCTACACTCAGTGTCTCGACTGAGGATGTTCACTGTCACGGCATTTTCACAGTCAGACAGCGGGTGCTCACTTTTGGTGGTGTCTGCAGAGCGAAAATGTGACTGAAATGCTCATGCTTATCCATTAACCACACTGTCAGGCACACTGTCGCATGTGAGGATGCTCACTCTATTACTGTCTATACTGAAGACACTCACCAACTATGAACTGTCACACTTGCAGAGGCCAGAGCGTGGCGGTTCATTAACAGTGCACTGACACCCAGACAGCCTTGACTGATGGTGTTCACTCACTGTTTGGCATTACCATTCATGGCCTGGACTGAGACTGTTCACCAGGAATGCATTATTGCATGTAAATCTATCACGGAGGGGGGCTAACTAACAATGCAGTGTCAGCATTTACAGTCATATAGAGCCACACAGCACAGAACAGGCCCAACATCTATCCTAGCGGCATTCTAGGCTAGTTCCATTTGCCTTCATTTGGCGCATCTCCTTCTAAACCCTTCCTGTCCACAGACCCACCGAACACTACATGCCCTTCCACCTATCTAGTCGATGCCAAACTATTATTTTGCTTCGTCCCATCGACCTGCATTGGGATCATAGCCCTCCTTACCTCTCCCATCCATGCACCTATCCAATCTTATCTTAAATGTCAAAATGGAACCCTCATCCACCATCTCTGCTGCCAGCTTATTCCATACTCTCGCTGCCCACTGAGTGAGGAAGATCCCATTAATGATCCCCCTATACATTTCCCCTTTCAGCCTAAACCCTTATCCTCCAGTTCTTGTCTCACCCAACTTCAATCAGAAAAAACCTGATTTATTTTCCCTCTCTATATCCTTCATAAGCTTGAGCATCTCAATCAAATCTCCCCTCATTCTTTGATGTTCTGGGAAATAAAAGCCTAACCTGTTCAACCTTTCCTGATAACTCGGTTTTTCAAGGCCCAGCAAGATCTTTGTAAATTATCTCTGCACTCGTTCATATATATATCTGCCCAAATGTCTTTTGAACATCATAATTGTAGCAACTTCTTTAGCTTGTTTGGGCAGCTCATTCTAGATATAAATGACTACTGCAAGCAGAAACTTTCTGGTTATCACCAGGCTTCTTTCACTTGTATGTGGCTCCCCATTACCCACTGAGTGATGGCAGGTGAGGAGGGTACAATACTTCTCTCACTGGGTCTCTATCAGATCAGAAAGATCAGTCCCATCAGCAGAAGAAATGGATGATGAGGAGAAACTGATGTCAAGTTCAGGTGTCCTTGGCTGAACTTACCCTAAAAAGTTCAATGTTCAAATATATTGATCGTGATACTTGCGGGGGGAAAAATAGGCCCAACAATGTACTTACAGGCTTGCAGTGACTTGGAAGTTCTTATTATGAGAGGCTATACTAAGAAATTTATTTCTGCAATGTACCTTTTATTTCAAGCAGGTTCTATTAAAATGGGAGTTCATAAATCTAGACAGAAATGAGAGGCAGATTTAAACATTACAACTGCTGAGAAAAAATTAGCAGATATTTGTCAAAACTATGAAATTTTTTAAAAATAGTTTAGTTTAATATAATTATTTACATCTTGCTGCAAAAATTCCATAAAATAAAATTGGATTTATCAGATTAATGTCTTCGATGTGGTGAAGAAATAGGAACTTTTTTTACACTCTACTATATCATGTTTGAAAGTTAAAACTTTCTGGGTGGATTTAGAAAAGTTTCTAGAACAGGTTGCTGGTATTATTTTTCCACAAAATCCAGATTTATTTATTTTTATTGAGAACATAGAAGGAACAAGACCTAAATTAAAATGATTATCAAGGGAGTGCATTGCAGTGACTTGGAAATCAGATTAATATTTAGGTATGGAGAGATGGAATACGGAAATTCAAAGTGGTGTTCCTTTGGAGAATATTACATACAATTTAGGAAAGACATATTCTTCTTTCTTATAAATTTGGAGCCTGCATATGCAAAGTTTAGGGATTGTTATGAGCCTAAAGGACCCCAAAACCCAGCAGCAATGGACATTCACCAAGACAAGTATTTACTTAAACAAAAGATGCTTTTAATTAGCTTTAAACATGAAAACAGAATGAAACTTTAACTTACCTCTATACTTAACTAACCCAAATTAACCCCCTTCTAATTCTAAGTACGTGTGTATGTGTGTGTGTGTGTAAATTTAAGAAAAGTTCTTTGGTTCACAGTTCAATCTCACTTCTCCTTCTTCCAAGTTCTCTGGATGCAGACAATTCATATACTGGTCAGAGAATTCAATATGTATAAAGTTCACCAGGCTTTGGTGCTCGAAAGGTAAATGTTTACCGCTCAGGAAGGTTCTTGTTGGGTTTGCAGAGAGAGATTTGTTGTTCCAGGATTTCCACAACTGAGGTACCACCATTAGTCACCTCAAGGTCTCACTGATGAAACTTGCCCCATCAGGGTTTTCCAGATGGTAATCACTTTCTTCTGGCTACCACAGAGTTCCTTTCTGTTCCTCTTATTCCAAGAGAAACATCAGACAGATAGCACTTCCAGCCATCCACTGCTCTGGAACTTTCTGTTTCCAACCACCTCTTCCTGGTTTGTTTCAGCCATGACTGTTCAGTCTCTTTTCAGTGTCACACACATTAGCTGAGAGGGTTTGTCTTCTCTCCCTCTCTCTCACTCCAAATGAGATGGCCAGAAAGCCCATGTGATCCTCTCACTTGCAAAACCCCCACCTTCTTCAGCAAACAACAGGAGTTCTTCTCCTTGGTCAAGCTGTTGTCTTAGATAAACAAAACCCAGGAGTGACCTTTCTGTGAGCACACTGTAAGTACTTTTTTGCAGTCACTTTGTCTCCTCCAAACAATGGCTATTCATTTCATGATGTCATTTCAATTAGCACCTACTTGTGAAATGTGCATAAAAGATCCTGCAATGTTACTGAATATGAATTCTTCAGTCTTTCAAATAAGATCTGTTTTAAAATGAGTGTATGTATGTAACCTACTCTAAATCTTACCAGATTCTCCCAATATCTATCCATTACAGGATAAATATGTAAAAATGTATTTCCACCCTCTTAAGACCTGTAATAATCTTCTTACTAAAGTCGTTGATTAAATACTGTAAGATCTCAATGTGTGAGCCGATCCTTTGTGCAATCCCAAATAATATTATCTTTATCTTTTACTATAAATGTTTCTATATAACTATATATTTTATATTATATCTATTTTTATTGTTATATGTTTTTTAGTGTGGGGTATAAGAGGAAGGGTCGGGTGAGGGGGTGTTTAAAATCACCATTTGATCACTGTAATTTCAAATCTAATCAAATTTTTTTAATGCAGAAGTATATAAATACATGGATGGAAAATTTTAAATAAAATATTCTGTGGTGCGTGAAACAGCAAGGCATAAGGCCCACAGAAATTAGTGCTGTGTCATACCCAAAGGCCTAGGCTCCATGAGCACTGGTAACAAGGGCACATGTTCTCCTAGACATGCATGACTCCATGACAATGGCTACGTTGGCTGGCCACGTAACAGCCTATTCTACGTCTGGGACAAACTCTCCCAGTGCAAATTTCTAATTGACATGGGTGCAGAGGTTATTGTCCTTCCTCTTTTAGGCTTTGACATCCACACCAGGAGCATGGGTCCAGCACTCACTGGGGTGAATAACAGTTTGATTCGTACGTATGGCACATGGACTATACCCCTGAAGTTCGGTGACAATAAGTTCAAATGGAAGTTCATTCTTGCTGCTGTGTCCTGGCTTTTGTTGGGTGCCAACTTCCTCAGAGCCCACTCACAGATGCTGGACTTAAAAGGGCACCAGTTGGTGAACACCACAACGTTCCACACTTCCTGCCTTGGAAAAGCCAAACTACCCGCTTCGCACCTAGATGCCGTGGAGTACTCGAACGATGGATTCTCCAAACTTCTTGTGGAGATTCCAGAATTTGTCACTCCCTAGTTCTCCACTCCGACACCC
Source organism: Narcine bancroftii (assembly GCF_036971445.1). Taxonomy (NCBI): domain Eukaryota; kingdom Metazoa; phylum Chordata; class Chondrichthyes; order Torpediniformes; family Narcinidae; genus Narcine; species Narcine bancroftii. Next base: position 22,375,166 of record NC_091472.1, read on the forward strand.
AAACATGGCATTGCATACCACATCCTCACCCAAGGACGTCCTCTACACATCCAAGCCCGACACCTGCCGCCCGACAAGTTGCGGCTTGCAAAACAAGAGTTCCATAAAATGGAGGAACTTGGAATTTTCCAGTATGCCTTCGCCATTCAATCTGTTAAGTTGCAGTTCAATCTTTTCCTTAATTGCAAAAAGTACTGATCAGGTTCAATGCCTGACTGGACTCCTTGGATTTTTCCCAGGTCTGATAGCCCATGGGCTTTCCCCCAACATATGGTGCACAAAGCTATGGGAGGATGGGGATCTTACAGGGATTACAGATGTCTCAATGACACTACCATTGCAGACTGTTAACCTGTGCCCCATATACAGGACTTTACAGCTAATTGTCATGGGGCCAGGATATTTTCTAAAATTGACATGGTGCATGTTATACATGTAAACCCTGAGGATGTGCTCAAGACTGCCATCAATAACACTGTTCAGCCTCTGTGAATTTTTGAGTACGCCCTTTGGGCTCAAAAATGCTGCACAAACATTCCAGCGACTGATGGACGCAGTGGAGCGTGGCATGGACGTCCTTTTCAAATACTTGGATGACATACTCGTCGCCAGCCACTCCCACAAAGAGCACCTGCAGCATCTGCGTTTACTCTGTTGCCAGCACCTACAGGAATTCGGGCGAAACGTGTACCCTGCCAAGTGCAAATTAGGGAGGTCCTCTACTGAGTTCTTGGGTCATCAGATTAGTAGCCGAGGTGTCGTTCCATTGCCTTGGAATATGGAAGCCATTCTCAAATTCCCGAGGCCATATACAGTCAAAGGACTCAAGGAATTTGTGAGGATGGTCAATTTCTATCCTCGTTTTCTACCCTCTGTGGCTCATATTATGAAACTCCTCTTTGATCAAAGAACTAGAGTGCACAAAAGCAATGATGGTAGCATTCCAGAAGACCAAAGGTGCCCTAGCAAAGACAACATTGCGCGTCCACCCACAAATGGATGGACCAACCGCCTTGATGATAAACGTGTCTGATATGGCAGTAGATGGGGTTTTAGAACAGTACACCAATGGACAATGGAAGCCTCTAGCATTTTTTAGTAGGCACCTCTGCCCTCTGGAAATGAAATACAGCGCATTTGATATGGAACTGCTGGCACTGTACCTAGCAGTCAGAGACTACCGCTATTTTTAAGAAAGCAGGGATTTCACGGTTTTTACTGACCACAAACTGCTAACATTCACTCCGTGAAGGCATCAGACCCTTGGTCAGCCCACCAGCAATGCTACCTATCTTATGTATCCGAGTTTTCAACCAGGATTAAACACATCTCAATGTGGTGGTTGATGCCCTGTTCCACTCTTCCATTCAAGTAGTGCGTGTCCTCTCTCCGTGTGTAGACTACATGGCGCTTGCCAAAGCTCAGCACCAAGACGACAAACTCCTGGCTTATAGATTTGCTGTCATGAGCTTGAAACCTGAGGATGCAGCCTTTGGGCCGCAGGGTATCACTCGCCTGTGCGACATTTCCACACATCAGCCTGTGTTATTGTCCCTGCTGTGTGGAGACGTTGAATTTTTGATGCCATTCACGGGCAGTCCCACCCCTCTATTCGAGTGACAGTCTGCCTGATAGCCAACAAGCTGGTATGGTGTGGACTCAAAAAGCAGGTCACGTACTGGGCACGGATGGCCAACCTGCAAAAGTGCAAAGGCACGTGAAAGTGCCGCTTCAGCCTTTCCAGTCACCGCAGCGCAGATTCCACCACATGCATGTTGACATTGTCAGTCCGCTTCTGCTGTCACTGGGGTCTAGGTACTTGTTAATGGTCATCGACAGATTCTCTAGGTGGCTGGAGGTGGTTCCTATGACAGACTCATCAACCAATTCATGTGCCTGAGGTTTTATTTCTGCCTGGGTATCTTGGTTCGGTCTACTTACACACGTCAACTCTGACAGAGGCCCACAGTTTATCTCTGCTCTCTGGGATGCTTTGTCATGACTGCTGGGAATGCAGCTCCATCACACACAGCCTCCCGCCCGCGGTCAAATGGCCTGGTGGAGCAGTTCCATAGGCCCATGAAGGGTGCACTAATGGTCCACCTCCAGAAACCTGATTGGGCAGATCATCTCAACTCCTCATCGGCTGAATTGGTTTATGGAGCTCTGCTCATTGTACCTGGGGATTTTGTGCCCACAGCAAGCGGACAGGAGGTGCCACTGACTGAAGTCTGCAGGAGCGGCTTGGAAAATTGGTCCCAGTTCCCACATCAAGGCATGTAACAATGATACCCTTCATCCCAAAGGAACTTCAGGACTGAATTTGTGTTTGTGTGTAGAGGTGCACACAGGCCACCCTTACAGATGCCATATGAGGGCCTCTTCAGAGTGCTATGAAACAATTGTACAACTTGTTTACTGGACATTGGGGGGCATCCAGAGACTAAAGCCCACCCATCTGAATCTTGAGCCCCGGTGCAAAGGTGCGGACGACTGCCCAAGAGCGGTGGAAAGTAATAGGACCAGCCATGTCTCCTATCGCTGATTTTGGTGGGGGGGGGGGGGAGAGCCATGTAGTGGCTCACCGGAGGCTTAATCGAACCGCCTCGGAGGTTCCGAGTGACGTCATGACATCACAATGCGACAACGTCATTTGGAGCACGTGGAGTTTTGAAAAGCTGCGTTTGAGTGAATGGCTTCTACTGAACTTTGAGTCGACTATGTCTGATTCTTTTCTCGTTCTTCATTTCACACTGCAATACAGTTGCAACAATATCTTTTTTAGTGGGGGGTGTATAAGATGAAGGGGAGGGAAAGTGGTGGGGGTTGTAAAATCAACATGTAATCTCTGTAATTTCAAATCTAGTCAAATTTTGCTTTTGCAGAAGTATATAATTACATGGATGGAAAATGTTAAATAAAATATTCAAAAAATATTTATATTGACAGCATATATACATCACATCACAGCCAGCCCTGAGATGCCTGCAGGTCAGGCAGAATTTCTTCATATTGGTAAATGTAAACTGTGCACCAGAAGACATATGGGAATAAAGAGAGAAAGGTAAACAAAGAAGGAAATGTATACAAACTAACTGTGCAAACACAGAAAACAATAAATATTCAGTAATAAATAAACTGCAAAGTAAAAGATTTTAACAGAGTATCTGTTGTTTAGGAGTCTGATGGTTGAAGGGTTCTTGAACTTGGTGTGATGAGTCTTGTGCCACCTGCACCTCTTTCCTAAAAGCAGCAGCGAGAACAGAGCATGCTGGGTGGTGTGAATCCTTGATGATTGCTGCTGCTCTCCATTGGCAGCATTCCATTTCTCAGTGATCGGGAGGGTCTGGCCTGTGATGTATTGGGCTGTGTCCACTTCCTTCTGAAGGGTTTTCTGCTCATAGGTATTGGTGCCCCCATACCAGGCTGTGATGCAGCCGATCAGCACACTTTCCAGTGTCGAAATTTGCCAAGGTTTCTGATGGCATACCGAGCCTCTGCTAACTCCTGAGGAAGAAAAGATTTCCTCATGATGGGATTGATATGCTGGGTCCAAAACAAAAAGGTCCTCAGAACTGCATTAAGAGGGGAGACTGGTCAAGATGCCTACCGTTCCCTTCTTTGCGATCTGTGAATTCTCTGCGGCTGCTTGCCGATTCACACGCCGAATGTCTGTCATTTCATGAATCACAGGGCTGGAAGTAATTGGTATCTCGGATATACTCCTTGCCTCTCTCCAGCCTCGTGATATTCCTCATTATCCTTCGTTCTAATCCAGTGTATTATTTTATTGATCTATTTTATCATTTTTGCAGATATATTAAACATGAAAATGAAATTCATTGACTTTGCAAAAAGCTCAGTCCACAGAGCAGACGGTAACCATGCAGTCAACTTTCTCTTCATGATAAAGGGAAGGGTGGAAGATTTAGGGGAGGCATCAGGGGTAAGTATTTTTTACACAGAGAGCCGTAGGTGCCTGAAATGCCTTGCCTGGGGTAGTGGTGGAGCTGGAACAATAGGGGGATTTAAGAGATTCTTAGACAGACACATGGATGGAAGAAAAAGCTTTTTTTAGGTATTTATTTTATAGGCCAGTTCAACATTGTGGGCTGAAGGGTCTGTTCCATGCTGTAATGTTCTATTTTGCACATCTCTGGGCCATGCCATTCCACAGCTAACTCCAGAGCCATCTCTCTCTGGGCTCAATGCATTTAATCAACCAGCAGGCCACGGGCTCTGAGAAAATCAGCTCCCAGAAGTGGCCGTGCAACCAGGGCCAATGTGATATTCCCATGTGAACTTAGTATCACTGAACTGAAGCAGGATCCTACATGTGCCAGATATCTGGGAAGTATGGCAATTTGCAGCTTTCAATGGTGGCCCGGCTTTTCTGTCATGCCCCAAGGTGGAAACTCACTGATCTCAGCCCCTGTATCCACCAAGAAATGCCAGCCAGAATGTTTATCCCAGATATATAAAAGGCTGTCTCGATGGCTAGCCGCGGCAGCCATTAGTGATGGCTGGCCCTGGTGTTTTCCCTGAAACGCACAGGAATTTGGCAGCGGCGAGCTTCTGCGACCCATCGTTAATGATTGAAACACCAATGGGTGCCATCTTCATCCCACTGTCTCCTGGCCGACTGGCAGTCTGACAACGGATTTGATCAATCCTGTTGCCAGTCTAATGTTGGAGTTGAACAGTCCTGCTGTGGTGAGTAGAATCTGATGACCCATCCTATGGATGTCAAGTTTTCTTGCTTAGCCCGCCATAGAATGTCAGCATGGGCCGTGACTCTCTGTGGGTCACTGAAATCCTCATCGGCCAGCAGCATGTGGATATCTTCTGGCAACTGCTCCAAGAAAGCCTGCTGGAACACAAGGCAGAGTCTATGCTCTTCCGATAGTTCCAGCATTTTATTCATAAACGCAGAAGGGGTCCTATCTCCCAAGCCATCCAAGTGAAGTAAACGGGCCACTCACTCACGTCGTGAGAGGCCAAAGTCATGGATGAGCAGACTCTTAAGCGCCATATTCTTGCCCTCATCCAGAGGCTACTGCAGAAAATCGGAAACTCGGCATGCCTTCACTTGATCCAGGGAACTTACTACATCGTGAAGTCCAAAACGTTGGCAATTTCAGAGCCACGGCATGCACTGAAGAAAAATTTTACGTGTTGGGCTCCAAATATCGTTTGGACTGTCAGCATCACCAATGTGTCAAAGTATTCTATATTGATTTACTATAAACATCAGTGTATGTGTTGTGGAAACACTGTACACATTGTCAAATAGATTGAATGATTATATATATCAGGGAAGTTAATGTACACACTATAGAGTCTAGTGCAAAACTGGCACCTCCAGGCTTGCATGCAGGACTTCCTGTCACATGGACAGGAAGTGACATCATCAGTGATGTCATCTGCTTAGATAAAAACTTGTGTTGGATGCAGGTCAATTTTCCACAGCATGTCTACCATTTCGGGAGACCGTTCGTTTGACGGTAAGTGGGTCGCCACACTCAAGTAAAAGCTTAACAACATAAGAATTCAGAGCAGAAACCATGTGACACCCCCTCAAACCTGCTCTGCCATTCATCAAGGTCATGACTGACTTTTAAGATTAAACTTTCAGATATAAAGACATTTTCTTTCCTGCTGTTATCAGGCTTTGAAATTAACTTCTTGTGAAATGCAATGGTCTTGCATGGTTTTAACTATACTTTTCCCTATGCCAGTCTCTTTGACACGAAAACACACCTTGCATTTTTGGTTTCATTGTGACACCACTTGCTGCTACTTCAGTATGGATTAACCTTGCCTGGAGAACACACAAAACAAAGCTTTTCACGGTATCCTGGCACATGAGGCCATAAACAATTTGACACGTTTTCCCATATCCCTTAATAACTTGAAATTTCATGATCTATGCTTGGAATTAACTCATTGAGTGATCCCCCATGGCCTCGGGGGACAGGATGCCAAAGATTCACAGGTATAGACTTACCTTCAGACCTCAGTGCTCAATGGCCTACCCCGAACTACGAAACCATGACCCCTGGACATCTCAGTAATGATATTAGCCTCCCTGTATCCATCTGGTGAGTCCTTAGACTTTTACACAGCCACTTCGTTCTGGGATATTTGTGGCTATTTTATGCTACACCTGTTGTGTAAAAAAGCAAAATGGAAGGCGGGGGGAGGTCATTCCAGTCCCAGTGTTTTTCTGGCAGCAGAGGTAGTCACAGTGCCAGATTGCCATCTATGTAGAAGGGAAATCCAGCAATTTGCAACCAATTCAGGTGTATGTCTATGGTGTATCAATTTTTTTTAGTGTATTTACGGGTAAGTACTTAAAACTTGGACAAAACGTGCAAGTAGGACAACAGGAAAAATCTTCTTAATAATAATAAACTGTCCTGATCTCTCCCGGCATCCCCCAATTATACAGCAAAGGTAAAAGCTAGAGTCGATCTGGCTGACAGCGAGGAGTTCACTAGGCAGGCCTTTGGGGTTTAGCCTATCTCGGATGTCTGTGCATGCTCCCATAAATGCAGAAGTCTGAAATGAGCTGGAGATGAAATGGCTGGAGCTGGAGATGAAATGAGCTGGTGGTGAAATAGTGACGCATCCTCTACTAGACTCACCGTTTCGTTAGGTGGGTGAAGCACTGATGTGTGTGTTGCTGGGAGAATGAGAGATCATTTAATTCGTAAGTATATAATTCATGGTTTTGACAGGATAGACGTGGGGAGGCTGTTAGTCTCTCAAAATAGGACTTGATCATTCATGAATAAGATAAAAAGCATGTATCAAAGGTTACTGAATCTGGAACTCTGCAGAAGGAGGGTGTGAATCCTCAGTTACTGAATGTTTTCAAGACAGTCACTGTTAGGCCTTCAGCTATTAAGGGAAAGGAGATTAGTGTTAGGGAGTGGCATTGTGTTAAAAGACCAGCCCCCACATTAATCCCACCACCCCACTCTCAGCTGTCCCCAGGGAGTCACCTTGTGCTGTGAGCAAGCTGGTTTGTGGGTTTGTCCTCAGTTTGAAGATTCTGTCTCCATTTATTCAGTTTCTGAGGTATTATATCTGGGTGGGTCACGTCTCCAGAATGGAGGACCATCGCCTTCCCAAGATCGTGTTATATGGCAAGCTCTCCACTGGCCACCGTGACAGAGGTGCAGCAAAGAAAAGGTACAAGGACTGCCTAAAGAAATCTCTTGGTGCCTGCCACATTGACCACCGCCAGTGGGCTGATATCGCCTCAAACCGTGCATCTTGGCGCCTCACAGTTCGGCGGGCAGCAACCTCCTTGGAAGAAGACCGCAGAGCCCACCTCACTGACAAAAGGCAAAGGAGGAAAAACCCAACACCCAACCCCAACCAACCAATTTTCCCCTGCAACCGCTGCAACCGTGTCTGCCTGTCCCGCATCGGACTTGTCAGCCACAAACGAGCCTGCAGCTGACGTGGACTTTTTACCCCCTCCATAAATCTTCGTCCGCGAAGCCAAGCCAAAGAAAGAAAGAAAAGATATACAATTAGTGTAAAAAATTATAATGGAGTAATCTATATCTTATATGAATATATTAGACATAACTTCTTTGCATAAATTTTGCCCGTCCTGCTGATCTATTATCATGTCTAGGTCTTGTTCCCACCTTTCTTTTGAATTAAACAAACCTACTTTAAGGTGTTTGTTCTTGTAACAAAATATACGCAATTCAACTTATTGGATCAATCTTTTTGATGTGGAAAAGAAATTGCAACTTTTTTTTCATTCCACATGGTCCTGTATGAAGGTTAATTTTTTTTTGGGGAGGGGGGTGTCTCTGTTAGTAAATTTTTGTAATGAATTACTGGAATGATTTTTGTTCTATTAAACCCTGAATTAATGTTATAACGAAATTTTGAAAGTGTTACTCCGAAATTATTACTGTCGGATTCTCAATTAAAATTTGTTAAGCTAGTTTTAGTAATAGCAAGGAACTGTATCACTGTAACATGAAAATCCAATGTTTCATTAACATTAGACAAATGGCATGCTGAGATTAAAAGTTGCATTCCTTGAGAAAAAAATACTTATAATTTGAGGGGTAAATACTCCTTATTTCTACAAATTTGGAGCCCGTATGCAAGAATGATGAGGTTAAAATTATAATTCTTTTTAAAAAAAAAATTTCCAGACCAGTGAAGTTTTCCCTGAAAGAATAACAACTTTACGAAAAATTTAGGATCCTTGAGTTTCATCTGATGCAATCCAAATTAATTATTATGCAGTAATGATATTATGCATCTTGGTTATGGGATGAGATTAGGTTTAGGGGGAGGGAGGGTTTAGAGGTATTTTCTAGTTTTTAGTTAGCTCTTAGTTTTTAGGTTTGAGCTTTGTTTTTAGTTTTATTATATATATTTGTCAACTGTATTATGGTGATTTATTGTTGTTTATTGTTTGTTTCTCATTGATCGCTCCCAGCCCGGGGCTCAACTGCCAACGGTCGGGCTGTGCGGGCTGCTGGGGTTTGCCTGGCGACGGCAGCCTGTGTTCTGTGCTCGGGCAGTGGAGCAGGCAGGCCTGGTCACGGATGGCGGTCTCTCCCCGCGATGCGGCCGTTACCTCAGAAGACTACACAAAAGAGTCTGGAAAACAACCACCTGAAGAAACACACAAAGATCAGCGTATACAGAGCCGTTGTCGTACCCATGCTCCTGTTCGGCTCCGAATCATGGGTCCTCTACCGGCATCACCTACGGCTCCTAGAACATTTCCATCAGCGCTGTCTCCGCTCCATCCTCAACATTCATTGGAATGACTTCATCACCAACATCGAAGTACTCGAGCTGGCAGAGTCTGCAAGCATTGAATCCTTGCTGCTGAAGACCCAACTGTGCTGGGTGGGTCACATCTCCAGAATGGAGGACCATCGCCTTCCCAAGATCGTGTTCTATGGCGAGCTCTCCACTGGCCTCCAAGACAGAGATGCACCAAAGAAGAGGTACAAGGACTGCTTAAAGAAATCTCTTGGTGCCTGCCACATTGACCACCGCCAGTGGGCTGATATCGCCTCCAACCGTGCATCTTGGCACCTCACAGTTCGGCAGGCAGCAACCTCCTTTGAAGAAGACCGCAGAGCCCACCTCACTGACAAAAGACAAAGGAGGAAAAACCCAACACCCAACCCCAACCAACCAATTTTCCTTTGCAACCACTGCAACCATGCCTGCCTGTCCCGCATCGGACTTGTCAGTCACCAACGAGCCTTCAGCAGACGTGGACATACCCCTCCATAAATCTTCGTCCATGAAGCCAAGCCAAAGAATTGTTTGTTTATTATGATATATAAATATGTTGATTAAATGAAATATTCAAAAAAAGTTTGAACATTCTGAAGCCCACCGCCCTGTTCCTCCCCCTCCCCATCAGCCCGCCACCAGCCCCCCCAAGGATAGATAGTGGTGATTAGTGGGGGATTATTTAAGGTGGCTTGTGATTAGAAAGAAAATGTTTGAAATTCACTGCTATAGATTAATACTTGTAGTAGATTTTCCCATGCTGTTTTATAAATTGTGCACGTGTTTTATTCCCGCTACAATTTTCCCATGCTCTTCCATTAATTGTGGTGTATTAGTAAAAGTGACATTTGATAGCAAACCCTTGTGTCCAGACTCATCTCTCTCGATCCTGACACGTTCTCAACACAACAATGCCAGTGGAGGGACCTGACGGAAGGCTTCCGGGAGACCACCAGGTCCCCTCCCCCATGATAGATGATGGTGATACTTGTGAGCCCCGCAGCAACATATTTACTGTCAGCATTATCATCTTCATTTCAACTTTGTAAACAAGACCGGGGGTAGATTTGTGAGCCATTTTTTGGGGAAAAAAGTGGTTCTAACACACTGTCAAATACGATATGTTATATGTGATACTGGACTCCAATGCCAATACTGTTGTGTTACACGTCCCGCCTCTTTTGCCCCTGGAATGCTGGCTCGCTGTGTAAAAAGACACACGGCGTTATGCTGACTTTGCTTGTTTTAGAGTAAACGACCAAAGCCGGCTTAAGGCTGAGACTTCCTTTACATTAATATCGTGGGATTTCTGTGCAAAAATCTTGAGTTGATGAACAGTTTAGCATGCTTCTATGAGATCACTGCTCATTCTTCCAAACAGCATAGAATATCGACCTAATCTACGCAAACACTCTTCATGCAGCAAACACAACATCGCATGAACCGATCAAGTGAATCTGATTTGCTGCATGTTTTTCCCTCTGTTGAAGTTAGGAAGCCCAAAACTGCATCCAATAGTCTGCAGGCAGTTTTATAATAGCATTTTTGATATGAAAGATTTTTATTAAGGCCATAAGACACAGGAGCAGAAATAGGCTATTCAGCCCCTTGAGTCTGCCCCACCATTTAATCATGAGCCGATCCATTTTCCCACACAGCCCCACTTCTCGGCCATCTCCCCATAACCTTTGATGCCCTGGCTAATCAAGAACCTATCAAGCTCTGCATTAAATGCCAGCATTCCAGCAACAGAATGTATCTGTTGCAGGGTCGGGAAGCAATCATCTCCGATCCCCAATTCTTCTCGATAGCTTGTTTAGCTGTTTCAACCCTGGATTTCCTTTATGCTTATGAAACAGCCAGGTTGTCACACAATTGTTGGTGACAGAGTTGTCAGTAGCTTTCTTAAAATATCCAGTAGTTTTTTTCTTAATTAACAGAGGTTAAATTGGTTTGCTGCTGTGGTGGGATTTGAAGTCTTATCACTGGATGAATATTGCAGGAATGAGGATTACTATCTCAGTAATAAAACCATTTTGTGTGCACTTCCTTTGGTTGGTCATGTTCTTCATGTTGTCTCGCTTGCACCATTAGTCTGATTCATTCCTCTTGGATAAAATGTAACTGTTTCTGACATGCTGTTGTGTTGGACTTGTTTTTCTGTTTGGATTCTGGGGGTCCGTGTTTGAATCAAATGGAATTGAACCGACTATTATCATGTCAACTGAGATAGAACCATGGAACATTACAGCGCAGAATCAGGCCTTTCGGCCCATCTGGCCAAATTATTATTTTGCCTACTCCCAGCAACCTGCATGCAGCCCATATCCCACCATATCTCTCCCTTCCATGTTGTTATCCAAATGTTTCTTAGATGTCAAAACTGAACCCACATTCCCCCCTTTTTCCACTGAGGTTCGGTGAGATATAAACCAGAGGACATGAGTTAAGGGTGAAAGAGGAAAAGTTTAGGGGGAACATGAATGGGAACTTCTGTACACAGAGAGTAGTGGGAGCATGGAATGAGCTGCCAGGTGAAGTGGTGAATTTTAACATTTAAAGAAAATGTGGACGGATACTTGGGCAGGTGAAGTATGGAGTGATGTAGACTGGGTAACAGCAATGTTGCTGCTAGTGTAGCCTTGAGTAGAGTGAGCAGCAAAGTTTCAGCACTTCCCTGCAGTGTTCAACCCACCAGTCTGACTGCCATCGGCTCTGTATAGGCTTTCCAAAGGCCTGTTAAAGGAGCCGACATTGATCTGTTTTAAAATCCCGCAAACTCGGTGTTTGGCCCAAGTTGGCTGCACCCACGATCGGCAGTGGCCTCGAGGGTCTGCCGACACCAGGGAAGCGGAGGCCATCCCAATTTGAGAAGAAGCAGAGGAGACGGTCCATGGGATGGAGACCACGACAGTGGACCAGCAAGGGGGGTCTGAGGCTGAAGAAGACACAGGAGGCGGGCTGTTGGCAACTCGAGGCGAGGAACCCACACAGGCTGCAGACTGCTGGAGGCTTCCTGATTTTGTCAGAGGTGTGCATCTGGAGCTTGGGTTGTTGATGGTTTGGACTGAAGACTGTGTGGCTGCAGACGGCTGCAGGAACACTGGAGGTGAAGTGATGGACATTCAGTGACCTGGGGGGCTGGGTGGGGGGGGGGGGGCTCTCTTTTGTTTCTCTTTTTCTGGCTGTAAAGAGCGCTGGCAATTTTTTTCTGATAACGAATCTTTGCCTGTCTTACGGTAGACTAAAGGAAATTTCATGTAATATCACAATTCCTGTTTTATTACATGACAATAAAATAATCTTGAGTCCAGTTGAACCCAGCTTTTGCTCGACACAGCCACGAGCACCACTGTCCTTATCAGGTCTTCAGTCACCTTTGTTAAATTCCCCACCAATAAGCACTTCTCTTCATGAAGTCATTGAACATTCTGGTCTTAATTTATACTATTATGGATGGTGCGCCTTATGGACCTGTGTGGCTGCAGAAGGCAAGGATTTCAGGGCATCTATACTTATGCACATGACATAAGTTCTCATATATATCATATTGTATATCACATTCAACGTTCCTTTTATGGCCATGTAATAATACATTAAAATGTGATATACTTTAACTGTTGTTTGCTATAAGGCAGACAAAGAATCACCATTAGTATTTGCCCAGCATCCCTTACAGTACAACAGAAAGGGAAGAAAAAGAGAGCCCCTTCAGAGACACTGAGTGTTTGTGGATTTGCCTCCAGCGCTCCCGCAACCTCTGTCGCCACATAGATTCCTGCTTGATTCATCAATGTCCAAAAATGTCCTTTGCAATATTTCTTATTTTCAAAATGCACTAATAATATAGTTTCTTTCTCTTTATTTGACATGTATGTTTTTTTAAATTTTACATTTAGACACACAGCACAGTAACAGGCCATTTTGGCCCTTGAGTCCAGGCTGCCCAATTTACACCCCATTAACATGCACCCCTGGTGCGTTTCGAACAGTGGGAGGAAGCCGGAGACCCCAGGGAAAACCCACGCAGACACAGGGAGAACGTACAATCTCCTTACAGACAACGCGGGATTCGAACCCTTGTCTGGTCCTGATTTAGGGCACTATAAAGGTATTAACTGCTATGCCAATGTATTATGTGAACTAATTATAATTTTGTTAATTTCCAGAATGCATATCTGGAAAGAGTCAATTAATTCAGAAAGTATCAAAGGACGTTAGATCATTCTGTTTAAATGATGCTATATAAATGCAAATTATTTCTTTTAGAACTAATAAAAGGGGCAGAGGTCCACATAACGCCAAACCTGTGCAGCAGTCAACAGTGATACATGTCTGTGTGGTATGAAACTAATTAATGCTTTCTTTAATTTATCCTATCTGGTGTGTTGCTGTGGCAGGAAAATTATCTCAATATACTTGTCATCCATTCATATTCTCTGATTTCCCTCTGCCACTGTTTGTTGGCAGAAAGGATCACTGGAATCAGCCTCCCACTTCCCGCCATCAACATGATCTAGCGGGATTGTTATCTGATGAGGGCATTCAAAATCACTGAAGACCCCTTCCGCCCCACTCACAGTGTCTTTCAGCTGCTCCTGTCATGAAAGAGATACAGGAGTATGAGAGCCAGCACCACCAGGCTGAGGAACAGTTTTTTCCCACGGAACTGCTCGCACTAACCATCCGAGACTCTCACAGTTACGAAAGATAAAATATTTGTATGTATGAATATTTGTTCTAAATATGTATTGTTTGTATGGTGCGTTATGTCTAGTTGTGTGTGTGCATGTTTTATACCGAGGATTGGAGAATATGTTTTGCCAGATTGTACTTGTGCAAACTTGACTTGAGAAGCATTTGCCTGACTTAGTAATAAATACAAATAGGGGGTCGTAAGATGTTATCACCAGAGCAAGGCCCATACTCACGGTTGAGGAAGAAGAGTGACAACATAGCAAGAGCGGCCATGGGCAGGAAGGGGAAGAGTTTGCCCTCATGCTCTATAGAGAAAAGGTTGGGAGCCTCCGCTGCCCTAGGTACCCCACTGATCACTTGCCTCAGTGCCAATGCTCATTCCAGCCATGATTTTCTTTCCCTTCCACAATGAGGGTGGGAAGTGAATACCTAGACTCAACGTTCTTGTATCTGGCTGACAGCTCAGTTATGGCTTGGCAGCAATGGTCTCCTCCCCCCAATAGCAGGAATCTATCTCCAATGGAGAAGAATACAGCACAGAGCGAGAACAGAGCTGCCCTCATTCAGATTGAATGGGCATTGATGGTACAGGCTGTGAATACTTTGAATGAATGAAAGGGTGAAATTGTCAATATATATAATTATCACTGCACAGAATAATACTGATATCTCCACACAGTCCTGGACGCCTCACCTACCAGGGCTCCTATAAAAGCCTCCTCAAGTGACAAATGAGGCATTTAATTTGTTTCATGTCACTGCAGGTGTCAGAGCAGTGGGACTTCTTAAATTTCATCATCCTCTCCGAAGTTAAATATAGAATCACTCAGCCTCAAGGCAAACACTTGACCTATCATATTTATTCTAGCTGTATGAACGAGAACAAAAGATCATAACATCTAGGAGCAGGACTCAGCTGTCTGCCCTGTCGAGCCTGCTCCACTCTTCCTTGAGATCATGGCTGATGTCGCTGTGGACTCAGCTCTACTTACCCGCCTGTTCCCTCCGACCAAACCTTATGGGGATACTGGAAGGTAAGTGGGACTAACTGAAGGTCTCCCAAAATTGTTCCTGGGCAAATCAATGCAGTGCTTACAGTGCAGTGCTGAGTTTCTATTGGTTATTCCCACAAAGTTCCATCCTAACTCCAACAATGGAGCAGCAGATCTATTGTTTTCTCCAGAAGTCATTGCGGATTGACTCCGGAATATGGGAGGCAGGTGGAGCCCCTGATGGACCTCAGCCCCTTCACTGTTCGCTGAGGTTAATGTCGCAAAAAGAATCAATACGCTGTGGTCTATTTTGGGCTACGATGGATAAAAGGCAGAGGAATTGGGCAATGCTGCTCAGGCATTCTACGTAATCCAATGTATTGTTCCAACACAGTTCCACTCTACCCATTCTTGACGCAGCACAGTTGAGGCAACAAATTGTCGTAAAGATGCCTAATGATTAAAGGGAGCCTGAAAGAGAAAGGGAGGTCCGTACAAAGTGAAGGGAGGAAAGTTTAGGGGAGATATCAGAGGTACGTTTTTCACACCGAGAGTGAAAAATGGAATGCTGTGCCAGGGGTGGGTGAAACATTATGGACATTTAAGAGACTCTTAGTCAAGCACATGGATGAAAGAAAAATGAAGTAGGAAGGACTTAGTTTCATTTTGGTAGGATTAGATAGGTCGACACCACATCGAGGGGTGAAGAGCCTGCACTGTACAGTGTATGTTTTATGAAAGCTCTGCAGATTAACTCGTTTGATGTAGCCTATTGAACAAAATCTTAGAGAGCAATATGGGTTACTGCAAAGGTTGTCTTTAAACCTCTTCCCCTTTCTATCTTGCCTGAGCTAAGAACCTCCAGCAGACACCCAGCAAGTATGCCTTGGCTAGAACCTAGAACATTACAGCACAGTACAGGCCCGTATTGCTGTGTCAATCTATGGAAACTTTCTCCACAACTTAATTGTTCCCTCCCTCATACCCACAACCTTCTATTTTTCTTACATCCATGGGCCTATTTGAGAGCTTCCAAATGTCTGTATTCTACCAACCTCCACCACCACCACTCTATATTAAAAAAAAATTACCTCTGACATCTCCCCTAAACTTTCCGCCACTCACCTTAAACAGATGTCCTCTGGCATTTGTGTCTGTCGCCCCAGGAAAAAGGTGCTGGAACTTCACCCTAGCAAGGCCCTTCATAATCTTAGCTACTTCTATTAAATAGCCTCTCATCATTTGTCCCTCTAAAGAGCAAAGTCATCCTTGCTTCAGAAGATAGCAACATCTTGGTATATCTTTGCTGCACTCTCTCCAAAGCTTCAATACCTTTCTTATATTGAGGCAACCAGAACTGCTGGAGACAGAGAGACCTAAGTGCTAAGTTTTTCAATATGGCATGAACTTAGATAATGACAAATGGTGCAAAAAATTGAGTCATACTTTTATATATATTCAATATTTAGCAGTGGTCATTGCCCGTGGGAAGAAGCTGTACCACATCCTGGTGGTTCTAACTGATACTTCTGCATGTCTTTTCCGACAGGAATATCTGGCTTCAGGAGGGGCAGGGATGGCAGCTTAATGTTCCGGGCTTCTGTCGCTTCAGATGTGATAGAACGGTATGTGCGCGGGGGTGGTGGTGAATGAAAAGGGGAGGAGCAGCATTGCTCATCTGTTTGACATTTAACTCCACCAACCCCTCAAAACTGAGCAGCAAACTCCAATACTTGGGGTTTGACACCCCACCGTGTAATTGGATCATTGATTTCCTCACCTCCAGACCACAATCAGTGAAGATTGATAAAAACTTCTCCTCCATAATCTCCATCAGAACCGGAGCACCACGGGGCTGTGTTCTTAGTCCCCTGCTCTATTCACTTTCTCTTAAGACTGAGTAACTTGTCACAACAATTACACCATTTACAAATTTTCTGACGATACCATGGTAGTGGGTTGTATAAAGGAAGGGGATGAGTCAGCGTACAGGATAAAGATTGAAAATATGGATGAGTGGTGCACTAATAACAACCTTGCACTCTATCTCACCAAAACTAAGGAGCTGATTGTTGACTTCAGGAAAGGGAAGCCAAAGGTGGGCAATCCAGTGATCATTGGGGGATCAGAGGTGGAGAGGGTGAGCAGATTTAAGTTCTTGGGAGTCACTATCCTGGCCCCAACACACCAAAGGCATTATTAAGAAAGCACAACGACACCTCTAGTTCCTCATGAGTTTGCGGAAGTTTGGTAGGACACCAGAAACCCTGTGGTGTGTGCAAAGTGTGCTGACTGGCTGCATCACGGACTGGTATGTGAACACTAATAACCCTGAGTGTAAATCCCTCCAAAATGTAGTGGATACAACTCAGGATGTCACATGCAAAACTCTTCCCCTCATTGAGTACATCTACAGTGAACATTATCATTGGAGGGGAGCAGCAATCATCAATGATCCACACCACCCAGCACACGCTCTGTTCTCATTGCTGTCATCAGGAAAGAGGTATAGGTGCCACATGTCTCACACCACCAGGTTCAGGAACCACTGTTACCCCTCCACTATCAAACTCCTCAATGACAAACTCAATCAGAGAATTATTTAAGGTCTCTTATTTATTTTCTTTTGTTCTCTCTGTATTGCACAGTCAGTTTGTTTACATTTGTTGTCTATTTAGAGTTGTTTGTTTCTTTACATATTTCCATGTGTACAGTTTATTTTTTCCCACTCCCAATTAGTGAAAATTCTGCTATGCCTTCAAGAAAAAGGAATCTCAGGGTTGTGAGATGTCATGTATGTACCCTCACAATAAATTTGAAATCTGGAACATATCACAGCTGTGCTCAGACAAGACTGACCAGAAGGCTCGTCTACTGAAGCTATCTGGGTAGAGCTGAGGAATGGGAAAGGTATGACCACACTCATGGGGTTGAATTATAGACCACCCAATAGTCAATGAGAAAAGGAGGAGCAATATAGAGATAGCAGACAGCTGCAGTAAACATAAGGTTGTGATAGTAGGAGATTTTAATTTTCCACATATTGGCTGGGACTCCCATACTGTAAAAGGGCTGGATGGCTTGGAGTTTGTTACATGTTCATGAAAGTTTCCTAAATCAATATATCGAGGTACTGTAGCCGCACGCTACACGAAAGAACAATCCTCACAAGAGTGGTCAGGTTAAGCTCTGCTTTATTAGGGCTCAAGCCCAACTTTTATATCATTCCAGTTCCCACAGTTTGCCCTGATTACTGATGTCACATTCTGCATGACAAAGGCAGGTTTTCCCACGCCCGGGTACACCCTTGCATGACAATACCTTCTTCCCCGCGCACTACCCCAGTCTTTGGCTGTACTGCGGAGCCAGTCCCATTTTAGGGTTGCTGGCCCTTTAGGCTGCTTTAGCCATTCGTCTGTCATTTCACTGGCAGTGATCATATTGCCATTAGTTTCAAGTTAATTATGGAGGACAGATCTGGGCCTTAGGTTGAGATTCTAAACTGGAGAAAGGCTAATTTTGAAGAAATGAGAAAGGATCTAGAATGTGTGAATTGGAATAAGTTGTTTTTGAGCAAGGATGTGTGAGAAAAGTGAAGAACTTTCAAAGGTGAAATTTTGAGAGTACGGAGTTTCTAGGTTCCTGTCAGGATTTAAGGCATGGTTGGCTGGCATAAGGAACCCTGGTTTTCAAGAGATATTGAGGATCTGTTTCAGAAGAAGAGAGAGGTGTATAGCAGGTATAGCCAACGTGGATCAAATGAACTTTTGAGGAGTATTAAAAAATGCAGGAAAAACCTCAAGAAAGAAATCAGGAAGCTATTAGAAAACGTGAGGTTGCTTTGGCAGATGATGTGAAGGAAAATCTTAAGGGTTTCTACAGGTATATTAAGAGCAAAAGGATAGTAAGGGACTAAATTGGTCCCCATCACGATCAGAGTGGTTGGCTTTGTGTATGGAGCCAAATGAGATGGGGGAGATCTTAACTGTTTTCTTTTTATCCATATTCATTCAGGAAATGGGCACAGAGTTGTGGAAAGTAAGGAAAACAAGCAGTGAGGACATGGAACCTATATAGATTAAAGAAGAGGAAGTACTTGCTGTCTTAAAGCAAATAAGGATGGATAGATCCCCAGGGCCGGTCAAGATATTCCCTTCGACCTTGAGGAAGGCTAGAGTGTAAATTTAAAGGGCTCTGGCAGAAATATTTAAAATGTCATGTGTGAGGTGCTGGAGGATGGAAGGTAGCTCACGTTGTTCTGTTGTTTAAAAAGGGCTCCAGAGTAACCCTGGAAATGATAGGCTGGTGAGTCTGACATCAGTTGTAGGTAAATTATTGGAAGGTGTTCTGAGAGACTGGATATAAAATTATTGGGATAGCCATAAATAATTAGAGATAGTCAACCTGGCTTTGAGCGTGGTAGGCAGAGTCAGCGTGAGAAGAAACCTAATCGGGGGGCATTCAAGAACTCACTCTGAAGGTGGAGGCCATACCTGTCATGGACCTTTTCTGTCCACTGTGCTGTCACACTTCCCCTTCCCTCCGGTGTTTCAGACAAACACGCGTGCTTATAGCACGTGGAGATGAAACTATGTGATTCATTTTGGTGACACCCCTTCTGATGGCTTCACTTGGTGTGGTCCACAATTCCCTAGTGATGCTAGAGCTGCGGGTGGGTAGGGAGTGCACAACAATTCATTAGGGGAAGCATGACCTGTGAATGCCCTCCATGATGCCAAGCCTGGTGGTAGAACATGTTTAACCAATCTTGTTTTTTGAGGAGGTTACCAAGAAAGTTGGTAAAGGAAAGGCTGTGGATGTTGTCTACATGGACGTTGACAAGGTTCCACATGGGAGGTTAGTCAGGAATGTTCAGGTACTATGTATTCATGGTGAAAGTAATGAATTGGATTCATCAGTGGGCGGACAGGAGAAGCAAGCGTGTAGTGGTGGATGAATGTTTCTCAGACTGGAGGCCTGTGGCTAGTGATGTGCCTCAGGGATCGGACCTGGGACCATTGTTGTTCGTCATTTATATGAATGATCTGGATGATAATTATGTAAATTGGATCAGCAAGTTTGTAGTTGACACTAAAATTGGAAGCATTGTGGACAATGAAGAAGGTTTCCAAAGCTTCTTGACCAGCTGTAAAAATGGGCTGAAAAATGGCAGATGGAATTTAATGCAGACAAGTGTGAGGTGATGCATTTTGGAAGGACAAAACAAGAAAGGACATACACAGTGAACGGTAGGACACTGAGGAGTGAGGTAGAACAGAGGGGTCTTGGAATGCAGATATATTATTCACTGAAAGTGGCGTCATAGATGCATAGTATTGTAAAGAGAGCTTTTAGCATATTGGCCTTCATAAATTAAAGTATTAAGTTTAGGGGAGTTGGGATGTTTTGACAAAGTTGTGTAAGACATTGGTGAGGCCAAATTTGGTGAATATGTGCAGTTTTTGTCACCTAACTACAGGAAAGATATCAATAAGTTATAAAGTCTGCAGAGAAGATTTACTAAGATGCTGCCTGGACTTTAGGATCTGAGTTTCAGGGAAAGATTAAACAGGTTAGGCCTTTATTCCCTGGAGTGTAGAAGAATGAGGGGAAATTTGATAGATGTGTTTAAAATTATGAGGGGATAGACAGAGCTCTTTGCACTGACAGTAGGTAAGATACAAACCAGATGACATAGGTTAAAAGTTAAAGGGGAATAGTTTTGGTGGCAAATGAGGGGAAACTTCTTCACTCAGAGAGTTGTGGGAGTGTGGAACAAGCTGCCAGGTGAGGTGGTGAATGCGGGCCCTATTTTAATTTTTAAGAACAATTTGGACAGCTACATGGATGGGAGAGGTATGTTTTGGGTTATTGGGACTAGGCAAAATAAATGGTTGGGTGCAGACAAGAAGGGCAGAAGGGGCCTTTTTCTATGCTGGTGTTCTGTGGGAGGGGTCTTCCCTGATTTTGCACTCCCTCTTCAGAAATGATCATGGTAGATCACATGATGGGGGGAGGAAGACTCCAATGATCCTATCTGCCACTCATATAGTCCTTTGGATTGACCGCCGATCCGCTGCACCACAGCAAATATACCTGATGGCCCGGATGCTCTCGATGGAGCACCTGTAGAAAGTTGACGGAATGGTGGCTGGTCATCTTGCGCGCCTTCACCTCCCATGACCGGAATGTACCAAATGACCAGAAGGCAGATTTTGTGATGGCAAAGATCTCAGGAAGAAGTTGAGGCGGATCATTCCTTGGCACCTTCCAGCACATTTGGTGATGCACAACCTTTTCACCTTGGCATTCGCACACCATGTCGTGCAATATTTGGTCCTGAAGATGTTTTGGAACCTTTTCCTTTCATAAAGCATTTAATTATCCACCATCATTTGCAACAGGATGGTAGAGGAATGCAGACATTCAATAAGGTTCATTGCTTGTGAGATCTTATCATTCTGTCTATTAGGTCATGCACTTTTTGTTTAGCACTGATATAAGTCCTGTGTTACAAGTGTTCATTTCGTCCTGACCTCTCCCCTGAAACCCTTGTTAAACATCCAAGTGGAAGCTCACCTCACATCACTATTTCCCCCCAAAGGGTCTAAAAATTGGATTGTCCTCAGCAAGCACAAGGGAAGTTGTACGCAAAAGAATGTTCTAAATTTGTACCATCTCTCTGAGGCGGCATCTGTGCAAAGAGAAATTTCTATTTCTGATTTACTTCATGGTGGTGAGCCATTTGGGTGGAGTGCTGGATTATTGGCTCCATTTGGAGAACCACCACCAAGAGCAAAAAGGAAAATGTCTGGGATGAAAAGGATTTGCATAGAACCTCAGCAGAGTTGAGCATTTCCTCTTGTCGAGCACCAGAAGGTTTGAGGCTATTTGGCAAAAATGAAATCAGCTGTGGGAGGGAGCTTTTTGTCTCTGATAGTGTAAGTGTTTGACAAGGAAATTATGTCACTGTCCTGAATAAACATGCACTTCTGCCTCTGTTTAGCCCAAAGCTCAGATTCAGGCAGTGTTTACAAAATGCTTATGATGAGTTGTTACAGC
Organism: Narcine bancroftii; assembly: GCF_036971445.1. NCBI lineage: Eukaryota > Metazoa > Chordata > Chondrichthyes > Torpediniformes > Narcinidae > Narcine > Narcine bancroftii. Next base: position 22,396,714 of record NC_091472.1, read on the forward strand.
TTAGTGTATGTCCTACGGACAAAGCTGCATGCCTGTGAAGCAGCTATTGCAATGTATTCAAGAAAGCTTTCCTGCTCCTGAAGATTGTCTGTGTCAGTGCATTGATATCACGTAGTAATATCCATTAAAACTCAAATCGATGGAAATCACTGTCCAATTATTTTTTTAATTAACTAATTTTTCTGCAAAGCTAGCATTTATTGTCCATCCTTAATTGCCCTTGAGAAGGTGGCAATGCAGACCTTCTGGTGAAGGCCAGTACTGACTTGATTGCCCAGCTTTCAGTGGATGTGCATGTCCCTTGAATTAGATCCTGTTTATTGCACAGGGATCATTCAGCCCAGCTTGTTTGGGCTGGTGTTATTCATGCAGGTGGTATTGCTTCATTTAATTCTACACTGTATCCTTCCTCTTCTTTCTGCCTCAATCACTTCTCAACCTACTAATCAAATAAGTAATTGTTATTTACCTTCAATGTGCTGTGTGAAAAAATATCATCGTTAGAAACCATTGGCACTGGCTCTATAGTAGGTACAACCACAAAATATGTTTGGGCAGATATATCAGGAGAATGGGCTGAGAAGGATATGGATCAAATACAGGCAAATGGGTCCAGCACAGAATGACAACTTGGTTGACATGGACAAGTCGGGCTGAATGGCCTGTTGTGTACCATGTGATTCTATGCATCTCAGAGCCATCTCAATAGTCCTCATTCCTCAGATTAATTCCCTGCAACCTATTTTCTCTCCGTTTATTAATACAGTGCTAATCTTCTTCCTTCTCACCTATTCTTTGGATCACTTACACTCCCTTCCACCTTGTCTTTGGGACATGGAGGAAACCAAGAAACTTGGTAGAAACTTGTGCTGTCACTGGGATAATGTGCAGATCCCACTCCCTAACTCCTGCTCTGATATCAAGCCTATTGAGGATCATGTCAGCTCTCACCAAGAGTCAGAGGCCAGTTGAATTTAATTCGCCCTGCCAGGTTGGGATGTTTCACACCGCGCGATTACCAGGAACAGACAAACTAAATTAGCTGGTTAACCCACATGGAATCAGTGCTGTGAAAGGGGCTGTCTTTCTCTCTCTGTCTCTCTTCTTCTGTCTGTCTGTCTGTCTGTCTATTTCTCTCTCTCTCTTTCCATCTCCCAGCATTTTGGATTTCAAAATTCCATTATTTTGCCATTGTTCATTGAAATAACTGAGGTCCACTCTTCAGCCAATTTCTGGTGAAAAGAAGTTCATCCTCAAATCGATGTTCATTTTATTTGTGGTCGCTTTGTATCAATGCCTCCGAGATTTCGACCCATGTCTGTCCCTCACAGCTGACACACAGGTAGAAATGTTACCTCCATTTCTGTTGCATCAAATTCCTTCCCAATGTTAAAGACCTCCCCTTTCTTCAAATGCCCCACTTGTTCAGCTTTCCTGATGGAACGACTCCAGTCATTTTATTGTAATGCGTTAATCAATATCGCACCTGCTGCTGTTGTTCCACCACACTGTGCTTATTAATGTTTCAACATCTGATTTTCTCCGACCATCTGGGAATTATTAATTTTTCACTGAGATTACAGAGATAATTACTCCAATAATGAAGCCTCAGCCTCCCTGGGAATGTGGGGTCACAATTGGTTAGGCTGAAGGGAAAAATAGGCAGCTGTGAGTTGCTTACAACCTAAAGAAATTCTGTGCTGAAATCCCTTCTGGATGGTATTGTACACTACATCACAATGTTTGGACACGGGAGCTGGCAAAGGATGTGACAAACGGCATTTTTGCTTACTGACTGATCTCTACCTTTTGTCAAATTTTCTATTTCGATCAACAGAGAGAGAAAAAAATGTGGTTTTCTTTGGGTCAAAGAAGTCGTTTGCTTCTTCTTGTTTATGGCCTAGAATTGCCACCCTATCATCCTCCCAAAAGCGTATAAATACTCATCTGAGCAGCCTATAAAAGTTCTGAACAGAATGGTGTGGGAAATGTGCCATCACTTCAACTGTGGCATTGACCACTGTTCTAGGTAATGTCCGCATCGGCCAGAATGTCCTGTCTTAGTCACAGAAAACAGGGACGGTACATTCCGATTTCATTGCAATGAGAGGCGTGGTGGGGTGGGGAGTGGGGGGGAGTGATGTGGAGAATGTTAGGAAGGTCCAAGCAGCGACAGGCCTGAACTCAAATTACACAAGGATCTTAATCTTAATGTACATGCACGGGTAGGGGGAGGGGTGTCAATATGGGGATAGGGCTTACATAAACAAACAAGTCCATACGCATCAGATGTCCTTTTTAATTGTTCTTTTTAAGCATGCACCACTATAGCTCCCCTCCCTTTATGAGTTCTCCAGCGTTGGCCTGGACTCACCACCTGAAGGGGAGCTAGGGTTCGTTCCATGGGGAAAAGTGAGAGAGAGATTCTCCATGTGGTGGCCTTCCTACTGCCGCCAGCTGGAGGGGCTAGCTCATGTCTGCCCAACCTAGGAAAGGTGATCGAGAGCCAATCTCAAGATGTGTGCTCACCTGTGGGTGGGCTAGGCCTTCATTGGCAGGTGATGTTACTTCCAACTCGGCTCTGGCCGAAACGGTTATGTGACTCCCCTCATTACAGTGTGTGTGGAGGGGGTGGTGGGTGGGAGAGGGATGATTGGAGGGCAGACAATTAAGTGTAGGAGTGTTCAAGCTGAACCCTTCCTCAGCTCTGGCCAAGCTTGGGTTCACCCACATTCTTCATGATCCACAGATTGACAGGTTAATTGGCCAATTTAAATTGAACCTAGTGTGCAGATGAATATAGAAATGGAAAAGGTGGGGATAGAATTGAAGGTGGGATTAGTATAGGAACAGTTTAGCAATCAGGTGCCTGATAATAAGCATGGAGAATGAGGTGTAGGGCCTGGTTTCCTGCTGTATGATGTTATGATTGTGTGAGTCCATGACTCTGCAATGGTGGACACCTCCCCCATTGGTTATCTGGCCTACATGGAGGCCTACCTTAACAAGCATGAATGTGGTCTGAATCCTCCGGTCAATGGTATAGTCCATAATCAGAGGAATTGTGAACACAGTTACATTTAAATGTAATTTAAAAAATTTAGGCGTACAGCACGGTAATAGGCCCTTTTAGCCCATGAGTACGTGCTGTCTAATTACACCCAATTGGCCTACAACACCTGGTGCATTTTAGAGGGTAAACACACGTAGACATGGGGAGAAGGGGCAAACCCCTTACAGACAGCACAGGAGTCATTCAAGTTGGACTTGAGTGGCACATCCTTTCTGTCTGGGAGGGACTTGGTGATGGTGAGGTGCAAGGATGTATAGGGGGTTCAGGAAGGCAGGGGATGTGACATGGTGGCACTGCTGTAAACACCAGAGCTTAAGTCTAAACCCTAACTATATATAGCAATGGGGTCAAAATATTAAGTGAAGGATGTTTACATCAATACCTCTCACAATCGTTCAAATGACCACTCACACAATAAATATGTCATGAGAGAACATGGGCACCTGTGGTTTAGTGAGTGTGCGCTGTGCCAAGCTGCTCAGTTTAGTTTACCATTGCAACCAGTACAATTATTTATCTGGTTCCAAAAAAAAGTGAAATCTTCAGTTTGCAATCACAAAGCTAAATATTTTAAAGGTGTTTTCAAAAATAATCAGTTGTAATCAGTTGGGTGACACAGCTGATATTTAAGAATTGTATTTTCAGTTGGTTGCCAATTTGCCAAACTTCCACAGTGGTTTACACACACACACACACACACACACACACACACACACACAAATCGACATGTAAATATATAAAGTATATCATATATAATCTAATCGGAGTGCTATGCAGTGATGAAAACCTGGTGATCCACCATTATACCATTTTGTAGTCATGCGGACTTGATAACTCAAATGATGAATTCCCATTTTAGCTACAAGCTGCAAATAATTGTGCACATCCTGTCACTTGACTATAGCAGGTGTGAAAATTATAAGATATAATTAATTTAATCATCCACAAATTGACCCATTTGTACTCAGGTTGCTGAAGTGGATTCCAGACCATAGAAGAGTAACATACTGTCTCCTCAAGAAAGGTCAGGCCTACGTTAGCAATGACGATCTTGTCACGAGCAACTGTGAGCAGGTTCCATGGTGTTGTGAGTTTGGCAAGCTCTGGAGGGTGAGGGATGGGTAGCATCAAGTGATGCACAATGCCTTGTGGGTCAGGGGATGCAGCGCCAGATTGGGGGGGTGGTAGAATGTGCCATTTCTCTCAGAGTATTTTGGGAGTGTGTGGTATGGAGATTCAGGAGGAGGGGAGTGCAAAGAGAGAGCCAGCAGAGCACAGCATACTCCAATTCTCATTGCACAAGAACCTCCACACGTACACACTGGTCTATCTGAAGTTCACCTCCAAAAGCCATCTAATTTAAAATTTTTCACACAGCCCAATTTCTGAGCATAGGATCCACCAAATGAAAGGAAGATAGTCGAGGCATCAATGAGCTTTATTTTCACTCTTAAATATTGGGAACATCTATCAAGGAAACGTATGGATTGGTTGCACAATGGTAAATAGCTTTCTCAACAGGAATCAACACAGACTCAGGAGTTAAAGAGCTTGCCTGATCTACTTCCCTAAGAAGTCAGCTATCCCGCTGTTCCTGCACTTCCAAGAGGTCATTAACTTTAATTGATGTGTAATAGCACAATGCCATTACAGTGCCAGTGACCCAAGTTCATAGAATATAGAACATAGAACATTACTACACAGTAGAACCCCTTCACCCCACTATGCTGTGTTCACCCCTATATAAGGACAAAGCAGAAGGCTAAGTACAGGGTTAACGGTCGGTACTTAAGATTGTGGATGAACAGAGGGATCTTGAGATTCAAATCCATACATCCCTCAAGGTCACCACACAGGTTGATAGGATAGTTAAGAAGGCCTATGGGATGCTGGGCTTCATTAATGGGGGATTGAATTCAGGAGTAGAGAGGTCATGTTGCAGCTCTACAAATTTCTGTTGAGACCACACTTACTGTGTTCAGTTGTAGTCACCTCATTATGGGAAGGATATGGAAGCTATGGAGAGGGTACAGAGGATGTTGCCTGGATTAGAAAACAAGTCTGATGAGGAAAGGTTAGCAGAGCTGCAACTTTTCTCTTTGGACCATAGAAAGATGAGAGGAGACTTGATAGAGGTCTACAAGATTATGAGAGGCATAGATAGGGTGGACAACCAGCACCTGTTTCCCAGGGCAGGAATGGAAAACACCAGAGAACAAGTTAAGGGAGGGAAGTTTAGGGGAGACATCAGAGTTAAGTTTTTTAACACAGAGAGTTGTGGGTGCCTGGAACGTCTTGCCGGGGATCGTGGTGGAGATTGAAACACTGGGGATATTTAAGAAACTCTTAGGCAGACACATGGATGAAAGAAAAATAGAGGGTTACAGAGTAGGGAGGGACTAGTACTTTTTTTAGGAAGGAATATATGGGTCAGATCAACATTGAGGGCTGAAATGCCTGCATTGTACTGCATTTTCTAGATCGATAATGTCTCCCTTAAACTCCCCTCCTTTCAATTTTAACAGAAGTCCTCTGGTGTTGGCTAAGGCACTGACTGCCTATCTTAACTATGTCCCTCACAATCTTGTAGACCTCTATTAAGTCACTTCAAAAAGTCCCAGCTCTATTAACCTTGCCTCATGACACATATTTTCCAATCGAGGCAACATCCTGGTAAATCTCCTCTGCACCCTCTCCATAGCTTCTCCATCTTTTCTGTAAAAAAGTAATCAGAACTGAACACAATATTCTAAGTGTGGCCTCACCAGAGATTCATAGAGCTGCAACATTACAACATGACTCCTAAACTCAATCCATTTTGAATCTGGAGGCTCAGAAGAATGGATCTGATTCCGCAATCTGCCTCGATGCTGTTTGTTGTTCTAAGAAGGTCATGTGGTTTTGCAACCAGAGAGAGAGAGAGAGAGAGAGAGAGAGAGAGAGAGAGAGGATATTGGAGGCTGTAATAACAAGATGGCAGATTGTTTAAACCCCATTTTGAAGATGGGTTGTGAGTTCTGAGTTCACCCTGTTGAAAACCCTTGTGGTCGTTAAAAGAGGAAATGGATGGCTAGAGTGTTTCACCTGAAATAAGGATAAGTTTCTTCAACAAGACACTGATGTGGCCGATTGGAGGGAATCAGTTTATGTGTCTCTAATGAGCAACAAATCTCTCTCTGAAACCAACAAGAACCTTCTGAGCGGAAACCATTTACCTTTCAAGCACCAGAAACTCATGAAAATTCATAAATGTTAATTCTGTGCACAGTATAAGAATTGCCTGATACCGGTGAACTTGGAGGAGGGAGAAGTGAGATTGGACTGTGAATCAAAGAACTTTTCTAAACTTATACACACATTGCATGCACATTCATTTAGAATTCAAAATGGGTTAAGTTAAGTTAATAGGTATAAGTTAAAGTTTGATCCTGTTTTTATGTTTAAAGAAAATTAAAAACTACTTTTGTTTAAGTACCCATTTGTCTTGTTGAATTTCTATTGCTGCTGGGTTTTGGGGTCCTCTGGGCCTGTAAAACCATTGTCTTATGAGATGTTAACCAAGTCTTCCATTGAACACTCCATTTAAAAATCAGAGGAATTATGAATATACATTGATAATCCGTCATTAGTCCAATTGACTTGGGGAAGTGAGAGGTGGGTTCCATAGGTGAGGTTAGAGCAGTTGCCCTTGACATCAAGACAATAGTTGACCGAGCGTGGCAGGATGAACCCTTGGTTAAACTGAAGTCAATAGGAAAAAGAGTTCAACTGCTGAATCTTGCCTTATGCAAAGGGAAGCAGTTGTTGTCAAAGATCCATCGGCACCCATGAGCTCCTTTCTGAGTCTCTCATCATTGTTGTTCAGTCTCTAATTTCTCCAACTCCCTCCTCAATTAACTCCCTCAATATGTATCCTGTGTGGCTGTAGCTAGTAAGAACATCAGTGCATCTGTACTTATGACCATGACCATAAAATCATTGACCTGCATGATGTGGGCATCTTTACCAGAAGGACTGCAGCAATTCAAGTAGGTAGTTCATCCCCACATTCTCATGGGGAATTAGGGATGGGAAAATATTTTGTCCCATTCTTCCCTGTTGACTGCTATTTTCCTTGGATTGATTAGCTGAATTTTGCCTCCGTATTGTGAGCACATGACAACGATACAAGGATAATTGATTCCCAAATTAGAATGAGTTCTCACTTGGAAAGAATCTTTGAAATGGTGGTATTTGCACACAAATTATTGCTCATCTTCTTCTCTGTGGTGGAATGTCCAGGCCTGGCTGTTGAATGCAGCTGGGTGAGTTGTTACATTGCAGTGTGGTGAGAATGTTCTCTCCTCTCCTTAGGGATTCAGCTCTGAGATCCATCGTAGAACATGATCTGGACATGAATGATTATGGCGGGTCACGTCCGAATAAATGCAGGGTTAGCTGAAACAACTAGTTACCTCTTCAATTTGCTAATGCTGGGAGGGTAAAAAAGCACAGTCCTGGAACAACTCAGTAGGTCAAACAGTGCACTTTACATAGCAAGGATAAAGATACAGAACCAATGTATGTATCTCGCCATCCATTTCCTCTTGTAAGGCCCTCCCCTCCACCAATTTGTTCAGGCACCTACTGTACCCCCCCCCCACCATTTTGTTCTGATTCCTGCCTACATTTTGCTCACACCTTGATGAAGGGCTCAAGCCTGAAATGTTGGTTATGTACCTTTTTCTTTGCTCTACATGGTGACCTGCTGGGATTCTTCAGTATTGTGTTTTTACTTCAATCATGGTGTTTGCAGACCAAAGTCTTTTACTCTTGCAACGGTTTCAGTGGATCATTGCAGATTGGTGCCAATTAGGTGTGTGTGTGTGTGTGTGTGTGTGTGTGTGTGTGCGTGCGTGCGCGCGGCAGAACAACTGCTCATTGGGAGAGAGGTGGAGGGAGACTGTTCGATAGCTACAGTGCAGAATGAATGGGAAAATGACAGAAGAAACATCCCAGTGTAAAAGTGTCCAGAGGTTTCTTTCCTCAGGCGGATGCAGCGTGGGAGCATAGTTAGTGCAGTGGTTAGTAGAATGTTATTACAGCAGTACTCTCCTGGGTTCGAATCAACATGATAAGTTTGTACGTTCTCCCTGTGACCGGTGTGTGTTTTCTCTGGGGGCTCTGGTTTCCTCCCACCCTCTAAAATGCATGAAGTTGTAAGGTTAATTGGGTGTAACTGGACGGCATGTGTTTCGTGGGCCAAAATTGGCTTCTACTGAGCTGTATAGTTTTATAAAAAGTGGAATATATGAATTATAGTCAGGAATGCTTTTTACCTCATTTCCCCACACTCGCTTAATGGCATCAGCTTGAAGTTGAAAACAGCTCCAACCCACTTGCCCCCATCCCCACTGCCCCTGAGTATTCACTCCTCAGGGACCCCCAACATGACCTAAATTGTGTGGTAAATAATTCCCAGCCAAGGTATCTGCCCTCACTCTCATGAAGGTTACCATGAACGTCTGTGGCTGCGGTGACTTTTGGAATTTTGCTCTTACTAATGGTGTGGAAATTCTAACTCGGTCCTTTGGGTAAGAGTGGCCTTCTAGGATAGGTCATTCAGCACCTGTCAATACTGGTGCAGGATGACATACTCAACAGCTGAGGGTGTATCTGTGGGAAGAGATATTAACTCTTGTTTTTATTCCCACAGATACACCCAGATTTTTAATGTTTTTTGGGAGTTTTCAGGCCTGGTTCTCTTGAATGCCAGCTAACATTCCATAGATATAATGGACATCGGTAGTTGATGCAAGTACAGTTAAAGGAATTTGAACAAAGTTGTCAAAGCTTTTGAAAAGTTTTGGAGGATACTGAAAGAAAACCCATCTTCAGGAGGTCACAAGGTATTAGAGCAGAAGTAGGCCCATTGACCCATTGCAGTGAACTGAGATTCATTGGTGGTGTGTTGTACATGGCTAGCTCTGGCTCCACTCCCATCTACCCTGGTTTCCCGCCTAAACCCTGAGCCCCTCTGAAGACCACTGGAAGACCAAAAATGAGGTCCTAGTGAGGTACCAACTCGCACTATGTCACCAACAGCCAGGAGGGCCATCGATGACTACCTACTGGATCTGTAGACTCTTGCCAAGAAGTGCAAGTATGAAGCAGCTACGGACCATATTCGTGAATAAGAACAGGTCCAGGACACTCTAGACGCGGGGGTCCACTCGAGGAACATGAGGCAGCGACTGGTCGAGTTGGGTAAGAAGGACCTGGCTAGCCACGTTAACTGGCCAAATTGTTAGAACAGGTCAAGCTCGAGAATGACGACCTCGAAGCTAGTGAACTCACTCACCAAGGTGACCCCTTCCAAGGACCTGCTGCTCCCTTTACCCCAGCCCTAATGGCTGCCATTTCCCATGCTAGTAAGCCCTCCTGCACTAGGGAATGCTTTTTCCGCAGCAAGGCCCAGCATCTCTGATCACGTTGCCCGGCTGTGGCATGAAAGGACATTGGGTGAGGGTTTGCCATGTGAGGAAAAGCCCGGGGAAGCTCGCGGCCTGCATTGCTCCCGGATCCGATTCCAGCCCCAAGCCCTAAATTCACCTGATCCCATTTGCTGTGTTACACTCTGATGGACGGGCGCGAAAAGGCTAGGTGGCCATCTTGCCGCAACTCAAATTCAAATTCAGCTCCATTATCATCAGAGGAGTAAGGAGGGTGGCCATCTTGATGCACCATGAGGTCTATGCCATCTTACCCATGCAGAGAAATCCAGGACAGTACGGGCCACTCAAGTGAGAAGTATGGAGTCTCCGGGGTTCAAGCCTTAATGGTCCTAGATCAGGAAGGACCTCACCAGCTGAGCAACTTCGTGGTGACTGTGAAGGTAAACAGACATTCTACTAAATGTCTAATCGACACAGGGTCTATCAAAAGCTTCATAGACACAGACTGTGCAAGAATACAATCTAAAGGAGTATCCTTCCAATTATTGCATATTCCTTGCGTCTAATTCACATTCTAGATGTGTTCAATAACATTGCATAGTCCATTTGTCGTTCAAAGGGGGGTATTTTGTATGATACACCTGTATGTGCTTGTATGCTCTGTTGCTGTTGGGTCTGGACTTCCTGTGTCACATTAAAAGTGTCATCTCCCCCCCTGTAACAGTTTGGAACCGAGGGTCCCTAAAATCAGAACCCATGCTGAATGTCGACCTACCCACCTCTCTTCCCGAATCTGTCCTCGGACTGCAAACCTATTGCTACCAAGAGCAGGAGGTACAGCACAGCGGACCAAAATTTCATAGTCTGAGACATAACATCTGCTCAATGAAGGTATCATTGAACCTAGCACTAGCCCGTGGAGAAAGCAAGTGGTGGTGGTAAAAGGGGAAAACAATTCCAGGCTAGTATTGACTATTGCCAAACTATTAATTTATACACACCTAGACAGATACCCCCTCCCTCGAATTTCGGACATGGTGAATAATATTGTGCAGTATCAGGTCTATTTGACGAATGACCTGAAAGCTGCTTATCACCAGCTGCCAATACATTCCAAGGACTGTCCATTTACTGCATTTGAGGCTAACTGTTGCTCTATCAATTCTGGTGGGACCCTTTTGGTATCACTAACAGGGATTTTATCTTCCAGAGGCAGATTGACAGAATGGTGGGCAAGTATGGGTTGAAGACGACCTTCACCTACCTCGATAATGTCACCACTGTGGCCATACCTTGGAAGACCATGACGCTAACCTCCAGAGCTTTCTCCACATAGTGAAAGCCCTGAACCTCATTTATAACTCTAGCAAGTGTGTGTTCAGGACTAAACATCTGGCTATCCTTGGCTACGTAGTGGAGAATGGCATAATTGGCCCTGATCCCGATAGGATGTGACCCCTGTTAGTGCTCCCTGCTCCCAGGACCACAAAGTCTTTGAGGAGATGCCTGGGGTTTTTCTTATATTACACCCAATGGATCCCTCAATATGCTGATAAGGTTCATTCTCTCTTAAAAGCCACTAATTTGCCCCTCTCGTCTGAAGTCCAAATGGCATTTAACTACCTCTGAAATCACCATGAACGCACTGGACGAGAATGTACCTTTCCAAGTGGAAAGCAAAGCTTGGGACATAGCCCAGGCCGCTACCCTCAACCAGGTGGGCAGGCATGTTGCATTCTTTTCTCGGACAATGCAAGGCCACAAGTTCAGGAACCTATTTGTGGAAAAGGAGGCTCAAGCCATTGTAGAAGCTGTGAGGCACTGGAGACACTACCTGGCTGGAAGGAAATTTACGTTCCTCACTGACCAGCGCTCGGTCGTTTTCATGTTTAGTAATGTCAAGAGGGGGAAAATTAAGAATTACCAGGTTTCTAGCTGGAGGATCGAGCTCTCCACCTACAATTATGACATTGCCCATTGGCCAGGAGCCCTTAACGACCCTCCAGATGCCTTATCCAGAGGAAGCTGAGCCTCTGCACACACCAGCCAATTGCAGTCTCTACATAATGAGCTCTGGCATCCAGGGGTCACCTGAATGGCTCATTTTGTCAAGGCACGCAATCTGCCCTACTCCATGAAAGATGTCAGGGAAATGACCAGGTCTTGCCAGGACTGTATGGAGTGCAAGCCACATTTCTACCGCCTCGTAAAGGCGCACCTTATCAGTCATCCAGGCCTTTCGAATGGCCCAGTGTCGATTTTAAGGGACCTCTCCCCTCCATGAATGGGAACCCTTTCTTCCTATCTGTCATTTATGAGTACTCTTGCTTCCTGTTCACCATTCCGTGTCCAGGCACATCCACTTCATCAGTCATAAAGGCCTTAGATTCCATTTTCACCCTGTTCGGGTATCCCGGCTATATACATAGCGACCGGGGCTCATCCTTTATGAGTGATGAGCTGCATCAGTACGTGCTGGTGCAGGGCATTGCATCCAGCAGGACTACTAGCTACAACCTCAGGGAGAACAGGCAGGTTGGAAAGGAGAATGCCATGGTCTGGAAGGCTGTCAAACTGGCTCTGAAGTCAAGAGGCCTTCCAGGCTCATGCTTGCAGGAAGTCCTCCCTATGGCACTCCATTCAATCCAGTCACTACTATGTACAGTGACCAACACTTCTCCTCACAAGCTCCTATTCAATTTCAAGAGCATCGGGAACTACACTCCAAACCTGGCTCATCACTCCTGGTCCAGTCCTTCTTAAGAAGCATGTGAGGAGAAGCAAGAATGACCCCCTGGTGGAAAGGGTGAAACTGCTCCACACCAATCCCACATAGGCCTATGTGGAGTACCTGAATGACAGGGAGGACACTGTCTCTATCGGGGACCTGGCATCAGCTAGAACAGATGGTCTGTTGCCTCAAGTGCCCTGCGAGCCACAGAGGTCATTCTCGCCACCCCCAGTCAGGGCCTCAGAGGATTCAGTTCAGGAGTAAAGTGATCCCCCTCCACTGTAGAGCAGGAGACCCAGCCGGCCTCTCCTCCCTGACAAGGGGACCAAGAGACTCAAGGTGCCCAAGGCCCTCCAATGCTTAGGCTCTCCACCAGGATCTCCAGACCCCCAGACCACTTAAATTTGTAAATAATGGTATATTTTTTGAAGTTTGTTCTGAATCAATGTCATCCACAGACCCTAAATTCTGCAGGAAGTGATGAATGCAGTGAACTGAGATTCACTGGTTGTGTTTTATACTGATGACTGGCTCCGCCCCCATCTACCCATATATAACTCTGGTTTCCCGTTTAAACCCTGAGCCCCTCTGAAGACCGCTGTAAGACCCTACCCCCAGTTATAAGCTAATATAAGCGTATGTTCTCACTCCAGTCGTGAGAGCTTCTATTCACGCTGCACCCATTGAGTCTGCTCCGCTATTCGAATCATGAGCTGATCCATCCTCCCACTTAGCCCCACTTCCCATCTTTCCCCCCGTAACCCTCAATGCCCTGGCTAATCAAATACCTGTCAATATTTGCCCAGCGACCTCACTTCCACAGCTGCCTGTGGCAATGAGTTTCATAAACTCACAACCCTCTGACTAAAGAAATGTTTCTGCATCTGTTTTAAATTGACGGACTTTTAACCTGAAGTTGTGCCCCCTTGTCCTAGAATCCCCTACTCTGGGAAACATCCTTGCCACCTCTACTCTGTCCAAGGCCTTTCAGCATTCAAAATGCCTCCATGAGGCACCCTTTCATCTTTCTGTACCCCAATGAATACAGTCCAAGAGTCAACAAATATTCCTCATATGCTAACACTTTTATTGCTAGTATTTTTTGAATAAACGTCTCTGAAATCCTTTCCAACTTCAGCACATCTTTTCTGAAATAAGATGACCAAAACTGTACACAGTACTCCAAGTGAGGTCTCACCAGTGCTTTATATACATTACATCCCTGCTCTTATATCCTAATCAATGGAGTATGTAGATCTGCAGATAATTGACAAAAGAAATCAAAGAATTTTGTTCTTTTCTTTTTCTCCTTTGGCTTGGCTTCGCGGACGAAGATTTATGGAGGGGTATGTCCACGTCTGCTGCAGGCTCGTTGGTGACTGACAAATCCGATGCAAGACAGGCAGGCACGGTTGCAGCAGTTGCAGGGGTTGGGTGTTGGGTTTTTCCTCCTTTGTCTTTTGTCAGTGAGGTGTGCTCTGTGATCTTCTTCAAAGGAGGTTGCTGCCCGCTGAACTGTGAGGCGCCAAGATGCACGGTTGGAGGCGATATCAGTCCACTGGCGGTGGTCAATGTGGCCGGCACCAAGAGATTTCTTTAAGCAGTCCTTGTACCTCTGTCTCGGTGGCCAGTGGAGAGCTCGCCATAGAACACGATCTTGGGAAGGTGATGGTCCTCCATTCTGGAGACGTGATCCACCCAGCGCAGTTGGGTCTTCAGCAGCATGGATTCGATGCTTGCGGGCATTCACAGCAAGTCATAATCACCTATGATGGTATGATCTGATTGAATAGTAACTTATAATAAAGATTTGGATAAATACTTCAAAAGGTTATGAGGAAAGAACAGGACACTGAGACGATTCAACAACTGGAAACATACAGGAGACTGCAGAGGCTGGATTCTCAATCTGTTGGAGAAATTCAGTGGGTCAGACAGGATCAGTAGGAGAATAGGAATGGTTGGTGTTCAAAGCAGAAGCCATGGGGCCGCTGACCCACCCTGCCTTCTTTCTACTTGCTCCTGTACTGCATTTACCCAGTCTTGAAGTAGGGCTTAGGCTCTAACCATTGTCTCTTCATTTTCTCCTGTTGATTCTGCCTGACCCTCCAGTACCTGGCACGGGTACAATGGGTCGAAAGGTCCCCCTTTTACTGACAGATTGGAGCTCAGAGGCTAAAGTTGCTCGCACTGTGGGTGCATGAGAGAAATGACTTGCAGTGCATTGACTCCTGATGACTGTCTCAGTGGTAAACTCAATGCCAGCAGAAAAGTATCGACCAGCAACAGGTAATCTCTCAGTTCAAGAGTGTTGGGAATGAGAGAATTCCTCTCCCTTGAAACTGCATGGCACCCTAATATATAGCAGAGAGAGGAATGGCAAAAATGTACAATATTATTGCAAATATCTGGGAGAAATGCTTTCGGCTTTCAGGAACCATTTCACTGAATTTTATTTAATTATTACGTAAATGCTGATATGGAGCATTTTATTTTTTTGACAGAGAGTAAATTGTTCAGGCGCCAGTTTAATCTTTGTTAATTATAGTGGGATTAATAAAATTCTACTAATTGTCAAAGTGAGGAAGTTTCCTGGAGAACATTTTTACAAAAGGCACATTTAGAGTGCATGCTATGTTTTATAGGCTGACGAATGAACGAACAGTGGTTGTACAATGTCCAGACAAGGACTATAATTCTTGATTTTTACATTATGCAAAGAATGCCTAATAATCAACGGTACACTGCTCTTTTGGTGAGATTTACTTTAACGAAAGTTAAATTGTTCCCACCCGCGCGCTTAGAGATGCGTAGTGTCATTCATATTGAGAAAAATCAGACTAATTACAAAATGATATGATATCACTGACTCAACATGGTATAATTCCTGTTCCTTTCTCTCAAGGCTAATAATTGAGCACTAATGAATTTTAATAAGTCTCTTGCCCTGGGACCTGGCTATCACTGATATGTGTCACAGAATGTAAATTAACGCAGACGGTCTCTGCCAAAGCAAAGAAATAAAAACCTATTTCTGTCAGACTTGTGCTTCCTGCTCAGATCTTGTCTGTGAGTTCCATGTACAGGACTGCCTAGTGATATGAGCAAGCGAAGGATTGCTGGGGACTCTCAGCAGGCCTGAACCTTTATCGAGACTGAAATGGAAGAGGTGAAATTCCGGGTGTCTGATTCCGTCATGGGAAGTCGTGATTTGAGACAAAGCTTATCATAGTCAAATTTAGTGCAGGGCTCAGGAGGGCTCATGTGATATGTTTGTGGAGCTGGTGGGACTCACTTGAAATGGCCTGTCCTGGACTTTGCCAAATGAATTTTCCAGCGCATGTCTGCTGGGGTGAGGCCTTGCCCTCGGGTCTCTCGTCATCCCCTGTTGTGATGGATGGTGCTGCAAAGTGTGACAATCCTTATCTGGCTATCAAAGGGATGATTAGATAGCTTGACTGTTCAAAGTTCATTGCCCGAGCATAAACGTGTCCTCACATGCAACTGTGAGGTTCTTTTGCCGCAGGCCAGGCAGAATTTCTACTTATCGGCAGTGCAAATTGTATTCAAGAGAAAGATACACACACACTATAGAGAAATGTAAGCAAGGAAAGAAATGTCAATAAATTGTCTATGCAAATACAGAAAAATATTCAGTAATAAATAATGTGCAAAGTAAGGATGCTTGAGTGAATCTCTGGTTGAGTTTGATGTTGAGGAGTCTGATGGTGGAAGGGTAGCAGCTGTTTCTAGACCTGCTGGTGTGAGTCTGTGTCATCTAGACCTCTTTCCTGAGGGCAGCAGCCAGGACGCATGTCCTGGGTGGTGTGGATCCTTGACGATTGCTGCTGCTCTCCGACGGCAGCGTTCCATATAGATTTTCTCCACAGTGGGGAGAGTTTTGCCTATGATGTACTAGGGTGGGTCCACTACCTTTTTCAGATTCCCCCAATGATCACTGGATCATACTCCTCTGGTACTTTCCCTTCCTAAAGTCCACAATCAGCTCCTTGGTTTTGGTGACAGTGAGTGAGATGTTGTTGCTAGTGCGCCACTCAGCCTCACGCCAGCAGGCTGACTCATCGCCCCTTTTTTATGCAGCCCACTACTCTTGTATCACCAGCAAATTTGTGAAGGGTGTTGTTGTCATGCCGAGCCACGCAGTCGGAGGCATAAGGCAAGTTGAGCAGCGGGGTCTGAGTATGCAGCCCGGTGGCCTCGGGTTTTGAAAGAGATGGTGGCAGGAGATGCTCTCGCTAATCCGCACTGATTGGGGTCTGGAGGTGAGGAAATCCAGGATCTAACTGCAGAGTGGGGTGTCGAGGCCCAGGTCTTGCAGATTGCTGATCAGTTTTCAGGGGATGATGGTGTTGTATGACGGACTGAAGTCAATGAAGAGCATCCTAATGTATGCACCTTGATTGTCCAGGTATTCCAAGGCTTAGTGTAGAGCTGCCATCTGCCCATAGACACATTGCTGCTGTTGGTAAATTGAAATTGATCCAGATCTGTCAATGAAGACTGGAGATCTCAATAGATCAATGGATTTTTCTGTGGAAACTACCCTACTTCTGGCTGAAGAGGTTGTCATTTTTATCCTCTTTATGATCTTTAAGTGAGTTTTGCTATTTTCTTTTTAAAGAATAAATTATCATTGCTTTTGGTTTTACCAGGATCTTGTTGTGAACCCCACTCTGCATCCAATTCACTGTGCGACACAATTGAGAAAAGGCGCGCTGCAGTTGGAAAGGGTTTGGAGAAGATTTGCTAGAATAATGCCAGGAATGAGAGTCAGTATATGTGAAATGATTGTGGGCTCTTGGACTCTACTTGCTGGATACAGAAGGATGAGTGGGGTGGTGGGGCGGGGGATTTCATAGAGGCATTTCAAATGCTGAAAGACCTGGACAGAGCAGATGTGGCAAGGACGTTTTCCATGTTAAGGGACTCTAGGTCATAATTTCAGGATAAAAGGGCGTCAATTTCAAACAGATTTCATTAGTCAGAGGGCCGTGAGTCTGTGGCACTTGTTGCCACAGGCGGCTGTGGAAGCGAGGTCGCTGGGTGCATTTAAGGCAGAGATTGAAAGATATTTGATTAAGTTATGGGGAGAAAGCTGGGGAGTGGGGCTGAGGGGGAGGATGGATCAGCTCATGATTGGAAAGGCGGAGTAGACTTGACGGGCCAATGGACCTACTTCTGCTCCTATATCTTGTGATGTTGTGATAATGTTGTCTACGCTCACTCTGATTAAAGAAAAATCTCACAGCAATAAATAAATCATTCGAAGTCCGTTTCACACAGGGATTTGGTGTTGCTGAATGATTGGTGGATGTGACCAGCTTTAGGAAAGGATTTGGCCTCGAAAGTGATCAGTCTGGGAACTTCTCTGATGAGTGGCCTATTATCTACTGCCACTGTAGCACAGGTGAAGAATATTCCAATTGGTTGTCTGTGTCACTGCAGGACAGTTACCATGAAGCAAATGCTTTATCTGCTTCTTTCTAGTCTGAGGCTAAGACTACCATTGCATCTCATGACGAGTCTGACCCTCATCACGAGAGCAACCTCCACCTGTTCTTGTTAATAATTATGATTAATTTTGTAAACCTCCTGCAGAGCACAATGTAACAAATGGCTGCGTTTTTTTGGTTGCTACTCCCCCCCCCCCCCCAAGATATCAAGTTTGTTCAAAACTATGTAGATTTAAGAGGAAATACTTGCAGTGGGTTTGAAGTGGGAAATGTAACAACATCGAGAAATACCATAACAGACTATATTTTGATGAGACGTTCCAGCCTGAAATATTGACCATTCATTTCCTCCCACTTGAGTTGTTCGACACACTAAGATCCTCCAGCAGGTTATTTATCTTTTCCTTCAGATTCCAGCCCCTGCAATTGGTTGTGTGTCCTCAAAGCACGCATTCATCCAGCTTAATGATTCTGTAACAGCCTGTGGCTCCACCAACTTTCTTTGGGTGAATGTAGTGGACAACATCTGGCCAAGGGGATGTCTCTCTCTCTCACTAATCTCATTGAACAATCAAGCTGCCTGTCCTCACCACTTGCACTTGTCTGGTGCCACTTGCCAAAGGTCAAGGTCAATGTCATTGGAATGACCTTCCCACGACAGTGCTTTGACACCCTGTTAAGTCACACCCTCAGTTCATCAAAGTTGTCAAGGGAACTGGAATGCTCCTATAAATATCTCCAACACAGAATAAAAGACATTAAAATATATTTAAATAAATGATACCACTAAATGCAGTTTAAAAACTACGAACTAAGTGATATTTTTTAAGAAGGTTGAAGATGGCTTTATTTTGAAAAAAAAAGCACTAAAAATTTAATACATTTAACAATAGATGGGCATAACCTAATTAGTGATGGATGTTGGTGCTTAATTAATTGTGTGTGTGTGTGTGTGTGTGTGTGTGTGTGTGTGTGTGTGTGTGTGTGCATGTGCGTGTGTATCTATCGATGCATCATGTGTCATGTGTGTATGTGAGTGTGTGTGTCTGTCCATGTGAGTGTGTGTCTGCCAGTGTGTGTTCATCAATGTGTGTGTGTCTGTGTTTTTGTGTGTTTTTGTGTGTATGTGTGTGTGTGTGCATGTGCGTGTGTATCTATCGATGCGTCGTGTGTCATGTGTGTATGTGAGTGTGTGTGTCTGTCCATGTGAGTGTGTGTGTGTCTGTCAATGTGTGTGTCTGTCAATGTGAGTGTGTGTGTGTGTCTGTCAATGTGTGAGTCTGTCGATATGTGTGTGTGTTCATCAATGTATGTGTGTGTGTCTGTCAGTGTGTGTTCATCAATGTGTGTGTGTGTGTGTGTGTGTGTGTGTGTGTGTCTGTTGATGTGTATGTGTGTGTCTGTCAGTCGATGTGTGTGTATGCTTCTCTGAGTGTCTGTCCGTGTATGTCTCTGTGTGAGCCCATATCTATGTATCTGTGTGTGGTGCCTGGAAATGATTCCATTTGTCAGTGCTGCTCTTCTGACTGTAGGAGGTTCCAAAAGGGTTCTTTACTGGTGCCTATCTCCAATATTTATCCATGAAACAATACTCTCATTGGATTGTTATAGGAACTCAAGGGAGGAAGAGGGGAATCAGTTTCTCCAGCCTCTTCAATTCCATGCCTTTCCCGTTTATCATTACATTGTTTTGGTTTCCAAAATGTGATGGTGCAGATTTAAAATTAACTATTTACTCAGCATCAAGTCTGAAGAGATCAAAATTTCCATGCCCCTCTGCTCTGTTTTCTAGTTACTCCTGAAAGGTTGACTTTACATTTTTGAAGACTTCAGATTCCAAGAAATGCACCTTAATTATTGCAATATCTTGCAATCTAAGTATAATCTAAGTCAGGGCTTCCCAAGCATTTTAGCTCACAGAACCCTTTTGGGGAGCACTTGGAAATCACGGAACCCCATAGTTACAAACCAGAAGCTGACTGGAAATAGAATTGTGTCAACTTTCAGTTCAAGTGTGATTGAATCTAATTTAAATTAAATTATTTTTCTTAAACAGTAAGCAATCTGAGGCAGTGCTTGGAAAGTCCCATTTCTTCATAATTTGATTATTTTGTTTCAACTGAATATTAACCAAATTGCAAATACAATTATCACCGACCTCCCAGGCCCCAAATGTGCCCCATCACCAACCTTCCAGAAGTGAGTTTCCAACCCGTCCCCAGCCACCCACAGGCCGGATCTCCCAACGCCTCTGATGGGGGTATCCACCTCGGCCCCATCTTCCCACAGGTGGAGTTCCTGATGCCTCTGACATGGGTTTGCATCCTGGCCCCTGCTGCCCACAGGCCTGAGCTTCCAACACTTCCATGGTTAACCCCCATCCCCGTCAACCAGGTGTTGGAGCCACTATTGCCTCCGCCGGTGACCCCAACTACAAATATACCATAGGCACTCCCCCCACCATGCCTCTATTGATGCAGGTCCCGGTCCTGACCAACATTATTCTAGCACCCACGCCAATTCCATCATCAGGTCCCACACAAACTTCAGCAGGGGAGGGAGGGAGAGAGAGAGTGAGCAAGCAAGTGAGGAGAGAGAGAGAGTGAGTGAGTAAGAAGTGGAAGGGAGTGAGTGAGCAAGGGGGTGGGAGGGAGCGAGCAAGTGACCGAGGTAAGGGGATGCAGTTCAAATTTTTAAAATGGGCCAGCAAATGTCTATTTACCTTCACAGTCACTATAGAATTGCTAAGCTGCTGTGGTCTGTCCTGATCCAGAACCATCAAAGCTAAGACCCCGGAGACTCCATACTGCTTATTCGAGTGACCCCCACAGTCCTGGGTTGCTCTGCGTAGGTAAGATGGTGTTGACCTCGTGGTGTGGCAAGATGGCCACCCTCCTTCTTCCTCCTCTGATAATGGCACCATTTGAATTTGAGTCATGGCAAGATGGCCGCTGAGCCTTTTCATGCCATTTCCTCACTGCCATCTTCTGTTGCCATGTAGTGCAGTAAGTGGGCTTGGGTGAATTCGGGGCAGACGACTTGGGGCTGGAATTGTATCTGGGAGCATTGCAGGTCACGGACCTCTCCAGGCTTCCCCTCGCATCACAAACCCTCGCCAATGTCCTTTCTTGCCACAGCTGGAACACACTAAATCTTTAGCTGTGCAACAAGGTTGGGGATGCTGGTTCTTGTTGCAGAAAAAGCCCTCCCTAGCACAGGAGCACTTATAGCATGGGAAGCGGCAGCCAATAGGGCTGGGGTAGTGGGAGCAGCCGGTCGTTGGAAGGAGTCACCTGGGTGAGCGAGCTTGCTGGCTTCAAGGTCATCGTTTTTGAGCTTGGCCTGTTCCAACAATTTGGTCAGATCAACATGACTAGCCAGGTCCTTCTTACCCGACTCGAGCAGTCGCTACCTGTAAGGTAAAACATCATGAGATGGGAATGTGTAAGGAGTTACCCTGTACAGGGCTGTAACAAGATGTGAATGCATCCTTGTACTTACAAGATAAGAGAGACATTGATGGATTGAGAGGCAGGAAGCTAGCAGGGAAAGGATAGCAACAGTTTTAGTCATTGGACAAGTAATGATATGATGATGTTCTAAGCATGTATCCAAGGGTATAAAAAATCACCATTTTGCTGATAACGGCAGAATGCATTCTCCGACTAACATGGTTAGTTGCAAGTGTTACAATCCGGTAATAAAGAACAAAGAACCCTGATTTCGACTCAGTCTGGTGTTTGTCTCACTCATTCATGAACAAAGCAGACCTAACACTAGCCAGGTCCTTCTTACCCGACTCGAGCAGTCGCTACCTCATGTACCTTGAGCAGACCCCTGCATCTAGAAACAGACATGGCTCATAGCTGCTTCATACCTGCACTTCTTGGCAAGTGATCACAGAACCAGTAGGTAGCCATTGATGGTCTCTCCTGGCCATTGGCGATGTAAAGCAAATCGGTGCCTCTCTAAGACCTTGCTTTGTGACTTTGGTACCGAACCTTCAAAGCCTCGATGGCAGCACTATATGTAGAGCAGTCCCTGATTAATGCATACCCTTTTGTTCCTATCCTCAGAACGAATGCAGGCTTCCTGAGTTCATCGATGTGGAAGATGTCTCTGGTCCCATTAAGGTAGGCCTGGAAGCAGTCTAGCAAGTATGTGAACTCCTCAGACAAGTCGGGGGACAGAGTGTCCGTCAACACCATACCTGGCTTGGGTAGTGCTTCCGTCATTAGGAAATAAACTAATAAAATCGTAGAGCGAATTAAAGCTCTCATGACTGGAGGGAATGTGACAGAATATAGATATGTTTTTGGAAGATAAATTTGCGGCAAAATTTGTTAGTGTCGATCACATACAAACATTTTAAAACAGATCTTATTTAAAATACTGGAGCTTTGCTAATGTCAGGGCCTCTGAGCCTTTGCAAAAGCTTTGGAGAGTGCCCAAGAGACTTCACTAATGGATTGTTGTTTACAAAAAGGCAACAGATGAAAGAGCTTGTCGGAGTTGCAGACCGTCTTGAGGAGAACTTTCTGTTCTAAGAAGGTCATGTGGTTTTGCAAGCAGAGAGAGAGAGGGTGGGGGGAGAGAGAGAGAGAGAGATCAGTTCCACAGTGTTACAGTCAGCAACAGTAGCTTGGACTGGAACAGGAAAACCTCATTTGGAAGACGGGTTGTGAGTTCTTAGTTCAGCCTGTTCAAAACCCTTGTGGGTCATGCAAGAGGAGAGGACTGGCTATCTAATGTTTCACTTGCAATAAGAGAAACAAAAAGGCACTCTGTGATGACCTGAAAGAAAGAGGTTATCATCTGGAGAACCATGAGGGGGAAAGTTTCTTTGGCAAGTCTCTGAAGTGGGTGAGTGTCCATTGTACAACAAATCTCTCTCTGAAAACCAACAAGAGCCTTCCTGAGCAGTAACCATTTATCTTTCAAGCACTGAAGCCTGGTGAACTTTATAAATGCTATATTTTCTGCACAGTATAAGAATTGCCTGCAACCAGTGAACTTGGAGGAACGGGAAGTGAGATTGGACTGTGAATCAAAGAACTTTTCTGAACTTACACACACATTACATACACTTGCGCTTAGAATTAGAAGGGGGTCAAGTTAGGTCAAGTCAATAGTGATAAACTAAAATGTGCTTCTGTTTTCATGTTTAAAGATAATTAAAAGAAACCTTTGTTTAAATAACCATTTGTCTTTGTGAGAGGCTCAGGGTTAGGTGGGAATCCATTGTTATATATGGGTAGATGGAGGTGGAGTCAGCCATCAGTAAAACACACCACCAGTGAATTTAAGTTTACTGCACTTCGTGCCAAAATAAATCCTTCTCATTGGTTGAAAATGGTGTCTTGAGGCCTGACATCTGCACTGCTGTGTTTAGAAACTCAGGTGAAAAGTAATTGCAAGTTTTAGTTATTACTACCCATTTCTGCCATATTCTAGTAACAATATGAGTTGGAACAAGGTGAAAGAAAGAGATGTTTTGAATTAGAGAAGTTAAGACTTGTGATGGAGAGAAATGAAGCTCCAACTCCTGGAAAAACAGTTTTGGCTAGTCGAGAGGTTAATCTAGTTCCACCTTTCGATGAGATAGATATAGATACATATTTTCAGCTTTTTGAAAAAGATGCTCAGAGCTCATGCTGGCCAAAAGAAAATTGGCCTCTTATGCTCTAAAGTGTAATAAAGGGAAAAGCACAACTGGCATACTCTAATTTGACTTCAGAGCGAGCAAAAAATTGTGAGACTGATGCTTATATAGATGACTTGGTCACAAAAAGTGACACATGGGAAGAACATCTGATAGAATTGGACAAATTGTCTGCAAGATTACCCAAAGCAAACTTAACAGTCAATTTAACAAGAAGTAAATTTCGGGTAGGCTACTGTGATGTACTTAGCTCATGTAGTTGGTCATGGCAAAGTTGTGCATGCAATTTCTGAATATCTTATTCCCAATGGCGAGAAATCAGTGAGAAGGTTTTGAGGAATGACAGGATATTATAAGAAGTTTTGCAAGAATTTTGCAGAAATTGCTCTTCCTTTAACCAATCTCCTGAAGAAGGGGGAGAAATTTGTGTGGATAAAATCTTGTCAGAGAGCTGTAGAGAATTTAAAGGAGTTATTGTGCTGTAACCCTGTTTGAAAGCCTCCTGATTTTGACAGACCATTTTCTTTAGCAGTGGATGCCAGTGAGGTACAGTTTTGTCACACAAACACGATGATGAAATTGACCATCCAGTTTTCTACTTTTCAAACAATGGAGGAAGGAATTGTTGTCTCTAATACCCGCTCTGCAGAATTTTGATATGTATCTGGGTGCCACCCATGAACCAGTAATGATATTTACTGATCACAATCCTCTAGTGTTTTTGAATAAGATAAAGAATAAAAATAGAAGATTATTAAACTGGCAAGAATATAATCTTCAAATGAATCATCTCAAAGGTACACATTATGTCATAGCTTGTCTAGATGGTAATTTAAAGAAAAACTCATGATTGGAATTCATTGTTGTAACATGTAATATATTGTGTTATAGTGATTGTAAAGTTAGAAATCAGCTTAGTTAATGTGATGGGCCCAGAGGACCCCAAAACCCAGCAGAAATAGAAATTCACTAAGACAAATGGTTACTTAAACAAAAGTTATCTTTAATTTTCTTTAAACATAAGAACGGGATCAAACTATTAACTTAACCCCCCCCCCCCACCCCTTCTAATTCTAAGTCCACTTGTATGTGATGTGTATATAAGTTCAGAAAAGTTCTTTAATTCACAGTCCAAATGCAGTTCTCACTCCTCAAAGTTCACTGGTATCAGGCAATTCTTATACTATGCACAGAATTTAACATTTATGAATCTTCATCAGGCATTGGTGCTTGAAAGGTAAATGGTACTGCTCAGGAAGTCCTTGTCAGTTTTCAGAGAGAGATTTGTTGTTCGTTGGACACCAACTGATTCCTTCCAATCAGCCACTTCAGTGTCTTGCTGAAGAAACTTACCCCATCATGGGTTTTCCAGATGATAACCTCTTTCTTTCAGGTCACCACAGAGTTCCTTTCTGTTTCCCTAACTCAGGTGAAACATTATACAGCCAACCATCTCCTCTTCTATGGACCACAAGGGCTTTGACCAGGCTGAAATAAGAACTCACAACCCATCTTCAAAATGGGGTTTTTCCACAAGTTTGCCAGCTTGTCCTGTTCCAGCTGCTGCTGCTGAACTGTGTAGAACTGAATTCTCTCTCTCTCTCTCTCTCTCTCTCTCTCTCTCTCTCTCTCTCTTTCTCTCTCTCTCTCTCTTTCTCTCTCTCTCCCTCTCCCCCTCTCTCAGAGAAAACCACATGACCCTCTTAGAACAGTAAATTGCATTCAGACAGCATGTGGCACCAGTCCCAATCTTCTGAGTCCATTAATCTGTTGCTTTCCACAACAATAATCCACTAATCCCACAGCATGTCCAATTAACACCTACTTGTGAAGTCTCTAGAGGCATTTTTCAAAGTTCGTGCAAAGGTACTTGGAGATTGGACTGTCTGGCTTGAGCAGAGCTCTGGCATTTTAAATGAGATCTGTGTTGTGCAGTGTTTGTGTGTGTTTGTGATCCAACTAAAAAAGCCTTTCTCATTTTATCTCCTTTAACACATATCTATATACAATATAAAATATAATATAATCTGTCGCATAAAATGATTTTAACTCGAGAGTTAAAATTCCTTTGTAGGGGAAAGTGTTATGGATTGGGCTAATAAAATTATGATAAAATATGTCTTTAAAGAGTATAGATTGAGGGGATTTAGTTTAGGTATTAGTCGAGGTACAATTCACAAAAATCATGTTAGTGTAGCGGTTTCTACCAACTCTGAAACACACCACAGGACGTTGAGGGGTTTCAGTTGAACTGCTTTATTTGAACTTCGCACGTGTCCTTTAAGAGCTCTGCCCTGAGCAGGTGGTGATGTCATCATGTTGCCCGAGTCACGTGCTGTGGCTTGAGCCACGAGGCACTGATAGCCCCGATGGTACCATATTCCCGCGGCTGCCTCACCGGCGCAGCGATACAAGCGGTGGCCAGTTCGCCATGAGAGATGTGTGCCGCCACAGAAACTCCCCAGAACCGGCTTACACATCTCGCCACTTGGGCACCTGACCCTGATGTTTGGGTTGGGCTGTTAGCACTGTCTGGCTATGTTCCAAGTGTGCCACCTTGGGTCTATCAACCGTAAATAGCTCCTCCCTGCACCAAATGTCCAAGGTGAATGTCTTACCTGAGCATTTCAGGACTTTATAGGAGCCCTCATAAGGGTGTTGCAGGGGTGCAGGGTGTGTGCCTCCCTGGATAAAAACAGAGTCTGTTGTAGCCAGCTCCTTGGGGGTGTAAGTCAGGTGGCTGCTGTGGTGGGTCAGTGGACGGGGCGCAAATGAAGCGAGCTTGTCCCACAAGTCTGCCAGGACGGTCCGGTTCTTGATCACAGAGCCCATGCTTGGGCCAAAGAACTCTCCAGGCAGCGACAATGGTGCACCGTAGACCATCTCTGCGGCCGATACCTGTAGGTCTTCCTTTGGGGCTGTTCTGATGCTGATCAGGACCCAGGACAATTCGTCCATCCAGTTGGGACCAGTGAGGCGTGCCTTGAGAGCCGATTTGAGGTGCTGGGGGAAGTGAGTCTCCAGGAGGTTCACCAAAGGGCGGATGTGAACTGGGAGCCCCTGTCGCTTGTTATGTGCGCTGAGATGCCGAACCTGGCTATCCAGTAGGTGAGCAGAGTTCTGCTGCAGGACTCGGCAGAAGAGTCTTTTAGCAGGATGGCTTCCGGCCACCTCATCGTGCAGTCGTTCACAGCCAATATGTAGCAGGTGTCCCAATAAGTAGGGGGCCCAAAATATCAATATGAATGTGCTCAAACCTCTTGGCTGGGTGGTCGAATTGCTGCACTGGAGGTTTAACATGGTGCTGCAGTTCCTCACCATCTGGGCCACTTGCTTCTTGAGGCCATGTCACATGAAACATCTGCCACCAAGTACACTGAGACCTTGATAGAGGGGTGAGGCAAGTTGTGGACCATCCTGAAGGCCTGGGGCCTCCACTGCGGCAGGATTACCAGGCACAGCGAGCCGTTGGAGACAAAGAACTGTAGCGTGTCAGTGCTGTCCAGTAGCTTTAGATCCCCGAGGCCCGTTATGGCAGTGCAGAAGGTCTGCATTTCCTCATCCCCTTTCTGTGGCTGCGCTAGTTGGCTGGGGGACAGGTTGTAGATCGTGGGCCGTGAGAGCGCGTCAGCAATGACGTTGTCCTTCAATGCCTGTTGTTGAATATCGGTAGTGAATTCTGAAACGTAGGACAAGTTTCACTGCTGGTGCGCCAACCAGGGGTCTTTGGCCATGATGATGGCTTGAGTTAGAGGCTTGTGGTCAATGAACACTGTGAATGGCCTGCCCTCCAGGAAGTACCGAAAGTGCCTGATGGAAAGGTACAGGGCCAGGAGCTCCCTGTCAAAGGCGCTATACTTATGTTCAGGAGGGCCAAGGTGCTTGCTGAAGAATGCAAGTAGGTGCCACTGGCCATTCACCAATTCCTCTAGGATGCCTCCTGATGGCCGTAGCTGAAGCGTCCACTGAGAGTGCAGTGTGGGCATCGGGCCATGGGTGGGCCAGTAGGGTGGCACTCGCCAGGGCGTCTTTTGTTATGGCAAAGGCTGTTTCAGCCTCTTCCGTCCACTCTATGGTCTTATTTTTGGTGGTGATTAATGCGAACATGATACAAGCCACCCCCGGGATAAAATGGTGGTAGAAATTGACCATCCTGGTGAATTCTTGTAGACCCTTGAGTGTGTTGGGTTTTGGGAACTGGTGTAGGGCTGTGATCTTCATGGGTGCTGGGGCGGCCCCGTCCGTGGAGATGGTGTGGCCCAGGAAATCCAAGGACTCCTTGCCGAACTGGCATTTGGCCACGTTCAGAGTGAGGCTGAATTCTGCTAGGTGGATAAATAGTGCGTGGAGGTGGACTTTGTGTTCATTGTGATCCATTGAGGATATCATCAAGATAAATAAACACGTAATCCAGATCTCTGCTCATTGTGTCCATTAGCCATTGGAAAGTCTGGGCCACATTTTTAAGGTGAAAAGGCATCCATAGAAACTCAAATAGGCCAAAGAGGGTGATGATAGCAGGTTTCCCAATATCATTGAGGTGAACCAGAATTTGATGGTACCTCCATACCAGGTCACCTTTGATAAAATTTTGGCACCGTGCAAGTTGTGCAGTGTGGTTCTGTCATTTAACCACCGGAAGCCTTCGGGACCATGTGGAGGGGGGATTCCCAAGGACTATCCAACCTGCGGACGATCCCCAGATCTTGTAGTTGGGAGAATTCATCCTTCTCCAATTGTAGCTTCTAGGGGGGCAGCCACCTGACTTTGGCATGGGGGGGCCTGGATCGAGATATGGTGGCAGACACCATGTTGGGGCATGGCGGAGGTGAATTGAGGCTGCAGGATGGTGGGGAATTCATTAAGTATACGGGTATATTCGTCTTTGGGGGTGCTGATGGTAGCTATCCCCAAGTCGCATGTGCCTGTGGAATCGAGGTGGACAGTTTGAAAAGTGCGGACATGCACTAAATGTTTGTCTTTTATGTTGACCAACAAGCTGTGCGCCTGGAGGAAGTCAGCTCCCTGAAGCGCCGTGCCCACTGTATCCAGCATGAACTTCCAGTGAAATTTGTCTTTGCCAAGCTGAATCTGGATGCTGCGCATTTCGAAGTTTTTGATCATGGAACCATTGGCCACTCGTAGTGTGGGGCCTTATGCTTGTGTGTGGGTTTCAAGGGCGGTTGAGGGAAGCACACTCAGCCCAGCTCTGGTGTCCACCAGGAAACATCGGCTGCTGGTCTTGTCGATTACGTGCAGGAGGCTGTTAGTGTGACAAGTTGTCGCAGCCATCAACAACACCTGTCCGGGTCATTTCCCTGAAATGAACAGGGCTGCCTTCACTTGCGGGCTTGAGCCCCTCCAGCATTGATGATAGGAACACCAGGTGGTGTGGGGCTCTTCTGGTTTATGCTAAGGGGTGCATGCAGTTGGCTGGGTCCAGGGTAGGTGACCTGACTGAGGGCAGGCTCGTTTTCTTGTTTCGTCTTCCAGAGTTCATCCACGTAGGCTGCAACTCTCTGTGTATCTGAGAAGTCCTTGACAGCCAGCAGGAGTTGGATGTCTTCTGGCATCTGCTCGAGGAAGGCTTGCTCAAACATCAGGCAGGGTCTGTGGCCCTCTGCCAGTGTGAGCATCTCATCCATGAGTGGGGACGGGGTTCTGTTGCCCAGGCCATCCAGGCGCAGAAGCCTGGTGGTGCACTTTCAACAGGAGAGGCTGAAGGTACTGAGGAGGAGGTTTTTGAGGATTAGGTATTTACCTTCTTCCTGTGGGTCGTGGATCAGGTCATCCACCCTGGCAGCAGTTTCTTGGTCGAGGGCGCTCACGACATGGTAAAACATTGTGGCATCTGAAGTGATTTGTTTGAGGTGAAACTGCGCCTCCGCCTGCCCGAACCAAGTGCGTGAGTGATATGTCTAGAAGGGAAGGGGGAGTTTTACTGTGACCGCATTGACTGCTGTTGAATCCATGTTGGGAGGCCAGAAGAACATCTGGACTTGTTGGGGTCACCAATATAGCGCATCAATTCTGAAGCACACCACAGGACACTGAGGGATTTCAGTTTAACTGCTTTACTTGAACTTTGCGCGCATCCTTTAAGGGCAGCGTGAGCTCTGCTCCGCACAGGCAATGATGCCATCACATTGCCCGAGGTGCGCACTGTGGCCTGAGCCATGAGGCACTGAGATACCTGTGATGGCGCCATCTTCCCGCAGCTGCCCCGCCGGCGCGGCGATACAAGCAGGGGTCAGTTCGCCATGAGAGATGTGCACTGCCATATCAGTAACATTTCACAAAATACATCTCATTTGAAATGCAATAGCTATGCCTAAGCAGAGACCTCATGTCTACAGTGAATGCCTATGAAGACTTCATAAATAGGTGTTAATTGGACTGATGGTTTGGAATTAATATGGACTATTATCTTTAAAGCGACAAATGTCCAGGCTCAGAAACTGAGCCAGCAATCCAAGTCTGGTTGAAGTTTGCTGTTCTAGGAGTTTTCATGTGGTTTTGCAGAGGGTAAAAAAAAAACATGCTATTCTCTTTAGAGAGAGAGAGAGTGGGTGGGGGGGGGTGGAAAGAATTTCAGTTAATTGCAGGAGTTGGCATTGGAAATGGCAAGTCTTGCAGACATGCTATAAGATCCCATTTGAAGATGAGTTTTGAGTTCAGAGTTCAGCCTATTCTTAACCCTTGTAGTCAACTACAAGAAGAAGTGGCTGGTTAATGTGTTTTTCCTGAAATAGTAGAAAAAGAAGAACTCTCTGTGGTAACCCTGAAGAAGAGGTTATCTCTTGGAAAACCCATGAGCGAGCATGTCTCTTCAGCAAGACACTGATCAAAGTAGTTGCTTGAAGGAGATCAGTTTGTGTGTGTATGTCCAACAAACAATGATCATCACTCTCTGAAACCAACAAAGCCCTTCCTTTGTGGTAACAATTTAAGTTAAGGCCCCAGAGCCTGGTGAAGATTATAAATGTTAAATTCTGTGCGTAGTGTGGAAAACTGCCTGATTCCAGTGAACGTGAATAAATGAAAAGTGAATGATTGTGTGAGAGATGGGAAAATTGATCTAAAATTATGAACATGGAAGAAACTAAAATTCATCAGTTAATGGCTGTAACCAGTACAAACAGGATAAGCTTGGGGGTTAGGATGCAGGAAAGCAGAGTCAGCACGATTAACATAAGAATCTTCTAGTCTTTGTGACAAGACCATAAGACTAAGAAAAGGAATGGTAAGGTACAATAGAATGTAGGAAGTTGAGGTAGTCTGGATCAGATAAAGGTCTCCTAGCCCTGGACAGAAGTACCAAGTCCTACATATCTAATTAGCTAACCATACACAGATTTATACATATGAAATTAGCCAACCCTAGATAGAATGAGTCAACTCCGCATACCAAGAGATTGTAGCCCCGAGAATCAGGAAGGTGTGAATAAGGACAATGACATGATGGGACACCCACAGGATACCCCCTGGTCCTCCAAGTGTACTGAAACTGCACGTAGGCAGGAAGGATTACCTATGCCAAACCCATCCAGGGGGCAGAAGAATGTAAGGGGGAGGGCACTCTGATACTGAAATTGACTGTATAAAAGTTGGGTGAGCCCCAGTATGTGTGTGTATTCCCAGGGTAAGGGGAAGCACCCAACTTTGCATTGTTGTAGTAATAAATGTTCTTTGTTCTCAATTTTTGTCTCGAGCAATTTCTTTAAAGGTACTTTAATTTCTAACAAATGGGGGTTCGTCCGGGATCACACTCCCTCCACTGACAGAGTGCCCCGACGACGAGAGTAGGTGCACCCCGGCTGATTCAGCTGGACTCACGGGCGACGGGTGGCTGGTCAGTGGAAGAAGCGAGTGATATCCGAGAAGAGGCATTGAGAACAAACGACGGAAGGAAGCGCACTAGAGCATTACTACTGGAACTCGGTAAGAGTAATTTTACTTGTTTATAAGCATGGGAATAATGGGTAGCAAGGAAGAGAGTCCTGGTTCAGGATGTGAACACCAGATAGCTACGTACAGCCCGCTTGGGTTGATGTTATCTGAGTGGGGCACAGGAAAGACCCGTGGGAAAGAAAAACTGACAATGGTCAGGTATTGTTGTATTGAATGGGTTAAATACCCGGTTAAAGGGAGCTCCGTGTACTGGCCAAAATTCGGATCCGAGGATGAATGGATGTGTCAAGCTTTGAACATATGGCTCTATCAAAACCAGAAAGACAATGTTGAGAGCAGGGAATATGCAGCCTGCTGTCTCAAGGGACCCATTGAACAACTGGTTTTGAATGAGAAAGACTTCAGGGATAAGAGAGAGGAGGAACCTTTTGTCCCTGAATCACAGGGTTGGGATGTGTTACATTTCCTCCCTCCACCTTATGTTCCTCCTATGCCGGCTCCTATCTTTCCTTCCCCTCCTATTACCTACCCTTCTGCACCTCCCCCTCCTCCCCCACCACTAGAGAAGAAAGAGGAGAACCGGAGTGGTATGGTGACTCGCTCACAAAGCGCTCGATTACCACCTCCGTTAACAGTAGAGGTAGAACATTGTAATTCAGAACAGCGTGAGATCCCTCAGGAAGAAGTGGCAGAACCCTGCGATTCACTTCTCAGGGAACAGGAACACAAATCTAAGAAACCAGAAATTAGCTGGATGCGACCCCTGCGGGAGGTTCCCGTGGGAGAAGGTCTTGGGTTCGTAAATGTGCCCCTGACCAGCACCGAAGTACGTAATTTTAAGAAAGAATTAATCTCCCTGATAGAAGATCCCCAGGGATGTGCCGAACAGTTAGACCAATTTTTGGGACCAAATCTGTATACTTGGGAGGAATTAACATCCATCTTTAAGACTTTGTTTACCTTAGATGAGCGGGGAATGATCCGACAGGCAGGCATTAGAGCATGGGATAAGGAACACCAAGGGGGACACGAGGCGACCCCTGGAGAAGTCAAATTCCCCCTCACAAAACCTAATTGGGACAAAAATACCAGTGGTGGCCGCACACTGATGGAGGAATACAGGATTAATTTGATCAAAGGAATCAAGGAATCTGTCCCCAAAGGACAGAACTTCAAAAAAGCCTTTGAGGTTCCCCAAGGTCCCGAGGAGACCCCCTCTGCATTTCTCAATAGATTGCGCACGGCAATTCAACAATATGGGGGTCTCGACATAGAATCCCCAGCAGGGGAACAATTGGTTCTAACGGGTTTTGTTACCAACTCAGCCCCAGACATCAGAAGAAAACTACAAAAGACAGAAAATTGGCACAAGCAAGGAATTACCCAGTTACTGCAGATTGCTCAGAGAGCATTTGTCCAGAGGGCAGAGGATAAACAAAAAGGGAAAGCTAAAATTCTATTACAGTCAAAGGAATAGTAGCTGACCATCACGAAAAAGATAAGGATTACTGGCCAACTTCTGTACGAGGTGAGGGGAGCCACGGGTGGGGACCCCAGCAGGTGGAGGAGTAGAGGAGGATTCCGGGGATGACGTATGCCCCCTAGAAATTTTGGGAAAGATTGGGAAACAGGACCCCTTATTTGTTTTCATTGTAGAAAGGAAGGGCACTTTAAAAAGGAATGCCCACTGCGAGCAATGGACACACGTTCCTATGCCTTGATGGAAGCTGATCACGAATAGGGGGGTCACGGTTCTCAATTAATACATACCGTGGGGCTGCAAGGAGAACCGTTAGTTAATTTATGCATAGGACCCCACAGGGATAAGATGACATTTTTGGTCGATTCTGGAGCCGCCCGATCTAGCGTTCTACACCAACCCCAGGGGGTGAAAATAGAAGGGACAGTTACAGTTTCTGGGGTAGGAGGACGAGACTTTCCAGTCCCGGTATTGCGAGAAGTCAGAATTCAAATGGGAGATAAGATCATAATTGAGGATCTTCTATTACTTCCCCAAGCCGGAGTATGCTTGCTAGGAAGGGATTTACAGGACCAATTGGCTATCGGTACTCGACCTCTACAATCAGGCATTGGAGTACAATTCTATGTTTTAAATGAAGAAGATCGCAAACTAATAAATCCAAGAGTATGGGCAGGAAATGGAAATAGAGGAATCCTCGATATTCCTCCGCTACAAGTCACTTTAAAAGATACTCAACGAATTGTTAGACAGAAACAGTACCCGATTCCGATGGCTGGCCGGAAAGGTTTACAGCCCGTAATTGACCAGTTGATTCAGGACGGTATACTCGAACCCTGTATGTCTCCCTTTAATACCCCGATTTTACCTGTTCAAAAACCAGACGGCACCTACCGCCTAGTACAGGACTTGAGGGAGCTTAACAAATTCATTCTTGCCCGTCACCCAGTTGTACCCAACCCTTATACCATCATGAGTAAAATTGACCCCCATAATCAATGGTTTAGTGTCATTGATCTAAAGGATGCATTCTGGACTTGTCCATTAGTCACAGAGAGCAGAGACATGTTCGCCTTTGAATGGGAGAACCCCTTTACTGGCCGTAAAAACCAATACCGGTGGACTGTCCTTCCACAAGGCTTTACAGAATCGCCCAATTTATTTGGTCAAGTCTTAGAGCGGGTATTAGATGAAGCTCCTCGGAGAGAAAATTGCCAACTCATACAGTACGTGGATGACTTGCTAATTAC
Source organism: Narcine bancroftii (assembly GCF_036971445.1). Classification (NCBI taxonomy): domain Eukaryota; kingdom Metazoa; phylum Chordata; class Chondrichthyes; order Torpediniformes; family Narcinidae; genus Narcine; species Narcine bancroftii. The sequence goes on from NC_091472.1 coordinate 22,430,729, forward strand.
AGCAAGAACTCATGAATTAGCTAAAGATTTTACGGTAGCACTTTTAAATTTTTTGGAGAAGAAAGGTCTGAGAGTCAGTGAGTCCAAACTACAATTTGTGCAATCCGAGGTCAAATACTTAGGACATCTAGTTAGTCAAGGAACCAGGAAAATTAGCCCGGAAAGAATAACTGGTATTATACAGATCCCCCCTCCCAAAAATGCCCAAGAACTCAGGAAATTCCTTGGGTTAGTGGGATTCTGTAGAATATGGATAGAAAATTATTCGATTCTGGTCAAATTCCTTTATGATAAGATTCCCAGTATAGGAACCGAAACCCTTGACTGGACGGATGAAGAGATTGAAAATTTTAACTTTGTTAAACAGTGCCTTACGCGTGCCCCAGTTTTAGCGCTACCCGACCTAAACAAACCTTTTGATTTATACACTAATACCAAAGCTGGAGCAGCCACCGGAGTGCTCACCCAAAGCAGGGCTGGCTATAGACAACCAGTGGCTTCCCTGTCAAAGCTTTTAGACCCCGTTTGTCGTGGCTGGCCAGAGTGTATACAAGCCATAGCAGCCACTGCAATTTTGGTTGAAGAAGGACGAAAGATTACTTTCGGTGCCCCTATGATAGTTCATACCCCTCATACAGTCCGCAATATTCTATTGCAGCGGGCTGGAAGGTGGCTCACGGATTCGAGAATCTTAAAATACGAAACGATACTAATGGACTACAATGATTTGACCTTACTTACGACCAAAACACTCAACCCAGCAGCCTTCCTCATCTCTCCAACTAATGACCAGCCCTCAAACAATTTAGAACATGTGTGCTCAGAGGTTATCGACTTACAAACAAAAATTAGGGAAGACCTAACCGATGTCCCTTTAACTGAAGGGGAAAAATTGTTTATTGACGGTTCTTCACGTTGTATTGCAGGAACCCGCTATAGTGGGTATAGTATAGTGGACGGTAAACAGGAACTGGTGATTGAAGCTGGTCGCCTCCCTGGTCATTGGTCAGCACAATCCTGTGAGCTATATGCCCTCTGTAGAGCACTCCACGAACTAGAGAACAAGGTAGGAACGATCTGCACTGATTCTAAATATGCTTTTGGTGTAGTCCATACCTTCGGTAAGATATGGAAAGAAAGAGGGATGATAACTGGCAAAGGACAAAAGTTAGCCCATGAACAGTTAATTACCCAATCCCTAGAGGCTTTAACACTCCCGTCCGAAATTGCCATTGTACATGTGCGGGGACACCAGACTGGTAACAGTCCTGAAGCTAGAGGAAACAGGCAGGATGATGCAGCTGCCAAACAAGCAGCATTAGCAGAAAAGATTCATATGTATCAGCTACTGCCCACGCCGATAGAGATTAAAAAGAACCCCATCTTTTCACGGGAAGAGGAGGTCTCAATGAGAGATAAGGGATTTTGCCAGACTGCCGACGGGTTGTGGTGGACAGTAGACGGACGGCAAGTCATTAACAAAGCCATAGCCCGCCAAGTCATAGATCAGTTACATCAACAAACGCATTGGGGAACCCAGTCCCTTGTTGATACCTTTGGACGTTTCCTTCACTGCCCTGGCATATACAATATTACTAAACTTGCTACTAGATCTTGTCCCATTTGTCAAAGGGTTAATAAGAAATCGATGCGCCAAGTAATACCTGGCGGTCGCGACATTGCCGTTCGCCCGTTCCAGCGCATACAAATAGACTTTACTGAACTTCCTAAGATTGGTATTTACAAATTTCTCCTTGTCATGGTCGATCATTTTACAAGATGGGTTGAAGCTTTTCCTACCCCGAATGATCGTGCCAACACTGTCATCAGAATACTCATTGAATGTGTCATTCCACGATACGGTATGATGCAGACCATTGATTCAGATAGAGGTACGCATTTCACCTCTCAGATTCTACAGGGTGTCTGCAAGAACCTAGGAATAAAATGGCAACTACATAACCCATGGCATCCCCAAAGTTCGGGTTGAGTCGAACGTATGAATCAAACATTGAAACTCCAACTCACTCGACTTCATGAAGAGACTGGTCTTTCCTGGATTAAATCATTACCATTAGCCCTGATTAGAATTCGGACAGCACCTCGTAAAGATCTTGCAGTCTCACCATATGAGATGATGTTTGGGCTCCCATTTATGGGGTTCCACACTGATTCTCCCATTCCTGAGGCTAATGACCAATGCATTTCCAAATTTTTACGAGGGCTTTCTACTTCCATCCAAGATTTGAAACAAAAGGGACTATTAGCCCAAACACCACCCTTAGACTTTCCTATACATTCTATTAAACCTGGTGATTGGGTTTATGTAAAAGCATGGCAAGAGGATCAACTAAAACCTGCCTGGGATGGTCCCTTCTGTGTACTTTTAATTACAGACACCGCAGTAAGAACAAGAGAGAAAGGCTGGACCCACATTCAAAGAGTTAAACCAGCTTCTGAACCACAACATCACGACACACAGATTCAATCCTCAACCTGGCATGCAGTTCCTCATCCTTCAGACCTGAAACTTACACTGCGCCGTGACAAAGTGCCGTAATGTTACATTTATTGTCGTATTTTAACGGTTTATACATTTATTGTTGTATTTTTTATTGTCGTATTTTAATGGTTTATACATTTATTGTTGTATTTTTTATTGCCGTATTTTAATGGTTTTTACATTTATTGTTGTTTATTCATTTTTTTTGAAATATTGTTCGTTAAATGGATATGTCACTTCAGTACTCGCTATGTTTTAAGTCCTCCTGGAATAGGGGCAGCAGAGGTTACAATTGTGCTCCTTTAGAATGTAGACAGGGCATAGATTTAATGTATAGTCATAGTGGGATATGGGTTAACAAGGGATTCCAATACGGACCAGGGGAACTGAACAGCTTTAGTGGAGTACATCTAATTTGTATCTTAGCCTACACAGGTATTAAAGACAGGAGTTTTAAAGCGACATGGTGGGACAAAGACAGACAGATTGGTAGTCAGGATTGTACATGTCGCAGAGAGAGAGAGTTAATACATATGCTAATGTTAGCAGACAAGCTGCAACACACAGTTAAATCACAAGAAACAATCCCCCCCCAGCTTGGTCTCTTTTCATCACCCCGTGAAGGGGAGCACCAGTTACCAACAACGTGAGCTGCTTGACACTTTAATATCAGGCTCCAGACAGCCTTCGGAGATCGGTGGCCCTAGGGTTCGGGGCTGAAGAGGACATCAGATACTAGCCACAATTCAACGGAACCGCCTGACTACTGCTACTCGTTCGCTGCTGAAGGCAGCGTTTCTCACAGACTGCTACTCGTTCGCTGCTGAAGGCAGCGTCTCTCACAGACTTCGTCAGGACAATGCTTACAAAAGTCGGGTGGTTAAAAGACACTGCTTCAATGTTTCAACGTGAATCTGCCCATGCCCATGTTCAGACGTGGCAACTTCGGACTGATGTGGGATGGACTAGACTCTTTACTGAGAACTGGAGCCTGATACTCGCAACCCTAATAAGCAGCTGGACTCGCTACTCTGACCTTCATGGTGCTCCCCTACCTAAAGACTTTACACAGAGATTACAATTCGGTTATTGATCAGCTGGGTAAAACAACACCTTACACTTGAAAGATCAGTATTACTGATCTAAAAGAAAAGTGAGGAGGGTGGGGGGGGATCAGTCACACTGACACTAGTAACCAAAGATCAGTAACACTGATCATGGTGAAAGATCAGTATTACTGATCTAAAAGAAAAGTGAGGATTGTGAGAGATGGGAAAATTGATCTAAAATTATGAACATGGAAGAAACTAAAATTCATCAGTTAATGGCTGTAACCAGTACAAGCAGGATAAGCTTGGGGGTTAGGATGCAGGAAAGCAGAGTCAGCATGATTAACATAAGAATCTTCTAGTCTTTGTGACAAGACCATAAGACTAAGAAAAGGAATGGTAAGGTACAATAGAATGTAGGAAGTTGAGGTAGTCTGGATCAGATAAAGGTCACCTAGCCCTGGACAGAAGTATCAAGTCCTACATATCTAATTAGCTAACCATACACAGATTTATACATATGAAATTAGCCAACCCTAGATAGAATGAGTCAACTCCGCATACCAAGAGATTGTAGCCCCGAGAATCAGGAAGGTGTGAATAAGGACAATGACATGATGGGACACCCACAGGATACCCCCTGGTCCTCCAAGTGTACTGAAACTGCACGTAGGCAGGAAGGATTACCTATGCCAAACCCATCCAGGGGGCAGAAGAATGTAAGGGGGAGGGCACTCTGATACTGAAATTGACTGTATAAAAGTTGGGTGAGCCCCAGTATGTGTGTGTATTCCCAGGGTAAGGGGAAGCACCCAACTTTGCATTGTTGTAGTAATAAATGTTCTTTGTTCTCAATTTTTGTCTCGAGCAATTTCTTTAAAGGTACTTTAATTTCTAACAATTGGACAGTGAAATAAAGAACTTTCCTGAACACATACAAGTGCACTTAAAATTAGAAGGGGGGTAAATTTGATAAGTTAATAGTAATGTTAAAGATTGATCTTATTATGTTTGAAAAGAATTACAGCTGTTTTTGTTGAAGTAGCCATTGTCTTGTCTTCATGAGTTTGGCAATAAGGTGGCTTCTACATGTAAAAAGGACTTCTGTGAGTTCAGCTTGGATTGTCAACAGACCACCCTCATCCTAACTCTGCACATGAATTATAAACCTTATTACCAAGAATGCACTTGATGTAAGAAAAAAATGCCCCTTTTCTTAACTTTTGAATGATCATATTTGATGGCATTTAAGACCCAAGGGCATATAAGACCCGATGCATTTCAGCATGGAATATTAAGAATTAGGAATTGAGAAGTAGGAATTGTGTATGTTGAGTTAAACAAGAAAATCTGCAGATGTTGGGAATCAAGCGCAATGCACAAAAGTGCTGGAGCAACTCAGCAGGTCATGCAGCATCCAAAGGAGAATGAGCCTGTACCCCCTTTAGTCCCCATGGATGCTATGTGTGACCAGCTGAGTTGCTCCAGCACATTTGTGGATCATGTGGGTGATCTCATAGCTTTGAAAGCTGTAAAGAGAAGCCCAAATCCAGATGAGGTGAGAAGAATGATAGGGGTGGGTGGGGAGGGGCGGGGAGGGAAGATAATAATGTTAATGATTCTGCTGCATGGATGAAGCCTTCCGTCAGTAGGTGGGCTGGGTCCCAGAAGAGATTGCATTCACCTCTGAGTCATTCATGCTTGAAGCCTTGTCAGCACAGTCAATGCTAGTCATCCATGCAGGGGGCTGTATTGTTGCAGGAGCCTTGTTCTGTATAAGACAATGGGTTGGCTCCATCCTGCTTCCTTGAACTTGATGATGTGTGAATACTGCCATCCATGAGATTGAACATGAGCAGTGACCTCACAGTTCGGCGGGCAGCAACCTCCTTTGAAGAAGACCGCAGAGCCCACCTCACTGACAAAAGACAAAGGAGTAAAAACCCAACACCCAACCCCAACCAACCAATTTTCCCCTGCAACCGCTGCAACCGTGTCTGCCTGTCCCGCATCGGACTTGTCAGCCACAAACGAGCCTGCAGCTGACGTGGTCACTTACCCCTCCATAAATCTTCGTCCGCGAAGCCAAGCCAAAGAAAAGAAAGACTTTGAACTAATTTTAAATGTCTTGATTGGCAAAGACATTTAATAACTAATAACAAAGTTGTTTTACAAATACGCTTGATTAAAAACACATTTATGCACAAGAAATTTAAAACCATTCAAATAATATAATGCAGTTATGCATCTTCTAAAAAAACATGTCTTGGCGAGTGGAACTAACTAACAACTTTCTTTCTTAGAACCATTGAACACTACAGCACAGTAAACAGACAATTCGGCCCTTCTAGTCTATGCCAAAAATATCATTCTGCTCGTCCCACTGACCTGTATCTATTCCATCACCCTCCAGACCACTCCCATCCATGTATCTATCCAATTTATTCTTAAAACTTAAGAATGAACCTGCATTTACCATGTCCGATGGCAGCTCGTTCGATATTCCCACCACTCTCTGAGTAAAGTTCCCCTAATGTTTCCCTTTTCACCCTAAAGCCATGTTCTCTTGTATTAATCTCTCCTAATCTAAGTGGAAAGAGCCTACTCGTATTTACTCTCTCTATACCCCTTATCATTTTGTAAACCTCTATCAAATCTCCACTAATTCTTCTATGCTCCAAGGAATAAAGTCCTAATCTGTTTAATCTTTCCCTGTAACTCAACTCCTGAAGACCCGGCAACATCCTAGCAAATCTTCTCTGCCCTCTTTCAATCTTATTGATATCCTTCCTGTAGTTAGAGGACAAAAACTGCAAATTTGGCTTCACCAATTATAAGCAGGTGATGAGTTTGATTCATCACCTCTGGGTTTTGTGCCCAGCGCATTTCCATTGCATCATCCTTTCTTCTTTCTTTCCTTCTTTCCTTCTTTCTTCAAAGATTACAGAGAAAAATGTTTCAATCAATAGACTAATGGTGAGCTAAAGTTCAAGGCAATGCACATAAGGAAGTGTTTAGCTTCCACGATGGTGATCACACTGAGTGTTGTCAGCCAGGGATGGATTTGAGCTATTGGACGGGGCTGGTGGGGAGGGGTGGGAGGCTTGTAGAGAACACAGTGAGCCCCCAAGGGAATAGCAGCTTGGTCTTCCCTATTCCATTAAACCACCACTTTGACATGTACTTAGAAAAATACTCCCAACAAACATATTTTATTAGTTCATTCTGTTTGAAATTATAAAGACTATTTTGATATCAGATAGGTATGAGCCTCACATACAATTCATCATTTTAAAACACAGATTCATGGAGGAACTTAAGCATTTTTTTCAAGAACAGGCATTCAGCTCTAAAAATCATTCTCACCACCCATGGAGACGATGTCTAAATGTAAGATAAATCCTGACCAACCCCAAATTATCGATACCTACCAAAGACTCTTTCAACAATTGTTATTCGGATTCACTCTGGATGCTGTGTGTCAGTCCTGCACAAGGGAGAACTTCCTCAGAGTGTCAGGTGTAGGTTGTGTCCATGCTGGCCTTCTTCGCCCCCAGAGTGAGGCCCAACATTAGCGAGAGGGACAAAAGGTGGGATGTGAGTGGGAAGGGAAGGTTGAGAATCACTGCTCTAGACCCAATCGTTACTGAAATATTTTACTAGGGAAAAATTGTCATTGGTTCATTTCCTTTGGAGTTATGAAACCGTGCACATAATGAGTCAATTAGGTATGATTAAAAATAGTGGTTTTCAAACTTTTCCTTTCTACCCTCATACCTCAGTAAGCAATCGCTTACTGATCATTGAGCACCACTGGCACAGGGAATACATAAAGTGGTATGTGAGTTGAAGAGGCAGTTTGAAAACCACTGGTCGAGAGAAACCAGAGGAAGAGAAATATTGATAATTTCCCTGCATTTGAAATCCATTTGATGTGAATAACATAGTCCACACATGAGCTTGTATTATATTTGGGGAACCTTTCTCTTAGATTGCCTCCTTTGTTCATATATCAAAAGGTTGTAGCTTTAAGTTTCCTTTCAAGAACAGATGTGGTCTTCATGTAAGACTCCAGGGTGTATCAACAAAAACTTCTGCTTAGCACAATGAAAAGTTAAGGTTCCACTTCCCTGTTTTGGATGGATGCTTTATGTTTTGATATTCCACTCTCCTGGGGCATAGCTCAGGTCTGGGTTGTCATTACATGCACCCCCTCCCCCCCATCATGGGTGAATGATCGCCCTCTGCCCGCCCCCATCAAAAGCCCGATAGCACATAGAGCTTGTTATGAAAAGCTCACTAACTTATCTGCCTCATCTTATGAAAGTGACAGTATGGGTATAATGATAGAGAAGTGAAGTAAATCAATGGCTAGATTTCTGAACCATTGATTCAGAGTTATAAACTCTGAGTTTCTCTGTGTGTGTGTGTGTGTGTGTGTGTGTGTGTGTGTGTGTGTGTGTGTGTGTGTATGTGTGTGTGTGTGTGAGAGAGTGAGAGAGAGAGAGGAACACACAGAGATCACTTCTACAATATTACAGTCAGTAACAGCAGCTGGGACTGGAACAGGACAAGCTGCCAAGCTTGTGGAAAACCCCATTTGGAAGGCAGTTTGTGAGTGCTTAGTTCAGCCTGTTCAAAGCCCTTGTGGGTCATGCAAGAGGAGAGGACTGGCTATCTAATGTTTCACTTGCAATAAGAGAAACAAAAACACACTCTGTGGTGACCTGAAAGAAAGAGGTTATCATCTGGAGAACCCTGAGGGGGCAAGTTTCTTTGGTAAGACTCTGAAGTGGGTGAGTGTCCATTGTACAACGAATCTCTCTCTGAAAACCAACAGGCTTAAATTCAAAGGAATAAAACTGCTTTCACAACCAGTATGCCACAATCTACTGGATCATTGCAAAACTAATCAGTTGACTGACAGTTTGTCAGGGTGGAGGTGATGAGAAAAGTGACTTTAATGTCATACATGTAAGTCTACTACTACTGAGAATATCTACAGGGAACGCTGCCATCAGAGAGCAGCAGCAGTCGTCAAGGATCCACACTATCCAGCTCGTGCTCTCTTCTTGCTGCTGCCATCAGGAAAGAGGTGAAGGTGCCGCAAGACTCGCACCACCAGGTTCAGGAACAGCTACTACCCCTCCACCATCAGACTCCTCAACAACAAACAAATTCAATCGGGGACCCCAAAACCCAGCAGCAATAGATATTCATCAAGACAAATGGTTACTTAAACAAAAGTTGCATTTAATTATCTTTAAACATGAAAACAAAATCACACTTTAACATCACTATTGACTTAACTAACCTAACTTAACCCCATTCTAATTCTAAGTGCACGTATATGTAATTTGTGTGTAAGTCCAGAAAAGTTCTTTGATTCACAGTCCAATCACACTTCTCAGTCCTCCAAGTTCACTGGTTGCAGGCAATTCTTATTCTGTGCACAGAATTCAACATTTATAATGTTCACCAGGCTTCAGTGCTTGAAAGGTAAATGGTTACCACTCAGGAAGGTTCTTGTTGGTTTTCAGAGAGAGATTTGTTGTACAATGGACACTCACCCACTTCAGAGTCTTGCCAAATAAACTTTCTCCCTCAGGGTTCTCCAGATGATAACCTCTTTCTTTCAGGTTAGCACAGAGTGCCTTTTTGTTTCTCTTATTGCAAGTGAAACATTAGATAGCCAGTCCTCTCCTCTTGCATGACCCACAAGGGCTTTGAACAGGCTGAACTAACCTGCCTAACCTCACAACCTGCCTTCCAAATGGGGTTTTCCACAAGCTTGGCAGCTTGTTCTGTTCCAGTCCCAGCTGCTGTTGCTGGGTGTAACACTGTAGAAGTGATCTCTGTGTGTTCCTCTTTCTCTCTCTCTCTCTCTCTCTCTCTCTCTCTCTCTCTCTCTCTGAGAGAAAGCCTGTTTTACTCTCTCTGCTTGCAAAATCACATGACCCTCTTAGAACAACAAATTCCTTCCAGACAGAATGTAGCTCTGACAAGTTATTTCATATGTTGCCCTTCTGCAAACAATAATCAACCAGTGAGGCTTCTTGGGCACTCTCCAAAGCTCTTGCAAAGACTGTTGGTCTGATATGTCTAGCATTAGCAGAGCTCCGGTATTTCAAATAAGATCTGTTTTAAAGTGTTTGTATGTGATTTACTCTAACAAACCTTTCCCAATTTATCTCCCAAAAACATATCAAATACTCTCTCACACTTTCTCCCTTCAAAGGAAATTTAACTCAAGTTAAAATTCAGTTATAACTAAACTGTCTTTATGATCACTAAAGGGATAACATTACACAATATATAACATGTTATAATAAAGTTACCCAATGCTGAGAGTATTTCTATACATGATCAATTTTAACATCTTGACAAACAATGTGCTATCACATTATTTGTACCTCTGATATGATTAATTTGCAGGTTATATTGTTGTAATATTAAAATCCAGTTTAACAATCTTCTGTTTTTATTCTTCAATTTATTCAAAAACACTAGAGGATTGTGGTCCGTAAATATCACAAATGGTTCATGAAAGGTACTGAAATATACATCAAAATTCTGAAGAACAAATATTATAGACACAGTTCCTTCTCAATAGTGGAATAGTTTCTTTGATGACCATTGAATTTTTTTCAAATGTAGGCAACTCGGTAGTCAATTTCATAATGTTTTTGTAATTAAACTGCACCTGCTGCTCCCTCACTGGCATCCACTGCTAAAGAAAATGGTCTGTGAAAATCAGGAGATATTAACACAGGGCAATGGTATAGCATCTCCATTAAATTTTCTAAAGTTGTCTGACAAACTTTAGTCCACACAAATTTCTCTCCTTTCTTCAAAAGGTTTGTTAAAGGAAGAACAACCTCAGCAAAATTTCTGCAAATTTTCCTATAATATCTTACCATTCCTAAAAACCTTCTCACTGCTTTCTTGCCATTGGGAACAGGAAATTCAGAAATTGCATTTACCTTAGCTTGAATAGGTGCAACTTTGCCATGACCAACGACATGACCTAAATATGTTACAGTGGCATTTGCAAATTGCCTTTTTGGAAAATTAACAGTTTAGTTTGCTTTGCATAATTTTGCAAACAATTTGTCCAATTCCCTTAGATGTTCTCCCCATGTGTCACTTTTTGTGACCAAGTCATCAATATAAGCATCTGTACGTGTTAACTCTTGGATTACTGAATTAATCATGTTGCAGGGAGATTTTTCATGCCAAAAGGTAACATATTATACTCATATAAACCGGATGGAGTAACAAAAGCTAAAATATTCTTTCCTCTCTCAGTTAGAGGCACACACCAGTAACCTGACTTAGTAAGAAAATGAGCTTTCCCAATATTATCAATACAGCCACCCATTTTTGGAATAGGATAAGCATCTATTTTAGTTACTGAATTAACCTTCATGTAATCTGTACAGAACCTCACATTTCCATCTGGTTTCAGTTCCTGAATACAAGGAGAACTCCAATCTGAGTTCGAAGGTCTAATAATATAATTTCTCAACAAATATTCCACCTCTTGATCCATGATTTTACTCTTGTAAATGCTTATTCTATATGAGTGTTGTTTTATGCAGCTTGCTTCTCCCATGTCCACATCATGATAAATCACTGATGTCCTTTTTGGCACATCAGTAAACAAATTTGGATATTTCAAAATTAATTATTTCAACTGCATCTGTTCTTGTGACTTAAGATGGCCTAACCTTTCCTCCAAATTTTCCAAAATTGCTGAGTTAGATAGGTGCACAGGAACCATGGTTTATTTAAGGTTACCCTCACAAGATTCTGTTTCTTTAATCTTGTGATCCATAACTTTTTCAACCCTGTCAACAACTAACAGATACAGATTGTTTCCACTACCTTTATTCTCATAATAAGGTTTTAACATATTTATGTGACAAACATGAGTTCTATTCCTTTGATCTGGAGTGTTAACAACATAGTTAACACCATTCAGTTTTGATTTAACTATGTACGGTCAGAAAATTTAGCACTCAAACGATTGTCATGTGTTGGAAACAAAATCAAAACTTTACTTTGTGTCTTAAAATTCCTCACTTGAGCTTTCCTGTCAAATAAATGTTTCATTTTACCCTGAGCCATTTCTAGATTCTCATGAGTCGAAGTCCACAATTTTTGTAACATATCTTCAAATTTAGAAACCTAATATAGCAAGTTCAACTGCACATCCTCATTAACCCACTGTTCTTTTATCAACATTAAAGGTTCTCTATCCTGATGTCCAAACACAATTTCAAAAGGGCTGAACCCTAATGAATTCTGCACAGCCTCCCTTGCTGCAAATAACAATAAATGAATACCTGCGTCCCAATCTTTTCCATTCTCCATACAATAAACTCTCATCATATTTTTAAGAGTAGAATGAAATCTTTCCAAAGCTCCCTTAGTTTCAGGATGGTTCGCAGATGAAGTGATCTGTTTTATTCCCAACTCATAAATCAACTGCTGAAACAACCCAGACATAAAGTTAGATCCTGGATCTCTCTGGATCTCTTTAGGGAATCCAAAAACTGTGAAAAATCTTTCCAGAGCCTTTACTACCATTTTGGCTTTAATATTCCTTAATGGTATAGCCTCTGGAAATCTCGGTGCTGTGCACATAACTGTTAATAAGTATTGATTCCCAGACTTACTTTTAGGCAGGGGACCTACACAGTCCACAATAACCCGAATGAAAGGTTCACCAACAACAGGAATAGGTTGCATTGGAGCTACTGGAGGATCCTGGTTAGGTTTCCCCACAACCTGACAAAAGTGACATGTCCGGCACCAATTTACAACATCCTTCCTCAATCCAGGCCAGAAAAGTTGTCTCAAAATCTTATTCATGGTTTCTTTACACCAAGATGGCCACCCAAAGGTGTACTGTGGGGCTAGATTTAAACTTTCATTCTGGTAATTTCTAGGAATGACCACGAGATGAATCATCCCTAATTCTTCATTAGCAGGAATATCAAGAGATCTCCATTTCCCCATCAACAGTTCACCCTTCAAGTCACATCCACAAGCCATTTATTTAATCTCCTGTTCAGTTACTGCTTTGTCCCTTAAGTCAATAAGATCTGTATCTGTCCCTTGTTGCTAAATTAACTCTTTCCTTGACAAAGTGAAATCCTTACTCTCACAATTACCCTGCTCTTTCAAAACTATTTCAGAAATACTGGGCAAGTCTCTATCCACTCCATCTTCTTCAGCTCTCATCATTTTCTTAGACAAAGACCTTGTTACAGCACATGCAGGATATATCTGACAATCCTCTTCAACCTCATCCTTACTAGGCCAATTTGCTAATCTCAAAATTTACCCAATTTTATCCTCTGCCAAATCATTCCCTAATAAAAACGAGACATCCTGCATGGGTAACTTTGAAATTACTCCTACTACAACAGGTCCTTTAACTAATTCTGAATTTAGCACTATGTTGTGAAGAGATATTGGCTCGAGCTCACCTCCAACACCTTTAATCAAAGTTGTCTCCCCTGTGTCAGTCTTCTGATCAAGAGTTAAAACACTTTCCAACAACAGTGACTGAGCAGCCCCAGTATCTCTAAGAATTTTAACTGGAGCCTATGATTCTCCCTCCTTTACTGTGTCCTCTGACACAAAAGGTTTGAAATATCCATGACACCCTTACCAGGTTTGGAACATCTTCCTTAAATTCAACTGTCTGAATACATGCTTCTGGTAAAACCTCCTTTTCTCATCTCTTTTTAAGACGAGACAATTTGCAATTACATGACCAGGTTTCTTACAAAAAGGACCTACAAATCCAAAGGTTCTGTCCTTTCCCACCTTAACTTCATCTTTTCTCTTAACCTTCTCCCCATTCTTTATTTCAGGTTTACTATCCTGCTCCACATTAACCCCCTGAACAGGCTTATTAATCTGTTCCACAGTAACTCTCTGAAAATACTTCCTATTCTGAAGTGGATTTTTGTGAATTAGTGCAAATTCGTCCACTAATCTAGCCGTTTGCCACCATGTCCCCACGTCTCTCTCATCCAGGTATAATTTAATCTCATTTGGAACACATCTTTTAATTTCCTCAATTAATATCAATCCTCTCGATCTGTCAAAATCATTATTTATTCCTTTTGAGGCGCACCAATGGTCAAAACATATAAATATTCTCAAAACGAAGTCAATATAAGGTAGATTCCATGTTTTCGCCAAACTCCTAAATTTTTGTCAAAATGCTTCTGGAACCAGCTCATAAGCTTTCAATACTGCTTGTTTAACAGTATCATAATTTGCCACTTACTCTGTAGTCAGATTTGTGCTTTTCTCTTCAATACACTTTGGAGCATAAGAGGCCATTATTCTTTTGGCCATCTTGAGCTCTCAGGAACCTTTTAAAAGGCTGAAAATATATATCTATATCTTCTTCATCAAAAGGAGGAACTAGATTTACCTCTCTACTAGCCAAAAATCTCTCCCCAGCCTCAATTCTCTTACTTCCCTCCCTCAATTTTTATCTTCTCTAATTGAAACTGTCTGTCCCTTTCAATTTCCTCGCTCCATCTTTCAGCTACCTCTAACTTATATTTCCTCTGTTTTTCAGCTTACCCTGCCTCATTTATCCTCTGTTTTTCAGCCTCTTCTTTTTGTTTTTCAGATTCCAACACCCTCCGTTTTTCTCTTTCTTCTTCCGCCCTCAGTTTCTCCAATTCCAATTGCAATTCAACAGATCTATCCTCCGGAAAATTTTCTAAGTCTTTCTCAACAAATTTTCCCTCACCTATATAATATTTCACGATAATCCGCTGTATTTGTATTTTCCTCATCCAGGTAGAGATGGTGCAGATAAGATTTACTAAAATGTTGCCTGGATTGCAGTATCTAGAAAACAGAGAAAGACTGAGAATACTAGGTCTTTATTCATTGGAGTGTAGAAGGTGAAGGGGGAGGGGGGAGGGTGGGATTTGATAGAGGTATATAAATTTATGAGAGTAATAGATAGAGTAGATGTGAACAGGCTCCTCCTCTTGGGGGTAGGAGAGATTGGAACGAGGCCCCATAAGTTAAGAGTAAGGGGCAAAACTTTAGAAGAAACTTAAGAGGAATCTTCTTCACTCAGAGAGTGGTGGCTGAGTGGAATGACCTTCCAGAAGAGGTGGTTGCATCAGGGTCAATTTGATTATTTAAGAAGAGGTTGAATGAATACATGGAAGTGAGGGCATTGCAGGATTATGGGCAAGGAGCAGGTATGTGGAACTAGTGGACTTCACTTCAATCGGTGTGGACAAGAAGGGCTGATATGGCCTGTTTCCATACTCTAATTATTACATGGTTAATGCTTGACTTTAGTCAGCTTTAATGCCTTAGAAATAACCATCAGTTCCTCTTTACTCTTGCTCTGCAGCTCTGCAGGACATGGTTGTTACAAAAATGTATCAAGATCCATTGCTGCTGTTTTTCCACACAAAGTCTTTAAATTAGCTTGAAAAAAAAAACAATTAACTAATAAATCACAAACACTCAAATTTTCAATCTGAAAGGATGTTCCCCCATAAAATACTACGAGCCCAGATGCAATATATATTCACTGACAAATGGTTACTTAAACAAAAGTTGCTTTTTATTATCTTTAAGCTTGAAAACAGAATCACACTTTAACTTATCACTATTGATGTAACTAACCTAACTTAACCCCCTTCTAATTCTAAGCGTACGTATATGTAAGTTCAGATAAGTTATTTGATTCACAGTCCAATGACACTTCTCATTCCTTCAAGTTCACTGGTTTCAGGCAATTCTTATACAGAATGTAATATTTATACAGTTCACCATATATAAAGTTACTGCTCAGGAATGTTCTTGTCAGTTTTCATAGAGAAAACTGTTGTAAGATGGACACCTAGCCACTTCAGCATCTTGCCTAAGAAACTTTCCCCCTCAGGGTTCTCCAGATGATAACCTCTTTCTTTCAGGTCACACAGAGTTCCTTCTTGTCTCACTTATTCCAAGTGAAACATTAGGCAGCCAGTCCTCTCCTTTTGCATGAACCACAAGGGCTTTGACCAGGCTGAACTATGGACTCACAACCCATCTTCCAAATGGGGTTTTCCACAAGCTTGCCAGCTTGTCTTGTTCAGTCCCAGCTGCCGTTGCTGGTTGTAACACTGTAGAACTGATCTCTGTGTGTGTGTGTCTCTCTCTCACTCACTCTCACACCGAGAGAAAGCCTGTTTTACTCTCTCTGCTTGCAACATCACATGACCCTCTTAGAACAGCAAGTTCCCTTTCAGACTGAATGTGGCTCTGACAAGCTCTTTCATCTGTTGCCCTTCTGCAAACCAGTGAAGTCTCTTGAGTATTTTCCAAAGCTCTTGCAAAGACTGT
The DNA here is from genome assembly GCF_036971445.1 of Narcine bancroftii. Taxonomy (NCBI): domain Eukaryota; kingdom Metazoa; phylum Chordata; class Chondrichthyes; order Torpediniformes; family Narcinidae; genus Narcine; species Narcine bancroftii. Next base: position 22,446,671 of record NC_091472.1, read on the forward strand.
TGGGCTGATATGTCTAGCATGAGCAGAACTTCAATATTTAAAATAAGATCTGTTTTAAAGTGACCTACACTAACAAACCTTTCCAAATTTTCTGCCAAAACACATCTATATACTCTGTTACAGTTCTCTCTGTATTTCTCAGTCAATTTGTTTACATACTATATCTGTATTCAGTATTTTGTTTGCACTGCCAATTAATGGTAAATCTGCCTTGCCTACAGGAAAAAAAATCTCAGGGTTGTATGAGATGTCATGTGTGTACTCTGACAATAAATCTGAAATCTGAACCAATGTACAGAAGAACTGAAATTTTTGTTTGCTGCAGCCACACAATTACATTAAGATACACCAATGACAATAGTACATATTAATTTCTCTCAAAATGCCAAGACAGAAAACTACATAATACATACTGTAAAACTCCTGTTATAAAGAATTCAAGGAACAAGCAGCCTCAGCAAATGGCAAACAAAATTGCAAAAAATAGTTAAAAAAATACAGTAGCTTAAAATTGGCAGTTAAAATTGGCATCAATCCATGCAATCTGCAATCTCAATCAACCAGTAAATTCAGTTATTTGGCATCTACCAATTCTCATAGGTGACAGATACCAGGGGCTTTACTGTATAGAAGGATGGAAAAATAAATATTCATCATTACAGGTTGTGCAAGAATAATATGTGATGATACAATGGTGTGGATAGATCTTTTGGTAGGCCTGGATTCCTGTTTTGACCAGGGTTTACAGGGAAGTTCAAGAACCATAAAGCACTCACTGTAGCATAGAAACAGGCTCCTTCAGCTCTTTTAGTCTCTGCTGAACCATTTATTTGTTTGCTCCCATTGACCTGCACCCAGTCCATAGCCCTCCATACCTCTCCCATCCATGTACCTGTCCAAATTCTTCTTTAATATTAAAATTGAGCCTACACTTCAGCTGGTTGCTTGTCCCACACTCCCACCACTCTCCATGAGAAGACGTTCTCCCTCATGTTCCCCCTGAACTTTTCCCCTTTCACTCAACCCATGTCCTCCAGTTTGTGTTTCACCTACCCTCAGTGGAAAAAGAAGCCTATCTGTCTATCCCCCTCATACTTTTAAATACATCTATCCAATCTCCCCTCATTTTTCTATGCTCCAGGGAAAAGTTTCTAACCTGTTAAACCCTTCCCTGTAACTCAGTTCCTGAAGTCCAGGTAACATCCTCATAATTCTCCTGTGCACTAACTTATTGATATCTTTCCTGTAATGAGGTGGTCAAAATTGCACACAACACTCCAAATTGAGCTCACCAATTGTGATAGTACAGACCTATCACCAATGTGTATAGTTACAGTATCTAGACTGTGCTTACAGCGATTGGCTGAGAGCTTAGCCACGCCTACTGTCTGGGCCTTAAAGGGTTGCGTCCCTAGCCAGGTCGGATCATTCCGGACTGGTCGGCCACCTGTGAAGAGCTCCTGTCTTTTGCTAATAAAAGCCTTGGTTTGGATCAACAAGTCTTTGGTTCTTTCGACAAGCTCTGCACCAATGTCTTGTAAAACTTTACCATAAAATCCCAACTCCTGTACTCAATACTTTGATTTATGAAGGCCAATATGCCAAAAGCTCCTCTTTACAACCCTATCCACCTGTGACGCCACTTTCAATATACCCAGATCCTTTTATTTTACCAACTCCTCAGTGCCCTACCATTTGCCGTCTATGTCCTTTCTTGGTTTGTCCTTCCTAAATGCAACACCTCACATTTATTGGCATTTTTCAGCCCATTGTTCCAATTGGCCCAGATCACTCTGCAAGTTTTGAAAACCTTTTTCGTTGTCCACTATGACTCCAAATGTTATGTCATTTTCAAACTTGCTGATCCAATTTACCAAATTATTATCCAGATCATTGATATAGATGGCAAAGCACTGATCTCTGAGGCTGTAACAGTGCTAATTTACCACATCTTTCAAGCAAATAAAGCAAACAAAAATGTTGAAGAAGTTTTTAAAAAAATGGATGACTCTACCTATAACATTAGTAGGAAGGGTTAACTGTATTAAGATGAATCTATTCCCAAGAATACAGTATGTTTTTCAAACCTTACCTATATTATTGGCACAAAAGTTTTTTCAATAATTAAATAAACATGTAAGAAAATGTCTATGGAATGGTGAAGTGTCACGTGTTTCTATAGAAAGATTAACATGGAAAAATGAATTGGGAGGCTTTCAGCTTCCTACCTTCAAAAATCATTACCAAGTGGTTGAAATGAGATTCCTTACGTCTCTTTTTGAAAGAGTAGAAAAATCAGTGTGAGTTAAAGTAGAATTAGATCAAATAGGAGATTAGCAGAGGAATTTATATATAAATGGGGCTCAAAATTAATAACTGGTGTTAAAGAGACACCATTGTTGAAACACTTGATTATTATTTGAAATAAGATAAATGACGGAATCAGAACAAAAGGAAGGATATCACACAAGAAGCCTTTGATTTAAAAGTATCTTGTACCTATTTGAAAGGACAATTGATTTTTAAATATTTGGTTTAGTAAAGGTATTGAAGTATTAAAGATTGTTATGAATAAGGCCAGCTAATGTCATTTGAGCTACTGAGGAATGGCATATTATGAAATACCTCGTAATACTCTTTTTTGCTATTTTCAATTGAATGGATAATTAAGGGAAAATTTATGTCCAGAGATGTGGTTATCTACTTGTAGTGAGGTGGAAACTCTTATAAGGAAAGGAAGTACAAAGAAATTTACTTCTGCAATGTATCTTTTATTGCAAACAGGAACTATTAAACAGGGAGTGCATAAATCTAAACAGAAATGAGAGCTATATTTGAATATTACAATTGATGAGCAAAGGATGGTCAGATCTCTGTCAAGATGGTATGACAAATACTATTAATGTAAAATATAGATTAGTTCAATATATTTTTTTATATCAGTTCTATTTCATACCACAAAAATTAAATAGAATTAAATCAGATTTATCAGATCAATGTTTTAGGTGTGGCAAAGAGATATGTACTTTCTTACAGTTAACTTGGTCATGCCCCAATATAAGACCTTTTTGGGTGGATTTAGGAAACTTTTTAGATCAGGTTGCAGGCATTGTATTTTCACTAAACCCAGATTTATTCCTATTGGGGAATATAGAAGGGACAGACCTAAGTTGAAATTATCAATATATCAAACAAAATTTGTTAAAATAGCATTAACAATAGCAAGGAAATATATTGCAGTGACTTGGAAATTGGATTCACATTTAAATATGGGAAGATGGAATACATAAATTCAAAGCTGTACCCCTTTAGAGCAGTGGTTCCGAACCTTTTACTTTCCACTCACATACCACTTTAAGTATTCCCTATGCCATAAGTGTTCTGTGATTAGTAAGTGATTGCTTAAGGTGGTATGTGAGTGTGAAGGGAAGGTTGAGAATCACTGCTCTAGACCCAATTATTACTGAAATATTTTGCTTGAGAAAAATTGTCATTGCCCCCTTTCCTTTGGAGTTATGAAACTGTGCACATAATGAATCAATTTGGAATGATTAAAACAGGGGTTTTCAAACTTTTTCTTTCCACCCACATACCACCTTAAGGAATCCCTTACTAATCACAGAACACTTATGGCATAGGGAATACTTAAAGTGGTATGTGAGTGGAAAGTAAAAGGTTCGGAACCACTCCTTTAGAGAAAATCACATTTTGAGCAATAAATATAGTACATTGTTGCAAATTTGGAGCCTGTATATGCAAATTTTAGGTACAAATATGTAAAAATGTTCTTCCAGCCTCTTAAGACCTGTGTTAACCTTCTTAAATTGATCAAATAAACTTTGTTGGAGACTAGTGTGTTGGAAAGCGATACTCTGAGCAATTCATGATTTTTTCTTTCTTATATATATATATATATATATATATATATATATCTTCTTCTTTGGCTTGGCTTCGCGGACGAAGATTTATGGAGGGGGTAAATGTCCACGTCAGCTGCAGGCTCGTTTGTGGCTGACAAGTCCGATGCGGGACAGGCAGACACGGTTGCAGTGGTTGCAGGGGAAAATTGGTGGGTTGGGGTTGGGTGTTGGGTTTTTCCTCCTTTGTCTTTTGTCAGTGAGGTGGGCTCTGCGGTTTTCTTCAAAGGAGGTTGCTGCCCGCCAAACTGTGAGGCGCCAAGATGCACGGTTTGAGGCGATATCAGCCCACTGGCGGTGGTCAATGTGGCAGGCACCAAGAGATTTCTTTAGGCAGTCCTTGTACCTCTTCTTTGGTGCACCTCTGTCACGGTGGCCAGTGGAGAGCTCGCCATATAACACGATCTTGGGAAGGCGATGGTCCTCCATTCTGGAGACATGACCCACCCAGCACAGCTGGATCTTCAGCAGCGTGGACTCGATGCTGTCGACCTCTGCCATCTCGAGTACTTCGACGTTAGGGATGAAAGCGCTCCAATGAATGTTGAGGATGGAGCGGAGACAACGCTGGTGGAAGCGTTCTAGGAGCCATAGGTGATGCCGGTAGAGGACCCATGATTCGGAGCCGAACAGGAGTGTGGGTATGACAACGGCTCTGTATACGCTTATCTTTGTGAGGTTTTTCAGTTGGTTGTTTATCCAGACTCTTTTGTGTAGTCTTCCAAAGGCGCTATTTGCCTTGGCGAGTCTGTTGTCTATCTCATTGTCGATCCTTGCATCTGATGAAATGGTGCAGCCGAGATAGGTAAACTGGTTGACCGTTTTGAGTTTTGTGTGCCCGATGGAGATGTGGGGGGGGCTGGTAGTCATGGTGGGGAGCTGGCTGATGGAGGACCTCAGTTTTCTTCAGGCTGACTTCCAGGCCAAACATTTTGGAAGTTTCTGCAAAACAGGACGTCAAGCGCTGAAGAGCTGGCTCTGAATGGGCTTATATATATATATATATATATATATTCATTTTTATGGGGTGATGGGTTGGGGGAAGGAGGGAAAGGGAGGGGTTATATTCATCATGAAATGAATTAAATTTTATTAAGGTTAAACATCTATTGCTCTGTATAATAATTTATTAATTACATGTATGGAAAATTTTTAAGTAAAATATTTAAAAAAAGAATACCTTCATTTGTTTCTTTCAGCACACCATGAAGTCGACTTTCTTTTTATTATTCACTGGACACCACATTGCATTCTTCATCTCCCTGAACACCACCCACCCAAACTCCTCTGATCTTCTCTTTAGGTCACTGCAACACAGGTGATCCTGACACTCTCACTCTCCTCCTCCTGCACGTGAGATCCATCTCCTGTACACTGGGTCTTAACACACCTGCGTATGCGCGCTATAACTTCCGTGCATCACATTGCTATGTCACCAGCAGCGGCCAGCACCACGCCCAACGAAGTCAAGCACATGACCTCGCTAAGGCACACCACTAGTCACAGGCCTCAGTCTGGCTTCTCCCATCCAGCCATTGTCGAATCAAGTTCACTACTTCGTCATGAATACCGATCGTCTGAACCTTTCTGACTAACCTCCCATGTGGGACCTTATCAAAGGCTTTACTAAAGTCCATTCACAGTCTTTCCTTTGTCAACTTTTCTGGTAACCTCCTCGAAAAATTCTATAAGAGTGGTTGAACGTCACCCTCCACGCTCAAATCTACGTTGACTATCCTAAATCATTTCTGGTTATCCCAATAATTGTATATTCAATCCCTTAGAACACCTTCCATTAATTTACCTACTACTGACATCAGGTTCACTGGCCTATAATTTCCAGTGTTACTTTAGGTGTCTTCTTTAAACAATTGGACAACGTGAGCTACCCTCCAATCCTCCGGCACCACACCCAGAGCCCCTGCAATTTCTACACCAGCCTCCCTCAAAGTCCGAGGGAATATCTTGTCAGATCCTGGTGATTTATCCTCCCATTTTTGCTTTAAGGCAGCAAGCACTTCCTCCTCTTTAATGTGTATATGTTCCATGACCTCTGCTTGTTTTCCTTACTTCCCATGATTCTGTGCCCATTTCCTGAATGAACACTAATTAAAAAAATTAAGATCTGCCCATCTTTTGTGGCTCAATACAAAGCTGACCATACTAATTTTTAAGGGGACCAATTTTGTGCCTTTACTAACCTTTTGCTCTTAATATACCTGTAGAAACCCTCAAGATTCACATTGTCTGCCAAAGCAATTTCATCATTTTTTTAGTCTTTCTGATCTCTTTCTTGAGGTTTATCTTGTATTTTTAAAATATTCCTCAAGTACCTTCAATTGCTATATATCTCGCTTTTCTTTTGAACTAGATCCCCAATATCTCTCGATAACCAAGATTCCCTCTGCCTGGTGTTAGGTCTGCTTTGTTCATGAATGAGTGAGACAAACACCAGGCTGAGTCGAAATCAGGGTTCTTTGTTCTTTATTACCGGATTGTAACACTTGCGACTAACCATGTTAGTCGGAGAATGCATTCTGCCGTTATCAGCAAAATGGTGATTTTTTATACCCTTGGATATGTGCTTAGAACATCATCATATCATTACTTGTCCAATGACTAAAACTGTTGCTATCCTTTCCCTGCTAGCTTCCTGCCTCTCAATCCATCAATGTCTCTCTTATCTTGTAAGTACAAGGATGCATTCACATCTTGTTACAGCCCTGTCCATCTCCCAAACACTCCCTGTAACTCCTTACACATTCCCATCTCATGATGTTTTACCTTACACTGGTCACCTTGCCTTTAATCTTGACAGGAACATACAAACACTGTACTCTCGAAATTGCACCTTTGAAGGTCTTCCACTGACCTCACACATCCTTGCCTGAAAATAAATTATCCCAATTTTCGCACTCGAGATCCTTTTTCATTTCCTCAAAATTAGCCTTTCTCCAATATAGAATCTTAATCCGAGGCCCAGACCTATCCTTCTCCATAATTAACTTGAAACTAATGGCATTATGATCAATGGATCCAAAATGTTCCCCTACACATACTTCTGTCACGTGTCCTGTCTTGTTCCTTGAAAGGAAATTTTCTCTAGTTGGTACCGCTGTATGTTTATAAAACTTTCCTGAACACATTTGACAAACTCCAAGCCATCCAGCCCATTTACACTATGGGAGTCCCAGTCAATATGTGGAAAATTATTATCTTCTACTATCACAGCCTTACGTCTCCTGCAGTTGTCAGCTAATCTCTCGACAGATATGCTTCTCCAATTCTCGTTGACTATTGGGCAGTCTATAATACAACTCTATGAGGGTGGCTGCTACAGACTGATTGGTGCTGGGAACCTAGAGATGCCGGACTCTGGGCTTCTGCCACTCTTTCCTTCTGCATCTTCTGTTATCTATACCCTATGTCACCTAACTGGAACTCCAGACCCACCAATGTTGTGGATTCTTCCCTGCACCATTAGCCTGAGGGTAATTAGGGATGAGTAAGTAAACAATAGAAATGGTGAGATACCTGATGAGTTTATTCAGTCGTTAAAACATTGAGATAATTAGAACAATTTAAATTATTAAAGGGTGATTCAATAATAGACAAAAGAACTAGTTCAGGACTCCAGAGGAGGGGCAAATTTCACTCTCAGGTCTGCATCAAGTTAACTAAGGTAAACAACTTTAAATTCCAGGTGGTAACCATCTCCTATGACATAGGAGCAGAAATAGGCTATTCGGCCAATCAAATTTATCCCAGAATTCAATCATGAGCTGATCTATTTCCCCACTGCCCTTCCTTCTCTGGCCTTGTCTTGGTCTACCCACGTTGATGCAAAGAAGTGGAGTATTAAGATGAATATTTTTCCGAGAATACAATATTTATTCAATCGTTACCCATTCATATACCAGAATTATTTTTTTGTTGGGGTGGGGGGGGGGGGTGGTTTCAATAAAATCAAACGAGAATTCATTTGGAAAGGTAAGATGCCAAGAGTAGGTCTTGAAAAATTAATGTGGAAATTTTAAAAAATTATGATAAAGCAGCTCAATTGAGATTTTTGTCCTCCTTTTATCAAATGGGTGTAAAAACTGCTTGGGTTCAAAATTGAAATGAATAAAATTGGAGAAACTATCCCAGAAAAAAATGTTGTAAAAATGGAATAGTGAAATATTTAAAGGAAGTATGGAGGTACCAATCTTAAAACATATATTAAAAATATGGAATGGAATTCGTAAGGAGAGAGGAATTAAAAATGATCAATTAGCAAAAATGTTGTTAAAACAAAATCAACTTTCCTTTTACTTTGAACAATTCTTTATTTGACAGTTGGTGGAGTGAAGGTTTACAGAGGATAAAAGATTGTTTTTAGGATCTTTCTTTATAACCTTTGAGCGATTAAAAGATAAATATAATACACAAAAAATACAATTTTTGCCTATCACCAATTAAAATCGTACTTAAAGAAGAAATTAGGAACAGATCTGAGGCTCCCAGAACAAAGTCAATTTGAAGGCATAATAACAGATGCACTTAAGATTAAGAAATTTATTACTAATATGTGTATAAAATTACAAGAAACTACAAGGAAAAAAGATTTATACAAATCAAAATTACAATGGGAGGAAGATTTAAATATACAAATACAAGGAGAAATATGGTCAAAACTGTGTCAAGAGAGTGTTACGAATACAGTTAATGCTAGATATCAAATGGTTCAATATAATTTTCTTCATCAATTATAATTATACTCCATATACATTAAATTGACTTAATTCTAATCATTCGGATAAATGTTTTTGATGTACTCAGGGAACAGGGACTTTTCTATATTCGGTATATGGCCCTGTGAAAAAGTGGAAAGATTTTGCAACGATTTGAGGGTATTGCTTGGACAAATTATGAAGATAAAGATACAAAAAAGATCCAAGAATATTTTTACTTGGGAATATATATGGAAAAGATATAACATTGAAATTGGATAAATATCAAGTAAAAATGTTTAAATATCACAATAGCGATTGCAAAGAAATGTATCGTGGTAACATGGAAAACTGAAAGTGTGGTACTATTAGACAGATGGCATATTGAAATGCAAAATTGTATACCTTTAGAAAAAAATTACATATAGTTTAAGAAATTGAGTTGAAAATTTATACAGAATTTGGAAACCATATATGAATTTTATGAATAAAATTCCATCCACCTTCTCCATTTTATCCATTCCTCTCAATTAGAAGCTATAAAAATAATCAATGAGTAGTATATATGCTAATAACGCCTTCGCGAGATGTCGGGTGAGATGAAAGAAGGAAGTGGGTTGCACAGAAGGATCCAAATACCGAGGGCAATTCAGAACAAGCCTACGATATTTAACTTAAAGGTGAAGCTTGATACTGGATCACAAAGCAACGTCTTCCCACTCAGACTCTACTGCCAGATGTTCCCAGAGAACACAACAAAAGCGTATCCAAAAGACGGTGCATTGGAAACAGCAAATGTCACATTAACAGCCTATGGCAGACCCATGATCAAGCAGCTAGGGAGAGCTAAGATCAATGGCTGCCATAAGGGAAAGAACATCCTCAGTACATTCTACATGATAGATGCATACAGACCAGCAATTCTAGGCCTGGATAGCTGATGGGAGTTGTAGATGATCTCTGTCAATTAAAAGATCCAGACAAAGAAGATATGCCAAAGGTACAGAAACACAACAAAAAGAGGAATTGATTTCCACAGAAGTACCTGCCAGGCCCTGGCACACAGTGCGAGCAGACCTGTTCACCGAGAATCAAGACTGGTATTAATAGTAGCCTGTTACTACTGTAAGTTTCCATTCATCAAAAGGATGAAAGACCTGAGAGCATAAACTATCACCTCAGAAATGAGAGCGCTCCTTGCTGAACAAGGAATACCTACACAAGTAATATGTAACAATGGTACATGGTTCACGTCACAAGAATTCAGAAAGCTGGTAGCAGAGTATGTGTTTGTTATCATCCCCGTACTACCTCAAAGGTCATGGGTTCACTGAAAGACAAGTGCAAACTGTGAAACACACACTAGTTAAGTGTCGAGAAACAAAAGAAGACCCATACTTGGCTCTTCTATCATTATGAACAACACCTGTAAGGGCTGACATGAAGTCCCCGGCAGAACTTGTAAATGGCAGGAGATATAAAACAACTCTGCCAAGGAAAGTACACCCTCCAGAAGACCAGGAGGAAACCAGAAGACTGGCTGACACGCAAGAAGAAGGACACCAACATTTTAATAAACATGCACAAACATTGCCAGAGCTCTTCAGATGGCAGCATGTGCATATTCAAGAGCCGATATTGAAAACATGGACCCCAGCAAAGGTCATCAGAGAAGCTAAGACACTAAGATCATACATTGTCGAAACAGACTCTGGCAATCAGTTGAGGAGAAACAGAATTCACATCCGGCTGACACAAGATGTGATGAAGCAGAAAGCTTTAATACCAGCAAAGCCTGCAACACCAATATCAAGTGAGGTATCAAGTGAAGAGACCACAACCACTAATACCAAAACATCAACACAGCAGTTATCAAGTAATGCGCATCAAGCTACATCACCTACACGTGGACCAGCAACACCGAGCCCAACGGTCACAGCCAAATCTACAAGATGGTGAAGGAACATAGATAAGAACTATTTAAAAGTAGTTGTGTAAATAAATCAGTGTACAAATTCAGTTATTTGCACTGGAAAGAAAGTGATAAATAACACTCACTTTTTCTTTATTTTGAGAAGGAGGGATGTTATATAGTTAGGATAATGTGAACTATTTTGTAACCATGTAAGAATATACCCTTCTCACTGTAGTACTGTAGTGCACTACTGTGGGGCGTATGTATATGTATATGTTTGTGTGTGAACAGTTTTCCTTAGACGGTATTTGAATCTTGCATCTCTAAGTTATTTAAGTAACCTCCCAAGTAACACAGAGACATAACACACATTATCTTCTAAACCTCCATAAGGCCATCCCTCAACCTCCTTTGCTCCAGGGAATGAAGACCTTCCAACCTCACCCTATAACCCAAGCCCTCCAATCCCTGTGATGTCTTGGTGAATTCCCCCCACCCTTCCAACATGCATCAAAGATGTGTTGATTGGCTGCTGTAAAGCGCAGCTTGAATGATTGGATAGGAAAATAGAATGGAGTTAGCGGAGAGGTAAGTGTGTAGAACAGTGGTTCTCAACCTTTTTCTTTTCACCCACATCCCACTTTAAGTATTCCCTATGTCATCGGTTCTCTGCGATTAGTAAGGGATTACTTAAGGTGGGATGTGGGTGGAAAGAAAAAGTTTCAAAACCACTGTTTCAATCATACCTAATTGATTCGTTATGTGCAGGGTTTCAAAACTCCAAAGGAAATGGGCCAATGACAATTTTCCTCAAGCAAAATCTTTCAGTAACAATTGGGTCAAGCAATGATTCTCAACCTTCCCTTCCCACTCACATACCACCTTAAGCAACCCCTTACTAATCACAGAGCACCTATGGCATAGGGATTACTTAAAGTGGGATGTGAGTGGAAAGAAAAAGGTTGAGAACCACTGGAGTAGGTGATAGGGAACCAACAAGATTGCCATGAGATCTTTGGCATGAACTCAGTGAACTGACTGGACGAAGACAAAAGAAATAGGTTGATAGGCTCAAGCCCAAAACGATAGTTATGTATCTTTATCTTTGCTATCCATTGCAGGCAAAATCTTCGCTAGGATTCTACTAAATAGAATAATACCTAGTGTCGCCGAGAATATTCTCCCAGAATCACAGTGCGGCTTTCGCGCAAACAGAGGAACCACTGACATGGTCTTTGCCCTCAGACAGCTCCAAGAAAAGTGCAGAGAACAAAACAAAGGACTCTACATCACCTTTGTTGACCTCACCAAAGCCTTCGACACCGTGAGCAGGAAAGGGCTTTGGCAAAAACTAGAGCGCATCGGATGTCCCCCAAAGTTCCTCAACATGATTATCCAACTGCACGAAAACCAACAAGGTCGGGTCAGATACAGCAATGAGCTCTCTGAACCCTTCTCCATTAACAATGGCGTGAAGCAAGGCTGTGTTCTCACACCGACCCTCTTTTCAATCTTCTTCAGCATGATGCTGAACCAAGCCATGAAAGACCCCAACAATGAAGACGCTGTTTACATCCGGTACCGCACGGATGGCAGTCTCTTCAATCTGAGGCGCCTGCAAGCTCACACCAAGACACAAGAGAAACTTGTCCGTGAACTACTCTTTGCAGACGATGCCGCTTTAGTTGCCCATTCAGAGCCAGCTCTTCAGCGCTTGACGTCCTGCTTTGCGGAAACTGCCAAAATGTTTGGCCTGGAAGTCAGCCTGAAGAAAACTGAGATCCTCCATCAGCCAGCTCCCCACCATGACTACCAGCCCCCCCACATCTCCATCGGGCACACAAAACTCAAAACGGTCAACCAGTTTACCTATCTCGGCTGCACCATTTCATCAGATGCAAGGATCGACAATGAGATAGACAACAGACTCGCCAAGGCAAATAGCGCCTTCGGAAGACTACACAAAAGAGTCTGGAAAAACAACCAACTGAAAAACCTCACAAAGATAAGCATATACAGAGCCGTTGTCATACCCACACTCCTGTTCGGCTCCGAATCATGGGTCCTCTACCGGCACCACCTACGGCTCCTAGAACGCTTCCACCAGCGTTGTCTCCGCTCCATCCTCAACATCCATTGGAGCGCTTACATCCCTAACGTCGAAGTACTCGAGATGGCAGAGGTCAACAGCATCGAGTCCACGCTGCTGAAGATCCAGCTGCGCTGGATGGGTCACGTCTCCAGAATGGAGGACCATCGCCTTCCCAAGATCGTGTTATATGGCGAGCTCTCCACTGGCCACCGTGACAGAGGTGCACCAAAGAAAAGGTACAAGGACTGCCTAAAGAAATCTCTTGGTGCCTGCCACATTGACCACCGCCAGTGGGCTGATAACGCCTCAAACCGTGCATCTTGGCGCCTCACAGTTTGGCGGGCAGCAACCTCCTTTGAAGAAGACCGCAGAGCCCACCTCACTGACAAAAGGCAAAGGAGGAAAAACCCAACACCCAACCCCAACCAACCAATTTTCCCCTGCAACCGCTGCAATCGTGTCTGCCTGTCCCGCATCGGACTTGTCAGCCACAAACGAGCCTGCAGCTGACGTGGACTTTTTACCCCCTCCATAAATCTTCGTCCGCGAAGCCAAGCCAAAGGAAGAAAGAAATAAAGTACTTCATAAAACCAATAACACTATCTACAAATTTGCTGCTGAGACTATGGTCGTGAGTTGTATAAAGGAAGGTGATGAGTCAGCACGCAGGATGGAGATTGAAAACATGGCCAAATGCTGCACCAACAACAATCTCGCACTCAATGTCACCAAAACCAAGGAGCTGATTGTTGACTTCAGGAAAGGAATGCCAGAGCTAGACAATCCAGTGATTATTAGGGGAATCAGAGGTGGACATGGTAAGCAAATTTAAGTTCTTGGGAGTCACTATCTCATAGGATCTTTTCTGGACCCAACACACCAATGGCATTGTGAAGAAAGGACAACAATACCTCTATTTCCTCGAGAGTTTGCAAAGGTTTCGTATGACATTGGAAACCCTGGGAAAATTCTACAGATGTGTGGTGGAAGGTGCGCTGACTAACTGCATGACGGTCTGGTAAGGGGACACCAATACCTCTGAGCAAAAAGCCCTCCAAAAGGGAGTGGACACAGCCCAGGACATCACAGGCAAAACCCTCCCCACCACTGAGAACATCTACAGGGAACACTGCTGTCGGAGACCAGCAGCAATCGACAAGGATCCACACCACCCTGTACATACTCTGTTCTCACTGCTGCCATTGTGAAAGAGGTCTAGGGGCCACAAGGCTCACACCACCAAGTTCAGGAACAGCTGCTACCCCTCTCCCATCAGACTCCCCAACAACAAGCTCAATCAGGGATTCGTTTTACTTGGGCACTTTATTGATTTGTTTTCTTCTCTCCGCATTGCAGTCAATTTCTTAATTTGTTTACATGTGTACGTTGAGTCAGCTTTTTTATGCCCTGCCAATAAGTGGTAATTCTGTCTTGCCCGCAGAATAAAGAATCTCAGGGCTGTATGTGATGTCAAGTACGTACTTTGACAATAAATCTGAAATCGGAAACAAAGAACATAAAGAGGGTTTAGTGAGGAAGTAGCTGAAGAGGAACCAAACATGATCATAATTAAACTTAATTGTTCTTCTGAAGCACAACAAAAATATAATTTTTTTTAATCGGTGAGGAAGTGAAATGCTTTCAGGTGATGCTTCATCTCCTTAAATACCATGTTTGTGCTCCATGGTTCTCCGATAGACCCCTCAATTTTGTCCAGTTATAACTGATAAATATTTTCCCGAGATGTTGCTGGCAAACATATTTAAAAAGCTGTCTGTTAAGCAGGAAAAAAAGTGGTAATTACATATAATTCAAAGCAATCTCAGAGGATGTTTCGAGTTGAATTGAATGGTTGGATTCCTGCCTCAGTTGCCCAGATAAGCCATTAATCATTGCGTTTATTGTATCCAAGTTAAAGCTGGAGTATGTTTTCTGTAATTGAAGCTGTTGATTAACCCCTTGTGTACCATGGGCAACAATGCTGCTATATCATCGACTCTGAACTGGCCTCACAGGTCACTGAATCACGAAAGTCTGCAGGCACTGTGATATTGTAGTAAAAACCACGCAGTAAATGCTGGAGGAACTCAGCCAGTCTCGCACTGTCCATAAAAGGTAAAGATATATTACCAACCTTTTCAGACCTGAGCTCTTCTTCAAGCTTTAAGCAAACTGCAGGTAGGCGCCTGAATTAAAAGCTGGGGAGAGCAAGGGGGAAGACTGGGAGGCAGAGAAGAGTCCAGACCAGCAGCCAAAAGGGGTTCTTTGATTTTAGCTCTGTGAAATGGAGACAAAGGAAAGAGAGAGAGAGAGAGAGGAAAGGAGATGAGGAAAAAGATGTGTATGTGTGTGTGTGTGTGTGTGTGTGTGTGTGTGTGTGTGTGTGTGTGTGTGTGTGTGTGTGTGTGTGTGTGTGTGTGTGTGTGTGTGTGTGTGTGTTGGGGGGGGGGGTGGTTTAACAGAAATTGAAGAAGTTTGGATGGTGGCTCTATGGAAGCTAAAGGTTCTCTCCCCAGTCTTTAATTCAGGCAACTGCCTGCTCTTTGCTAAATACCTTGAAGAAGGGCTTAAGCCCGTTGTCGGTAATATACCTCTCCCTCCAATGGATGCTGCGAGACCTACTGAGCACCTCCAGCATTTCTATGTGTTTTTATTATAAGTCGTTCACTTCAGGAGGTGAGGAGGATTATGCAATAAGTGTGGGCCTTGCCACCAAAGTCCTTTTCCCATGAACAGATAGGGAAAATGCGTTTGACTGAAGTGTTTCAGCCAAAGCACACTTCAACATGCTACCTTTTCAATGAATTGTTACATTGAGTTCCAGATGGCTTGTTTAGTAGATGTGAAAGATTCTGATGGGAGTATACTAACATTCCACAATACTAGTCTCTCTGCTTCTTTCAGGCAACTCTGCATCTGGAGCTCAGATCCGTTCAAACATAAAAGCCGTGGAATTTCCCACTGACTCAGCTTTGTCAAGTTTCACAGTTGCTTCCCAGCTCGGATGCACTGTTTTTCACAATTCACTTCTCCTGTCCTTAGACTATGTTCTATTCGTTCAGCTAATCTCGATCTTTTTGTTTGGGCAATGACCACTTTAGGACTTTGCTCAAAATTTATGGGAAACCCTCCCTCCAAAGCAGTCAAGTTTAGTTGGTTTCTGATGTATAATTCTCTCCTTCCGACTACATAAACAAACATAAAAACAATTATATGATTTCATTTCATGCTTTCCCTTAAATGTGCTGTGGCCCCCAGAGGGGTCAGATGCAATACTGAGATTGGCTGTTTGTACATTAACAATTTGCATTAAAACGATCAGAATCTATTCTTCATTTTCATCGTATCTTGTACAATCCTCAGAAAACCTCAAGCTTCCAAGCACTGATGTGTATCACATTAATAGTTAGTATCCATGGTGATCAAGGAACAGTTACTTCATAGAATGAACCCATTCAACCCATCCAATCTGTACCAGCTCATAATTAAGCAATCATAGAAACACAGAAGATAGGAGCAGGAGTAGGTCATTCGACCCTTCGAGCCTGCTCCGCCATTCAACGAGATCATGGCTGATCTTAAAGTTCAGTACCCCGTCCCCGCCTTCTCTCCGTAACCCCTAATTCCCTTATACTGAAGAAATATATCTAATTCCCTCTTTAATATATTTAATGAACCTGCCTCTACTGCTCTCTGTGGTAATGAATTCCACAGATTCACTACCCTCTGGGTAAAGAAATTCCTCCTCATCTCGGTTCTAAATGGTTTGCCTATTATCCTCGAACCATGGCCCCGGGTTCTGGACTCCCCCACCATTGGAAACATCCCTTCCACATCCATTCTGTCCAGTCCTGCCAGAATTTTATATGTCTCTATGAGATCCCCTCTCAATCTTCTAAACTCCAGCGAGTACAATCCCAATTTGCGCAATCTTTCCTCATAAGTCATTCCTGCCATTCCAGGTATCAGCCTGGTGAATCACCTCTGCACTCCCTCCACTGCAAGAACATCCTTCTTCAGATAAGGCGACCAAAACTGCACTCAATACTCCAGGTGGGGTCTCACCAAGGCTCTGTACAGCTGCAGTAAGGTATCCTTGTTCCTGTTCTCAAACCCTCTTGATATGAAGGCCAACATGCCATTTGCCTTTTTAACCGCCTGCTGTACCTGCATGCTCGCTTTCAGTGACTGGTGCACAAGAACCCCTAGGTCTCTCTGCACTTCCCCATCTCCCAATCTATTGCCATTCAAATAGTAATCGGCCCTCCAGTTTGTATTACCAAAGTGGATAACCTCACATTTATCCACATTGTAGTGTATTTGCCATGTGTCTGCCCAGTCCCCCAATTTATCCAAATCACACTGGAGCTTCCTGACCCCCTCTTCAGTGCACACAACCCCTCCTAGCATAGTGTCGTCTGCAAATTTGGAGATATTACATCCAATCCCCTCATCCAGATCATTAATGTAAATTGTGAACAGCTGGGGTCCCAGTACAGATCCCTGTGGCAGCCCACTGGTCACCGCCTGCCACTCAGAAAATGAGCCATTTATCCCAACTCTCTGTCTTCTACCTGCCAGCCAGTTCTCAATCCACATCAATACCTTGCCCCCAATCTCATGAGCCTTGATTTTGCACGCCAGTCGTTTATGTGGGACCTTATCGAAGGCCTTTTGGAAATCCAGGTACACCACATCCACTGACTCTCCCCCATCTATTTTACCTGTTACCATCTCAAAGAATTCCACCATTTCCATTCTCCATTCTTTCCCTTAGGACTTCATGGACAGAGGTCTACAATCCAGTGATCATTGAGGGATCAGCGGTGAAGAGAGTGAACAGATTTAAGTTCTTGGGAGTCACTATTTTGGAGGATCTTTCCTGGACCAGACATACTAAAGGCATCATGAAGAAAGCTCATCAGAGCCTTTACTCCCCCAGGAGTTTGTGGAGGTTTGGTATGACACCAGAGACTCTGGCAAATTTCTGCAGAAGTGTGGTGGAAAGTGTGCTGACCGGCTGCATCATAGTTTGGAATGGGAACAATACCCCTGAGTGCAAAGCCCTCCAAAATGTAGTGGACACAGCCCAGGACATCACAGGCAAAACCTTTCCCACTATCGAGAACATCTACAGGGAACGCTGCCGTCAGAGAGCAGCAGCAATCATCAAGGATCCACACCACTGAGCACACGCTCTGTTCTCGCTGCTACCATCGGGAACAAGATACAGGTGCCACAAAACTCGCACCACAAGGTTCAGGAACAGCTGCTCCACCATCAGACTCCACAACAACAAAGGGGCTCATTTAAGGACTCCTACTCATGCACTTTATTGATTTTTAAAAATTTCTGTGCATTTCACAGTTTGTTTACATTTGTTATCTGTTTACAGTTCTTTATTCGCTTACATGAATTCGTTGTGTTCAGTTTTATTTTTGCACTGCCAATAAGTGGTAATTCTACCTCGCCCACAGGAAAAAAGAATCTCAGGGTTGTATGTGCTGCCATGAATGTACTCTGACAATAAATCTGAAATCTGCATACGATTTTCCCTCAAACACTCATCCAATTTCCTTTCGAAACACCTGATTGATTCTGTTACAGGCAATTAGTTCTTGAATGTATATAAATATCTTTCCTCACATTCCCTGCCCACAATTTTGAATCAGCACTTCTTTGGTATCAGATGTATTGGGAACAGCCCTCTCTGT
Organism: Narcine bancroftii; assembly: GCF_036971445.1. Lineage (NCBI taxonomy): Eukaryota > Metazoa > Chordata > Chondrichthyes > Torpediniformes > Narcinidae > Narcine > Narcine bancroftii. Next base: position 22,465,021 of record NC_091472.1, read on the forward strand.
TCCACCGCTCTATATAGAATCCTGAGCAGGCCCATGAAATTTCCTCTCAACCCACAGATCGATTGTAATGGGGTGGCAGTGGGAGGCATGGCCTGGTGAGACTGGGGGAATATGGCACTGGAGACTGAGGCTCATTCCACTATGATGTAGTGCAGTTATTCTCAACCTTTCTTCAACTATGACCACCCTGCTCCCCCCTCCCCAGGACTCTGCTCAAAGTTTATGGGGCTCCTTCCCTGTGAAGCGGTCAAGTTTTGGTTTCTTCCGTACTTCTCTCCTCCTGACTACATTAAAAAATGTAAATATTTATGTTATGTGAGGTGAAAGAAAACAAGGTGTTTACTTAAACGTACCGTGGCCCTCAGGGCCGCCATAGGCCCCCTGGTGAATGGCAGCTCTATTGAACCTTCGTAGAACTTTCTTGCTCTCACGATCATGTTGGAGGTTTGGATCTGGAGCTCGGCACGCCGATCGTTTGGACTGAAGACTGTGAGGTTGTAGAGGCTGTGGGAGCACTATTCTGGGGCCTCGATGTCGATTCAATCACAAAGAAGGCTCACCAGCAGCTATGCTTCGTGAGGAGCTTGAAGAGATTTGGCATGTCACCAAAGACTCTTGCAAATTTCTACAGGTGTGCATTCTGAATGGTTGCATCTCTCTCTGGTATGGAGCTGCCAATGCACAGGGCAGGAAAAACCTACAGAGGGTTGTGAACTTAGCCAGTGCCATCACAGGCATCTAATGAGGAGGTGTCTGAAAAAAAGGAGCCATCTCAAGAACCCGCTCCACTCAGGCCATGACTTCGTCTCACTGCTACCATCGGGAAGGAGGTACAGGAACCTAAAGTTTAACACAAGGACAGCTTCTTCCCCTCTGCCATCAGATTTCTGAATGGACATTGAACCACAGAAATGACCTCACTTATTTTAATTTTTCCACTCATGTATTTCGAAAATTCTAAAAGTGATTTTATAGCAATATTCAAACTGTAATGCTGGTGCAAAGCAACAAATTTTGTGACACATTTATGGCAATCAATTCTGATTCCGATTCAGAGGTGACTCTGAAGGGACTCTTTTTGCTTCTAAAAATGTGCTGGTTGTGATGTGCTAGAGAATAGTTGTGGTCTCAGTTCAATAATAATCACACAAAACCACTCATCACTTCATTCACTCAACCTAAACCTCCCATTGCCCCAGAAAAGCAGTTAACATACTAAAAGACAGATCCTAGTCCAGCCGCACTCTCTTCTCCTTCCTTCCGTCAGGTGTGAGACCATGAACCACCAGATTCATAGGCAGCTTCTTTCTTGCAGTTATCAGTCTCCTGAATGAACCTCACACCGGTAAAATATGTCACCTCTGCTCTCTCTCTCTCTGTAACTCTGCACTCTGCACTATGTATGGGCTGACTAGATAGACTGCTTGCAATATGAACCTCCTCGCTGTGCCTTGGCGCATGCGACAATGAACTGGAACATGACTTGAATTTGATTGGTCTGTTCATGAGCAGCAGCAATAACCCTGAGTGAGGGTGGGTGGGAGGAGAATTCAAGGAGTTAGATATTTAGGCATTTAGACCTACATACAGCACGGGAACAGGCCATTTCGGCCCACTTGTCCGTGCCAACAAATTTTCACCCAATTAACCTACACCCCCGTCCATTTTGAATGGTGCGGGTAAACAGGAGCCCTGGGGAAAACCCATGCAGACACAGGGAGAACGTACAAGCTCTTTAAAGATAGCGCAGGATTCGAATCCTGCTGCTGATCACTGGGGCTGTAAGGGCACGGCGCTCACTGCCCAACGAGTTAATAGCCATGTGAGAAAGAATCAGTTACAAGGAAATAAATTGGGGAGGTCATTCAGAGAGCCAGCAAATGATGCATTGGCTGAAAGGCCTCCTTAAACATTGTGAAAGGATAAAATATGACCTCCTGGGTGTTTCCAGCATTTACTGTTTTTATCTCACGTTTCGACCAGTTTGTTTTGTTGTTGGATGTGTATTTAAATCTTGCTTCTTGATTCTCCCACAAGAAGAAGCATCCTTTCCCCCACCGCCCCCCCCCCCCCACCTTCCTCCCTGTCATGTCCCCTCAGGATCTCATTGGGTGGAAACGGAGAATCTTTCATATGGCCATTATCTGTGTCTAATGGCGGAAGGATTGTATGTTGGATTTTAAATGCACTGAATTCTATGCGTTGTGAAGTAAATGCAATTCTTTCTGCCAAGAGAACAAAGAAATTTCTCCCTGCAAAAGAGTCTCTCCTTTCTTCCTCTGCTGTTGTGCAGAGCTGTGATAGGAGTTGTCTGAAAACCACTGAAGAAATGTGGCTTAACATAACATTAGTTTGTGAAGGAAGTCTGCCTTCTTTGCTGCCTGCTTTGCCCAAGCAAGATTTACAGATCAAAATAAAGACCAAACTGGGTGGGACCCTAAAGAGGGCGAAAATAGGACTTTAGACAAAGGCTGGGTTATTTTTGTGAAATCCACACCTTAATTAGTCCACTTGATTGGCACTTCTAATGGTGTAACGTTTCAAAGCTTTACGAGTGGCTCCACCGTAATTGGGTAAAAAGCAGTTTTATTGCCAGCAACAGGATCTTAGCTGCATCACACGAGGTAATCTGCTGCGATGGTTCGGAACGGGTGTCCATTGTCTAGAGGCTTGCCTGTCAGTCGCCTAATTCAATGCTGGGAGTGTCTTCTAGCCTGTCTCCATGTCTCAGAGATAATCACACCACACTCAACTCATTTTTTTATAAACAGGCATCGGCCTTTGTTTTGAATCTGGTTTTTTTTTAAAAAAAACATGCTGCCTTTGTGAATAATTTGTGGGGAAAAAAAAATTAAAAATGCAACACTTATCCAGCTCTATTAAAATCAGTTCGTGTGGAGGAGTGGTAACTGATGACTGGTTATAAGGATGGTGGAAATGAATTTAATTTTGACTTACAAGTGAAAAATGGGTATATGGATGGCATGGCATTGGGTACTGGATGGCACGGTGGGCGGAGTGGTGAGCGCCATGCTGTAACAGCACCAGCGACCGGGATTCAAATCCGCAGCTGTTTGTAATGAGTTGTACGTTCTCACCATGTCTGCATGGGTTTTGGTTTCCTCCCATCCTCCCAAAACGTGAAGGCTAATGGGTGCATTTGAGTCGCATGGGCTCCTGAGCCAGAAGATCACACTACCATGCTGTGCTCCAATATATACATATATATATAGATATATATATCTATATATATATACATATATATATAACAGGGTCTGAGAAAGTCAAGGATGCACACGGCACAGAAACAGGTAATTCATCCCATCAAATCCATGCAGACCATCAAGTTCCTCACTATACTAATCCCATTGACCTGAACTTGGCAATATGGAAGATTATGAGGAATAAAGGTATTAATGAGATAGTGAAGAAATGTGGAGATCTGAGTGACCTCCTTAGAACTATGATTCTGTGAACAGCATCCATCCTCAGCCCAACTTCTGTAAACATCTTTATTTACGGAGCACTGAGTATTGACAGATTCTTGATGGTCTCTGTGGTGCTACACCACTCGCCTACTGCAGGGGGCAACCTGTGTACCTGCCGGAAGAGCACTGGAGGACAAGACAACACCTGGCTGGCTGTCAATCAGCCGACCTGAATGGACCAAGTCTCATTCGGTCGGCTGGCAATCATCCACCGGGATATAAGCCACATCTGGCTCTTCGAGGTCAGTCACACAGAGCAAGCACAGCTAACCACAGCTAACTGCAGCAGGGACTTTAAGTGGAATAAAGCCTGTTGATCAGTCTTTAAGTCTTTGTGTCTGCTTTCTGTACAACAGTGCACCACAGTCTGTATAGGCACTATGGGCTGTAGGGCCTGTATCTGTGCTGTCTGACTGTGTGTCATACAAAAACATGAAAAGCTGGGTGTCTGGAGGGAAGACTGTACATTGGTGAGCCTTGCATGATGGTAGGAGGATTCCTGCGGCCTTTCTGCAGTCTTTGTCCAGGATCTCAGCTAGGTGTAAGGGAGATGCTATGTCTTGTCATGAGTGGATGAGAAAAGTCATTTTCATTCATAAAAATCCCCTCCTTGCTTTGTCATGGACAGGTCAAGCCAGAAATAAATTTTAATTCATAAATAAACCCACCTTGCTTTGTAATAGAAAGGTCAAGCAACAGGTCTGTTTTCTCCCTCCACCTTCCCAGGTATGGTAAAATTCAGCAGGTCATGCAGTGTCCTTGGAAAGCAAAAGGCAGTCGACGTTGTGGGCCTGAGCCTTTGTTCAGGTGTGCCAAAAATCAGTCAGATGCCAGAATAGGAAGGTGGGGGGGGGTGGCATGAGGAGGAGAGGAGCACATGTTAATAGGTTATAGGTAGATTGAAGTGGGAGGAGAAAGGAGCTGAGAGGTGATAAGGGATGGGACAGAGAGATAGCTCTCTGATAGGAGAAAGAAAGGGAAGGGGGGTTGGGGAGCTGGTGGAAGGAAGATTGAGGGGGAAAAGGGAGACTGGGGTAGGATGTGATTAATGGAAATTGGAGAGGTTAAAGATGATGCCATCTGCTTGGAGACTGACAAGTCGGAATTCAAGGCATTATTCCTCAAATTTACGAATGACTTCAACAGAGAGGTACATGAGGTCATGGCGAGACGCGTCAATGAGGGAATAGGGTGTAGAATCGGTGGTTGGCCACTGGGAGGTCCTTGTTGTTGTGACTGGGAGCGTGAACCTCAGTTCTACAGGTCGTGACTCTTTACCATATTTCCATGTTCTTAACCGCTCTTCTATTTTGTTATTATGCCTTAGACCTCCTCTGGGCATATACTGTAGAACATATAAAATAGAACATGACAGCACAGTACAGCCGCTTCAGCCCACAACATTGGGCCAACCTATATATTCCAAACAAAAAAAAAATGAAACCCTACCTATCTCATAACCCACTATTTTTCTTTTATCCATGTACTTGGTCTCAGAGCCTATTGTACCAGCCTCCACCACACCCCTGGAAATTCATTCTAGGCACCGACTACTCTCTGTGTAAGAAACGTACCACTGACATCTCCCCTAAACTTTCATCCCTTCACTTTGTACAGATATCCTCTGGTGTTTGCTACCCCCCACCCTGGGTAAAACTTACTGGCTGTCTACCTGAACTATGCCTCTCAGAATCTTGTATATCTTTTATCATTTTTCATTGCCTTGCATAGAATATAGAACAGTTTAGCATTGAATAGGTCCTGCAAAGATCAAAGTTCATATTTAGTTTCTGTGTACATACGTTACATCACATTTGCCTTCATCATTTCTATACCAGTAAGTGTAAACTGCACTAATCAGGAAATGTAAACAAACTGACTGTGCAAATGCAGGTAATGACTGTACTGTGTGGCCGGGCACAATTCCAATGCTATCTTCATGTTTGCCGACGACACCCAGTCAGAAACAGCAATGAGGAAATGTACAGGAGGGAGATAGGGCAGCTCTTTGAGTCCTGACACATCAACCACCTTGCGCTCAACGTTAGGAAACCAAGGAGATGATTGTGGACTTCAGGAGGAAGTCAGGGGGACGTGACCCAGTCCTCTTCGAGGGCTCAGTAGTGGAGAGGGTCAAGAACCTCAAATTCCTGGGTGTCAACATCTCCGAGGATCTGTCCCGGATCCTCCATGTCGACGCAATCACGACGAAGGGCCGACAACAACTATACATTGTGAGGTGCTTTAGGAGATTCGGTACGTCACCGAAGACTTTCCAGAACTTCTACAGGTGTACTGTGGAGAGCATTCAGGCCAGTTGCATCACTGCCTGGTATGGAGGCACCAACTCTCAAGTCAAGAAGAAACTCCAGAAGGTTTTTAACTCACCCTACAACATCATAGGTACCACACTTCACTCCATCAAGGAGATCTACGTGAGGCGATGTCTTAAAAAAAGCAGCCTGTATCCTCAAAGACCCCCACCACCCTCTTCACTTTGCTACCATCAGAAAGGAGGTACAGGACCCTAAAAGACGAGCAGTCAATGGCACAAGGACAGTTTCTTCCCCACTGCCATCAGATTCCTAAATGACCAATGAACCAGACTCTGTCTTATTTTTGTGAGCTACAATTTTTCTTTTTTATTCTACTGTTGCAAGATGGTAATAATATATGTATCTGTTGCAAAACAGTGAATTTCACGACTTGTTCAGGACAATTAATTATGATTCTGATTGTAATTAATAAGCATACGAGTCCTTAAATGAATATTGTTCAAAAAGTCTGATAGTTGAGGGGTTTCTGAACCTGCTGGTATGAGTCACCTGGAACCTGACCCTCCTAATGGCAGAAGTAAGAACAGAGCATGTCCTGGGTGCGTGGTTCCCTGATAATTGACACTGCTTTCTGACGGCAACATTCTATTTCAATATTCTCAGTGGTGGGGAGAGTCTGCCTGTCACTAAGTTTTGTAAGATTTTTCACTCAGAGTTATTGATGCCCCCACACCAGGCCAGGTCAGCACACTTTCCACCACAAATAAGTTTGCCAAGGTTTCCGATGACATAACAAACCTCTGCAGAAGTACATGCTTTCCTCGCAACAACATTTATACAATGAGTTCAGGACAGACCCTCCAAGGTAGTGACATCCAGGAATTTAAAATTGCTGCCTTTCTCCATCTCTGAATTGTATACTCTTGGTTTTCCTTTCCTAAAGTCTACAATCAGTTCCTTGCTCTTGTTAACATTTAGCCAAGTTTTTAAATCTCCCTCTTGTCTGCTGATGCAGGGTTTGATGAAGGGTTCAAGCCCGAACTGTTGGTTATGTATCCTGATCCTTGCTGTATGAAGTCCACTATTTGACTTGCTGAGTTTCTACCCCATTTTATACAGCCCACTTCTCTGGTATCATCAACGAACTTGTATATGGTGTTGTTATTGTACCTACAATGTCTGTAGCAATCATGATGCTCAGTTGCATCACCCTGCATTTGATCTGTGCCTGTCTAAATGTCTCTGAAATGTTGTTATCATGTCTGGTCCCATCACCTCTACTGGCAGTGCACTCCAAGTATCTACCGCTCTCTGCATAAACATCTTGCCTCACAAATCCCCCTTCAACCTTTCTCCCACTCACCTTAAAGGTATGCACTCTGATGTTTGACATTTCCATCGTACAAATGTCCTGAGCAACCCATTTAGATTTTTGTCCAAATTGGTGATGTACACAGAGGTCCCAGCACTGGTCCTTGCAGAACACATCTGACGGCAGGCCATTAGTCAGAATAACACACTTCCACCACTCAATCCTTTGTCTTCTATGGCCAAGGCAACTGTGAGTCCAATCTACCAAGAATTCCTCATGCCTTAATCTTCTGGATCAGCTTGTTGTGAGGGATCTTGTTGATTGCTTTACTCAACACAATCCACTACCCAACACTTTTCGTTCTTGTTATCACCCAGTTTTACTTTGAGCAATCTCACTTGTTTTTCTTCTTCTTCCTTCCTCTCTCTATTTTTGCCTGCTTTTCGCTTTTCACCCCTCTACCCACATTATTCCATCACTTTCCCTTTGCTCTGCATCTGATTGACAGCTGTCCACCTCCAGCGCTATCCAATTCAGATGGAAAGTCATTGAGATGAAACTCTGCAGTTCATCCTTCAAATGCAGCTGTACACATGAAACATGTCCGTCAATCTCCAGTTTTCTGTGTCCATAACCTTTTGCTTTCCTTTATCGATCTTCATTTGTGATGTGTGTGATCTTGCTCTGTGCTTATTGATTTTTTATGGTGTGTCTACATTGTAGTGGTGAATGTGATCTGAAAGAGATTTTCCAGGAGCGTGATAAGTCACAATGCAAATAAACCCAAAAAAAGTGATTCTGTACGATTAGCGTAAATGGTTAGAGGTACAATGGACTGAAGGGGCTTGTTTCTGTTTTGTTTCTCCCTGTAAAATATGTCCTCTAGCAATTCAGGTGTGGCCCCTATGTTAGATCTCTTAAGAACACTGGGATCATTCAGAGTGGCACAGTGAGAGTAGCAGTTAGCGCAACGCTGTTACAGTATCAGCGACTGGGACCGGGTTTCAAACCCCTTGCTGTCTGTTTGCACGTTCTCCCCGTTTCTGCGTGGGTTTCCTCTGGGTGGCTCCGGTTTCCTCCCATCTATCAAAATGCACCGGGGTGGGGGGGAAAGTTTGTGCGTCAATTCGTTGTTATTCGGTGGCACGGAGTCGTGGGCTGAAGGGGCCTGTTACCGTGCTGTATGTATGTCTATATGCATGCCTAAATTGACACCAGTTTGAATTTTCCACTTGTTGCTCAACTCTCATTCCTGCTTCTGATATCATGACTGGTATATTTTCATTACCAACATGCAGCGCCTTTCCTAACATCTGTTTTGAAACCATGCACCCATGAATCTAAATTTACATACAAATAATCCTAACCTTCTGGCTGAGTGTGTAGTAGTATTCGATATTTTGCTGTCTTTTCCATTTAATCCTTGCATCCTTACAATGTCTGCAAGCAGCTGCTAATACCAAAAAAACCTCATTGGACAGTCAATGTGAGGGTCTTTGGCAGCACATTCACTGGAAGGTTGTTTGAGAGCAATTAATGTGAACATCAAATTGGATGACATTTAGTGAGGTGCTAGATTATTCTTAGTCTTTTTTCTGAAAATATGCTCAGTAGTTAACCCTTTGATGTTGTTTTACTGCAAGGAAGATGTAAACGAGAAGTACAGCTTTCTATCTGAATTGCACGAAAACCCAGCAGATCAGGCAGATCTGCTCAAATGATTGCAGCTGGATTTCTGTGGATGCATTTTTAGTCGTCTTAGGGTAATTCAGAGCGGCCAAGGAACAGGAGGACAGAGCATGAAGTGTAATGAAGAAGATGTGTGTCGCATATAAATGCAGTTGTCCTGAGTGTGCCTGTACCCTAGAACCGGTAATTGTTTGACGTGCTACGGATTTATACCAGAGGAAAGTAGATTCGTTGGATGGTCTGGGTTTGATGCAGAGCCTTGTTCTCTGGATGAATATTGCCTCCAAGCCATTAAAATTCACAAGCTTTCTGGTGTTCACAATGATGTGCGCTCCCAATGGAATTGCAAACAACCTTGGCCTTTCCAGCTGTAAAGTCATTTGCTGTTTAGAATTATGTATTTTTTTTTACATACTTTTACCACATAGCTCGTGCCTTCATGTTCCGAGGGTGGATAAAAAATGAGTCACTGGGAGGCAGGATTCATATACAGACATGACCAGGAAAGGACCAGCAGATTTTCTACCTTCAATTGAATAAACTGAAGGAGGTTTTAAATATAAAGTTTTGACATACAGTGCGAGAACAGGCCCTCCCAGCCCATGAAGCTGTGCTACCCAATTACACCCAACTGGCCTACGATTCTCATACGTTTTGAATGATGGGAGGAATCCCACGGATACACAGGGAGAGCAAGCAAACTCCTTACAGACAGCGCTGAATTCGAATCTGTGTCTGTGGCGCTGTAACAGCATTGTCCTGACTGTTATGTTGTCTGTGCCACCTGCAAACTCTCGAGTAACCTACGGTTTTATCCCAGCTTTATTGTTATGTGGCTTTAAACTCCCCTCCGCTAATAGTGGGTTGAAAACACAACATTCTGGATCGTTAGAAGCAGGCTCTATCAAAGCTAGTTCCGTTAATTTGACCACACTGCTGAAGGCAGTCACTGGCAGCCTTCTCATGTATGAAGCATAGAAACATAGAATCTAGGTGTAGGAGTAGGCCATTTGGCCCTTCCAGCCTACACCGCCATTCATTTTGATCATGGCTGATCAACCACTCAGTACCCTGTTCCAACTCTCTCTCCATACCTCCGATCCCCCTCGTCACAAGTACTAAATCTAACTCTCTCTTAAATATAGCTATGGAACCAGTCTCAATCACTTCCTGTGGCAGAGAATTCCATAAATTCACCACCCTCTGAATGAAAAAATTCTTCCTCATCTCAGTCCTAAAGGACTTCCCCTTTATCCTTAAACTGTGACCCCTGGTTCTAGACTTGATCAACATTGGGAACAATCTTCCTGCATCTAGCCTGTCAAATCCCTTAAGAATTTTGAATGTTTCTATTAAATCTCCTCTTAATCATCTAAAGTCCAGCGAGTACAAGCCCAGTTGTTCTAGCCTCTCTTCATATGCAAGACCTGCCATCCCTGGTATCGATCTGGTCAACCTTTTCTGCACTCTCTCCATGGCAATGATGTCCTTCCTCAGATAAGGAGACCAAAACTGAACACAATACTCCAGGTGAGGTCTCACCAAGGCCCTATACAACTGCATCAATACCTCTCAGCTCCTGTACTCGAATCCTCTTGATATGAACGCCAACATACCATTCGCCTTTTTGCAGCACCTGCCTGCCCACTTTTAATGACTGATGCACGCGACACCCAGGTCTTTTTGCATCTCCCCTTTTCCTAATTGGATACCATTAAGATAGTACTTAGCCCTCCCATTCTTTCCTCCAAAGTGGATAACTACACACTTATCCACATTATATTGCATCTGCCATGTATTTGCCCACTCACCCAACCTGTCCTGTATGAGTACCTACTTAGAGCTCAAGGTAGCTCAATAAGGGTTTCCACCCAATGCCTGGTTGAGTGGCAAACACAATAATGCAAAAAATATATTACAGGAAGCCTCACTGCCTGTGGTGACACTGTAAGGAGTGGTGAATATTTCTCTGGCGGATTAACTGCAATATCATTCAGGTCTTCAGAGTCCAAAGATGGAAATTGGTGAAAACTGTCATTTTTATTATCTCCGTGATGTAGCGTCATAGAACCATAGAACTCTACAGCACAGAAACAGACCCTTTGGCCCATCTAGTTCATGGAAAACTATTATTCTACCTCTTAACATCGACCTGTACCGGGATTATAGCCCTCCATATCCCTCCCATTCATGTACCTGCCTAAATGTTTTTCAAATGCCACAATGTATTCACCTGGTAACTTGTTCCACACTCTCAACACTCTGCATGAGGCTTCTCTTAATGTTCCTCCTATAACATCTTACCTTTCAACCTTTCAGCCCTCAGTGTCCTGTCTCAACAACTACCATCCTGTCACATTCACATCCACTGTCATGAAGTGCTTCGAGAGGCTAGCCACAGAGCACATCAAGGCTCAGCTGCCCTCCCCTCACTGGATCCCCTGCAGTATGCATACTGTTTCAACTGATCTACAGACCAAGCCATTGCCACCATGCTCCACCTAGCCCTCACTCACCTGTATTTTCGAATGCTGTTTATAGACTTCAGCTCACCATTCAACACAATCATTCTGCAGCACCTGATTAGGAGGTTGAACCTGCTGAACCTAAACACTTTTCTCTGTAACTGGATCCCCGACTTCCTGATCGGAAGACCTGTCAGTCCGATCAGAAACAGCATGTCCAACCCGATCACACAGAGCACGGCCACTGCTGTTCATCGTACTCACCCATGACTGTGCAGCGAGACACAGTTCTAATCATATCACCAAGTTCGCTGATGACACGACCGTGGTGGGGCTCAGCTGCAAGAATAATGAGTCAGCTTACAGAAAGGAGGTGCAATCACTAACAGACTGGTGCAGAGACAACAACCTATACCTGAACAACAACAAAACAAAGGAGATGGTGGTCGACTTCAGGAGAGACCGAAAGAACCACTCTCCGCTGACCATCGACAGCTCCACCATCGAATAGTCAAGAGCACCCAATTCCTTGGTGTGCACCTGGCAGAGAATCTCTCCTGGTCCCTAACACCAGATCTATTGTCAAGAAGACCCAACAATACCTTTACTTCCTGTGGAGGTTGAGGAAATTCCAGCTTCCACCCTTCACTCTTACCACATTCTACAGGGGATGCATTGAGAGCATCCTATGTAACTGCATCACTGCCTGGTTCAGGAACTGAACCATCTCAGAATGCAAGTCCCTGCAGTGGATAGTAAAGACTGATGAAGGGATTATTGCCATGATGGACATTTAAAACAATCTCTGTTTGCGCAAAGCCATTGACATTGTGAAGGACTCCACACATCTTTCGCGCAATCTATTCTCCCTCCTGTCATCCTGGAAGAGGTACTGAAGTGTTCGGGCCTCACGACCAAATTACAAAACAGTTTTCCCCCCCAAGCCATGAGACTTCTGAACTCTGGGGACACAAAGCTAACCTATGTAACATGATACTTATTGTAGCACATACTATTGCAGAGTTCAGAAGTGAGACAGCTTCATATGGAAAATAAAGTCAATATCGCTTTATTGAATGGTTTGATATGCCTTATTTAGCCCCTCTGGACCTAGTTGTCCCACCGCTTCTGGTGGAAATGACATCACAGGCTTTCCGACCGCTGATTGGTCAGCGTTTTCACCAGTGCTCGTCATTTCCCACTGCGCAGTCTGCAGCCTGGAGAGAAAGGCCATTTAGTTGGCGTGGTCCTTGTGGGATTTCTGCATTCGACCACCATCTCATGTGCCGGGACACCTATAAGGTAGCAGGCCACCATGTGACCCCACCCCCGCCCCAGAACCAGTGATCCAGGTGCTGTCTCTGATGTTGGGCAGCCTCCCTTTACGTCGCAGGGGTTTTGGGGTGATTAGTTGCCTGGTCCCCAAATATGCTGGTTTGAGGTGGTCTCTTCCTTGCCCCCAATATCCAGCACAGATGTGGTGCTGTTGCACCTGATCACCCGGTAGGGCCCTTATATGGTCGCTGAAGTGACGTGAATGAACGTTTTGGGCTGACCATGCAGTGAGGGCCAGCATTCCCAGTTGCTCACTTTGTCTTTCAAGGGCTGCTGCTGGTGGTTCATTCACGTCCCTGGTGGTGGCCAGAAATTCCCCGTGGATAACTTGGGGTGTGCTGTACACCATTTCTGCCACTGAGGCTTTGACATCCTTCTTTGGTGTGGTATGGATCCCCAGGAGGACTGATAGTTCATCAGTCCAATTCAGTCCCCTGAGCCAGGCCATCAGGGCCACCTTTAGGTGCCTATGGAACATCTCCACCAACTTGTTGGCCTGGGGATAATACGCAGTGATGTTGTGGAGCTGGGTCCCCAGGAGGCTGGCCAGAGCTTCCCAGAGCCCTGAGGTGAGGTGTGCACCTCTGTCCGATGTTAGCTGTTCAGGGACTCTGAACCGGGCCACCCATGTGTTTATTATGGCTCTGGCGCAGGCCACTGTTGAGATTTCCACCAACAGGACTGTCTCTGGCCACCTTGTGAGGCAACCTATCATGTCCTTCATGACACTGGTAGGGGTTCCACAATATCTATATGCACATGACTGAACCTCTGTCATGCTAGCTTGAATTATTTAAGCAGTTTGTGCAAGTTTTGGCCCATTGACTGACCTGTTTGCAGAAGCCATGCCAAATGAACCTGCTGACCACCATCTTGACGATCGTCCTGATGCCTGGGAGTGCCAGGCTGTGCACCGCATTGAACACTGGTTATCTCCATTCCGCTGGGATGATGGGGCAAGGCTTGCCAGTGGATATGTCATACAGGAGGGTCTGGTGGCCGAGGACAATGCAGACATCTTCTAACTTGAGTCCTGTCACTGCCGTCCTGTTTGCAGGGATGTCAGTGTCCATCTGCTGTGGCTGAGCCAGGGCTGTGTAATCTACCCCCGGAACAGAGTCTGTATCGCCCGGAGATAATGAATCGGCCACCACATTGGTCTTTCCAGCGATATGCTTGATATCCTGGTAAACTCGGATATGTAGGACAGGTGCTGTCTGACTGACCATGGGTCTGACACTTCATTACAGGTAAAGGTCAATGGCTTGTGATCCATGAAGACCTTGAAATGCCTCCCCTCCAGAAAATACCCAAAATGTTGAACGGCTAAGTACAATGCCAGGAGTTCACAGTCTGTAGATGCACCAGAAGCGTAGCATTGCCCAGAGTGTCTTTGGCCTTCTGGAAAGCTTCCAACACTTTGTCCCACTCGACTTCTCTTTTATTCCCTACCATGAGTGACAATAATGGGCACATGATACGGGCTGCTGCCAGTATGAAGCGGTGGTAGAGGTTAATCATACCGGCAAACTCCTGGAGGACCTTCACCATGTGTGGTTTGGTGAAATACCTGCTGGCCTCTACCTTTTTGGGCAAAGGTGTTGCCCCATGTCTATTAATTCGGTGGCCCAGGAAGTCCAAACTGCCATTTGGCCGGGTTGATGGTCAGGCCAAATTCGCTGAGGCAGGTGCATAGCTGCCTTATGTGAGCCGCATGTTCTTTCAAGTTGTGGCTGGCTATCAGGATGTCGTCCAAATAATTAAACACAAATCTGAGATCCCGGCCCACTGCATCCATCAGCCTCTGGAATGTCTGAGCCATGAGTTTTAGCCCGAAGGGCATCCTAAGGAACTCAAATAAGGCAAAAGGGTGTGATGATGGCAGTTTTTGCCATGATCTGGTGATAGCCCCTGTAAGTTCACAGTAAAGTCCTGTATGTGGGGCACAGGACACCTGTCAGATGTGGTGGTCTTGTTAAGGCGGCGGTAATCCCCACATGACCTCCATCCCTCTGCTGCCTTCGGTACGATGTGCGGGGGGGGGGGGGTGGATGGCCAGGGAATGTCAGAGTGCCACACGATTGCCAGCTCTTCCGTCTTTTGGAACTCTTAATTTGCAAGGTTGAGTTTCTTGAGGGGTGGCAGCGTGCCCTGGCATGTAGCGGGGGGGATCTTTGTGAGAATATGAACTTGTTGTTGGCGGTGGAGATGGAATATGGGTGGGGGGAGGGGTAGCTTGGCCTCCCCTAGGGAGAAGGTTTGGAAGCAATGTACTTGTTGCTGCCCCTTGAGGTCCACTAACAGACAGTGAGCCCTGAGGAAGTCCGGTTCCAGGAGGGTGAATGTCCAATTGAACCGACTCTCCCCGAAGCAAAGAGGTGTGGTGCAGGTGCTGAAAGTTTTTATATTGGAATTGTTGGCGGCCCTCAGGGATGGGCCTGGCTTCCTATTACGTGTGTCATGGACTGAGGGGGGGGTGGGGGGCACAACACTGATCTCGGTCCCTGTGTCGACTCGGAACCGTCGCCCTGACAGGGAGTCCCACATGTGGTGGAGGCTGTCTCGTTGGCCGACCACCGCATCCACTAGCAATGGTCGGCTGTGGGGGTTCCCTGGAACATATGGGGTGGGGGCAGCTTCGGTGGGCCTCCTAACCCTTCCGCTGGTGATAGAAATAGTACTGTTCACCCTTGGGAAAATGCAGGCAAGATTTGTGCCCATCGGTTAAAGCTAACATGTCACTAATGAGAGCAGAAGGGGCCTGTCGTCCAAACCATCCACGTGCAAAAGTCGGGCCACATGCTCTCACTTCGAGAGCCTGAAAGTGTGCTCCTACCAGTGCTCGTCTTTTCCCACTGCACGGTCTGCAGGCCATTTAATTGGTGTGGTCCTTGCCAGATCGTCGTGTTCGACTTCCATCTTGTGTGCCGAGATGCCTATTGGGTAGTGGGCTGCCACAATAGGTTATTTATAAAAAAGGTTCTGATGCCATTTAGCCATGTAAATAACCAGCTCCATAGTCTGGAGAAACGCTATCTCACTTTCACTGTACAATGCAAGGTTTTTGGTATGAACGACAAATAAACGCGACTTGACTTAACTCATATCCCCCAAGTTCAAGGTTCAGATTTATTGTCAGAGCACATACATGATTTCACATATAATCCTGAGATTCGCTTTTCTGCAGGTGAGGCAGGATTGCCATTTTTTGGCAGCGCAAACAACTGTACTCAAGAAAACTTGTGCACATGTAAACAAATAAAGAAATGTAAACCAACTGGCTGTGCAATACCGAGAGAGAAAATAACATCCTTCCAGCATTCAAAAGTAGTTCATAAATTCTAAAGAAATTGCATGACTATAGATGGAAGAGAATTTCAAATGATTATCGTCTTTACAGTTGGAATGTTGGGTTGGACTGGGTCATAAATTTCTAACCGCACACATCTATCAGGTTAATTTATAGCTTTAAATGCTTCATTGATGTTTTATATTTTCCACAACTAAAAAGTGATGTTTCAAGATAAGGCTGGGATTAAAGCCCCCCACCCAGATGGTGAAGCAGGACCAGACTAGTCAGTGGTTCTCAACCTTTCCCTTTCCACTCACATGCCACGTTAAGTATTCCCTACGCCATCGGTGCTCTGAGATTAGTAAGGGATTGCTTAATGTGGTATGAGGGTGGAAAGAAAATGGTTGAAAATCACTGTCTAATTGTACCTAATTGACTCGTTATGTGCAGGGTTTCAGAACTCCAAAGGAAATGGACCAATGACAATTTTTCTCAAGCAAAATATTTCAGTAACAATTGGGTCTCGAGCGTTGACTCTCAACCTTCCCCTCACACTCACAACCCCTTACTAATCACAGAGCGCCGATGGCATAGGGATTACTTAAAGTGGGATTTGAGTGGACGAGATGAAAACAACTTAAAATGTGGAAGGTAAATGTCTTTTGTCAGCAGTGAATAAGGGAATGCCGCAACTGCAAAAAAAAAGCCACTCAGCACATCATACCTGTGTTGGGAAAGCACTTTGTTCAAATTCAAGCTCATTTGCCACATCATGCTTAGTACAGTGAGAAATGTTCTTCCACAAGCAGTCTGTAGAAGGGCAAGAGCACAAGTATCAATGAAAGTGATGAAGAGTATACGTTTGTACAAAGCACGGGCAGCATTCAGACACTGTTCTGGGGTTCATTCCGTAGCCTGTTGGCTGCGGGGAAGAAACTGTCTTTGATTAAAAACACAACAACGTTGGAGAAACTCAGCAGCTCAGACAGGGTACTTTATATAGCAAAGATCAAGATTCATGACCAACGTTTCAGGCTTGAGCCTTTCTTTGAGGTACTTGATGCAGGGCTATACCCCAAAATCTTTATCTTTGCCATATACAGTATGCTGTTCATGCTGTTGAGTTTCACCAGCATTGTGTTTTTACTTCAACCACGGAGTCTGCCGACTTTCGGGTCTCACTTTTCATTAAGATTTGATGGACAGGAATGCAAAATGCTCCGAAAAACAAAGGAAATAGGAGCAGGAGTGGCCACTCAACACTCGGGGTCTGCTCCTCCAGCCAATACGGTCATGGCTTGTTCTTATTTGAGGCAGAGGTCATCGAGTCATGGTACTCATTCAGCACTGAAGCCCAAGAGGTCCACGTTATCCATTCTACTTTTCAACACGAGTCCGATTTAGCTACATTTGCTCCATGGGTTTCTGTACCTGGCAATCCAAGAGCTTGTCTAGATGTTTTTCCAATGTTTAGAGTGCCTACTTTCACCAGCTATTCAGCCAGTGCATTCCAGAATCCAAGCCGAGGGAGGTACGCACACTTCAGGCATTCAGATCACATTGAAGGACAGGAGGAAACCCCAGTTTATTGTTTAGTATATTGGCAATTGAAACACTACCTTGGACTGTAAAGTTCTTCCTCAACTTTGGAAACAAAATACTTAGCCCTTTTTCTGGGGACACCTTAAAGCCGAAGCTGGAAAATCACCCATGATTTAAGACCAGAATTATTATTTGACCAATTAGACAAGGCATGGGTGCACACACATGTTCTAAAAATAGCAGGAAAAATATAGAGAGGAATAGCTGAAAACTTAGTCATGGAAATATAAACTTGACAATGACTATTTTAATTTGAAGGCAGCTCGACTTCATACCTTACCCATAACCTGGGGATTAGGAACAAGTACAAGATCTCCAAATAGAATCTATCCTTCAGGTAAGATCAAGTCAAGTTTATTGTCACCTGATTGTTCAAGTGCAAAACCCAGCAAAACAGCCTTCTCTGGTCCTCAAGGCAAAACACGAAGGTCTGTAACCAGACGTAACATAGATACAGATAAACTATACATATGCAGGACAAGTATTTATCCTTTACAAATAAATAAATATTGTTTCTTGAATGTGAGAGTCTTGGACAATTAGTGTGAGCAGTTCCTATGGTCGTTCTGCATTCTCACTTCCCATGGGAAGAAGCTGTTCCTCAGCCTGGTGGTGCTGGCTCTGATCCTCCTGTATCTCTTCTCCAATGGGAGCAGATGCTATGTGCAGGGTGGAAGGGGGTCCTCAGTTATTTTGCATGCCCTCTTCAGAAAGCAATCTCAGTAGATCATGTCACTGGGAGTGGAGGAAGTCTCCAATGCTCTTCTCTGCCACTCTTATGGTCCTGTGGATTGACCTCCAATCCATTTCTCTACAGCAACTGTACCACCCTGTGATGCAGCTGACCAAGACACTCTCTGTAGAGTTCCTGTAGAAAGTTGACATAATGGTGGCCGCTAGCCTGGCTTGCTTCAATCTTCTCAGGAAGTAGATTCACTGTTCCGCGTTTCTGTCAAGTGAGGAGATGTTAAATCAATAGTTAAGTGAACTCCGAAGGACATGGTGCTCTCCATTCTCTCTACTACAGATGTAGATGTGTAGTGGAGGGTGGTCATTCCTGGTCCTCCTGAAGTCCACTATCATCTCCTTCGTCTTGTCCTCATTGAGACTCGGGTTGCTACTCTCGCACCATTTCACGAGCTTTCCCACCTCTTCTCTGTAGTGCGACTCATCGATACTGCTGGTGAGGCCGGCTGCTGTTGTGTCATCTGCAAACTTGATGATACTGTTGGAGATGGATCTGGTGATGCTGTCAAGGGTGAACAAGGGTAGACTGGGCACACAACCCTAAGGTGAACTCAGCGTGACGGTGCTTGACATTCTGGTACCGACCACGACAGACTGCCGTCTTTCCGTTCGGAAGTCCAGGATTCAATTACAGAAATGGGTGTTGAGTCCCAGTGAGGACAATTGCTCCATCAGCATCTGGGGAATGATCATGTTAAATGCCAAGCCAAAGTCAATGGACAGTAGCCTGGCATATGATGCATTGTTTTCTAGGTGGGTCAGGATGGACTGAAGTGTCAAAGCTATGAGTCCAGCATCTCTGGGAGGTCTGCCTTGATAGGTTCCATCACCAGATGCTCAAAGCATTTAATAATGGTGGAGGCCTTCTTCTGTGCTATAAAATACACATCGAGATTTGTTACTGTCACCCTCTTGGGTACTGAGATGATGGTGGCTGTCTTAAACCCTGCAGAAATGATGGACTGCAGTAGTGAGGTGTTGAAGATGTCCATGAAGACCTCCATCAATTGGTCTGCATGGTTCTTCAGTACCCGACAAGTACCTGTTGCCTGGTGTGGGTTCTCCTTAGATAGGGTTCTCCTCACCTCAGCCTGGGTTATGCAGAGGGATGAAGGATCTTGATGAATCCCCATTGTAGATGACAACTCTAGAAAGATAAACTCAAAGGTCAATAGTTAGAATGTACCACAGAAACTGCTGTGACTCTGGATATTTCGACTTTTGCTTCTCTTGGAAACCATCCTGTCATTTCTTTTCTCTCTCCTGTATTTCCCGCAGGAAGAGGAAGTGGTAAGAGAAGAAAGCTGGAAGTCACTGCCTGATGGGGTGATGGAGACAGGCACACTACAAAGTAGAAAAGAGCAAGAAAGGTCAAGGTTCAGGAGGCTATGGGCTGGGTGTTGGCAAAAGTATTAGTGGAGACCATAAACAATAAGTCATAGGAATCAAATTAGGCCATTAAGCCCTATTAAGTCTACCCTGTCACTTCATCATTTGTTGTCTGAAGAGGGCGAACAAATTCATTGAGGACCTCCTCCACAGCATAGACAATATCTTTCAGCTGCTCCTGTTGGAAAAGAGATACAGGAGGATCAGAGCCAGCACCACCAGACTGAGGAACAGCTTCTTCCCACAGGCCATGAGAATGTTGAACAACCAAAGGAACTGTTCACACTAACCTTCGAAGACTCTCATATTTACAAAACAGCATGTATGTATTTATTTATTTGTTTGTTTCTATAAATACTTGTCTCGCATATGATTTGCTTGTATGTGTGTTATGCCTGGTTGTGTGTTTGCCTGTTTTGACTTCAGTGCTGTTTTGTCAGGATGTACTTGTGCAATCAGATGATATTTTATAACTGACCTTGTGATTTTTATAAATGACCTGGATGAAGAGGTGGAAGGATGGGTCATTAAGTTTGCGGAGTAGGTGTTATGGATGGAGCTGAAGGTTGTTAAAGGTTACAAGATAGGATGCAGAGCTGGGTAGAAAAGTGGTAGATGAATTTCAATCTGAATAAGTGTATTTTGGAAGGACTAACCAGAAGGCTGAGTACAGCATTAACGGTCGGTTACTTAAGAGCGTGGATGAATAGAGGGACCTTGGGGTACAAATCCATACATCCATACATGATAGGATAGCTAAGAAAGCCTAAAGGATGCTGGGATTCATTAATGGTGGGGAAATTAAATTCAGGAGTAGAGAGCTCATGTGACCACTCGACAAATCTTTGGTAAGACCATCCTTAGAGTATTGTGCCCAGTTCTGGTCACCTCATTATAGTAAAAGATGTGATATGTTATGGAGAGGGTACAGAGGAGATTTACCAGGATGTTGCCTGGATTGGGAAACAAGTCTTATGAGGCAAGGTTAGCAGAGCTGGGACTTTTCACTTTGGAGTGTAGAAGGATGAGAGGAGACTTTGATAGAGGTCTACAAGGTTATGAGAGGCATAGGGTGGAAAGTCAGCACCTATTTCCCAGGGCAGGATCTCCAAACACCCGAGGACATATGTACAAAGTTAATGGAGGGAAGTTTAGAGGAGGGATCAGGGGTACATTTTTTTTATAGAGAGTTGTGGATGCCTGCAATGTCTTGCCGTGGATGGTGGTGGAAACAAATATTGGGGGAATTTAAGAGGCTCTTAGACACATAGATGAAAGAAAAATAGAGGGTTATGGGGTAGGGAGGGTTTAGTACTTTTTCTTTATTTTTTAGGAAATGATATATGAATCGGCACAACATCAAGGGCCCAAGGGCCTGTACTGTGCTGTATTGTTCTATGATGATTCCCCTTGTCTTGACATTATGGCTGATTTATTATGGCTTTTAACAGCATTCTCCTGCCTTCTCCCTATAACCTTTGATTCCCTTTATAATCAAGAACACAGTTCAGTTGTTGGCACAGTTAGGGTAGTGTTTACCACAACACTGTTACAACGCCAGCGATCAGAACAGAGATTCGAATCCCGCACTGTCTGCAAGGAGTTTGTACGTTCTCCCTGTCTCTGCGTGAATTTTCCCTGGGGGCCCCAGTTTCCTCCCACCATTTGAAATGCACTGGGGGGAGGAGTTGTACGTCATTTTGGGATAATTGGGTGGCACGAGCTCATGGGCATAAATGGTCTGTTTCCACGCTGTATGTCTAAAATCAAAAAGCTAAAGTCTAAACAAATCTAAAAGTATCTACCTCTTTCTTAAATATACCCGATGACTTGGCCTCCACATCCATCCACAGCAATGAATTCCACAGATTCACCACCCTCCTCTCTGTTCTGCGTGGGCATTTTTGTATTCTGAAGCTGTGCCCTCTTGTCCCAGGGTCCCACACTTGAGAAAACACCCTTTTCACATCCACTCAGTATTTCAATGAGATTCTCCCCTTATTCTTTGAAACCACTGCGAGTACAGTCCCAGAAATATCAAATGCTTCTCACTTGACAACCCTTTCGTGGCAGGGATCATTCTCTTAAACCTTCTCTGAACCCTCCCAAATACCAACGCGCCTTAGATATGTGTCCCAAAATTGTTCACCATACTCCAAGTGTGGTCTGACCAATGGCTTCTAAAGCCTCAACATTAAATCTCCACTTATAACCATATAAACCATATAACCATATAACCACTTACAGCACAGAACAGACCAGTTCGGCCCTACTAGTCCATGCCGTAGCAAATCCCCACCCTCCTAGTCCCACTGACTAGCACCCGGTCCATACCCCTCTAGTCCACTTCTATCCATGTAACGATCCAGTCTTTCCTTAACTGTAACCAATGATCCCGCCTCGACCACGTCTGCCGGAAGCTCATTCCACATTCCCACCACCCTCTGCGTAAAGAAATTTCCCCTCATGTTCCCCTTCTAATTTTCCCCCTTCAATCTTAAACCATGTCCTCGAGTTTGAATCTCCCCCTTTCTTAATTGAAAAAGCCTATCCACATTTACTCTGTCTGTCCCTTTTAAAATCTTAAACACCTCGATCAAGTCCCCTCTCAATCTTCTATGCTCCAGAGAAAAAAGCCCCAGTCTGCACAACCTTTCCCTGTAATTCAGACCTTGAAATCCTGTCAACATTCTCGTGAACCTTCTCTGCACTCTCTTTTATATCTTTCCTATAATTTGGTGACCAAAACTAGTCTATATTCTATCCCTCTCAAGATAAGTATCTCAAAGATTCTTGATGGGCAAAATGGACAGGGGGCCAGAGAATTATATCCATGCTATTTCATTCAATGACTCCATGTAAAAGCATGACAACTTTGCATTAAGCATACTGGATCATTAAGCTGTTGTCAATTTCTGGATCCATCAGTTGCCTACAGTCTCCAGCCCTCTTTATAGTTACCTGGTCCCATTCATGCAGACAGATTCTCTACTTTCAGATATAATGACAGCAATAATGAGGTAAGTGGCGTTAAAGCAATGAGTTGGTTTGATGGGTTGATGGTCCACTCCTGTTCCTGCTGCTTATGCTCTCACGCGAAGACCTGAACTATCCGGGTGGAAACTGGCAAGGAGAGAATGCGGAGGAAGCCCTGCGTGAGCTCAGTCCCATTGCTCAAAGTGGAAAATGGCTAGCTGCTAAAGGATACATAGGAAAGGAGACTGAACATGGCAGGAGATGAGAGTGCTCCAATGGGGGTGATGGGCCGAATGGTTAGCATAGTAGTTGGCGCGATGCTATTACAGTGCCAGTGGCCGGGGTTTGAGTCTGGCACTGTGTGCAAGGGGTTTGTATGTTCTCCCCGGGTCTGCGTGGATTTCCCCCGGATGCTCCAGTGTCCTCCCACTGTCCAAAATGCATGGCGTTGTCAGTTAATTTGGGCGGCACAACCAGAATGTCCAGGATCGGCTTCAACCAGGTTGTAAATAAAATTTTAAAATGAAAGGTGGTAGAGATGGAGAAAGTGAGGAAAATTCGTATCAGAGGAGTAATGGAATCATTCATGAAGACTACGAATTAGGTGGAGTGATGATCTGGAGAGAGAAGGAGTTGGAAGGGAATCTAGTTCAGAGACCCATCAGGAACAAGATGAAAGAAGTATTGTTGACAACAGTCGTGTTAACTCTGGAGCAGACAAATGAGGAAATATGAGAGTGGAGAAAATATAATGAAGGTATTCCTAGGGATCTGCATGAGGTCATTGTAATCAACCTTGAACTACTTACTGTGCTCAGTGATTTATGAACAATTTTGGACAATGAGAGGGAGAGCTAGGAGTTGGCAGAGATTCAAGAAGTAAAATTACTCAACAAATTCTTTTAGCCAAATGTGATACAGTGTGGAGATGTTGGGAGATCCAGCCCAATTGTTTGAAAGTGAAATCAAGTATTCTAATGTGTATTTAAGTGACTTTTTTTCAGGACGGTAGATCAGACATGTCATGCTCAGTGCAGTGAATGCCAAAGCCCTGCACACGAAACTCGTGGGAAACCGCGAGTTCTCTCACGCTGTCCGTCATTTCAGCACTCAAAGATTTTGTAGTCAGAACATTGAGATGTCATATTTTATAGCACAGAAGGAGACCCTTCAGCCCTTCGCTTCCAATATGGCAAAAAAATCTTTTGAGATTAAAACCGTGTGGTGGTTCACCACCAGCCTACTGCAGTGGGCGACCTCTGTCCCTGCAGAAGAACACGGAAGGACAGGGCAACACCTGGCTGGCTGTCGATCAGCCGACCTGAACGGACAAGCTCCACCCGGTTGGCTGTCAAGCACCCTCCAGGATATAAGCTGACTCCCTTTCGAAGTCAGTATCAGAGCTTGGACCAGTATTCTCACACCAAGAGCGGTGAAGGTTTAAGTGAAATGAAGCCTGTAGAACAGACTTTTTGTCTTGTGAGTTTGCCTCTGTTTGATAGCACACCACAGTTTATTCAACTTAAAGTTAAAGCTGCGATGGAGAAGCTCCTGAGCGCCGGGAGCCTCGAAATTGATCCACGCCACCTGGAAGCGCAAGCACACTTCGAGATCTGGAAACACAAGGTCGAAACGATCATCGAGGGTCACGCCAATGACATCCTGGTCTCCAACCGGAAAAGGCTCATTTTACTCCGATCAAAGCTGGGCCCCTGAGCCTTCCAGGCTCTCAAAGACTGCACCGGATACTCGGAAGCGATGAACACCTTCGAGATATGTCAAGCCTCCCACGAATGTGGTGTTTGCAAGATACCTCCCAAGTATCCATGCCCAGCTGCCCAGGGATACGGCCAAGTCCTACCTAGGAGCCCTGCATGAGTTAGCCTTACCTTGTCAGTTGAACCTGGGGCAAATGAAAGGGAGGTTGAGAAACTGATCAGAGATGCCTACATCTGGGGGCTACGTTTCAGGGCTGTCAGGTAGAAGATGCTAGAGGATGATATCTACTCCCTGGCCAAAACAGTGGAGGTAGTCTGAACCCTGGAGGCAGCAGCTCTGCACACCGAAGCCTTTGACTCCACTTTCCCCAGGCAACTGCGTGGTAAGCACAGCCGGTTGCTGTGGCCCCAGACCAGATTGGATACAAAAATATCACTGCAGTGGGCGCCCTTATAAGTACTGTGAGTCCCAGTGTGGGTCTGATTGTCAATTGTGCCAAAACTGCCTGGCCAGAAACCAGTACTGATCAAGATGGGGCAAGAAAGGCCACTTCGCAAAAGTATGCCTCTCAAAGCCTGCCGGCAGCTCAGTGGCCCTCTATGACCTGCCCCCCTCCCACTCAATACCCGCTATGTGCCAGGCGCTGCCATTGCTCTCGCAGGTACTTCCGGCCACCCCACTCTCCGCGGCCCAACTTCCAGCCTTGCCCGCAACGATCGCCATGTGCATGCCATACGTCCGGACCAGTCCTTGCCCACGCCAGCGCCGCCGCATGAAGACTACTGCAACATAATTTCCAGCCCATGGAATGATGTCAATTCCGCCGCACATGATGACATCACCCTCGCCGACGGCATGATGTCACTTCCTCCACAGCAGGGGAAGATGGTCAGACTTGCACTGTACTCCCATGTGGGGCCACCATCTTGGTCTGGTCAGACGCAGGCGCCACTGTCACCTGCACCCTCCCAGGCCTACAGCAAAGATGGTACCGACGATGATGATGACGTGGTCAACACGGGCACAGACCAGGCCACCTTACTGACGCACCCCAAGCATCCAGACACCACCGATCGCTGCCCACCACACCCCATGCCTACGGGGAATACCACTGGTCAACACTCACCTCTCTCACGACACCCACAGAGGATGCCACCAGCCATGACTTGACTCCACCACCGGAGAATGACTACTCAGACCCCAAGATAGTCCTAGCAGCCACCACCCTAACCTAGGGTCATCCCCCATGGCCTTGGGCGCTCCATGATGTACATCAAAATCAACGGCAGTTAACAAAGTGCCTAATTGACCACGACAGTACCAAGAGTTTTATTCATCCAAGCATGGCCCACTCCCTAAAACTCAAAATCCACTCCACCATCTTTTCTATCGCTTTTACTGCCCAGGACCAGATTATCAATAACCTTGGATGCTACTTGGCCAATCTGAGTCTGGTGGGGGCGCGGGGACAGAAACATACACCGGGTTCAGGTTCCTGGGCATGCCCAAACTCTGTGCCCCAGTCCGACTTTTAATGCCACCTGCAAAGCATCACCCTCACCTTTGGAAGGCTCCTATCCCCACTCATGCTCCACAGCGCGCCATCCAACCAGCTCCATTCAATCTACGGCCTTTCCACCGTGCGCATCGCTCCTCCTGCCCTCTTCTCACACATCACACCAGACTGCAAGACAATAGCTGCCAGAAGTAGGTGCTATTGGGCTGCAGACAGAGACTTCATCAGGGCAGAGGTGCAGCGGCTTCTGGCAGAAGGTGTCATAGACCCCAGCAACAGCCCATGGAGAGCCCAAGTCATGATGGTCAAAGGGGGCAGCAAGCTGAGGATGGTCATGGATTATAGCCAGACCATCAACTGTTACACCCAGCTAGATGCCTACCCTTTACTGAGGATAGCCGACATGGTCAACGAGATAGCCCACTACCGAGTCTTCTCCACGAATGACCTGAAGTCGGCCTATCACCAACTCCCCATCCACCTGTGGGACAAGTCTTATACCGCCTTCGAGTCGGACGGGCGTCTGTACCAGTTCCATTTGGGGGTCACGAACGCGGTCTCCATCTTCCAGCGGGAGATGGATCATATGGTAGACTGGTACAAACTGAAGGCAACTTTCCCGTACCTGGATAATGTCACCATCTGCGGCCACAAACAGCAGGACCAAAATGCCAAACTGGAGAAATTTCTCCAGATGGCCTAGGAGCTGAACCTCATTTACAACAAAGAGAAGTGCATGTTCAGCACCACCCGCCTCACCATCCTGGGGTACATCGTGGCACATGGTGTCATTGGCCCAGATCCATTATGGATGCACCCATTAATGGAGTTTCCCCTCCCCCATGCTCAAAGCCCTCCACGAGTGCCTTGGCTTATTCTCCTACTATTCACAGTGGGTTCCCCGCTTATTGGACAAGGTCCGCCCACTGACCCAAGCCACAGCCTTTCCCCTCCCACCCAAGGCTCAGGCAGCCTTAACGTGCATCAGACAGGATATTGCAGACACCATGATGCACGCTGTGGGTGAGGACTCCCCTTTCAGGTGGAGAGCAATGCCTCTGAGGTAGCCCTCACTGCTACCCTCAACCAAGGGGGTGGGGGGGGTGACCGGTCACCTTCTTCTCCAGAACCCTCCACGGTTCTAAGCTACGGCACTCCACCATTGAAAAGGAGGCCCAGGTGATTGTGGAAGTGGTCTACCACTGGCGTCACTACCTGGCTGGCAGAAGGTTCACCCTCCTCACCAACCAGCGGGCCGTTGTGTTCACGTTCAACACCACTCACAGGGGAAAGATCAAGAATGACAAGATCTTGCGCTGGAGAGTCGAGCTGGTGACATACAGCTTCAACATCCAGTATCACCCGGGGAAGTTTAACGACTCCACAGATGCCCTCTCCCGGACCTGCACTTTGCTCCATGACCACCAGCTGCAAGCAATGCACGAGTCCCTCTGCCACCCGGGCGTTATTCGCTTATACCACTTCGTCATGTCCCAGAACCTCCCATACATCGTCAGGGACATCAAGACCATGACTGAGGCATGCCGGGTGTGTGCGGAATGCAAACCGCATTTCTTCCTTCCACCACAGGCTCATGTCATAAAGGCCACTCGGCTCTTCGAGCGCCTCAGCATGGACTTCAAGGGGCCCTGCCTTCCACCAATACCGCCTTTGGGAGGCTCCCTGGAATGTCTATTTCCTCACAGTCGTAGATGAGTACTCCTGTTTCTGTTACACCATCCCATCCCGTGCCCAGACACCTCCGCAGCCACCATCATCAGCGCACTGAGACAGATCTTCACCATGTTCAGCTACACCGCATTTATCCACAGTGACCAGGAGTCTAGCCTCACAAGTGAGGAACTGCGCCAGTACCTGACAGCAAGGGGCATCAAGACTTGTCGTACAACTAGTTACAACCCAAGAAGTAATGGGCAAGTAGAATGCGAGAATGGGGTAGTTTGGAAGGCAGTCCTCTTGGGCCTTAAGTCAAAGGGGTGGTCTGTAGAGTTCTGGCAGGACACCCTTCCCTAGGTGCACCATGCCATTAGGTCACTCCCGTCCACGAGTACCAATGAGGCTCCTCACAAATGCCTGTTATCGTTCCCTAGGAAATCGGTGACGGGAACATTCTCTCCCAGCATGGCTTGCATCCCCGGGACCGATGTTCCTATGTAGACACGTGCGGGCACACAAGGCAGAACCCCTGGTCGAGCAGGTGTTCCTCCTACACGCGAACCACAACTACGCCTACATTAGATTCAGCAGTGGCAGGGAGGACACTGTCTCAACCAGGGACCTGGTACCAGCTGGACCACCCTCCACAGCACTGCATCCACCAGCCCAGAACCAGGCCAGCCTGACACACTTCCCTGACCGTGGACAGCTATGGGACACTCAGGACCCCCCTGGGCATGAACCTGCCCCCCCACCCATCCAACACATCATACATGCCTCAGCCCCAGCCCTCACAGCCACCCCTCCGCATTGCACCATGCCAGTTTCTCCGGCCCCCACCCCTAGCCCCTGCTTACCCTTGCCAACCTATGACCAGGAGCCAACCTTGCAATGGTTACAGAGACTCCAATGGCCGCCGGACCATCTAAACCTGTAACAATGTATATATATTGGAGCTCTGGTACATCACGCACTGCAAACCTCACCCCCTTCCCCCGGGACAATATTAAAGAAGGAGGTGAATGTGGTGGTGCACGACCAGCCTACTGCAGGGGGAGACCTCTGTACCTGCAGAAGAACACGGGAGGACAGAGCAACGCTTGGCTGTCTGTCAGTCAGCTGACCTGAATGGACAAACTCCACCCAGGTAGCTGTCAATCACCCTCCGGGATATAAGCTGGGTCTGGCCCTTTCTGCGTCAGTATCAGAGCTTGCACCAGTATTCTCACACCAAATGTGGTGAAGGTTTAAGTGGAATAAAGCCTGTAGAACAGACTTTATGTTTTGTGAGTTTGCCTCTTTTCGATAGCACACCACAAACCGCTTTTCAGTTCACTATCAATCCACCTGCACATTGGCATGGTTGGCGTTTCAGTTAGCACAGCTCCTTTACAGCACTAGTGACTGGAGTTTGAATCCTGCATTGTCTGCAAGGAGTTTGTACATTCTACTCTGGATATGTGGGATTTCTCTGGGGGCTCCGATTTCCTCCCACCACTCAAAAGAATAAAAGGGTGTAGGTTAATTGGGGGTCAGATTTGGCATTGAGCATTCATCCAGGTATTTTTCCAATGTAATGGGGGGCTTGTGTCTGCACCACCCTTTCAGGCAGTGATGTCAAGTTGCCCAATTCCCTTGGAATGAAAATACAATTCTTAACAGCTCCCATCCCCATCTTGTTGCCATTAATATACCTACAAGAAGTTGGGAGACCTTTTTCAATGCTATATAAATCCATCACTCTATAACAAGAGGGCTGGGGCCTGTTTCCATGCTGGGAGGCTCCATCACTCTATTACAATAGGGCTGGGGCCTGTTTCCATCCTGGAAGGCTTCATCACTCTATTACAAGAGGGATGGAGCCTGTTTCCATGCTGGGAGGCTCCATCACTCTATAACAAGAAGGCTGGGGCCTGTTTCCATGCTAGGAGGCTCCATCACTCTATTACAATAGGGCTGGGGCCTGTTTCCATGCTGGGAGGCTTCATCACTCTATTACAAGAGGGATGGGGCCTGTTTCCATGCTGGGAGGCTCCATCACTCTATTACAAGAGGGCTGGGGCCTGTTTCCATGCTGGGAGGCTCCATCACTTTATTACAAGAGGGCTGGGGCCTGTTTCCATCCTGCGAGGCTTCATCACTTTATTACAAGAGGGATGGGGCCTATTTCCATGCTCGGAGGCTCCATCACTCTATAAAAAGAGGGCTGGGGCCTGTTTCCATGCTGGGAGACTCCATCACTAATACAATAGGGCTGGGGCCTGTTTCCATCCTGGGAGGCTTCATCACTCTATTACAAGAGGGATGGGGCCTGTTTCCATCCTGCGAGGCTCCATCACTCTATTACAAGAGGGCTGAGGCCTGTTTCCATGCTGGGAGGCTCCATCACTCTATAACAAGAGAGCTGGGGCCCGTTTCCATGCTGGGAGGCTCCATTCCACGATTTGGTATACCCTTGGGGATCAACAGTGATAGGAGATCTCCTTTTGCTAATGTGTAAATCAAAGTCCTGGCTGAAGCTCTAGAATTCAGTTGTCAATTGTATCCCAATACTAGCCACAGTCCTCCAGAATAATTGAAAGAATGAATGGAGCCATGAAGAAAGATTTGTTAACATCGAATGCTCAGCTGGATAGATGCCCTTCCCATTGTAATGCACAATACATGTTGAGAAATAGGCAAAGAACATCAGCCATGTTATTCTCGTGAGATATTGATGGGCCGACCCATGCTTCCCTAGCTCTCAACCGCCTGTTAACCCAAACAAGGTAGCGCTAATTTGGGCAGTTAAGGTTACTCTAAATTAAGCCCAAGCTATGTGTGAAACAGCCCAGAAAGCTTACTCCAGCGTTTGGGATCGCCAGAAACCGTTGACAGAGGGAAATATGCACCCCTTTAAACTCAGTGGCTTGATTTATGTGAAAGCCATTGCTCGAGATTCTTTCTCCTCCTCTCGGTGGAATGGACCCTACCTGGGGTTTTTGCTCACGTCTCGGATGGCTGTAAGTGAGGGAGAAACCTGACTGGATTCCTGCCGCCAGATGAAAACTGAATCATAAAGAAACCAATAAATGGAGAGGTTCTGCAGCTCCTGATCGCAATATTAATCATTTAACTACACCTGTATTATACTTAGACATTCATTTTAGAAGCAAAATGCTGGGAGAAAGATTGATGACCAAAATGTCCCAATTGATAGAAAATGTTTGTGAGTGGTAAAATGATATGGTGTTTCCTGGCTTGCCCCAGGAATTGACACTAAACCAAGTAAGAAAAGATATCCCTCCGAATACATTCCTTCATATTAGCTTTTTGTATGGTAAAAGGCAGAACCTTACTAGCTGATGGATACGTACATCTGTCCCATATGAAAGTGGGGTCCTATTGCGCTCAGTTCCATTAGCCATTCAAGGGGAATACACTGAAATCATTCTGGTAAACCCTCAATCACCCCGTAGGTTCTCTAATGGATTTCAGCAAGGAAGCACCACCTTCCAGGAATGGTACCAGCCTCACTCTAATCGATCTGAGCAGACCCCTCGCATAGCATCAGGTCACCCCGGTGAGTGAGAAGTACGCTTTGTGTGAACAGTCTAGGGTGGAAGCACAGTCAGCATTGGCAATGGTGAAAACGAATGCAATTGGGCAGAGCCCATTTATAACCTTACAGATAAAAGGCACATCATTAATTGGGCTGGGGTCATCAATAAAACAAGCCAACTTCCCTGGGAAGGAACAGTCAAACCTATGTGGATGAGAACTGAAGATTAAATGGACCCATACTCTATGGTTAACACAGCAAAGCATCTCCAAACCAGTAGAATGCAGATACTAAGTGTAAGTAATTAAGGGGGGGGGGATGAATGAGGGTGAAAATAGGCAGGGTGTATTAATTCAACCTGTCGATGAAATTTTGTGAAGAAGGAATTGACACTGTCACTAATATATTTGGCAGACAGCCCATTTTAATACAGCAACGGTTCAGCAAGATAATATTTAGAAGCTAAACCTGAACGGTAAGTATGGTTACTGAAACATTCTCCAAATTAGACAAACTTAAGATTTTAATGTACTGCTGCAAGCTAAGGCTTGGCGGAGCCTATTGCACAGGAGCGAGGCTACAGCTGTGTGCAGGTCAGCTCAGAAAGAACACGCTGATCGCAGTAAGAATGACACAAACCCCAGCTGAGTGGAGTTAACACTGAGCTTTACTGGGCTCACAACCCCGTTTTTATTCTCAAGCGGAGGGGCGCGGTCAAAGCACCCTCAGCGCTGATTGGTGCATTTGCGATCTGCTTTCCTGGAGAGGCCAGTTAGGCTCCTTTCGTTGTGGCCAATTGGAGGGCAGCGCTGTGGGCCTCGTGTAGCCTGCTGGATCATCGCGTTCGTCCTTCACTTTGTGAGACCCCCGAGGGGGTTGCGAGGTGCCGCCACAGTCCAAAAGTTGTAATAAAGGTCTTCGTGTGGTTTATTAGATGAGGTAATCCTATTTTCTATAACACCTTGTCTCTCCGCATAATTATATGTGCTTGTAGAAGTTGATTTTTAGAGTCAGATAGCCTACTCTCTAATAAATACAGGTTTATCCTGCTTTATCAATGCTTGAATTATGACAATTTGCTTTTACGAAGAAAGCTGTGTTTGCCGTTATGAAAAGATTTGAATGAGTTTTGAATGGGTTTTTGCTTTTACAAAAATAACCTCCAATAGTAGTGAATGAGTCTTCACACCATTTTGGCTTGTGAACAGTTTCATAGGAACTGTTTTGTAAAGTGGTGTGTACACGTATCATGTGAAATAAAATTTGTGAAATGATACTCAAGGTCTCCGATCGGTTATTTTCATTGAGAGTTCCTACAATTTGTGGGTGGTCTCAGTCTGGCAGTGTGTGAGACCCTGGACAGACATGTGGGCAAGGGATGGGCAGGGAATTGAAACCGGTGGTCACTGGGAAATCCCTACTATCGTGGCGGACAGAGACAAGGTGCTCAACAAAGTGATCTCTCAATCTGCGTCCAGTTTCTCTGATGTAATGGAAACCACAGTAGGAGTGCCGGATGCCGTAGATGACCCCTGCATATTCACAGCTGGAATGTTTCTTCATTTGGAAGGGCTATTTGCATGCAGCCCTAACAAGAGGGCTGGGGCCTATTTCCACACTATGCAGCTCCATCACTCTATAATAAGTGGGTTAGGGCCTGTTTTCATGTTGTGAGACTCTATAACGAGAAGGCTGGGGCCTGTTTCCTTCTAGTACAGCTCCCTCACCCTATAACAAGAGGGCTGGGGCCTATTTCCACACTATACAGCTCCATCACTCTATAATAAGTGGGTTAGGGCCTGTTTTCATGTTGTGAGACTCTATAATGAGAAGGCTGGGGCCTGTTTCCTTCTTGTACAGCTCCCTCACCCTATAACAAGAAAGCTGGGGGCCTATTTCCATGCTGCATGGCTCTATGTTTCCATCACTGCAACAAGAGGTGATCGTAGCAATAAAATTGGCCTGATGTCGCTTTAGAATTCTCTGCTGAAGAAGGAGTCGCAATAATCGTACAATTTGCAGGTGGTCTCAGTCTGGCAGTGAATGAGACCCTGAACAGATATGTGGGCAAGGGAATGGGCAGGGAATTGAAACAGGTGGCCACTGGGAAATCCCCACT
Source organism: Narcine bancroftii (assembly GCF_036971445.1). Classification (NCBI taxonomy): domain Eukaryota; kingdom Metazoa; phylum Chordata; class Chondrichthyes; order Torpediniformes; family Narcinidae; genus Narcine; species Narcine bancroftii. The sequence goes on from NC_091472.1 coordinate 22,498,164, forward strand.
ATCGTGGCGGACGGAGCCAAGGTGCTCAACAAATCTCTCACGATCTCTCAATCTGCGTCCCGTTTCTCTGATGTAATGGAGACCACAATAGGAGTACTGGATGCAGTAGATGAATATATTTTGGACTGTACAGGAATGGATGGAATTGAATTGTTTATTGTCACATTTAACTATATACAGTGAAAAGTTTACATCTTATCGAGGTGCTATCCCAGTACCCAATGCCGTAGGTTGTGCAAGAATAAAGGAAAATTGCAGGGTATAATCTCACAGGAGACAAAATTTAGGCTGCTGCAATAAAGAGAATAGTACAATTAAACAGTACAAGGCATCACACCTCACGATGTGTGGTCCAGTCAAGAGTCGAATAACATCAGCAAAGAAAGTATCCTTGAATCCAGACTCATGTATCTTCTGTCCGATGGAGTAGTGAGTGTCAGAAAGTGGTGCTGAGCTGGGATCAGGCTGAATCTTACAATGGTGGATCATCTACAAGTGGCCGACCAGACTGTTCTGCTTCCTTTTCTTGAGATCCGTGCTCAGAGGGTCAGTCGGGGTTGAGTTAGTAGGCTAGATCTGTGATTGGTTGGTTGAGTATGAGGCTCATCAAGGGTAGTGGGTGGCAATGCCAGAGATAGGGCCAAAGGCAGTGACTCTGAGGTTTGTGGAGAAGTAGCGTTTAGATCAGGTTTCCTTTCCAGAATACTCAAGCCACCACTTGGCTAATTTCTGCTGCCATTCAATGGATGGGAGTTGCTGGTATTAGTCACGCCTGAATTACGAGAGCCTTGGATCCGCAGAGGTCAAGCAAGATATACATGTGCTTTCTCCCTTCTTGTTCTTCTCATCTTCCTGAATGGCATCTTGCTTGAGCCCTTTAGGGATTCCACACTCTAAACAAGTCTTTGCTAGCCCTGTTTTAAAATATTATTATCCTGTGTAATGTGAAGTGGAGCACATTTGAAACATATGAACCTGCAAAACAGAGTTCCTGCCCGGCTGCATCACAGAGCGGTACAGTTGCTGCAGAGAAATGGATCGGAGGTCAATGCACAGACCATAACAGTGGCAGAGTGGATCACTAAGGGTCTCCTTCCCTGCCTCCCCAGCCCCCCAACATCGAAGTCATCTACTGGGGTGGTTCTCTGAAGAGGGTGCACAAAATCATTGAGGTCCCCTCCACCACACAGACAGCATTTTTCAGCTGCTCCCGTCAGCAAAGAGATACAGGAGGTTTAGGAGCCAGCACCACCAGGCTGAGGAACAGCTTCTTCCCAGGGCAGTGAGAACACTGAACGACCAAAGGAACTACTCACTCTAATCATCCGAGACTCTCCTATGTAGAACACAATATTATTTATTTGTTTGTATATACATTACTTGCATATGCATTACTTGTATGTGTGTATATGTGTTGTGTGTCTGCATTTTTTTGTTTCGTTGGGTTATACTTGTGTATACAGATAACAATAAACTTGACATTACTTTGTATTGCCTTCCAAGAGACAGAGAGAGAGAGTGTGTGTGTGTGTGTGTGTGTGTGTGTGTGTGTGTGAGAGAGAGAGAAAGAGACATCTTAAAAGCAAAATATAGTTGCTTCTCCTTGAGTTCAAACATTATTTGCACAGCTACTTCATCAATGTTTCAGAACAAGAAACACAGATCAACTGTTCTTATTGTGGTGGCATGTTAGTCTTCCTCTTTTCAGCTCCGCAAGTGATTCTGTCATTGTACAAATATGTCGGCATTAAGGAAGGGATGTGTACGCCTTGCTGATTTGCTATTCGGCAAGTATGTTAGGATTGTCGACTTCTGGGCTAAATTGTAGATGGGTTTGACCAAGTGAGATAAGTAAAAGTTAGGTTAGCAATTCTCAAACGAGGGCCACAGCCCCCCTCCACCACCCCCGGGTGGGGGGCTGGGGCACAGCACACTTAAGCTAGGGCCACAGACTGAAATCTTTAATAAAGTGAGGGGGGGGCAAGATACATAGGGGAACGTGGAAACTGAACGGATTAAACATGTTTTGGGGAATGAAAGGATTTGCTATTTAGTTGCCAAGCAACATGAGATTTTTTTTCAAGGTTGGAGGCATTTGGAGACAATAACCTAGATAAATGTGGAAAATGAGCAATACTTTCAGAGCGTTCCTTGATTTGATATGGTTGCATTTGACTGGAATGGAATAAGGTCTGACTATGAATTGCCTTCCATTTAGTTTTCCTCTTTTGTTCTCTTGCCATCCAAAAATTAAGCGTGTAGGCTGAAAGGTTTTGCTTCCTATTCCTTGCATCTGTAAGCACCCTCCTTTTGCTTCATGGTTTTGTGAATGTATGTCTCCTCCTGCTAGCCTTGATGGAAGAAGGTACTTTTCCATAAATATTTCTGTTTCATAAGTTAATTTTTGTCATTTTTATAAATAATGTTACCTGAAAAAAATTGTCAGCAGTATTTGATGGAATACTTACCAGATGGTTACATTACATCTCTGCAAAATCTTCTCTGTCCATGTATTTGATTTGTTTGGATATATTTTCAAATGAAAGCATGAGACAAAGCAAGTTGAATCAACACTTGGAGACCGTGCTTGAAGAGGAGAAAGATAAACCTTTGGATTACTTCAAAACTCTTTTTGAGTGATAATTTCAAGCTCAAACAAAATGATTACTGAAACATCACAGAAATTAGCAAAAGGTCATCTTGTCTCATGCGAGATAGTGAATTGATTGCTAAAAGTGGAAATGCTCATAACGTCACTGAATCACTTATTTTGTCTTCAGTGTCCATAAATATACCTGACGTCATGAAGTTAAAGTGCCAACAAAACTATTCAGGCAATTTCTTTCAGTAATTCCACTGTCTCTCGAATTGATGAGATGGCAAGGGACATTGAAAAGCAATCAGCCATTCCATTACAATCTAAGAAATTCTCTTTATAATTAAACAAAATTCACTCTGCAAGAGAACTACACTTTTCTCATGGCTTATGCTGGATTCTGGAATGGAAACGAGCGGACGGAAGAGAGGTTGTTTGCCAGAAGGATTAAAACAGCTAGGAAGGGACTATTTTTGAAGAAGTTAATGATTATGTGAACAAGAGCAGAATTCCATTTGAGAACATAGTTGCCTGTGCAACTAATAGGTGCCGCTTCAAAGGCTGAATGATACAAATGGTTCATCACACGTCTGAAAAATGTTATTACACCTTCAGTCTTTACTGTTCATTGCATCATTCATAAGGAGCACTTAGTCGCTAAAACCTCAGGAGGACGATTAAAAAAAATCTTTGCTTTTAATTGTCATAAAGACTGCCAATTTTAGAAAATCACATCCCCTTCAAGATCATTTATTCTGTCAGCTGTGTGAAGAGAATGACGAACATTACCAGATGCTACTGCTGTCCAAAGGAAATTGCCATTTGGGACATGATTGTTTCCTTTCTTTCTCAAGACGAGCACAGAGAAAGACTGGATGGAAAGATGGACATGTTTCATCTCTGACCAACTCAAATGATTGAACAAGATCAAACAGGGTAAACACAAAAGTCTCATCGGTAGGAAGGACACCCTAAGTTCAATTAGTTTAAAAAGATGTTTTGGATGAAGAGTGATTAAATAATGGGAAGAGGCCAACCTATTTTTCACTTCCTTTCCCTCAACATACTTAGTAGAATGCGGATTCAGCGAGGTAGTTTCCTTGACAAAATCCAGGAACAGACATGATATCACATGAGGTGACCTTCGACCCACTCTCCAATTTGGAGCCTGACATTAAAAAAAATACCCACGGGGACATCAGTCTCACGAATACTTCTAAAATTTTCATCTGATAAGAATTATTTTTCTTGAAGTTATTTTTATTAAATTTTCACATCCTCGAGTTTAGTTTAAGGTTCCCTAATGACTCATTGTACACAAACCATTGCACGCTCAGAATCTTAATAATTTTTTTTGTAAGATGCATGTTCGTATTTTTTTCTTTCCCATATGTCGAGTAAGAATGATTTCTTATTTGCCTGTTTATTCTGGAATCACAAAGTACAGAATAAAAACTTTATTTTCTTTTCATAAATACTTTTTTTTGTGTATTTGTGTGGTCGGTAGGAGAGAAGTACAGAAGAAAACAACTAAACTTGACTGCTTCACAGGGAAGAGAGAGCAGGAAAGAGTAAACTTTGAGCAGAATCCTAAGGGAGTCATGGCAATAAAAAGGTTGAGAGTGGCTGAGTTTGATCATATGTGAATGTGAATGTGACAGCCGAATCCAGGCTGGCTACCACACAGTCCTTTCAGCTGAAATCTAGGCTGGCTACAACACAGTCCTTTCAGCTGAAATCCAGGCTGGCTACCACACAGCCCTTTCAGCTGAAATCCAGGCTGGCTATTACACAGTCCTTTCAGCTGAAATCCAGGCTGGCTACCACACAGTCCTTTTAGCTGAAATCCAAGCTGGTTACCACTCAGTCCTTTCAGCTGAAATCCAGGCTGGCTACCAGACAGTCCTTTCAGCTGAAATCCAGGCTGGCTACCACACAGTCCTTTCAGCTGAAATCCAGGCTGGCTACCACACAGTCCTTTCAGCTGAAATCCAGGCTGGTTACCACACAGTCCTTTCAGCTGAAATCCAGGCTGGCTACCACTCAGTCCTTTCAGCTGAAATCCAGGCTGGCTACCACACAGTCCTTTCAGCTGAAATCCAGGCTGGCTACCACACAGTCCTTTTAGCTGAAATCCAGGCTGGTTACCACACAGTCCTTTCAGCTGAAATCCAGGCTGGCTACCAGACAGTCCTTTCAGCTGAAATCCAGGCTGGCTACCACACAGTCCTTTCAGCTGAAATCCAGGCTGGCTACCACACAGTCCTTTCAGCTGAAATCCAGGCTGGTTACCACTCAGTCCTTTCAGCTGAAATCCAGGCTGGCTACCACACAGTCCTTTCAGCTGAAATCCAGGCTGGCTACCAGACAGTCCTTTCAGCTGAAATCCAGGCTGGCTACCACACAGTCCTTTCAGCTGAAATCCAGGCTGGCTACCACACAGTCCTTTCAGCTGAAATCCAGGCTGGCTACCACACAGTCCTTTCAGCTGAAATCCAGGCTGGCTTCCACACAGTCCTTTCAGCTGAAATCCAGGCTGGCTACCACACAGTCCTTTCAGCTGGACTGCTGCACTGATCAGTCAGGCTGGTCGTGGTATCTGTTGCCTTGTGGGCCAGACACAGGAGTCAGAGTGGTGAGGAAATGCAAGGGGGGGGGGAGAAGAGGTGTGGGGAGAGAAAAGGGGTGAATGAGGGATTACCGATATTGGTACTGTCTGGTTAGAGACTGTCAAGTCAGAATATAAGGTCTAGAACATGAAAGTCTGCAGACACCGTGGTTAAAGAAAAACATGATGCTGGAGAAACTCAGCAGGTCAAACTGTGTACTTCATGAGGCAAAGAAAAAGATACATAACCGATGTTTCGGGCTTGAACCCTTCATCAAGGTATGAACAAAATGTAGGCAATCCCCCAAACAAAATGGTGTGGGTGAGGGACAGGGGGAGGAGGACAGTCCCAAAGGTAGGAGGTAATAGGTGGATAAGGGAGAGGGGAGATGGCTCTGTGAAGGAAGAGGGAAGGGGGTGGAGAGCTGGAGGAAAGAAGAGGGATAGAGAAGGAATTTTCAGGTGGCCTCAACATGGCAGTACATGAAGCCATGAACTGATGTGCCAGTGTGGTAATGTGGAAAGGAAGTGGCTGGCCATTAGGAGACCCTTGCTATTGCAGAGTGGGAGGGGGGACACATCAAAGGTGCTCAATGAAGCGATGGATAAACAGATTTATCCTTTTCCTTTTTGGATGAACATCCCATTTCCTATTTGAGCCAAGGTGTCAGAGATGTCTTTTTAATGAACGAGTAAGCAGTTGTAACACTGACAGCCCCTCGTTGCCTGAGGTCAGCTAAAGGATCCTCAACCGATCAATGAAACCTGAACTCCAGCAAGTTCGGTCCAAACCTTGAGTGGCTTCATCAAACTCTGTTTTTGGGTGAGTTGCAAGTAGGTTGGACGATAAGGGAATGCTGGATCCCCATTTTCCCTTGTTGGTACAATATGTACACAGAGTATTTTTCAAACTTAAAGGCAGATCTTCATGAACGACCAAAAATAGAACAGGAGACATACGGCAGGTGCTAAGTTGTTTTATATTGTTTTTATTTCAATTATGTCAATTAAGGGAGATGTGGCAAGATGGCGTAGAGTCTAGACGTGTAATCTCGACCTCTCTGGCCGAACTTTTAAGTACCTATTTTTAACCCTTTGTTTTCAAGTTTAAACTTTAAAAATTTCAGTCTCAAGTATTAAGGAACTGTTATGGCCATTAATGGTAAAAAGACTAAACCTCAAGTGCAGAAGAAATTATATTTTCGGAGTGTTGAAGATTTAGGGCCTAAACAGCCTGCTACAGCCTCAGGTTAAATTTCTTCAGTGCCTAAACCACAAAGATTGCCTGTGGGAGCTGCAAAAAAAATGACCACTACTCACCAAGAGAAGGACATCGCTGGAATTACCCGTTCTCTGGAGGAAGGTACGTGTGCCCACAAAGTGGGTCCCGATTCTGGCAGCCTGCCGATTTTAACCGAGGGAGCACGCAGGAAGACGACTCCATTGTTTGAAATGACTCAGACAACCTGAAGAGATCGATCTAATCTGTGAGTTTTTGAAACAACAGCGAACTGCAGGGGGAGTACAGCGGCAACCACCTGAGGAAGTCGGGGTGCTGTCACTGGGAGTCCAGATCCGCAGTAGAACCGTTAAATTGCCTGTTGTTGAGATGAAGCAGGAGCTGCAGTTACCTGGTTCTCCCACTACGTTAGAGAAAGCAGGGCTGAGCTTTTCTGAGCTACAATATAAGCAGTTAAACGCTGTCATTCAGCCTATAATGCAAGAGCTGGCTCAAATTAATGTTAGTACAAGGTCAGAATTCACTACAGTTAAAGCACGTGTGGAAGCATCTTGTGAAGATTTTAAAAAGTTTCAGACTGCTTTTTTGGAATGTAAACAGCAAGTGGCCTCTAATACAGAAAAAGTGTTGAAAGTTGAAAAATCCATTATAGAACTGAATGAACGTGAGAAGGAGTTAGAGAGGAAAATAGACTACTTGGAGAATCAAAGTAGAAGGAATAATGTGAAGATTGTTGGTTTGCCAGAAGGTATGGAAGGACAAGATCCTCTTCATTTTTTTAAAGAATGGATTCCACAAGTATTGGGGCAAGAATTTTTCTCTGGAGGCTTGGTATTGGAAAGAGCTCATAGAGCTTTAAGAAGAACACCTCTACCTGGTCAACCACGGAGACCTGTGATAATTCGATGTTTGAATTATTTGGACAGAGAAGCAATACTTTGTCTAGCAGTGCAAAATGCGAGACAATGACAGGCTCCATTATTGATTCAGAATAGTAGAGTTTTTTACATCCAGATTTGAGTCAAGAGGTTATTCAGCGTCGGTGTCGATTTAATCCAGTTAAAGAAGTTTTGTGGCGTAAAGGCTATAAGTCTACTTTTCACTATCCGGCAGTGTTGAAGGTGTTCTATGGAGAATTTCAATCTCGTTTTTTTGATAATGATCGTGAAGCAATGATTTTTGCTGATTCATTGCCGGATGCAAGAGGACAAAGACGTAGTCCACCATTGTCTCCTAAAGAAAAATCTGGTTGTTCTGGAAATGGAAGAAATGGCAGAAATGGGAGAAATGGGAATGGAAAGAGTCCAACTTCTCTTGAAATGGGGTCTCGGAGTTTGGAATCTCTTGGATGAATAGAAGAACTTACTTATTCTTATTTTATTTTATATGTCATTATGATATTTTGATGTTATTCTTTGTTTGGCTGGGGAGGGAGAGATTGTCTCTAAGTTCTATTAGTCATCAGCCACTGGTGGGTGATCCACACCTAAGTTTTGTTTAGGGATTACTACTTTTTGGTAGTTTTTTTTTTGGAGGGGGGTGTTCTTCTTTTTTTCTCATTTTTTTTGATTAATTTTTAATTTTTTTATTTTCATTTTATTTGTGGGTTTTTTCTCCTATTGGAGGGCCTAGTTACATTGATTTGAGTTTTTATATAACAATATTATTAGTTCTTAGTAACATTAGTAGATATGTCAAAGTTAAGGTTTGCTACTTTTAATGTTCAAGGTTTAAACAGTCTGATTAAGCGTAAGCAAGTCTTGGCGTATATTAAGAAAATGAAAATTGATGTTGCTTTTTTACAAGAAACACATTTGAATGTCAAGGAAAGTATGAAATTTAAGAGGGACTGGGTTGGGCATGTATATTCTTCTTTATTTAATTCCAGGGCTAAAGGTGTAGCAATTTTGACACATAAGAATTTATCTTTTGAATTACAATCAATGGAGGAAAAGGCAGGATGTTTTCTTAAATTAAATTGTAAGATTTTTAGTGAATTCTGGGCTTGACTTAATATTTATGCCCCAAATGTGGATGATGAAACATTTATTTCTGATGCATTTTTATATCTGGGTCAGGCTAATGATAATGTTTTAGTTGGTGGTGATTTTAATTGTGTTTTGGAACCTTTATTAGATAAATCTCCGAAGAAAGTTAAGAAATCTAAAATGGCAGTTCAGTTTCAAGTGTTAATGAAAGATCTTAATTTAGTAGCTATTTGGAGACGTCTTAATCCAACAGAGAAGGATTTCTCCTTTTATTCAACTAGACTTGAATTGTTTTCAAGGATTGACTTTTTTTTAGTATCGGTACTTTTACGAAAATACAACAAGCGGAATATAAAAGTAGGATGATTTCAGATCATTCTTTGTTATACTTTACATATGCAACCTCTGAGAAAATTCAGGTGACCTATCGTTGGAGGTTTAATATAATGTTATTAAAAAATGCGGAATTTATTGATTTTTTTTAAAAACAAATTAATTTTTTTGAAAGAAAATTCTAACTCCGTTCAAAGTAAGTTTGTATTATGGGACGCTATGAAAGCTTATTTGAGAGGACAAATAATTAATTATACTTCTAAAATAAAAAAAGAATCGATTAAATCAGAGTCTTGAATTAGAGGAACGGATTCTTCTTTTTGGCTTGGCTTCGCGGACGAAGATTTATGAAGGGGGTAAAAAGTCCACGTCAGCTGCAGGCTCGTTTGTGGCTGACAAGTCCGATGCGAGACAGGCAGACACGGTTGCAGCGGTTGCAGGGGAAAATTGGTTGGTTGGGGTTGGGTGTTGGGTTTTTCCTCCTTTGCCTTTTGTCAGTGAGGTGGGCTCTGCGGTCTTCTTCAAAGGAGGTTGCTGCCCGCCAAACTGTGAGGCGCCAAGATGCACGGTTTGAGGCGTTATCAGCCCACTGGCGGTGGTCAATGTGGCAGGCACCAAGAGATTTCTTTAGGCAGTCTTTGTACCTTTTCTTTGGTGCACCTCTGTCACGGTGGCCAGTGGAGAGCTTGCCATATAACACGATCTTGGGAAGGCGATGGTCCTCCATTCTGGAGACGTGACCCATCCAGCGCAGCTGGATCTTCAGCAGCGTGGACTCGATGCTGTCGACCTCTGCCATCTCGAGTACTTCGACGTTAGGGATGAAAGCGCTCCAATGGATGTTGAGGATGGAGCGGAGACAACGCTGGTGGAAGCGTTCTAGGAGCCGTAGGTGGTGCCGGTAGAGGACCCATGATTCGGAGCGGAACAGGAGTGTGGGTATGACAACGGCTCTGTATACGCTTATCTTTGTGAGGTTTTTCAGTTGGTTGTTTTTCCAGACTCTTTTGTGTAGTCTTCCAAAGGCGCTATTTGCCTTGGCGAGTCTGTTGTCTATCTCATTGTCGATCCTTGCATCTGATGAAATGGTGCAGCCGAGATAGGTAAACTGGTGGACCGTTTTGAGTTTTGTGTGCCCGATGGAGATGTGGGGGGGCTGGTAGTCATGGTGGGGAGCTGGCTGATGGAGGACCTCAGTTTTCTTCAGGCTGACTTCCAGGCCAAACATTTTGGCAGTTTCCGCAAAGCAGGACGTCAAGCGCTGAAGAGCTGGCTCTGAATGGGCAACTAAAGCGGCATCGTCTGCAAAGAGTAGTTCACGGTCAAGTTTCTCTTGTGCCTTGGTGTGAGCTTGCAGGCGCCTCAGATTGAAGAGACTGCCATCCGTGCGGTACCGGATGTAAACAGCGTCTTCATTGTTGGGGTCTTTCATGGCTTGGTTCAGCATCATGCTGAAGAAGATTGAAAAGAGGGTTGGTGCGAGAACACAGCCTTGCTTCATGCCATTGTTAATGGAGAAGGGTTCAGAGAGCTCATTGCTGTATCTGACCCGACCTTGTTGGTTTTCGTGCAGTTGGATAATCATGTTGAGGAACTTTGGGGGACATCCGATGAGCTCTAGTATTTGCCAAAGCCCTTTCCTGCTCACGGTGTCGAAGGCTTTGGTGAGGTCAACAAAGGTGATGTAGAGTCTTGAATTAGAGGAACGGATTAGTGAGTTAGAAAAGGAATTTCAGAAAGATGCTACAGAGGATCAGAAAATAGAATTATCTAGGTTGAAACTGGAATAAAATACTCTACAGTCTTATCAATTTGAATGTATGATTAATAGGACTAAACAACGATATTATGATTGGGGAGAGAAAGCACATAAGGTATTGGCATGGCAATTAAAGAAAGAACAGGTTTCAAGGACTATTAATGCTGTCAGACAGAATTCGCTTATCACATATAAACCTCATGAGATTAATGATGAATTTTGTTCATTTTATAAAAAGTTATATACATCTGAAGGAAAACGAAAATGGATCGATTGATCCTTTTTTATCACAGTTGAACTTACTGACATTAGATGATGTAGATATACAGGAGTTGGAGGCACCATTTACTGACTCAGAAATTAAAATGTCTATGATGGAAATGCGGAACAGTAAATTGCCTGATGATGATGGATTTTCGGTCAAATTTTATAAAATTTTTTATAATGACTTCTCTACAGTGTTCAGAGATGTGCTACGCCAGGTTGGAGAACATTATTAATTGCCTGAGTCTTGTTCTAGCGCTTTAATTACAGTAATTCCAAAAAAAAGATAGAGCTCCTTTGAAAGTATCCTCATATAGACCGATTTCATTGTTAAATGTAGATTATAAAATTATAGCTAAAATTTTAGCGAATAGATTGGCTAAATTTTAACACAAGCTGATTCATATGGATCAGACAGGTTTCATAAAGAATAGATATGCCTCAGATAATATTTTACGTGTGATTAGTTTGATTAATAGATTTCAACAATCTTCAGACCATCCGATGGTGATATCTTTAGATGCAGAGAAAGCATTTGATAGAGTTGAGTGGAATTTTCTGTTCAAATTTTGGAGAAATTCAAGTTTGGTACTTTTTATATTGGTGGATTAAGGCTTTATATAGTAGACCGGTAGCTAGAGTACTGACGAATGGTTTGATTTTGGAACCGTTTAAATTGACCCGATCTACTCATCAAGGTTGTCCTTTATCACCAGCTTTGTTTGCGTTAGTGATCCAGCCATACCACCAGTTGATAAGACAAAATACACAGATACAAGGTATGAAAGTTTTAGATGAGGGATATAAAATTAATTTATTTGCCGATGATGTATTGGTATATCTAACAAATCCAGCTCGATCACTTTTACATTTGAAGGAGTGTTTGATGCAAAATGGATGTCTTTCTGGATATAAAGTTAATTGGGAAAAAAGAGAAATATTACCGGTGAATGAAAGAGATTATTCAGCTTATAAGAATATTCTTAATTTGAAATGGGCGGATCGAATTAAGTATTTGGGTATAATTTTGGATGTTAATTATCAATCTTTATATAAATTAAACTATGTTCCGTTAATTAAAAAAATTAAAACTGTTTTGATTAAATGGAACGATTTACCTATTAATTTATTGGGTAGAATAAATACAATTAAGATGAATATTTTTCCATGTATGCAATATTTATTTCAATCTATTCCGTATTTACTTGATAATATTTTTTTTCAAGATTTGAATAAAATGGTTAGGGAGTTTTTATGGAGAGGTAAATTTTCAAGAGTAGCCTTGAATAAATTAAGTTGGAAATATGAATTAGGGGGACTACGTTTACCACATTTTCAAAATTATTATGAAACAGCCCAATTTAAATTTATTAGTTCATTGATGGATTTGGAACTGCCCCCTAGTTGGGCCAAAATTGAGATGGCAAATATCTCTGAATTTTAAATACATCAATTTTTGTTTAGATGGAATGTAAATTTGTTACAGCAACATAATGTGCCTATATTAAAACATTTAATGAAGTTATGGACAAAGAAAAAGAAAATGATAGGTTCTAGGAGTGAATTATCGGCCTTGACTCCATTTTATAATAATCAACTTATTTCTTTCTCAATACATAATCGAAGTTTATTACATTGGAGATTTAAAGGTGTGGAAAATTTGGGAGACTGTTTTAAAGAAGGTAAATTTTTATCTTTTGATCAGATGAGGGACAGTTATGGTATTGATAAGAACTCTTTGTTTCTTTACTATCAAATTCAATCTTTGGTAAAACATGTGTTTGGTAGAGATATGATTTTACCTGAAATGACTAAATTTGAGACTTCTTATGAAGGTACCAGAAAAGTGTTATATTTCATTTATGTATCAAATATTACAGGATGGTTTAGATAAAAAGGGTTGGGATAAATCCAAAGGTAAATGGGAAGTGGATATCGGTTTTATTTTTTCCAAGGATGATTGGTTAGATATTTGTTGTGGTGGTATGGCTGGACTGATGGATGCACGCTATGCAATGATTAATTGTGTTTCTTTGCATCGATTATACTTAACACCTGAAAGACTGGGAAGATGTGGTTTTCATGAATCAGATTTGTGTTTTGGATGTGGTGGCTCTGTTGGAACTTTTTTTCATGCGGTTTGGTCATGTGTACATGTACAGTCTTTTTGGAGGAGAGTTCAATTGTTTCTGGAATGCCTGTATAAGATTGGAATGCCTTTGGAACCGATGGTATTTTTGTTGGGTGATTTGCAACCTCTGAAAGGTTTGGGATTGGATGGGTTTCAGCTTGCTTTTGTATGTTTAGCTTTATCTGTGGCGAGGGAATGTATTGCTGGTGCGTAGAAGGATACGAATATGATTGATATTGGTGGATGGCATGATGAGATGAAATATTGTTCAATAATGGAAAAGGTTGCTTGTGTTTCGCATGATAACTGTAGTTTCTTTGTTAATAAGCGGTTGTCATGTTTAGAATATTTACATTTTGATTTGCATTGATTGGATCTTAATATGTATGCTTAATTTTTACTTAATATATTTTTTTCTGCTCTTTATGGCTCTCCTTAGGAGAGTTGGCTGAAGGGGGGGGGTGCTTTTTTTTCTTCTTTCTTTTCTTTCTTTTATATATATAAAATATAACGTTCATGTTTATGGTTTATTGTTACATATGTTACTTATTATCTGTACTTTGAACGAATAAATAAAGTTTTTTTAAAAATTATTTCAATTAAAATTTAAATTTAAATTTCAACACACAGCACGGTAACAGGCCCTTTTGGCCCTCGAGCCCATGCTGCCCAATTACACCCAACTGAGCCACTGCTCTTGTAAGTTTTCTATTAAATTTAGACAAAGAACATGGTAACAGACCCTTCCAGCCCACAAGTCAATGCCACCCAAATACATTAAATAACCTACAAACCCTGTATGTTTTTGGAGGGTTGGAGGAACTGGAAACCCATGCAGACACCAGGAGAACCTACAAACTCCATACAAACACCACGGGATTCCAAACCCGGTTACTGGTGCTGGAACAATGCTGCAATAACCGCTACGTTAATGATGCCACCGTGAATGCAAATGATAATTTGGCTGCTGATGCCAAATTCACAGTGAGACAAAGAGAGAGAGAGAGAGAGAGAGAGAGAGAGAGAGAGAGAGAGCATGAGGGAAAAAATAACAAAGAGAATTTTGGAATGTTCCATGGGTGCGGGCACAGGAAAATGGTTGATAACCATCAGAGATCAGAAAAGAAGCCTGGTTATGGATGTAGATAGAGGCCATTGCCGAAATATAGTCTTCATCTAGGCAGAAGAACTGCTGGAGTCTCAGTAAAGGTGGATATTGCTGAGATTCTGAATAGGCTAACAGTGATGGCGTGGAGATAGTCGAAGAAGTATTTCACCTAATATACATATGTTACCTGGTGCAGGGACAATAATGTAAGGATGCAGAGGGAAGGAAAGGAGGAAACCGCAGAGGTTTTCTTCCAAATATTTTTCAAAACATCTGCAGATTCAGGGCATTCCTTATTTGTAAAAGGTCGCAAGGATGAAACCAGTAACTGTTGCCCAGTGCCAGTGAGGTGGAGCCTTCTAGAAATATAATCATGGATAGATTTAGCATCTAGCTGGGTGAAGTAACAGTCAGGGTAGAGGAAGGAAATGAACTTGTTGTGGCCCACCACAAGCCATGTTATAAGCTTGTCATCAAGAATCCCAAAGCGAAAGAATAAATAGTCATGGGAGAAAATTATTGACATAACCTGGTAGACTGGAGTGGCAGTGTGGAGTACTCTTTTGACCAGAATTCCTCAGGTTCATTCCTTTTCTTAAATACCTGAAACATCAAGTTGAGTACCCGAAGTTCCAGACGACACAAACATTTGAACAGATACTGAACTGCGAGGAATATAGCAAAACCACTAATCGGGAGAAACTCAGCTGGTCAAGCAGTGTCCTTTCATACGACAAAGCCCAATGTTTTGGGCTTGAGCCCCTCATCAAGGTATGAAAAAAATGTCTGCAGATGTCCGAACAAAAGAGTAAGGGGGGGGGAGGTGTGGTTGCAAAGGCAGGAGGTGACAGGTGGAGAAGGGAGGGAGGGGACAGCAGCGATCAAGGGGAGGAGGGGTGGCTGGGTGAAGGGAGGGGGAGGGGGAAGGTGAAGGGAGGGGGAGGGGGATGGTAAAGGGAGGGGAAGGAAAAAGTGAAGGAAGAGGAAAGAGGAAGGAGGGGAGGAGAACTGGACAGGGGAATGGAAGGTGGGGGGAGGGGAAAAGGAGAGCAGGTTAGTAGAAACCAGAAAAGTCGGTGTTAATGACATCTGGCTGGAGAGTGGCCCAGATGGAAAATCAGGTGTTGTTCCTTCAATTTGCCGGTGGTCTTATGGCAATAGATTTTAGAAGGCTGACGGGAACACAGATTGCTGGCTGGTGAAGTTTGCAAATGGGCAAGGTTAAATTTTGTTAGGAAGAATAAATGACAATAAAAATAGGACAAAATGCCAAAAGAACAGAAAGCTGTGGAAGTATATGTGTGCGGTGGTGCTAAAAGTTGCAGGACCGATTGAGAAAGTGCTGGAAGTGTACAAAATCCTGGGTCCCCTACATAGAAACAAAGAATGCAAGTTCAGTGAAGCCACGATGAATTATGTCATTCCTTGTCCCTAGGTTATAATGCTGAAAGACTCCTCCCCAACGTCACTGCAGGCACACCCCACCTCAAGGACTGCAGCTGCTCAAGAAGGCAGCCATTGCCATCACCTTGTCAGGGGCAGTAAGGAACAGATGACGGGTGGAACCTTTATCCCTTGAGTGAATTTAGAAAAATGTCATGAACACGGGTGAGGTTGCATTTTAGAGTATGGTGTCCAATTCTGAGCGCTGCACTGTCGGAGGGAGTTTTTATTGAAATTCACTAAAATGATTTCCCTCTGGGAAAAGCATCTCATCTCCGTCCTAAATCTACTACCCTGAATCTTGATGCTATGACCCCTAGCTCTAGTTTCCCCCACCGATGGAAACAACTTTCCCACCTCTATTTTATCTCGGACTTGCATAATTTTAAATGTTTCTGGAAGATTCTCTCTCCTTCCCAGATGACTCAATCTCTCCTTACAGGCTAACCCTTTCATCTCTGGAATTAACCTGGTGAACCTCCTCTGCGGGGGCGGGGGTGTGGAGTGTTAAAACTTTTATTGCATTGTCAGGCTCAGGGAGAGGACTGGAAGCAAAACCATTGCATCTTTGAAAGGGAATCGGATAACTGTGTGGAAGGAAAGAAGCTGGAGGTCACCAGGGAGAGGATGGAGAAGTAGGAACAGTAGGGCCCAGAGGCCTCTCCCTGCTCTGCAGTCACACCGTCATTTAATAATCACAGAAAAACAAGAGTTTCTCGCAGCTGGTTGTGATTTTGTGGTCCGGGAGGATACAGATGCAAAATTGCACACTGGATTGTGTATCTCTTATAAAAAAGCATGAAAGCAACAGGGAAAACGAAATGTCACACAGATTCACTAGAATGAGCGATTGCCTTTTCAATGGCTTGAGATATTTGCTCGTGAAGTTGAAGAGTTCAAGCTTGAACTTAAAGAGATTGCAAATGCTCATTGATTATTTGGTGATAGCCCGCCTCAGTCGGTGAAATATTAACGTGGGGGGTGGAGAGGTGGGGGATGGGGAAGATATCACAACCATTCACTCAATTAAAGGGGATATTCACTCACAAGGTAGTGAGCTTTTGGATACCCAGTTGCTAACTTTTGCTGAGCCGGATTGACCCTTTAAATATAAGTATTTAACAGCTAGACAGTGGTTCCACCACACTCTTTATGGATAAAATAACCCAAGTTTAAAACACTGTTCACTACCAAGTTATATAAGTATTTGTCAAAGAGGAATGTTATAGAGGATAAGGAATGAATAGAAAAGGGGAACTTGTCCAAAGAGCTTAAAAAAAAGATGCTCAGAGACTCTTGGGTACATGATAAAAGAAAAAAATAGAGGGTTATGGGGTAGGAAGGGTTTAGTACTATTTTTTAAGGAATATATGGGTCGGCACAACATCGAGGGCCGAAGGACCTGTACTGTGCTGTTGTGTTCTATATTCTATGATGAAGGATATTGCCACAAACCTAATGATGGCATTGATTTTTTTCTTGTGTGGAAAGGATAAGGAAGTCAATCGCCTAATTATTAATCAGCTTTCCATTTTGAAACTTGGTAGTGAACAGTGTTTTAAACTTGGGTTATTTTATCCATAAAGAGTGTGGTGGAACCACTGTCTAGCTGTTAGCACTGCCTGTATGAATGTACTGTATGGGCTGGACCTGCTCCCGGCACCTGTGACTCCTCCCCTCAGAATCCCCATGAAGGCTGTTAAAAACAAACCCATCCCTCAGTACCTGCCTTGGAACCTGGCCAGCAACATGTGAGATGTGCTGATGTTTTATGGTGATTGAACCTATTAATCACACAACTCTCAGTCTAATGTGGATAATCGATAGCGCTACAATTTAATCACCATAATTTTCATGCCATGGACAAGGCAACGCAGGTGGAAAAACTGGACAGCGACTCCAAGGACGCAGAGGCCTCCATCAAATTTGATCAATGGCTGCACTGCCTCATTGCACTCATGAGATCCAATGACATGCAGAGTGAGGAAGATAAACAGGACCCTCTCTTTGCACAGGTCGGCCACTGCGTTTTTCAAATGATCAGAGACTGCAATACTTACTCAGCCGCAGTGGAGATCCTGCAGGGACAGTATCAAACCCCGATGAATGTGATCTATGCCAGGTACCTTCTGGAGAGTCATAGACAAGCACCTGGTGAGTTGATGGATGAGTACATGTGGGTCCTGTGGGAGCTGGGGAGAGCTTGGTGCCATCCACTTAGAAGAAATAATATGAGACACGTGTGGCTGGATTCAAGTCTGATCACATCCGATCGGAGCCCATAGGAAGCTGTTGACCTGGAAAAATTGCTTGAAACACCGCAGCTCATTGTGGAAGTCTTCTCTTCTGGAAGCGCGGCCACCACGTGGGGAGCACAGGTGCTGCCATCTTGTGACATGGGGTCCCAGGTAGCCGCCACCACCTTCCAGCACCCGAGGTGCTACTTGTGCAGCCACACTAAACATTGTCGTAAGGGCTGCCCAGCCTGAAATGCGACATGTTCTGCCTGTGGAAAGAAGGGATTCTATGGGAAGGTATGTAGGTCCCAACCTTCCTCCAGCAGCCTTCGCCATCTTGGACCGTATCACTTCCAGTGCCACGGTCAGTCATGGGGAACAGCTTGGAGTGACCATGGGGATAGGAAACCGGGTCACCACCACTTCTGGCATCATTTCTGGTGGCAAGGAGCAGCACCTTGAGTGCAGCATTGGGGCAGCCATTTTGGGGGGTGCCTCAGAACCAGTATGACTACAGGGATTCAGACAGTGATCAGTCGTTGGCCTCGATCACACTGGACCAAGACACCCCAATCAACTCGCCAGGGCCATGATGGACATTGAGGCAAACAGTCACATGACAAACTGTCTATTTGGGTATAAAGTCATAAAGCCACTACACAACATATTTACCCTGCTATATCCATAGAGACCAGGGATCCTTGTTTATGTGTGAGGAGCTGCACCAGGTAGAAAAGGAGAATGCCACCGTTTGGAAGGCAATCCTCCTAGCCCTCAGGTAGAAAGGTCTGCCTGTTTCCCAGTGGCAAGATGTCCTCCCTGAAGTGCTCCACACCACCAGGTCCTTCCTCTGTACTGCTACTAATGCTACCCCCTCATGAAAGGCTGTTTTCCTTCCCCAGGAAGTGGGCATCAGGAACCACACTACCCTCCTGGCTGATGACCCTTAAGCTTTTTACAGGGGTCATAAGACTGATCCCCTGGTCAAGAAGGTCCAGCTCCTCCAGGCAAACCCCCAGTGGGGTACCAGGATGGGCGACAAGACACGGATTCCACCCAAGATCTGGCGCACGCAGGGGACCCCCTCCCCCTATGACCACTGGCGTTGTAACCGGCTGCCCAGCCCCACTAATTGCATCTGGCACCTCACCCCAGCCACGGGCATAGCAATCCCATGGTTCTATTAACCCCCTTCCCCCCACCCCACAGCCACCGGAAACCTGGCCTGTCACGCAAAACACCGCCCAGGAGGCAGCAGCTGAGCCCACAGCAGCCACAGCGATAGACTCAATGACAGACGGGATAACCAGACCAAGCCTGTAATGGACATTGATCCACTTCACCCTACCGGACTGTGTTTTAAAAAGAAGGGGTGAGTGTGATGGAACCACTGTATATCTGTTAGCACTGTCTGTATGAATGTACTGTATGGACTGGCCCACTCCTGTGCCTGTGACTCCTCCCCTCAGAATCTCCATAAAGTCTGTTACATCCAAACTCCTCCCTCAGTACCTGCCTTGGAACTGGGCCGGCAACACGTGAGATGTGCTGATGTTTTATGGTGATTAAAGCCTATTAATCACAACTCTCATTCTAATGTGATTAATCGGTAGTGCAACAGAGAATGATTCTATTGATTAGATCAAATAATATTTATTGTCCTCTAATAAAATGGACATGTTTTTTCTTTCTTTGGCTTGGCTTCGCGGACGAAGATTTATGGAGGGATAAAGTCCATGTCAGCTGCAGGCTCGTTTGTGGCTGACAAGTCCGATGTGGGACAGGCAGACACGGTTGCAGCGGCTGCAGGGGAAAATTGGTTGGTTGGGGTTGGGTGTTGGGTTTTTCCTCCTTTGTCTTTTGACAGTGAGCTGGGCTCTGCGGCCTTCTTCAAAGGTGGTTGCTGACCGCCGAACTGTGAGGCGCCAAGATGCACGGTTTGAGGTGATATCAGCCCACTGGCGGTGGTCAATGTGGCCGGCACCAAGAGCTTTCTTTAGGCAGTCCTTGTACTTCTTCTTGGGTGCACCTCTGTCTCGGTGGCCAGTGGAGAGCTCGCCATATAACACGATCTTGGGAAGGCGATGGTCCTCCATTCTGGAGACGTGACCTACCCAGCGCAGTTTGATCTTCAGCAGCGTGGATACAATGCTGTCAGCCTCTGACATTTCGAGTACTTCGATGATGGAGATGAAGTTGCTCCAATGAATGTTGAGGATGGAGCGGAGACAACGCTGGTGGAAGCGTTCTAGGAGCCGTAGGTGATGCCGGTAAAGGACCCATGATTCGGAGCCGAACAGGAGTGTGGGTATGACAACGGCTCTGTATACGCTAATCTTTGTGAGGTTTTTCAGTTGGTTGTTTTTCCAGACTCTTTTGTGTAGTCTTCCAAAGGCGCTATTTGCCTTGGCGAGTCTGTTGTCTATCTCGTTGTCGATCCTTGCATCGATGAAATGGTGCAGCCGAGATAGGTAAACTGGTTGATTGTTTTGAGTTTTGTGTGCCCGATGGAGATGTGGGGGGGCTGGTAGTCATGGTGGGGAGCTGGCTGATGGAGGACCTCAGTTTTCTTCAGGCTGACTTCCAGGCCAAACATTTTGGCAGTTTCCGCAAAACAGGATGTCAAGCGCTGAAGAGCTGGCTCTGAATGGGCAACTAACGTGGCATCGTCTGCAAAGAGTAGTTCACGGACAAGTTGCTCTTGTGTCTTGGTGTGAGCTTGCAGGCGCCTCAGATTGAAGAGACTGCCATCTGTGCGGTACTGGATGTAAACAACGTCTTCATTGTTGAGGTCTTTCATGGCTTGGTTCAGCATCATGCTGAAGAAAATTGAAAAGAGGGATGGTGCGAGAACGCAGCCTTGCTTCACGCCATTGTTAATGGAGAAGGGTTCAGAGAACTCATTGATGTATCTGACCCGACCTTGTTGGTTTTCATGCAGTTGGATAACCATGTTGAGGAACTTTGTGGGGGGGGGGGGGTGCATGTAATAAAAATGGACATGTAATATTAGAGAAAATGGCCTTTAGTCCACCAAAAGGCAGGCAAAGATTCACCAATAGCATTGCCCATCGCCCCATAAAGTTTGAAAAAGAGAACCAATGACTGTCCCTTCAGAGTTACCGATGTCTGTCAATTCACTTGAAGCACTCCCACAGCCACTGCAAGCGCACAAGAGTTTAGTTCAGTACAAACCATCAGCAACCCAAGCCCAGACACCATGACGAAGCCTTCAGCACCCAGAGCCCTTTAGGAGCCCTTCTTGCCCTCAGCATCCTCCCATATCCTGCTTCCAATACCTGATGCCCATAAGTTGCAGCCTGTGTGGGTTCTTTGCCTCCAAGTTGCCAACAGCTTGTCACTTGTGTGGATCCTTCAGCTGCAGATCCCCTCGTTAGTCACTACCATGAGCATTGTCTAAGTCCTGAGGGTCATCTCCTCTGCTTCTCCTTCTGACAGGGGTTGTTCTCCCCTGTGGTGCGCTGTCAGTCAGAAGCAAACCCACAAAACCAAAAGACTGAAGAACAGGCTTTATTCGACGTAAACTTCCACAGAGCCAGCTGTGAGATGTGAAGCTGTAAACTCTGAGAGTGTCTTCGAAGGGCTGGCTCAGGCTTATATCCCAGAGGGTGAATGACACCCGACCGGGTGAGGCTTGGTCTATTCAGGTCGGCTGATTGACAGCCAGCCATGTGTTGTCTTATCTCCATGCTCTTCTGCAGGTACAGAGGTTGCCCCCTGCAGTAGGCCAGTGGTGTACCACCACATCCCCATTACTGGTACCCTGCGCCAGTCCGCTTCTTCCACGGAGTCTGCAGCTCTTCATGGCTGCTGCTAAATATGGGCACCGTCATCTTGGGCCCAGATCCCACAGTTGTAGGATCTTGATAAAACACTGATGGCTCCTTTAATAGGCTGTTTAAAACCTATATGGAGCCATTGGCTGAGAGAATGGTCCGTAGGATCCCACAAGGGAGCACCATGTCTTCCCTCCCTGCCCTCCCCGGATCCGTACCAGTAGCAGTGTTGCTGTCGAATGGGCAGAGTTCCCTGACTCCATCCTTCTCGGTCACATTTGTTTGTATATGATTGAAAAGGATCCTACATAGATAACTAGGCCAATCGAAATTTATTTGATCCACAAATTACAAACAAAAATCTGTCCCTGCTATTTGTTTTAGTAAGTGATCTGACCACGCAGCCAATGTCTTTCAAATATTTCATTTACTCAATGATTTAGTGACGGGGGTTCTCAACCTTTTTTTCAGTCTAAGGGCCTCCTATCTTCCAGCCTAACATACCATGGCCCACTAGTGGCAACGACAAGCAATATTTTCAAGTTAAGCTCCGTAAGAAACACATTATTTTCTAATTATAAATCATAGCATAGAATAAATGAGCTGGGAGGTGATGTTGAGACTGTTCAAGGTATTGGTGAGGCCAAGTTTGGAATATTGTGTGCAGTTCTGGTTCCCAAATTATAGGAAGGATATCAATAAGGTAGAGAGGGTACAGAGAAGATTTACTAAAATGTTGCCTGGATTGCAATATCTAGAATATGGAGAAAGATAGAGTGGATTGGGTCTTTATTCATTGGAGCTTAGAAAGTTGAAGGGGGATTTGATAGAGGTGTTTAAAATTATGAGGGGAATTGATAGAATAGATGTGAATAGGCTCTTCCCCTTGAGGGTAGGGGAGATTGGAACGAGGGGTCATAAGTTAAGGGTTAGGGGGAAAAACTTTAGAAGTTACATGAGAAGTAGCTTCTTCACTCAGAGAGTGGTGGCTGAGTGGAATGACCTTCTGGAAGAGGTGTTGCAGCAGGGTCAATATTGCCATTTAAGAGGAGGTTGGATGAGTACATGGATGTGACGGGGTTGGAGGGTTATGGTCTGGGAGCATGTCGTTGGGACGAGAGGAGATCACTTAAATTGGTGCGGACTAGAAGGGTTGGCCTTCTACAGCTTGTTTCTGTATTGTAATTGTTATATAGTTATATGGTTATATAAACTATTTTATTTAACATTTTTAAAATCACACATGGAAACACGTTGTGGCCCACTGGTTGAGAACCGCCAGCATCACCTACTGACATTGTGTTTCCTTTGACTCTCTTGGAAATGGTGAATGGGTGAACATAAAAGAAAAATAATAACTTCAGATGCAGGAAATCTGAAATAAAACAGAAAGTGCTAAAGATACTGAACAAGTCAAGCAGCATCCGTTGAGGGAAAAGCAATGTTCCAGATTGGTGATCATTCATCCATTTGTATGTCAACCTTCCTGTGCAGGAGAACAATTAGGAGCTTTCAAGACATGGAGTCAAAATGTGTGGAGGAGACCCTTGGGTCCAACTTGCTCATGCCACCCTTGATGAAGGCTTAGACCCAAAATATTGGTTATTTATCTCTGCCTCCTATAGACACTGTGGGCCTGCTGAATTTCTCCAGCATTCTTGTGTATTAACTACAACCACAGTGCCTGCAGCCTTTTTTTTTTCACGAGAGAGATGAGAATTCCACTTACAGGGTGAGGAATTCTTAAACCATTATAACACAACTCTGGAGCTCTCACCCTTACTCAAAAGGAACAGGGCACTGTCTTGATGCATTGACATTCAAATCAAATGTTAACCTCACCCGGTCTGGCAAGTTGATGTAAATGCCAAGATTGTGCTGGCACAGGACAGAGAGGGATTGCAGCCTGAGTAACAGCTTCTTAAACATTTCACAAACACATTATTTAAGGAGTAAACATGAGTGGAGGCAATGCATTGCCAAAAAATGCATTGAATTGAGCATATCTTTGGCAGTCGTATATACTGTATATATTATGACCAAACTATATTTTTGGGAAAAAAGTGGAAAATGCATTGAAATTATTACAGACAGGAGAGTTATTCTCTTTCTCTTGGCTAATATCTATTATTTAACCAAACTCAACCAAAACCAGATTCTTACAATGGTATCACTTTCTATTAAGGGCTCTTCATGAATTGACTGCTGTGTTTGCCATTTTCCAATAATTACCCTTCAAAAGTGCTTTATTGGTTTTGGGGAGTCCTCAGAGGGATATAAAGTATGCTTCACAAAAAGCAAGACTCTTGCTTTTTAAACTATTTTCACTTGTGCCAAAGATCTGTCAAACTCTTTTACTGCATTCGATACCACTTTAGGCAGCCCTTTTATCTCACATCCAGTTGGTCTGGTGGACATTTACCGAATCCAAGCATAGCTCTTATCTGCAGGTCCAAACTGAAGATAATGGACCATATTCTGATTATTCATGATGAGCACGCTATTTAATACAAGTCTGCATTTACATCCTGGTTGGAGCTGCTGGCAAAGAAGCGAGCTACCCACCAGACTCACCTTGCAAAGCCGTCCTGGCCAGAGAAGAAACGAGCCTTCCATCGCGCATGCAGCCATCTTCAGCGCAAACACCGGGAGATCCAAAATGAGTGGTGGACTAGCCTCGCCAAACGAACCCAGCTCAGCGCGGACATTGGCGACTTCAGGGGTTTTTACGAGGCTCTAAAGGCTGTGTACGGCCCCTCACCCCAAGTCCAAAGCCCGCTGCGCAGCTCAGACGGCAAAGTCCTCCTCAGCGACAAGATCTCCATCCTCAACCGATGGTCAGAACACTTCCAATCTCTTTTCAGTGCCAACCGCTCAGTCCAAGATTCCACCCTGCTCCAGCTCCCTCAGCAGCCCCTAAGGCTAGAGCTGGATGAGGTCCTCACCCGGGAAGAGACATATAAGGCAATTGAACAACTGAAAAGTGGCAAAGCAGCAGGTATGGATAGAATCCCCCCAGAGGTCTGGAAAGCTGGCGGCAAAACTCTGCATGCCAAACTGCATGAGTTTTTCAAGCTCTGTTGGGACCAAGGAAAGCTACCTCAGGACCTTCGTGATGCCATCATTACCCTGTGCAAAAACAAAGGCGAGAAATCAGACTGCTCAAACTACAGGGGAATCACGCTGCTCTCCATTGCAGGCAAAATCTTCGCTAGGATTCTCCTAAATAGAATAATACCTAGTGTTGCCGAGAATGTTCTCCTAGAATCACAGTGCGGCTTTTGCGCAAACAGAGGAACTACTGACATGGTCTTTGCCCTCAGACAGCTCCAAGAAAAGTGCAGAGAACAAAACAAAGGACTCTACATCACCTTCGACACCGTGAGCAGGAAAGGGCTTTGGTAAATACTAGAGCGCCTCGGATGCCCCCCCAAGTTCCTCAACATGGTTATCCAACTGCATGAAAACCAACAAGGTCGGGTCAGATACAGCAATGAGCTCTCTGAACCCTTCTCCATTAACAATGGCGTGAAGCAAGGCTGCGTTCTCGCACCAACCCTCTTTTCAATCTTCTTCAGCATGATGCTGAAACAAGCCATGAAAGACCTCAACAATGAAGACGCTGTTTACATCCGGTACCACACGGATGGCAGTCTCTTCAATCTGAGGTGCCTGCAAGCTCACACCAAGACACAAGAGCAACTTGTCCGTGAACTACTCTTTGCAGACGATGCCGCTTTAGTTGCCCATTCAGAGCCAGCTCTTCAGCGCTTGACGTCCTGTTTTGCGGAAACTGCCAAAATGTTTGGCCTGGAAGTCAGCCTGAAGAAAACTGAGGTCCTCCATCAGCCAGCTCCCCATCATGACTACCAGCCCCCCCACATCTCCATCGGGCACACAAAACTCAAAACGGTCAACCAGTTTACCTATCTTGGCTGCACCATTTCATCGGATGCAAGGATCGACAACGAGATAGACAACAGACTCGCCAAGGCAAATAGCGCCTTTGGAAGACTACACAAAAGAGTCTGGAAAAACAACCAACTGAAAAACCTCACAAAGATTAGCGTATACAGAGCCGTTGTCATACCCACACTCCTGTTCGGCTCCGAATCATGGGTCCTCTCTCTACATCCAATTTCCATCCATAGCTATGAAATTATCTAACTTTGGCATTAAGTCATGGTTATATACTGAATACTGGACTTCAGATACCATTGGGGAACGCCGACAATTTGGAATGGGCTAGTCCACATAAGACAGAAAGTAGTGGTGGTTGAGTGTTATTCTGTGACCAGTGGTGTTCTACAGCAATCAATGTTGGCTCCTCTGTTGTTTGTGATATATATATAAATGACTTGGAATGAGCCATGAGTAATGGAGGAGACAAATACTGTACTAGCACTTAAAAGCCAAACACAGAACATGCAGGGATCAGAGGAATTATGCAGCACAGACCTTTAGTTTAATTTAGGCATCATGTTCAGTTTAGACACATGGGCTGAAAGGCCCGTTCATGTCTGGTTGTGATCCTGCATATTTTCCACCGAGGACTGGAGAACGCGGCTTCGTCGGGTTGTACTGGTACAATCAGATAACAATATACTTGACGTCATTTGACTGTGGTGAATTGTTTTATGTTACTGCTAGCATGTTTTCACACTGTCTCATTTACAATTATTGACAAAACATTGAATCAGCTCTGGTGTTAAAAAAAATAACATTTTAGTTTTTTTTTACAGAAAACCTAGAGCCAAAAAAATACAATTCTATTTATAGTAGGTACTTCTTGGCAAAATGAATTCTGTCTGTGAGAATTGAATTGTATAATCAGCCACATTTGAATATGATAGCATTCTCCTTTTAATCCAGTTCAGAAAATCTACTCAAAATGGATTTCCTTACTGTGGTTTTATCACCTTCCTGAATAACCTTAAACAGTTTAATCATGTCTCTTAAAGATTTTCTTTTGAAAAGAGAGAATGAAGACATATTCTGGATCTTAGACCAGCAGTAGAATGATCTTCAGCTGCGAATCAATCAGATATGTTTCTATATACTTGATGCGAACCATCCCCTCTGCCCGCCCCTCCATCTCCCGGTTCCTAGGAAAGGCCCATCACACTCTGGACACACTCTCTACATCCTCCACTGATATGGGAGGAGGCTTAAGAGTGTCAAAACACCCACCAACAAACTTAAAGACAGTTTCCTCTGCACACCCCTCAGGCTCCTGAATGAGACCCACGACAGTGCTCTCATTTCCCCCCCCCCCCCCCCTTGCTTGGTGCTAATTGATCTTCCTTTTCAATGAAATCCTGCACACTGTAAATTGTGCTCTTTACACAGCTGTTATGAATGTTAGAGAGAGAGAGAGAGAGAGAGAGAGAGAGAGAGAGAGAGAGAGAGAGAGTGAAACGCAGAAGTCTGCAGATGCTGTGACACATAGTAAATGCTGGAGGAACTCAGCCGGTCTCACAACGTCCATAGGAGTAAAAGATATATTACTGCTGTTTTGGCTTGAGCCCTTCTTCAAGGTCCAAGCAAAAAGCAAGCAGACGCCTGATTAAAAACTGGGAGAGAAAGGGGAGAAGAATGGGAGGGGGCAGGATTCCAGTCCAAACGATTAGCGAACCTTGCATAACTTTAAACAAATGTTAGATTTTTTGATAGAGGATTCTGAGGTGTGACAAGTTTCTCTGATGGCTTGGGTCTGTGGGGAAAATTTGCGTGGCACCTCATCTCACAAGAACCATCATTGGGAGAGACAAATGGGCACCTAATGCTCTCTGCGTCCCAGAGTGACACCCAATGGATTATCAAGGGTTGACTCCAAAAATCAAATGTTGCAAATATATCTAATAAGTTCCCAATGTCATGTTTTTAGATTTTTCTGCATAGTAAAAAAAAAGAAAAGCCAAGGGACCATGCACCTGTCTGAATTGAAGGGAAGGAGGTGGAGAGAGACAGAACTTTTACTAGAATGATACCAGGAACGAAAGGACTAGTATATGAGGAACATTTGCTGGCTGTGGACTGTACTTGTTGAAGTATAGAAGGATGAAGGGGGAGCTCAGAGAGACATTTTGAGTGCTGAAAGAACTGGACTGAGCAGATGTGGCAAAGTGGTTTCCCATGGTAGGGGACTCTAGGACAAGAGTCTAGGACAACTTTGGAATAGATGTTTAAAACGGGGATGCAGAGAAGTTTCTTTAGCCAGAGGGTCATGAGTCTGTGGAACACTGGCAGCTGCTGAAGCAAGGTTGTTGGGTAGATTTAACAGGTATTTGATTAGTAATTTTATTTTAAATTTAGACCTACAGCACAGTTAGAGGTCATTTCGGCCCATGGGTCCATGCCACCCAATTAACCTACAACCCCCGGTTCGTTTCGAATAGTGGGTGGAAATCGGAGCCCCTGGGGAAAACCCACACAGACACAGGAAGAACATACAAACTCCTTACAGACAGCACGGGATCCAAACTCCTGTCCTGATCATTGTCTGTAAAGGTGTTGCGCTAACCACTTTGCCACCCAATGTCAAGGGTTAGAGGGAGAAAGCCAGGAAGTGGGGCTAAGTGGTAGATGGATCAGCTCATGATAGAATGGCAGTGCAGACTCAGTGGGCCGATCAGCCTACTTCTTCTCCTATATCTTGTGATCTTGTGAACTTTCAAGTTCCTGGGAGTCCACATTTCAGATGACTTTTCCTGGATTCAGCAAACAGAAGCAACTGTGAAGAAAGTACACCAGCGCGTCCATTTTTTAAGGAAGCACAAAACTCAAAAGACTGTTCAACAAGCTTTATTCCAGTAAAAGTCTGAACAACAGTTCATGCCTTGGTGGCTCCCTGTGTTACTGGATCAGGAGGGACCAGCTCAGGTCTACATTTGGGTCGGCTGATAGTTAGCCAGCCAGGTGAAGTTAGCCCCCTAGGGAATCTATTCAGGTCGGATGATTGACAGCCGGCCAGGTGGAGTCAGCCCCTTAGGTGGTCTTCCTGCAGGTACAAAGATCGCCCCCTGCAGTAGGCTGGTGGTCGTATCACCACACAGATGTGAGGCCCTTAAGAAAGACAGCCAACATCCCCTTCAGTCTTACCCTTCACTGTTACCTCAGGGTAGAAGGTATAGAAGCGTAAAAACTGTACCTCTCGGTGCAATACACAAATGTACTGGAGAATGTCATCAGGCTATGCAGCATCCTGCGTGACCTGCTAGTTTCTCTAGCACATTTGTGCACTGCACTCAACCCTAGCATTTCCAGAGATTTTTTTTTTGTTTATCCTCTAGATTGGGACAGGTATGGAGGGACATGGACTGGGTGCAGCTCAATGGGATAAGGAAAAATAATAGATTGGAACAGACTAGATGAAACAAAGGGCCTTTTCCATCTTGTCGTGTTCTATGGGTCTATGGTTTGTGACAGAGTATATAGAGGTGTTTGGGAGATAAATTGGGAAAGGTTTGATGGAGCAGGTCACACGCAAATACTTTAAAATAGAATTTTTGCTGGAGCTTTTGCAGAATGCTCAGAGACTTCAATAATGGAGCTTTTGTTTTGAAGAAGGCAACAAATGTAACAACATGTAGTAGTAGTTCTGTCTGGAAAAACAGTTTTTACTGTCTGGAAGGTCACGTGATCTTTGCAGGCAGAGAGGAGAAGAAAACAGACTTTGCTCTCAGAGTTAGAGGGAGTGTGAGAGAGAGAGGAGAGACACAGACATCAGTTCTAGACGGACAAGCTAGCAAGGTTTGGAAGACTGCCTGGTCAAAGGAGAAGACTGGCTGTCTGGTGTTTCCCTTGGAATAGGAGAAACAGAAAGGAACTCTGTGGTGACCTGATATCATCTAGAGAACCCTAAATGGGGCAAGTTTTGTCAGCAAGACACTGGAGTAGCTGATTAAAAAGGAATCAGTTATGGATGTCCTGAAACAAGAAAAACTCTATTTCTGAAAACCAACAAGAACCCTTCTGAGTGGTAACCATTTGCCTGTTAAGCTTCAAAGCCTGGAGAACTTCATTAATGTTAATTTCTGTGCACAGTATAAGCATTGGCTGCAACCAGTGAGATTAGACTGTGAACCAAAGAACTTTGACACACATGTGTTTAGAATTAGAAGGGGGTTAAGTAGGTTAGGTGAGTCAATAGAGGTAAGTTAGAGTTTGATTTTATTTTCATGTTCAAAGATAATTAAAAACAACTTTTGTTTAAATTACCCTTAGTCGTGGTGCATATCTATTGCTGCTGGGTTTTGGGGTCCTCTGGACTTGTAGCAGGTTCCAATTGAGAATGGCTGCAAAAGCAGTGATAGAACCATTGAACTTCAGCACAGGCCCCTTCAGCTCTTCTAATCTGTATCGAACCATTTTTTTTTGCCTAGTCCCACAGACCTGAACCCAGTCCTTAACCTTCGATAGCAACTATATTGAATTGATGGAGACAGACATTTTATAGGGTGTTTTGTTTTCTGCTTCTGCACACTGAATAGTTTTCAGGGATGTGACATCACTGAGATCTGCAATTTTGTTCATAGCTTATATTTCCGTGATTCCTTGAGGCCCAGGTTGTGGGAAGTAGGAAGTGGTGATGGGTTGGTAGGGGGGAGGGGTGGGGGGGAGAGGGCCGGTGTGGGAGGAGGTGTTGGTTTGCAAGCATAATCTCTACCTCCCCACCCCAGAATGAAAAACCCAGCGCAGAGGGAACCATGACACTCCATGACACAGCAAAATATTTATACCAACGCTGCATTGTCAAACATGGTGGCTAATTTCCACAGTGAGAACCAGCCTGTAATAAATAGGATAAATAAAGTAAAACCCCCACTATCCAGAATTCAAGCACCCGGCAGCCTCAAGCAACTGGGAAAAAAAACGAGGAAAATAAAATTTAAAACATTTAAATAAATAACTATAAAATAATAGGTAAAAATGCGTAAGTTTAAAATTGTAAAAGTAAATTTTCTCTGAAGTAACACATAAACTTTTGATGGCTGTTTGGCGACTCTTTTAAAGGGTCTCATTATCTCTGCTTAGCAAGAGTCGCCCCAGTCGGAGGAGGTTTTATCTGCAAACTTGGTGGGAAGAGGGGTTGGGGGTTAATGATCCATATTGTTCATCTTTCGGGCAGCTCCATTGGAAGGGGAGGACCCTGTAGATTAAATATTTTCAAAGAATGCGACTGAAAATAAAGTTTAAAATGCTTTAATATTTATATATTTGTTTGGTGTTAGTACAGAATAGTATTTTTGTTTTTTAAACCATTTTTTTTCTTAAAGCAGCTGTATTAGTTAGTGGTTGCAAGAGTGATTCTCAAGCAACCGGAAAATGCACTTAACCGGCATCTACCAATTCCTTTAGCTGCCAGATACCAGGGTTTTGTTTACTGTACATAGCACAGTACAGGATACGAAGAGGTCTTTCAGCCTAGATGTCTGTGCTGACCATGATGTGCAAATATCCCTCGATTCCTTGTATATTCATGTGTCTATCTGGAAACCTCTTTAATATTACTGTCGTCAATCAGTCATATTTCAGTAATCCTGATTAGAATATAACTCATTGGGAGAATTCTGTACTCCAGTTCAAACAGATCACAGTCCACAACATCAATGCATTGATTTCTCAATTCAGCTGGAAGAAAACCCACTTGACAACAACTTTCCAGTACTGATGTGAAAGTGTTAATTAAGATTTTGTTCTTGAGTCATGGGGAAGCTCTGTTATCTTTCTGGGCACAGAAAGCTCCAAAAATGAACCAGGAATTATTAACCAAACGAATGAAAAGCCACAGACCCTGGAAGTCTGAAAAAAAACTGAAATATGCTGGAAAATCTCAGCAGGCCAGGCAGCATTGTAGGAAAGAGGAGCAGTTGATGAATGAAGTCGAGGACAAATGATCAGAACTGGGAAGGTGAGGAACAGCCAGACAATGTAGCAGGAAAAGTGGTTAAAGGATGATAAGTGGATCACATAGAACATAGAACTATAGAACACTACAGTGCAGAACCCCTTTGGCCCTTCTAGACGGTGCCGAACTATTTTTTTTGGCCTAGTCTCTGTAACATAGTACATTACAGCATAGTACAGGCCCATGCTGTTATGCCGACCAACATACACCTACCCAAATTAACCTAAACTCTCCCTACCTCATAACTCTTTAATTTCCTTTTTGTCCATGTAGTGATACCACTGTGACGCTGTTATGCCATTGGTACTGTATCTCTGTGTATGGCTGGCCCACCTCCTCTCTGTAACCCTTCCCCCTGGAATTCCCCAATAAAGGCGATGACGCTCAAGTCCCTCCTTCAGTACAAATCCTGGAATCGGGCCAGCAACAGGGGCACGTGTCCAGTCCTCAAAAGATGCTCACAAACTCAAGCTAGCATGCTGGAACATCAGAACCATGCTAGACAAGGCTGACAGCCACCGACCTGAACGTCGGTCTGCCCTCATTGCACATGAACTCCTCAGACTTGACATCGACATAGCCGCTCTCAGTGAAGTCCGCCTGGCAGATGTAGGCAGCCTCCAAGAACGCGGCGCGGGCTACACACTCTACTGGTCTGGCAAGCCTTCAGATGAACGACGCCTATCTGGTGTAGGCTTCATGGTCAAGAGCTTCATTGCCTCCAAACTCGAAAACCTTCCGACAGGCCTCTCGGACCGAATCATGTCCATGCGACTCCCACTTCAAAACAAGCGTCACATCACCCTCATCAGTGTCTATGCTCCAACCCTCCAGGCGGAACCAGCAGAAAAGAACAAGTTCTACACCGACCTGCGCAACCTCATCCAACGTACCCCTACAGCCGACAAGGTTGTCATCCTGGGCGACTTCAACGCTCGTGTCGGCAAAGACTCAGAAACCTGGCCAGGAATCCTGGGCAAGCATGGCGTCGGCAAGTGCAACGACAATGGGCGCCTCCTGTTGGAGCTCTGCGCAGAACAGCGACTCGTCATTACAAACACCCTTTTTCAGCAGAGGGACAGCCTTAAGACCACCTGGATGCATCCCCGATCCAAACACTGGCACCTCCTGGACTACATCCTGGTGCGAGAAAGTGACAAACAAGATGTGCTCCACACCAGGGTCATGCCTAGCGTGGAATGCCACACTGACCACCGGCTGGTTCGCTGCAAGCTCAACCTTCACTTCAAGCCAAAGCCCAGGAACAATAAAGCCCCCAGAAAGAGGTTCAATGTTGGAAACCTGCAATCAGACGAAGCGAGAGGAAACTTCCAGGCAAACCTCAAAGCAAAGCTCGACGTTGCAACCCGCCTCACGGACCCGTCCCCTGAAACCCTCTGGGATCAGTTGAAGACTACCATACTGCAATCCACTGAAGAGGTACTGGGCTTCTCCTCCAGGAAAAACAAGGACTGGTTTGACGAAAACAGCCAGGAAATCCAGGAGCTGCTGGCAAAGAAGCGAGCTGCCCACCAGGCTCACCTTACAAAGCCGTCCTGTCCAGAGAAGAAACAAGCCTTCCGTCGCGCATGCAGCCATCTTCAGCGCAAACTCCGGGAGATCCAAAATGAGTGGTGGACTAGCCTCGCCAAACGAACCCAGCTCAGCGCGGACATTGGCGACTTCAGGGGTTTCTACGAGGCTCTAAAGGCTGTGTACGGCCCCTCACCCCAAGTCCAAATCCCGCTGCGCAGCTCAGACGGCAAAGTCCTCCTCAGCGACAAGATCTCCATCCTCAACCGATGGTCAGAATACTTCCAATCTCTTTTCAGTGCCAACCGCTCAGTCCAAGATTCCGCCCTGCTCCAGCTCCCTCAACAGCTCCTAAGGCTAGAGCTGGATGAGGTTCCCACCCTGGATGAGACATATAAGGCAATCGAACAACTGAAAAGTGGCAAAGCAGCAGGTATGGATGGAATCCCCCCAGAAGTCTGGAAGGCTGGTGGCAAAACTCTGCATGCCAAACTGCATGAGTTTTTCAAGCTTTGTTGGGACCAAGGTAAACTGCCTCAGGATCTTCGTGATGCCACCATCATCACCCTGTACAAAAACAAAGGCGAGAAATCAGACTGCTCAAACTACAGGGGAATCACGTTGCTCTCCATTGCAGGCAAAATCTTCGCTAGGATTCTACTAAATAGAATAATACCTAGTGTCGCCGAGAATATTCTCCCAGAATCACAGTGCGGCTTTCGCGCAAACAGAGGAACCACTGACATGGTCTTTGCCCTCAGACAGCTCCAAGAAAAGTGCAGAGAACAAAACAAAGGACTCTACATCACCTTTGTTGACCTCACCAAAGCCTTCGACACCGTGAGCAGGAAAGGGCTTTGGCAAATACTAGAGCGCATCGGATGTCCCCCAAAGTTCCTCAACATGATTATCCAACTGCACGAAAACCAACAAGGTCGGGTCAGATACAGCAATGAGCTCTCTGAACCCTTCTCCATTAACAATGGCGTGAAGCAAGGCTGTGTTCTGGCACCAACCCTCTTTTCAATCTTCTTCAGCATGATGCTGAACCAAGCCATGAAAGACCCCAACAATGAAGACGCTGTTTACATCCGGTACCGCACGGATGGCAGTCTCTTCAATCTGAGGCGCCTGCAAGCTCACACCAAGACACAAGAGAAACTTGTCCGTGAACTACTCTTTGCAGATGATGCCGCTTTAGTTGCCCATTCAGAGCCAGCTCTTCAGCGCTTGACGTCCTGCTTTGCGGAAACTGCCAAAATGTTTGGCCTGGAAGTCAGCCTGAAGAAAACTGAGGTCCTCCATCAGCCAGCTCCCCACCATGACTACCAGCCCCCCCACATCTCCATCGGGCACACAAAACTCAAAACGGTCAACCAGTTTACCTATCTCGGCTGCACCATTTCATCAGATGCAAGGATCGACAATGAGATAGACAACAGACTCGCCAAGGCAAATAGCGCCTTTGGAAGACTACACAAAAGAGTCTGGAAAAACAACCAACTGAAAAATCTCACAAAGATAAGCGTATACAGAGCCGTTGTCATACCCACACTCCTGTTCGGCTCCGAATCATGGGTCCTCTACCGGCACCACCTACGGCTCCTAGAACGCTTCCACCAGCGTTGTCTCCGCTCCATCCTCAACATCCATTGGAGCGCTTACACCCCTAACGTCGAAGTACTCGAGATGGCAGAGGTCGACAGCATCGAGTCCATGCTGCTGAAGATCCAGCTGCGCTGGATGGGTCACGTCTCCAGAATGGAGGACCATCGCCTTCCCAAGATCGTGTTATATGGCGAGCTCTCCACTGGCCACCGTGACAGAGGTGCACCAAAGAAAAGGTACAAGGACTGCCTAAAGAAATCTCTTGGTGCCTGCCACATTGACCACCGCCAGTGGGCTGATAACGCCTCAAACCGTGCATCTTGGCGCCTCACAGTTTGGCGGGCAGCAACCTCCTTTGAAGAAGACCGCAGAGCCCACCTCACTGACAAAAGGCAAAGGAGGAAAAACCCAACACCCAACCCCAACCAACCAATTTTCCCTTGCAACCGCTGCAATCGTGTCTGCCTGTCACGCATCGGACTTGTCAGCCACAAACGAGCCTGCAGCTGACGTGGACTTTTTACCCCCTCCATAAATCTTCGTCCGCGAAGCCAAGCCAAAGAAAAAAAAATAAAGGCCTGTCATCCAGTAACTCCAGACTTTTTGCATTGTCGATAGCGCATCAAGCCATGTGTCCTATCTAAGAGTCTCTGAAATGTCCCTGTTGTTCCATCTTTAAACAACACCAGTGGCAATGCATTACAGACACCCACAACTATCTGTGTTTAAAAGGGAATTTCTCTGATCATGTAGCAGCGAAGGGACAGTTGAGATCAGGTCAAGTCTCTGTTGGTTGGAAGTATTGCCTACGCTGCACAGCCTTTGTTATGTATCATCTGACGTGACCAACCATTTAAACTATAATAAAAAGGAAAAAGGATAAAAGCACGACAGACATAAGTGGCCATCCTTATGCCAACAGAAAGAGAATGTATTCACTCAAGTTGGAGAATATAATATTAAGCCCTGCTTTAATGATAAAGACTGAGGCGTATACGTGGGTCATGACAACTCTTAGGCTAATATAAGATTCTCCTATCGAGGTCCTAGTGAGGACCTTGGTGTAATCTCGCAAAAGGCATCATTTTCCAATTTCAGGCAACAGTGAATTTTCCTATTTCAGGTAAAACTCACGGCATAAAAGTTGTAGTTTTCTCTTTCAATCTAGATCCACTTAGAAATTTGTTTATTATTATCCGACTGTAAATGGACAACCAACTGCAACCACTACAGCTGCATTTCTCTAAACACATACACACAGAATGCACAGCACATAATAACCACATATTGTATATTCATAAGGAGAATGTTGGCCACAAGGCTGCTCGCCGAACCGTACTCAGGTCTCCTCGCAGAGCTCAATGATATGTCGAGCACCCCTCGGTCTGAAATATCTTCCGATCATCCAGTGGTCACAAGAAACATTTCTAGTGAGTAGTAATGGCTAGTCTGCATGCAATTCACTGCACATGTCTGTTGCAGTAGAGGATGTGTCTGCTGTACCACAGTCATACACTTGTCTGAGGGCTTGTGCTGTTGAGGTATTACAGTACCTACCTTAATTGATTCCTCCTGGGCTGAACACCTTACCTGCCTACACAGAAAAGGATAAGCAGTTGGAAATTAGAAGATTCTCTCATGTTATGCTCTCTGTTAAGAGACATCGGAGGCCTTCTAGGCGAGAAAGATTTAAAGAGTCTATCCCTGTCACAAGCATTGGGATAGACTTACTGTGAGAGATGATGTGCTCTACAGGATTTCAAGGGACCAGAGAACTAAGGCAAAGCATTTCAATAGGTTGCCCCAGGTACATTTGTGGTTCTGCATGGAGTTCACAACAAAGCCAGACATCAAGCTCAGTTCGGAGCCTCAGCTTGGTGAGACAAAGGTTTCTCTGGCCAAACCTTGAACGAGATGTGAGAGGCTATGATCGCCAACGTCAGTGAATCACTGACAAGGAAGCTAAGCTTGAGGAAGAAGGGCCCTGGAGACAACATCAACCAGACCATTGGAGCTAGTCTGCATTGACTCTGGCCAGCCAAAGGCTCCAGAAACAAGTCTATCGATGTCTTGGTGATAAGTGATCATTTCACAAAGATGGCTCAGGTGTTTCCATGTAAAGACCAGATGGCAAATCAGGTGCCAAGGGTTCTCTAGGATCGGTATTTCTGAATTTTTGGTTTCCCAGAAAGGATCCATAGTGACCAAGGTGCTAACTTTGAGAGTCCGCTCATAAGTGAGCTCCTCAGGTTCTCAGGTGTCAGGAAATCACACGCAACCCCTTACCATTCAATGAGAAATGAGAGCGTGGAATGATTCAGTCGGACCTTGGGTGACATGATCTGTGCATTGCCGTTTGAACAGAAATCCAACTGGCTGCGACAATTGCAAACTCTGACATTCATGTATAATTGCACAGCCCATGAAACAACGGGCTATCCCCATTTTACCTCATATTTGGCTGGGTATTCCACCTACCTGTTGATGTCTTCTTTCGTACTCTCCTTCATGACTGACGTGACAAGCTATGATAAGTATGTGGAATGTCTCGCTAATGGTCTAAAAGAAGCAATGGTGATTGGCCAGGATCATGCTGCAAAAGAGCAGAGGAGACATGCTCAGCTGTACAACAAGAAAGTTAAGGGATCTAAAACGGTGATAGACTGCTCTTGGTCAACAGGAAGGAAAGAGGTAAGAAGAAACTTGCTCACCAATGGAAACCAACCATCTCCACTGCAGGAGACGTGAATGCAGAGCTGCAGACATACAGGATCGGTGACACAATCACTGGGCGGGGAGAGGGTGACCCACAGGAAGCTACTGATGTTGGCCAATTTCCTCCTTATGGGGGGGCTCATGTGAAATGAATGACCTTGCCTCACCCATGCCTTTTACGGAATCTTCAGCCTCAAAAACTGATGACGTGGGAGAAGTAGCAGAGACCTTGTTTGAGAGGGAGAGCGAGACTTCTTATGCTACTAGTGAAAGCCTTGATGCTGTAAGTGACGAAAACTCACCCGTGAATGCGGGGACAGGATTCCCCGGGTGATCCGGAGCCTGTGGACTCTAAGAGGAGAACTATAGATTGGATTACACAGTTGCCTGTATCGAGTCGGCCAGAGATGGATGGTGCTGACATATCAGGTGTGACCTCTGACCACCAGTCCGCCGCAGTCTCGCCTGGGAGTCACATGACAGGTCAGCCTGGAATCCGTGATTTTAGTTCTATGACAGCCGTGAATGTTCCAGCACATAGGAGTCAGCCAAACCCACAGGTCAGGTCATGATTTGGTCACTTAGTCAAACCTGTGAACAAGCTCATCCAGGCAGGATGCTGTTCAGGACAAGCCCAGTGGTAAGGCTGGTTGAACATTTGTGTTTTAGGCTCTTGCTGAATAAAACATTAATCAGGTAGCCTATGGGTTAAGAACTTCATTGGTTCAGGTTCTTCCCAGTCAGTGGCCACACATGTGCTGGGGTCATGTGGGGTGTACAAGGCACCCTGTTACCAGTTGCTGGATTGAGGGATAAGCGCTGCCCTCATACCACCTCATCCTTATGAGATACCATTGGTGTTGGTTTTCTTGATGCTCACCCTTTGCAAATTGTTAGTTGGTATGTTCTGTGTATTGAAAGCTCATATTCGAAAAAAATCAGTGGGGATGGGTGTAACAGAGTTAAAAATGTGGTTCAATAATTTTTATTCTCAATTCTGTTTTTGTGAATTTTATCTCAATGAGTCCCTTGTATTTACTGTCATTTTAATTATGTTTCCGGTGGGAATGAGTTTGGCGGTGCACACCTCATTGCGCATCTCCTTAATCCTTCCCTTCCTGCTCCTCAGACTCTTTGCTACCTTGCTAAGGGGAGTGAATAAATGCTGGAAAACAATTATGCGAGTCGTCTCTTCTAGGCCCTATCCAAACCCATTACAGAAGCAAAATATTTCAGTCACAATTGGGCCTAGGGCAATGATTCTCAACCTCCCTTCCCACTCACATAATACCTTAAAGCAATCCTTTACTAATCACTGAGCACTATGGATAGGGATTGCTTAAGGTGGAATGTGAGTTTTTTTTTAAAATGTTGCCCACCCTTGCTTTAGACTGTTCTTACTGTTGACCAATTTCTCTCTTAAATGTTGCCACTAACATACTCTCTGGCTCACAGATTAGAAAATATTATGTCTTTAGGTATTTCTGAAGATCAAACTGGCTTTATTAAGGAATGTTACTCACAATTTAATATTCATAGGTTGTTAAATATTCTTTATTCTCCTATAGTTTCTTCCTCTGAATCTTTAGATGCCGAAAAAGCTTTTGATAGAGTAGAATGGGAATATTTATTCAATGAATTAGAGAAATTTAATTTTGGTCTCCCATTTATAAATTGGATTAAATGGAAATATTTATCTCCTACAGTTTCAATTTTTACTAATCCAATGAAATCGAAACCTTTTAAGTTGTATAATGGAACTAAGCAGGGAACTAGGCTTTAGGACTTTTACCAGTGGCTTTTCAGCAATCGGCCAATATCTCAGGAATCACAAGAGCGGGAAATGTTCAAAAGGTGTCTCTTTATGCAGATGACCTGATCGGTTGATCTCATCCATTTTATCACTTCTTTATCAATTCGGGTAATTTTTAGGATATAAATTGAATTTTTAAAAGAGTGAACTTTTTGTTTTGGGTTCTTCCAGCTCTTTAGATTCCTCTATTCCTTTTACTAATCCAATTGCTATTACCAAGAAATTCAATAATTTATTAAAAAAGAAAATTTTCATACCTTAATGAGTCATGCCAAAAAGTCCTTAACACAGAGGCCCCTCTTTTGATGACATTAATTGGGCATGTCAATATTATCAAGATGAATATCCTTCCTAAATGTTTGTACATTTTTCAAGATACACCTGTTTTTGTTCCATCATTGGGTTCTATCATATTTTCTTTTACATGGAAAAATAAGCTCCCTGTCTTAAAAATGTTTTCCTTCCAAATATTAAAAAGAAGAGGCGCTTGGCATTCCCCAACTTTAGGTTTCATTATTGGGCATTAGATACATTACTTTCTGAATTCATCACAAGGAAAATGTAGGTACTTCAAGGTGGATTCATTTAGAAATTAAATCCACCAAAAAATATTCTCTTCTTTTGATAGATGGAGCAGCTTTCCCTTTCCAGCCTCTAAATTAACTGATCATTTTGTTGTTAGATATACATTGAGAATCTGGTTTCAATTTAGGAAACATTTTGGATACCATAGATTCTTATTAATTACTTGTATTTTAGGTCATTTCTTTTTTTTTTGCCTTCAGTTCAAGATGTCAGGTGTTATCATTGGGTCAAATTTAGGTATCTAATCATTTTCAGATATTTTTACTGACCAAAATCTTGCCTCTTTTGTATAGTTATCTACCAAATTTATGATACCCAGACCTTTTTTCCATTATTCACAGGTTAAGAGCTT
Source organism: Narcine bancroftii (assembly GCF_036971445.1). Classification (NCBI taxonomy): domain Eukaryota; kingdom Metazoa; phylum Chordata; class Chondrichthyes; order Torpediniformes; family Narcinidae; genus Narcine; species Narcine bancroftii. The sequence goes on from NC_091472.1 coordinate 22,538,184, forward strand.
TTTAAATCTTTAATTTTGTAGCTCCCTGGAGATCTAGAACCTAATAAGATAGGGATGATTTATAATTTTCAACCAAATTATAAAGGGGTGGTATCAGGCCTTTATGAATTACTTTTAAATTCAGGGATAGTTCCCTGGGCAGAATTAAAAATCTATGAGAACAGGATTCATTTCTTTGATATTGGGCATAACTGTGGAATAAAATGTTTAAAGGATTGTTTTTTGGGTTCTGTTTTTTTGACTTTTGAGCAATTGAAAGATAAGTATAATATGTCAAATAATACTATTTTTTCTTACAATTTACTTAAAAATCATATTTAAAAAGAAAGTCAGGATTGAATTTTAGGTTACTTGAACAAAGTCAATTTGAATATTTAATAACTGATACATTTATTAAAAGCTGTATTACAAATATGAAGATACTATGCAGAAGAAAGATCTATTTAAATCCAAATTAACATCGGAAAGAGATTTAAATATACAAATTCAAGAAGAAATATGGTCAAAATTATGCTATTAGAGTGTAACTAACACAATTAATGTCAGATATCAAATGGTACAATTCAATTCTTTACATCAATTATATTATACTCCACATAAGTTACATGGACTTAATTCAAACTGCTCTGATCAATGTTTCAGATGTAATAAAGAGGTAGGAACTTTATTACATGCAGTATTGCAGTGTGAAAAAGTTGGAAATTTTGGGAAGATATTAGTATTTTACTGGGACGAATCTTGAAGATACAAGTACTGAAAGATCCAAGAATATTTTTGGCAGGTGATGTATATAACTTGAAGTTAGATGTTTACCAGAGGAAGCTTTTAAGTGCAGTAGCAAAGATATGTATGGCGGTAACACGGACATTAGACAATAAGGTGGGGTTGAATAGATGGCAAGTGGAATTACAAAATTGTATACCATTAGGGAAAATAATGTATAATTTAAGGAGACAGTCAGGAAAAATGTTATAAGATGCGAAAGCCATATATGGATTTCATTGGTAAAAGTTAATTCGCTCCTCCTGCTCCAACTAGCCCGAGCTAACTTAGAGGGTCAAGATAATATTTGTAAATTTGAAATTTAAATAATTGATGAATCATAAATGAGAAATTCAGGTAGGCTTTTTTTATTTTCCTACTTTTTTGGGGAGGGAGGGTAGGGGGGGAGAAAATATAAAATTATCTATCATTTTGCATTGTTTTATTACTTAATATAATTATGGATAAGTATGTTATGTTTGTTATTGATGCAAATGAAAAAATAAAATATGCAAAAGAACAGGTTTTTCAACAGCCATTTTCTGAAACTACATAGAATTCTGAAACAAGTGCATTCATCTTCTCTTTGTGCTAGACATTCAAGGCTGATGCTTCCAAGAGGGGAATTAGGCAGCTGCCTAGGGCACATATCTCAGAAGGGCTCAGTCAGGATGGCCTGATGTCCTGTGTGTAGAGGCCAAATGTGAAAAAATTATGGTGTACTTACTTGCTTTATTAGTTGGTCTCCCGAAGTCCAGCGGCTGGTTTGGCGAGGACATCTTTATTCTTTTGCACAAGCACGAGGGCCAGCTAGCGTGTGCGCGATGGATTTGAGAGGCAGAGCCAGCAGGCACGTGCACAGTGGGCCCGCAGATGAGGGAATGTTTAGCACAGCTATATGCAAGTGCGTGGTTCTGGCGCGATCGGGATTCAGCTGTGTCCGCAGTGCTTCAGTCGACATTGAGTGGCATACTTTGAAGGTAGGCCAGAGCAGGGGAGTAGAGGAGAGGAGGGGAGGGGAGCAGAAAGGGGAGAGGGGACAGGAGAGGAGAGAGGAGTGGGGAGGGGAAGGGAGGGAAGAGGGGAGGAACAGGTGGACCAGTTGATGTGGGTCTAAGATTTTGAGGTGGCCTACTCCCCCAGTAGAGTCAAAGGGGGTCCTTTAACAATATCAATATTTTTTACCAAGGCCTTGGACAGTATCTTTTCCCATTCTTCTCACAACTGCTACAATGAGGAATTAGGGGATATGGGGAGAAGGCAGGTAGGTGGAGTTAGGTCATATATTAGATCAGCCATGATCGTATTGAATGGCAGAGCAGGCTCGATGGGCCATTTTTGGCCTACTCCTGTTCCTACTTCCTATGTCCCTATGTTCCTATGCTTGGTGCATATGCACATCACATGGGAGCAAGTGATTGTGTCCGTCTTGCTATGGAGCAGAAGCTCAATAGAGCCTGTCTTCCCCCTTCAGTTTCTTTGTGCTCCTATATTTGTTGTGTTGTATAATTGGTTTATAAATAGATATCTGTGTTGAGCCTGTGCCAGACCCACACTCATTCATGAAACAACATACCTCTTTATTAAATCTCAACAAACTTGGCTATAACAGCAGATAAATGCTATCACTATGAGTAGTCAGGCTTGAGTAATTTCAATGCTTGTTGATAAGAGATACATTATTACGTTTTAAATTAATTGTTTCATTATTAGCTTTGTTGTTTAGTGCAACCTTGTGCTCAGTGTCAGCAAAACCAAGGAGATGATTGTGGACTTCAGGAGGAAGTCAGGCGAAATATCACCCAGTCCTCACTGAGAGGTCAGTAGTGGAGAGAGTCAAGAACTTCAAATTTCTGGGTGTCAATATTTCCGAGGATCTGTCCTGGAGCCTTCGCATTGATGCCATCACTAAGAAAGTTCACTATACTTTGTGAAGTGTCTGAGGAGATTCACTATGTCGCAGAAGGCTCTTGTAAATGTCTACTGGTATACTGTGGAGAGCATTCTGGCTGGTTTCATCACTGCCTGGTATGGAGTCACCACCTCAGGACAAGAATAAATTCCAGAGGGTTGTTAACTCGGCCTGCGACATCAAAGGACCAGACTCCATTCCATTGAGGACATCCACATGAGGTGGTGTCTTACAAAAGCAGCTTCTATCCTCAAAGACCCCCACCACCCAGGCCATTCCCTCTTCAGTTTGCTACCATTGGGGAAAAGGTGCAGGACCCTAAAGACGAGCACTCAGCAGCACAAGGCCAGCTTCTTCCCCGCTGCCATCAGATTCCTGAATGATCAACGACAAAAGATACTGCGTTACTTTTTGTCCACTACTAATTTTATTTTTTAAATTATTGTTGTTAGATGGTTCATAATATGTACGTCTTCACTCTGACGCTGCTGCAAGCCACCAAATTTTGTGACTTGCTCATGATAATAAATTCTGATTTGGATTCTGTCCTTTGCATTTTAATCACTCGGGATTTTTTAATCTTTTGTTAACTGTTAATGCAAAATATTTTATATGATAATATATATTTATATTATATTAAATATATCAGAGCAGCAAAGTTTGTGAAGATATCCCAACAGTCATTTTCCCTTATTCTTTCTTTCAATTTAAAGTAAATTTAGCAGCTTCAAGTTTTGTGCTTTTCAATTTTTTCCACAAAATATGTTTTTGAAAATCAGAGTTGGCAATGGTTCTTTTGTGGGGGGGTGGGGTGCAAGTCGTTGGCCTTGCCTCCACCACAAAATAGTCTGGCACTGGCCCTGTCTACACCTTCATTATTACTATTTAAGGTAGTGCACAGGGCTCACTATTCCAAAGTCCAATTGGTGAAATACTTTTCTAATCTCTCTTCTAAATCTGATAAATGTATAGCTGAAGAAGGTACACTATGGCATAGGGTGTCCTTCTCTTTTCTTTTTTTTTGGAAAGGGGAATTTCGTACCTTGTCTTTAGTTCTTAATATTACTTTGGCTCCAAATTCATTTCTTGTTCTCTTTGGAAAAAGTGGGCCAATGGGTCTGATATTGACTGCATCACAGTCCCATGTAGTTGCCCTCACCTCCCTTATTGTTAGAAGGGCCATGTTAATGAGCTGGAAAGATGATGTCCCTCCTACTCATAATCAATGGTTGTCTGCTTTGATGGCATGCCCGACTTTGGAAAAAAATTGATGTCCCACTACTGAAATTAACCTTAACTTTGTTTCTTTATGGAATTTTTTCCTTAATTATTTCAAAATTTTGTTAAGATTAACTCGTTTTTTGGTTTTTTGATCCCAAAGTTTACCTTCCTTATTTTTATTATTATTAGTAGTATGTTTTTTATTTTAGTGGCCCCAGAAGGAAGGGGATTGAATTGGATAGTTTGTATACTGGTTTTCTTTTTTTTAAATTCTTTTTTAAATTTAAAAAAAAATTTCCCACTATGAACAATATCAATCAAAAAACACACAAACATTTCCTTCTTGAATATACACAATGGCATTTTCTACCCTTTTTTTCCCCACCTCCCTTCCCTCCCACCTTCCCACCCCCCCTCCAAACCCATTAAACGTTCAACATTTACAATACAATAAAATCATTGAACAATGTCATCACACAATGAAAATAAACAAGAAAATTGTGTCATCTACTTTTACACATTGGGTCAGTTCATTTCGTCTTCTTCTCATTCCTTCATTTTAGGGGGTGGAGGTCCACGGTAGGCCCTCTCTGTTGTGTTCCATGTACGGTTCCCAAATTTGTTCAAATAATGTTACTTTATTTTTAAAATTATATGTTATTTTTTCCAATGGAATACATTTATTCATTTCCATGTAACATTGCTGTACTTTCAGTCTCTCTTCTGATTTCCAGATTGACATTATACATTATTTTGCTACAGCTAAGGCTATCATAATAAATCTTTTTACGCTTCATCCAGTTTGAGGCCTAATTCTTTACTTCTTATATTAATTAGAAGAAAGATCTCTGGATTTTTTGGTATGTTGCTTTTTGTGATTTTATTTAATACCTGATTTAGATCTTCCCAAAACTTTTCCACTTTCTCACATGCCCAAATTGCATGTACTGTTGTTCCCGTTTCCTTCTTACAGTGAAAACATCTATCTGATACTGTTGGATCCCATTTATTTAACTTTTGGGATGTAACCAATTATATTGTATCATGCATAACCTCGTATTTATTATATTTCTCATAGTTCCAGAGCATAACTTTTCCTATATTTCATTTTTTATCTTTATGTTTAAATCTTTTTCCCACTTTTGTTGGGGGGCTTGTTGCATATTTCATAATTTTCCTTCTCCTGTACATGTTTGTTATAAATCTTTTAATTATCATTATGTCTGTAATCACATATTCAAAGCTGTTTCCTTCTGGTAACCTCAGCCTGCTTCCCAATTTGTCCTTTAAGTAGGTTTTCAGTTGGTGGTATGCAAACATTGTACCATGAGTTATTCCATATTTGTACTTCGTTTGTTCAAATGATAATAAATTATTTCCCAAAAAACAATTTTCTATTCTTTTAATCCCTTTTCTCTCCCATTCTCTAAAGGAAAAATTATCTATTGTGAAAGGGATTAGTTGATTTTGTGTCAATAATTTTGGTAGTTGGTAATTTGTTTTCTTCCTTTCTATGTGAATCTTCTTCCAAATGTTGAGTAAATGATGCAGTCCTGGTGAACTTCTATATTTCAACAGTTTTTCAACCCACTTATAAAATATATGTTCTGGTACCTTCTCCCCTATTTTATCTAGCTCTATCTTGGTCCAATCTGGTTTTTCCCTTCTTTGATAAAAATCTGATAGATATCTTATTTGTGCTGCTCTATAATAATTTTTAAAGTTTGGTAGCTGCAAACCACCTTGTTTATACCATTCTGTTAATTTATCTAGCGCTATCCTCATTTTCCTCCTTTTCCATAAGAATTTCCTTATTATTCTCTTTAGTTCATTGAAGAATTTATCTGTTAAGGGAATTGGCAACGATTGAAATAGGTTTTATATCTTTGGGAAGACATTCATTTTAATGCAATTTACCCTCCCTATGAACCCAGCTCAGCGCGGACATTGGCGACTTCAGGGGTTTCTACGAGGCTCTAAAGGCTGTGTACGGCCCCTCACCCCAAGTCTAAATCCCGCTGCGCAGCTCAGACGGCAAAGTCCTCCTCAGCGACAAGATCTCCATCCTCAACCGATGGTCAGAACACTTCCAATCTCTTTTCAGTGCCAACCGCTCAGTCCAAGATTCCGCCCTGCTCCAGCTCCCTCAACAGCCCCTAAGGCTAGAGCTGGATGAGGTTCCCACCCTGGATGAGACATATAAGGCAATCGAACAACTGAAAAGTGGCAAAGCAGCAGGTATGGATGGAATCCCCCCAGAAGTCTGGAAGGCTGGCGGCAAAACTCTGCATGCCAAACTGCATGAGTTTTTCAAGCTTTGTTGGGACCAAGGTAAACTGCCTCAGGATCTTCGTGATGCCACCATCATCACCCTGTACAAAAACAAAGGCGAGAAATCAGACTGCTCAAACTACAGGGGAATCACGTTGCTCTCCATTGCAGGCAAAATCTTCGCTAGGATTCTACTAAATAGAATAATACCTAGTGTCGCCGAGAATATTCTCCCAGAATCACAGTGCGGCTTTCGCGCAAACAGAGGAACTACTGACATGGTCTTTGCCCTCAGACAGCTCCAAGAAAAATGCAGAGAACAAAACAAAGGACTCTACATCACCTTTGTTGACCTCACCAAAGCCTTCGACACCGTGAGCAGGAAAGGGCTTTGGCAAATACTAGAGTGCATCGGATGTCCCCCAAAGTTCCTCAACATGATTATCCAACTGCACGAAAACCAACAAGGTCGGGTCAGATACAGCAATGAGCTCTCTGAACCCTTCTCCATTAACAATGGCGTGAAGCAAGGCTGTGTTCTGGCACCAACCCTCTTTTCAATCTTCTTCAGCATGATGCTGAACCAAACCATGAAAGACCCCAACAATGAAGACGCTGTTTACATCCGGTACCGCACGGATGGCAGTCTCTTCAATCTGAGGCGCCTGCAAGCTCACACCAAGACACAAGAGAAACTTGTCCGTGAACTACTCTTTGCAGACGATTCCGGTTTAGTTGCCCATTCAGAGCCAGCTCTTCAGCGCTTGACGTCCTGCTTTGCGGAAACTGCCAAAATGTTTGGCCTGGAAGTCAGCCTGAAGAAAACTGAGGTCCTCCATCAGCCAGCTCCCCACCATGATTACCAGCCCCCCCACATCTCCATCGGGCACACAAAACTCAAAACGGTCAACCAGTTTACCTATCTCGGCTGCACCATTTCATCAGATGCAAGGATCGACAATGAGATAGACAACAGACTCGCCAAGGCAAATAGCGCCTTTGGAAGACTACACAAAAGAGTCTGGAAAAACAACCAACTGAAAAACCTCACAAAGATAAGCGTATACAGAGCCGTTGTCATACCCACACTCCTGTTCGGCTCCGAATCATGGGTCCTCTACCGGCACCACCTACGGCTCCTAGAACGCTTCCACCAGCGTTGTCTCCGCTCCATCCTCAACATCCATTGGAGCGCTTACATCCCTAACGTCGAAGTACTCGAGATGGCAGAGGTCGACAGCATCGAGTCCACGCTGCTGAAGATCCAGCTGCGCTGGATGGGTCACGTCTCCAGAATGGAGGACCATCGCCTTCCCAAGATCGTGTTATATGGCGAGCTCTCCACTGGCCACCGTGACAGAGGTGCACCAAAGAAAAGGTACAAGGACTGCCTAAAGAAATCTCTTGGTGCCTGCCACATTGACCACCGCCAGTGGGCTGATATCGCCTCAAACCGTGCATCTTGGCGCCTCACAGTTTGGCGGGCAGCAACCTCCTTTGAAGAAGACCGCAGAGCCTACCTCACTGACAAAAGGCAAAGGAGGAAAAACCCAACACCCAACCCCAACCAACCAATTTTCCCCTGCAACCGCTGCAATCGTGTCTGCCTGTCCCGCATCGGACTTGTCAGCCACAAACGAGCCTGCAGCTGACGTGGACTTTTTACCCCCTCCATAAATCTTCGTCCGCGAACCCAAGCCAAAGAAAGAACCCTCCCTATCAATGTTAGTGGCAATTCTTTCAAATGTTCCAAATCATCCTGTAATTTCTTCATTAATAGCTGATAATTTAATTTGTATAGGTGGCCTAAATTATTATCTAATCTAATACCTAGGTTTCGATTTGCTTGTGTTTGCGATTTAAATGGTGAATCTTTTTTAAACTTTGTGAAATCCGCATTATTCATTGGCATCACTTCACTTTTATTTGCGTTGTTCTTGTATCCCGATATTTCTCCATATTCCTTCAATTTCTTGTGTAGTTCTTTTCTTGATATTTCTGGTTCTGTAAGTATACTATGATGTCATATAACCATATAACCATATAACCACTTACAGCACAGAACAGGCCAGTTCGGCCCTACTAGTCTTTGCCGTAACAAATTCCCACCCTCCTAGTCCCACTGACCAGCACCCGGTCCATACCCCTCCAGTCCTCTCCTCTCCATGTAACTATCAAGTCTTTCCTTAAATGTAACCAATGATCCCGCCTCAACCACGTCTGCCGGAAGCTCATTCCACATCCCTACCACCCTTTGCGTAAAGAAATTTCCCCTCATGATCCCCTTATAATTTTCCCCCTTCAATCTTAAACCATGCCCTCTAGTTTGAATCTCCCCCACTCTTAATTGAAAAAGCCTATCCACATTTACTCTGTCTGTCCCTTTTAAAATCTTAAACACCTCTATCAAGTCCCCCCTCAATCTTCTACGCTCCAGAGAAAAAAGCCCCAGTCTGCACAACCTTTCCCTGTAACTCAGACCCTGAAATCCTGTCAACATTCTCGTGAACCTTCTCTGCACTCTCTCTATTTTGTTTATATCTTTCCTATAATTTGGTGACCAAAACTGTACACAGTACTCCAAATTTGGCCTCACCAATGCCTTGCACAATTTCATCATAACCTCCCTACTCTTGAATTCAATACTCCGATTTATGAAGGACAACATTCCAAATGCCTTCTTCACCACACCATCTACCTGAGTATCAGCCTTGAGGGTACTATTTACCACAACTCATAAATCCCTTTGTTGCTCTGCACATCTCAATAGCCTACCATTTAATGTATATGACCTATTTAGATTTGCCTTTCCAAAATGTAACACCTCACACTTATCTATATTAAATTCCATCAGCCATTTCTCAGCCCACACCTCCAGCCTTCCTAAATTACCTTTTAATCTATGGTAATCTTCCTCACTGTCCACAACACCACCAATCTTTGTATCATCCGCAAACTTGCTTATCCAATTCTCCACCCCTACTTCCAGATCGTTAATATATATAACAAACAATAGTGGACCCAGGACCGATCCCTGAGGAACTCCACTAGTCACCAGCCTCCAATTGGACAAACAATTTTCTACCACTACTCTCTGACACATCCCTTCCAACCATTGCTGAATCCATTTCACTACCTCCTTATTTATACCTAGTGCCTCCACCTTTTTTCCTAACCTCCTGTGGGGAACTTTGTCAAAAACTTTACTAAAGTCTAAATAGACAACATCCACAGCTTTCCCTTCATCAACCTTTTTTGTAACCCCCTCGAAAAACTCAATCAGGTTTGTCAAGCATGATCTACCCCTGACAAACCATGCTGATTACTCCCTATCAATCCCTGTACCTCCAAAAATTTGTAAATAGCATCTCTCAGAACACTTTCCATCAACTTGCCCACCACAGACGTCAGACTCATGGGCCTATAATTCCCAGGTTTACATTTGGACCCTTTCTTAAACAGCGGAACCACATGCGCCAACCTCCAATCCTTTAGCATTACCCCCGTGGCCAGTGACATCCTAAATATTTCTGTTAATGACCCCACTATCTGTCCACAAGCCTCCCTGAGTGTCCTCGGGAATATTTTGTCCGGTCCCGGAGATTTATCCACCTTTATCTTTTTCAACACAGCCATCACTACCTCCTTGGTTATCCTTATATGCTTCATGTCCTCCCCACTATTTTCCTTTACTTCAACTGGTTCAATATCTTTTTCCCTAGTGAATACAGAGGCAAAGAAATCATTCAAAATTTCCCCCATTTCCTCTGACTTCTCACTCAGCCTACCCTCGCTATCTACAAGTGGTCCATTTTTATCCCTCACTAATCTTTTACTTTTAATGTACTTATAGAAACCCTTTGGATTTATTTTTACTCTGTCTGCCAAAGCCTCTTCGTGCCTTTTTTGGCCTTTCTAATTTCTTTCTTAAGATTCCTTCTGCACTCCTTGTAGTCCTCCTTCAAACTCTCAGGTCCCTGCACTTTATACCACTTGTGCACCTCCATTTTTCTCCTAACCAAATTTTCAATATTCCAAGCCTCCCTATGACTTACAGCCATTCCTTTGATCCTCACTGGGACATAACTACTCTGTACCCTCAAAATTTCTTTTTTGAATATCCTCCATTTTTCATTTACATCCTTACCTGAAAATATCCTGTCCCACTCAATACTCCCCAAATCCCTTCTTATTCCTTCGAAATTTGCTCTTCTCCAATGCAGAACCTCAACTTTAGGCCCCTCCTTGCTCTTCCCTAAAACTACCCTAAAACTAACAGAGTTATGATCATTAGACCCAATTTGTTCTCCAACAATAATGTCCGATACCTGACCTAGCTCATTCCCTAACAGGATATCCAGTATTACACTGTCCCAAGTTGGTTCTTCTTCTAATTGATTTAGAAAACAATCTTGAACACATTTAACGAACTCTAGCCCATCCAGCCCTCTAACTGTATGGGTATCCCAATCAATGTGAGGGAAGGTAAAATCTCCCATGATCACTTCCTTATGATTCTCACACATATACGTTATCTCCCTACAAATTTGTTCCTCTAATTTTCTTGGCCCATTTGGTGGTCTGTAATACATTCCTATTAGCACCCTCATGCCTTCTTCACCCCTCAATTCCACCCAAACAGCCTCATTGGACGATCCCTCCAGACCATCCTGCCACCTCACAGCAGTTATGTCCTCCTTAACAAGCAGAGCAACTCCTCCTCCTTTTTTACCCCCTGATCTATCACATCTATAACAAATGTATCCTGGAATATTAAGTCGCCAGTCCTGCCCCTCCTGTAGCCAGGTCTCATTAGTTGCCACAATATCGTGACCCCAGCTATCTGTCCATGCTCTAAGCTCATCTACCTTGTTCACTATGCTTCATGCATTAAAATATATGCATTTCAGAGAATGACCCTCACATACATTCTCTTTTCTACCTTCTACCCTAATCTCCATCCTACCTTTGTTATCGTTTTTATTCTTATCTAGGTGGCTATGCTCCCTTAACTCTGCTCTCACACTCTGTTCCCCACCCCCCTGCCAAACTAGTTTAAACCTTCCCCCACAGCTCTAGCAAATCTGCTTGTTATCTGCAAATAAACTGATTTTATATTCCTTCTCCTTTATTTTTATCCCTTTTATTTTATTTTCTGTTCTTATCAGTTCTGCTCATGGTTCTATTGCTGTTTCACATGAATCTGGCAAGTTTTGTCTTTCTTCTATCTGGTTCATTACTTCCAGGAGAGGAAGAATTAATAACTCTTTAAATGTTTTATAGAATTCTATTGGGAGTCCATCCTCACCTGTATATCCTGTATTTCCTCTATTTCAAATGGTTTTATCAATTTGTTTTGCTCCTCTTATTACAATTTCGGTAGTTCAATTTTAGCTAAAAACTCATCTATTTTGTCTTCTTTCCCTTCGTTCTCAGTTCGGTATAATTGTTCATAGAATTCCTTAAAGTTTTCATTGATCTCTGTTGGGTTATATGTAATTTGTTTGTCCTTTTTCCTTGATGTCAATACAGTCCTTTTAGCTTGTACTGTTTTAAGTTGCCAGGCTAGTATTTTGTGTGTTTTTTTTCTCCTAGCTCGTAATACTTCTGCTTTATTTTCATAATGTTCTTCTCTACCTTATACGTTTGTAATGTTTCATATTTTATTTTTTTGTCTGCCAATTCTCTTCTTTTTGTTGTATCTTCCCTTGTTGCTAGTTCTTTTTCTGTACTTACTATTTCCCTTTCCAACTGTTCTATTTCAATGCAGGAAATGCAACTTTTGGATATATGGAGGAGGCAAAACCCAAAGGAGAAGGAATACTCATATTATTCGAGTAGATATAAAACATACTCAAGGATTGACCTGTTCCTGTTGTCAGCCCCAAAGAGGAAGGAGTAAATTTGGCTACTTTGTTCTTTTTGCTAGTCTTTTGTCCAGTTTTATCCACCTTTGGGTCCAAATTAAGGTTGAAATCCCCTCATATCAATATATTCCCCTGCGTATTGTTAGGTCTGCTTTGTTCATGAATGAGTGAGACAAACACCAGGCTGAGTCGAAATCAGGGTTCTTTGTTCTTTATTACCGGATTGTAACACTTGCGACTAAACATGTTAGTCGGAGAATGCATTCTGCCGTTATCAGCAAAATGGTGATTTTTTATACCCTTGGATATGTGCTTAGAACATCATCATATCATTACTTGTCCAATGACTAAAACTGTTGCTATCCTTTCCCTGCTAGCTTCCTGCCTCTCAATCCATCAATGTCTCTCTTATCTTGTAAGTACAAGGATGCATTCACATCTTGTTACAGCCCTGTACATTCCCATCTCATGATGTTTTACCTTACAGTATCTACAATCTTCAAAAAAATATCTTGCATAAACTTTTGATCCTCTTCATTAGGTGCATATATATTGACCAAATTCCAAAATTCTGAATATAACTGATTCTTTATCATTACATACCTCCCTGCTGGATCTATTATTTTCTCCTCTATTTTGATTGGTACATTTTTATTGATTAATATAGCTACTCCTCTGGCTTTTGAGTTATATGATGCTGCCGTTACATGCCCTACCCAGTCTCTCTTTAATTTATTATCTTCCACTTCATTTGGGTGCGTTTCCTGCACGAATGCTATATCTATTTTTCTTCTTTTTTCAGTAAATTTAATAGCCTCTTCCTTTTGATTTGGTTATGTATTCCATTAATATTTATAGTCATATAGTTCAACATGGCCATCTCATACTCTGTTTACATCTCATTTCCACTTCATCACCACCACCTTTACCCTTTTCCCCATTTTCATCTCTCAGTTTTCCCCTTTTGAACTCAATATATGACAACACTTCTAAAACATAAAATATTTCAACAACTCCCACATCTAAAATTCCCTTAACCCTAAGTTTCCCCCCCCCCACCTCTGACCCTTGTCCCTTGCTGGGCAACCACAACTCCCTTCTCCATTCGGATTGTGAACCCACTTGCAAGACTCAATGAATTTTGCAGTGACTGTTATTCTCTCCCACCCAACCCCACCTCCAGAAAAGACTTTTATCTTCACATTTAAACAAAGCTCCCCCTCTTTTCTTCTCTTTTTCTTTTTCCCCCTCTCCCTTACTTCCCTTTTCTTTCCCTTCTTCAGTTCTTACTTATACATTATTTTTACATCTTTATATGTAGTTTGTCATCGTTCTTTGTTCTTGTTACATCTCTTCATCTCTCTTTCTGCCCTTCAAGCGTTCTGCAAATTCTCGTTCTTTCTCCGGATCCGAGAACACTCTGTTTTGCTCCCCCGGGATAATTATTTTAAGCACAGCTGGATATCTTAACATAAATTTATAGCCTTTTTTCCATTGGATCGATTTTACTGTGTTAAACTCCTTCCTCTTCTTTAGGAGTTCAAAACTTATGTCTGGGTAACAAAATATTTTTTGACCCTAGTATTCCAATGCTTTTTTTGTCTTCTCTAATGTTATTCCTTGCCCTCTCCAATATATTTTCTCTTGTCATGTATCTCATAAATTCTACTAAAACAGATCTTGGTTTTTGTTGTGACTGTGGTTAGTGTTCTGTGTGCCCTTTCTATTTCCATTCCTTCCTGTATTTCTGGCATTCCCAGGACTTTTGGGATCCACTCTTTTATAAATTCTTTCATATCTTTGCCTTCTTCATCTTCCTTTAGGCCCACTATCTTTATATTGTTCACTTACTATAGTTTTCCATTATATCATCTTCTGAACTAACATCTCTTGTGACTCTTTAACCTTTTTTTCACTGTCTTCCAATTTTCTTCTTGTTGTTCACTTCCATTTCTACAGCCATTTCTCGTTCTTCCACATTTTCTATCTTTTCCCTATTTCTGTCATGACTAGCTCTATTCTACTCACTTTTTCTTTTGTACTTTTCATTTTTCTTTTCATTTCACTAAATTCTAATGTCAACCATTCTTTTAATGCTTTAATTTGTTCTTGAATTTTTTAAATCTATATACTGTCCATCTATTTTACTTTCTCTTCCTCTGTGCAGAGCTTGTTCTTCTCCTCCTCCTCCTCCTCCTCCTCCTCCTCCTCCTCCTCCTTCTTCTCCTTCTTCTTCTTCTGTGTCTGCTCTTGGGTTTGTGTCTTCTACTTCTCTTCCTTGTATCTGTGTCTCTTCTGACTTTCTTGTTGAGCAGCTTGCCTCAGTTTGTTGGATGTTTTTTTGCATAGCTTCTTGTTGTTGGTCTTCTTCTGGGCTAGTTATCTGTTGGGCTTCCTGTTGCTGTTTTTCTTTCTTATCACTCCCTTTCCCGTTGCTTTCCTCTTCTTCCAGGTGAGAGCCCTGCTGTTCGGCATCTCTCAGCTGGTCACATTGTGTAGGTTTATTCCACAGCTGGGCCCCCCTCCCGTCAGTGTTCTCCTTTTCCTTGTTTTGTGCTTTGCCCACTTCTGTTTAGCTCAGTGAACCATTTTTGCAGTCCCGCGGTCGGGTCTCCACTAACCATAGGGAGCGGGCTCCTCTGTCCACGGCAGGTCCCTGCCTATTCATGCAGATAAGGCCTTCTCCTTTCTCTTCCGGTGTCTTTCCTTTTTTTCTCATTTTTGTTTTTTCCTTCTTAGGTGCCATTTTCTTCTTTTTCTCCACACCTTTATCTTTTATTTGTTGTGTTTTGTGTTTCTTGAGCTTTGCGTTTTTTTCACTTTATTTCTTCTTTTCTGGAGAGGGCTGGTATTCTCCTACCGGCCACTACTCCATCACGTGACTCCACCCGTATAGTGGTTTTCTTTAAAAAAAATTTAACAGAGGTCTCAGTACTATTTGTGTTGCAATAGGTTTGTTAATAAATTATTTTATTGTTATGAAACTATGGAACATTTATTTGATAAAACGAATACAAACTTTGAAAAAGGGAGATAAACCCACAGACACTCGGTGTGGGAGGTGAACCCACAGACACTCGGTGTGGTTAGTGAACCCACAGACATGTGGTGTGGGAGTTGAACCCACAGACACTCGGTATGGGAGGTGAACCCACAGTTACTCGGTATGGGAGATGAACCCACGGTTACTTGGTGTGGGAGGTGAACTCAGAGACACTTGGTGTGGTAGATGAACCCATGGACACTTGGTGTGGAAGGTGAACCTACGGTTACTCGGTGTGGGAGTTGAACCCACAGACACTCGGTGTGGGAGATGAACCCAAGGATTCTTGGTGTTGGAGGTGAACCCACAGACACTTGGTGTGGGAGGTGAACCTACGGTTACTCGGTGTGGGAGATGAACCCAAGGTTTCTTGGTGTTGGAGGTGAACCCACAGACACTCGGTGTGGGAGGTGAACCCATGGTTACTCGGTGTGGGAGATGAACCCACAGACTCTTGGAGTGGGAGTTGAACCCACAGACACACGGTGTGGGAGATGAACCCACGGTTTCTTGGTGTGGGAGGTGAACGCAAAGACACTCGGTGTGGGAGATGAACCCATGGTTTCTTGGTGTGGGGAGGTGAACCCACAGACTCTTAGTGTGGGAGGTGAACTCAAGGGCAACTCTGTGTGGGAGATGAACCCACAATCACTCGGTGTGGGAGATGAACCTACTTGATGTGGGAGGTGAACCCACAGACTCTTGGTGTGGGAGGTGAACCCATGGACACACGGTGTGGGACGTGAGCCCACGGTTACTTGGTGTGTGAGGTGAACCCATGGTTACTCGGTGTGGGAGATGAACCCACAGACTCTTGGAGTGGGAGTTGAACCCACAGACACACGGTGTGGGAGATGAACCCACGGTTTCTTGGTGTGGGAGGTGAACGCAAAGACACTCGGTGTGGGAGATGAACCCATGGTTTCTTGGTGTGGGGAGGTGAACCCACAGACTCTTAGTGTGGGAGGTGAACTCAAGGGCAACTCTGTGTGGGAGATGAACCCACAATCACTCGGTGTGGGAGATGAACCTACTTGATGTGGGAGGTGAACCCACAGACTCTTGGTGTGGGAGGTGAACCCATGGACACACGGTGTGGGACGTGAGCCCACGGTTACTTGGTGTGTGAGGTGAACCCATGGTTACTCGGTGTGGGAGATGAACCCACAGACTCTTGGAGTGGGAGTTGAACTCAAGGGCAACTCTGTGTGGGAGATGAACCCACAATCACTCGGTGTGGAGATGAACCTATGGTTACTTGGTGTGGGAGGTGAACCCACAGACATTCGGTTTGGGAGATGAACCCATGGACACTCGGTGTGGGAGGTGATCCCACAGAAGGGACTATTTTTTGCTTCTCTTTCTCCCCTTGGTTGCAGGCACCTCGGTTTTTCTACATGGCAAGCACATTGGACAAATTGTGTGTATTTACATCTATGACAATAATAGATTCTGAAATTTATAATCTGGATCTACGGTTAGCGTAGTAGTTAGTGCACTGTGACCAGTGACTGTGACCGGGGTCTGAATCCTGTGGTGTCTGTAAGGAGTTTGTATGTTCTCCCCATTATCTGTGTGGATTTTCCATGGAGGCTGTGGTTTTCTTCTATTGTTTGAAAAATACTGGGGATTGTAGGTCAATTGGCTGTAATTGAGCGGCATGGGCTTGTTGGCTGAAAGGTCCTTTTACCATGCTGTGTTTTTAAATTTAAAAAAAATTAAAAATTTATAACTTCACCCAACTTTAATATTCACACAAAGTCATGCAAAATGCAGCTTTTCACTGTATGTTAGCACCAGTGCTAACGAACAGTTCATTTCAAGGTGGGATGTTCTCACTGTTGAAGTCCATTCACCAGTTTTCCAACAGCAAAGTGCTTCAGTGATGCAGAATATCAGGGATGACTCATCTGTAAGATCACAGTCCAGGCTCTGATACCTGTCAGAGGAGCCGGGATCTCTAATGAAAGTCTCTTCTGACATGAGGCACTTCCGACCGTATGCCTTCCCTTAGTACAGTACTGGAGGACCCACCTCCACTCTGATGTTCGCATCCTCAGAGTTAATATGCAGCCAAAGTGAAAAGCTCTTTGGAAACGTCAAGATTTGGAGATAGGGGAAGCCTGCAACCAAGGGGAGAAAGAGAAGCAAAAAATAGTCCCTTCCGTGGGATCACCTCCCACCCCGAGTATCCGTGGGTTCATCTCCCAAACCGAATGTCTGTGGGTTCACCTCCCACACCAAGTAACCGTGGGCTCACCTCCCACACCGTGTGTCCATGGGTTCACCTCCCACACCAAGAGTCTGTGGGTTCACCTCCAACACCAAGTAACCGTAGGTTCATCTCCCACACCGAGTGTCTGTGGGTTCATCTCCCACACAGAGTTGCCCTTGAGTTCACCTCCCACACCAAGAGTCTGTGGGTTCACCTCTAATGCCATGTGATCCAACAATGACACATTGACGTTAGTTAGATTGGGTGACAAGCTTTCATTGTCAGGAGGGAGCAAATGCATTACTGATAAGAGAAGCAAAGCGATCATTTATTTCACGGGCACACAGAGCAGGCAGAGTTCAGCTCAGTGAAATATAAACAAGATAAAATAATTACTGAACGAGCTAACAAATGGAGGCGAATCAGGGTTGGTGGCAGGTATATGATCTCTAATTAATTCAAAGGGTTTGCCCTGTGCTTTATAAGGGTGACTTTCTTGCAACAATAATTCAACTCAGGCAAATAATTCTTAAAACATTGTGGAAGATTCTCCGCATTTTGGGGCAGCTCTGTTAGCTCAGTGGTTAGCGCAATGCTGTTACACGTCAGCGAACAGATTTTCGAATCTGGTCCTGTCTGTAAGGAGTTTGTACGCTCTCCCTCAGTCTCGTTGGGTTTCCTTTGGGTGTTCTGGTTGCCTCCCACCCTTCAAAACGTGTGGGGGTTGCAGGTTAATTCAGTGTAATTGGACAGCACCAGGCTCATGGGCTGGAAAGGCCTATTACCGTGCTGTATGTCTAAAAAAAATTCATGTGCACAGGTTAAGTGTTTATACTTTCATGCTACATTCCCACTATTTGGGGTGCCTGGTGTTCCAATCACATGTTAATGCAATCAAAAACCAATTTGTCTCAGTATTTATGGTTTAATTGATGTCTCTGATGCCAGGAAACATTCCTTTGCCATGTATAAACTTGGATCTTATACCACAAAGATTTGAGTGGTCTATATCTGCTTCGATGTCATGGTCTTAAATGAGATGAGAGAGAGGGAGGAAAGAGATGGGCAGAGAAAGGGGGGAGGGATTGCGGACTCCAGGGAAACAAAGAACTGGTGCAGGGCGCCAGAAAATGGGGAGATCACACCTGTTTGAGTAGGAGAAGCAGAGAAAACCACCCATGGGGCAGAGACCACAGCAGCGGGGATCTGAAGCGGATTAACACACAGGCCAGGGACTCGAGGTGAGGAACCCGTGCGGGCTGCGGGCTGCTGGCAACTGGCTCAAGACTGGTAACGGAACCGGGATGCGAAAGGGTGCCCGAGGCTTCCTGATCATGGCAGAGGTTCGGATCTGGAGCTCAGGTTGTCGATAGCTTGACCTGAAGTCTGTGCGTTCTCAGAGGCTCCAAAAGCGCTGGAGGCGAATCTATGGACATTCAGAGGTTCTGGGGGGGACTCCCTTTTACTTCTCTTTCTCTGGCTGTAAGGGGTGCCGGGTAATTTCTGCTGATGGTGAATCTTTGTCTGCCTTATACCAGGCTGAAGGAAATTCTCTGTAATATTGCATGTTTTGTTTTATTACATGACAATAAAAGCATCTTGAATCTTTAATCAGCAGTACCAAAAATATGGATTGGAGAGGTGATCAAATTACAGGTTTGTGTTGGCCACAATGAAGGAAGCACCTGACCCAAAGTTGCAGGGAAAGGGATCACTCCCCTCCCTCAGCTCTGAAAGCAGCCACTGAGTATTTCGAAACTGAGATTGATCGTTTGCTCGGCGTTATGTCCCTGTGTTTCTTGGGAGGCTTCTTAAATAACTTAGAGATGCAAGATTCAAATAACAAAATAAACTTTACTATATAGCACTCGGGAACAGTATTCCTAGTCTGAGAATTGTGGTGAATGGTGCAATGATAGTGATCATGTTTGCAATGCAACTAGCAATGCCTTAAGGTTTATAGCTCCCATTTGATTATACTTGGCTGCCAGCAGGGGCTGACACAGAGCATGAGACTGCAGTATGTTAGATCTGTAATGGAGACTTGCAGCCTCATGGCATGCCTCATGGTACTGCTTACAACAACCTTAAAGTAAAGAACCTTTTTTTTCCTTCATCCATGGGTTGTCTAAGAACTCACACATTCGAAAACAAGATAAAAGAAATGGATGTAATTAAGGTTCAGTTCACATAACATATGGCAGGACCAGTGAAATAGTTGAAAGGAAAACTCGTTCTTATGAACAAATTGTGTCCGCATTAAATAACTGTTTCTTTCATATTTTTTTTAATAGTACTAAGTCAAATATTTGACTCTCCGACGCTAAATAGGAAACATATGTACCTGTTCTGACTTATCTACCAATTTGACTTAAAGACAGATGTAGGAACAGATCTCGTTCATAACTCGGGGATTTCCTGTAAAGGTCTTCAAGAGCGGTGAAGGTAGTTCATTGATGCACCATGCAAAGGTGGCTGAATGGAAACAGCCTTTTCTGCTAATCAGCTCCCTGCTAATTTTACATGAATCCAAATTTATTCTCACTTTCTTGTCAGCTTTCCCAGGTTCTATGCATGAAAGACAAGTTACAGTGGCCATTTTGCCTACCAACCTGCATCCCTGGGATGTGAATAGTGCGACAGAATATGTTGTGTTTTATATTTTATATAGATATGATTTTGTGAGATAAAGTGTGGCAGGTTTTTTTTTAGTGTAGGTCACATACAAACACTTCAAAACAGATTTCATTTAAAATATTGGAGCTCTGCTCAAGCCAGACAGGCCCGACTCCAAGTGCCTTTGAAAAAAAAAACTTTGGGGAGTGCCTATAGAGACTTTACAAATGGATTGTTGTTATGGAAAACACAACAGATGAAAGAAGTTGGAGGTTTAGGTCTGGAGCCGCAGGCTGACTGAGTGCAGTTTTTTGCTGTTCTAAGAGGTCAAGTGGTTTTGGCAAGCAGAGAGTGTAAAACAAGCTTTTTTTATTTGTGAGAGAGTGAGAGAGAGAGAGAGAGAGAGAAAGAGAGAAAATCCAGTTCATCAGCAGCAGATGGGACTGGAACAGGACAAGCAGGCAAACTTCAGGAAAAACACCATTTTGAAGATGGGTTGTGAGTGCTTAGATCAGCCTAGCCAAAGCTCTTGTGATCCATATAAGAGGAGAGGACTGGCTGTATAATGTTTCACTTGAAATAAGAGAGAAAAAAAGGAACTCTGTGGTGACCCGAAAGAAAGAGGTTATCATCTGGAAAACCCTGTTGGGGCAAGTTTCTTCAGCAAGACACTGAAGTGGCTGATTAAAAGGGATCAGTTTGTGTCCAGAAAACAACAAATCTCTCTCTTAAAACCCACAAGAACCTTCCTGAACGGTAACCAATTACCTTTCAAGCACCAAAACCTGGTTAAATTCATAAATTCTGTGCACAGTATAAGAATTGCTTGCAACCAGTAAACTTGAATGAGTGGAAAAGTGAGATTGGATTGTGAATTAAAGAACTTTTCTAAACTTACACATACATTATATACACGTATGCTTAGAATTAGAAGGGGGTTATGTTTGGTTAAGTCAATAGTGATAAGTTAAAGTTTGAACCTGTTTTCATGTTTAAAGATAATTAAAAGCAACTTTTGTTTAAGTAACCATTTGTCTTGGTGAATATCCATTGCTGCTGGGTTTTGGGGTCCTCTGGGCTCGTAACAGTAGAAACCAGAATAAGTGGAGGAGACCCACACAGTCACAGGGAGAACATGCAAATTCCACTTAGACAGGGTCAGAGGTCAGGTTTGAACCCTGGTCTCTGATGCTGTGAGGCAGTGGCTCACCCACCTGCCCTGCCACTTTCCTGCTAAAGTTTCGCAAAAGACGTTCAAGGGAGTGCTTGGGATGGAAATCCTTCCTAGTTTCAACTTGGAAGTGGAGAACATGTTGCTTTGGATTGGACAACTGAGCCCTGTTGCAAGCAATAGTGTTGGAGCCAGTAGACTTCCGAAAAGATGCAGAAGGGATTTCCCAGGATGCTTCTTAGATTAGAGGGTATGATCTGTGTGGAGAGATTGGACAAACTTCATTTCTTTACTCTGGAATGCTGGTGGCTGAGGAGAAGCATAGACAATGTGGTCTGACAGAATCTTTATCTCTGGATAAAAATGTCATTTATTTAAGGTGAGAGGGGAGGTGGTGTGGAAAGTTTTAAGGAGATAGTTGAGGCAATTTTCTTTATGCAATAAAAGTCCAAAAACAGATCCTCTGAGATCCTGGACTCTCAAATCTTGTACATTTAGCGGGCTTTTGTGTGCGCGTGAGTGTACGTAAGTGCCAGAGGTGCAGAGCGGCAACAAGGTCTGCATTTTTTTTCCAGGACCCACAAGGGCATGATCTTCAGAACCCATCAGTGGAGAAAGAGGCACAAGCCAATGTAGAGTATATCAGACACTGGAGGCACTACCTGTTGGGAAGGAAATTCACCCTCTTCACACACCAGCGATCAGTGGCTTTTTTATGTTCATCTATACAAAACGAGGCACAATTAAAAGCAACAAAATTACTAGGTGGAGGATCAAACTCTCCACCTACAACTACAACATAGTCTACTAACCTGGTTCCCTCAATGAGCCTCCAGATGCTTTGTCCAGAGGAAGATGTGCCTCTGCTCACACTGGCCAGTTGCGGTCTCTGCACAATGAGCTCCGCCACCCAGGCATCACATGCATGGCTGATTTTGTCAAGGCATATAATTTACCTTACTCAATTGAGGATGTCAGAAAATGACCAGGTCATGTCAGGATTGCGCGGAGTACAAGCCACACTTCTACTGTCCCAGAATAGTGCATCTGATAAAGGCATCTAGGCCCTTTGAATGGCTCAGTGTCAATTTCAAAGGACCCCTCCTCTCCATGAATGGGAACATGTACTTTTTCACTCTCATTGACAAATATTCTCGTTTCCCATTTGCCATTCCCTGCCCAGATACATCCATGCCCTTTGGTACCTATCGTTGTGTCTACAGGAAATGCTACACTTCCTCCCAGACATCCTCCCTCACCACAATTTATGGTCCCAAACAGTCCTTCTAAGTGAAGCAAAACTTCACTTGTGAATCTTCAGGGTGTCATCTATTATATCTGGTGCTCCCCTTGTGGTCTCCTTTACATCGAAGAGACTGGACTGTGACAGATTGTAGATATGTTTTTGGGAGATAAATTGGGGAAGGTTTGTTAGTATAGGTCACATACAAACAGATCTTATTTAAAATACTGGAGCTCTGCTCATACTAGACATGTCAGGGCTTCACAGCTTTTGCAAGAGCTTTGGAGAGTGCCCAAGAGACTTCAGTAATGGATTGTTGTTTACAAAAGGCAACAGATGAAAGAACTTGTTGGACCCAAAGGCTGTCTGAAGTGAAGCTTGCTATAGTCAGCAGCAGCAGCTGGGACCGGAACAGGACAAGCTGGCAAGCTTGTGGAAAGCCCCATTTGGAAGACAGGTTGTGAGTGATTAGTTCGGCCTGGTCAAAGCCCTTGTGGTTCATGCAAGAGGAGAGGACTGGATGCTTAATGTTTCACTTGAAATAAGAAAAACAAAAAGGAACTCTGTGGTTACCTGAAGGAAAGAGGTTATCATCTGGAGAACCCTGAGGGGGAAAGTTTCTTCAGCAAGGCACTGAAGTGGCTGATTAAAAAGGAATCAGTTGTGGGTGTCTGCAAACCAACAAGAACATTCCTGTGTGGTAACCATTTACATTTCAAGCACCAAAGCCTGGTGAACTTTATAAAGGTTGAATTCTGTGCACAGTATATGAATTTCCTGCAACCAGTGAATTTGGAGGAATGAGAAGTGAGATTGAACTGTGAACCAAAGAACTTCTGAACTTACATACACGTGCACTTAGAATTAGAAGGGGGTGAAGTTAGGTTAGTTAAGTTAATTCTTTCTTTGGCTTGGCTTCGCAGATGAAGATTAATGGTGGGGTAATGTCCACGTCAGCTACAGGCTCGTTTGTGGCTGACAAGTCCGATGCGGGACAGGCAGACACGGTTGCAGCGGTGAAAATTGGTTGGTTGGGGTTGGGTGTTGGGTTTTTCCTCCTTTGTCTTTTGTCAGTGAGGTGGGCTCTGCGGTCTTCTTCAAAGGAGGTTGCTGCCCGCCGAACTGTGAGGCGCCAAGATGCACGGTTTGAGGTGATAGCAGCCCATTGGCAGTGGTCAATGTGACAGGCTCCAAGAGATTTCTTTAGGCAGTCCTTGTACCTCTTCTTTGGTGCATCTCTGTCACGGTGGCCAGTGGAGAGCTCGCCATATAACACGATCTTGGGAAGGCGATGGTCCTCCATTCTGGAGACGTGACCTACCCAGCGCAGTTTGATCTTTAGCAGCGTGGATTCGATGCTTTCGGCCTCTGCCATCTCGAGTACTTCGATGTTGGAGATGAAGTCGCTCCAATGAATGTTGAGGATGGAGCGGAGACAACGCTGGTGGAAGCGTTCTAGTTAAGTTAATAGTGATACGTTAAAATGTGATTCTGTTTTCATGTTTAAAGATAATTAAAAGGAACTTTTGTTTAAGTAACCATTTGTCTTGGTGAATATCTATGCTGCTGGGTTTTGGGGTCCTCTGGGCTCATAACAGAACGTAGACTGGGAGATTGCTTCATTGAGCTCCTTCGCTCTGTGGGGATCTCCCAGAGGCCACCCATTTTAATTCCCCACCCCTTTCCCATGCTGACACGTCTGTTCATGGTGTCATGCACTGCCAGACTGAGGCCACCCTCCAACCAGATGACATTAACTCCAGTTAATTCTCCAGTTTCCGTTAGCAACCTCCCCCCCTCCCCCAGTGTCTTGTTTACCCTCTGCTGATGTCTCCCTTCCTCTTGTTCTATCTTTCTAGCTGTGTCTCTTTCCCTCTGTCTCTTTTCCTCCAGTTCTGCATTCACAGAGCTACTCCCTCCCCCGATCAGCTTCTATCTTCTGTCCTCCCACTCACGTCCACCAATGACTCCTTGGCTGTTGGTGTGTGATCCTCCGCCTGCCCCTGCATCCCTTCTCTCGGGCCTTTTTATTTTCAGGTTGCGTGCCTGCCTTTTCCTCAAACTCTGAAAGAAGGGCTCAGGCCCAACACATTGGTGACATATCTTGGAGGCCACATGGAGGCCACATGACTTGCTGAGCTCCTCCTCCAGCACTTTTGTTTGTTTACTACAATCACAGCATCTGCAGACTTTCTTGTTTCACGTGTCTCTCACTTCCCTTTAAAGATTTATTTTGCTTCCCTTACCTCAGATATCTTCTAACTTGCTCCGTACTTCCAGAATTTTCCCAGGGGCAATCAGGGTTGCCTACCTCCTGAGAAATTAAACATCCCTTTATTTTTCCACCATTTGTCCACCTCGTTCTTAACGATCTGGATTAAATTCCTTCAATCCCCTTCCTGCATTATTTAAAGAAAATAACAGATGGCTGTTTTGGAAACCATAGATCATTAAGAGTGAAACAAAACTCATAAGTTGAAACTGAGCCTTAATGATAATATTGCACAGAAAAACACAAGCTCGGTTGTTGACAGCAGCAAAGATGGTGATGTCTTGATCTAGTGACGCTTACTGAATATTCCATTAAATTTGAATAAAAACCAGGGCACATATCGATCTATTTGGATTTGCAGCATATAAGAGATCACGGCTGTAAATTAATGAGAAAATCTCAGAAAAAGGCAACCAGAGTACCGTCAGCATAAGCTCCAGGCATTACCTTGTCTCAGGAGACACAAACACAGCTAATTGAAAACTGTTTCATTTGAATATATTAATTTACGAAAGTGAAATCCTCTCTTATGCTCTGTCATATTTTTATTGTCTGACATTGTTCATCAGTGTTTCAGAATAAACCTGATTACCCATCAAAGCACCTGAGGTTTTGCAAAGGCTCTTAGCCCCTATGGGATCTGTTCTATTGTTTGAAAATTTGCATTTACAGTTCAGTCTTTATTGCCCTTTTTATGGAGCGATGCAGCATTGAAGCCGGTTCAACGAGGGAGAAAAAAAAGGTGGACTTGCCTTTGAACGAGAAGGCCTGGAAGGTTGCTCCAGCGTCGCTTTTATGGAGAACGGCGCTGGGAACCGTCCTCGAGAGCTGGGGGAGGGAGACGAGTGGTGCAGTAGCACACCAGATGCCGTGAGGTCAAACATCCACACTGAGCAATGGTCGTCTTTGTTTCCCATAATCCCCCACACAGCTGGAACCGCTCTGACAAGTGCTGGGCAGTTTCAGCTGCACGGGGGATTATATGTAATGAATGTAGTCACTGATCCCACGTTAAAAAAAGAAAGGTTCTCATTATTAAACCAGAAGCATCTTCTTCCAGCTCTTCTGCCCGAAGCTGCCCCTCCGGAATGCTAGCTCTTTGCTCCACTCTTTCATCCATCCCGTCTCAGATTCTCCATGTCCACTTGTCAGCATCTGTCCTCCTTCCTCCTGGGTCATGGAGCTCAGCACCTAGGTCCCTTCATCCTCTGGCCCCAGCAGTTTGGTGGGCTCTGACTCTCCTTATCCCAACTGGGCTTCCACACTCTTTGGGCTGGACTCCCTCCACTCCCCCTCACCTTTCACATCCATTCCCACTCTTTCCTGCTCCTTGCTGGTCTCCTGCTCCTCGATCTTGGCAGCCTTGGTGAAGGTGTGAAGGGCAGACAGGGAACAGGAAGAGGATATTTCTGGGTGGCAGAAGGGAGCCCTAACCCCAGCACCAATCACTGTGGGAGTCCCGGTGGTGGTTCCTGGGTCATGGGCTGACGGCATTATCGCGACGTCAACAGCCCACCCTCAGGCAACCACATACAGCAGCATATTGACTTTATGAGTTGCTCCACCTCTGGGACTACGCCCCCCAGAAGGATTGGAGTCCACATCCAGGATCTTCCATTGGCGTTTTTATAAAGGTAGGTGAAGTGATATAAAGGCGGAGAATATTCACCTATACATTCACTTTTTTTCCACTATAAAAGCCTGAGATCCAGTTCAGGATCTGATAGCAATGCCAATGTCAACCATCCAGCTATTGCCCGGGTTCAAATCGGGCACTGTCTGTAAGGGGCTTGTGACCTGCCTGAGGTTTCCCTGGATTATCCGGTTCCCTTCCATCCTCCAGGAACCAGCAGGTTAATTGAGTATGTTAAAAACTCACTGAAATGCGGGAGGAACTCAGTCAGTCTCGCAGTATATCAGGAGGTAAAGATGTCTGCCTGTCCCGCATCGGACTTGTCAGCCACAAACGAGCCTGCAGCTGATGTGGACTTTTTACCCCCTCCATAAATCTTCGTCCGCGAAGCCAAGCCAAAGAGATAAAGAAGAAAGAAGATATATTACCGATGTTTTTGGCTTGATCCCTTCCTCAAGGTCTGAAGGTACCTTGAAGAAGGTCTCAGGCCCAAAACATTGGTAATATAGCTTTACCTCCTGTGGATGGTGTGAGTTCCTCCCACATTTCTGTGTTTTTACTACAGTCACAGCATCTGCAGACTTTCATATTTCACTCCTAATGGGTGTGTTGTAGGAAAAAAGAATTGTGAGGGCTCCACCTAATAAAGAGGGATGTGGATTGTGCTAACAGAGAACCGAAAACAGGCCCAAGAGTAGAGCGGTGGAATACAGCAGTGGCGGCAACCAAGATTCAGGAAAACAATTAATTAAGTTATAATGTCCACCTTTTGCTATAACAGGTTGAACACCCCTTATCCAAATACCTTAAATCCAAAATGATCTAAAATCTGAAAATCTTTCAACTATGGTCCCACAAGGTAATACATAATAGAATTCGGAAATCCCAGTCGGAGAACGGGACAAAGTTGACGTAAGTAGTGCATCATGGAGTGTAGATGCATATACGAATATTTGTATTGTAATGTTAATGCATGTATCTTTAAGTCTGAGTGAATGAGTACATTTTTAAAATGGTGTTCCAAAATCAAAAATAATCCAAAATCCGAAACACTTCTAGTTCCAAGCATTTCAGATAAGGGGTACTCAACAAGTAGAGGGAAATTGGATTTATTGTTAAGTAAGTTACAATCATAACATGCTTCATTGTTGTAAACAGAAACTTAGACCCATTGTCAACTAAGTTAAACTTATAGATAAATTAAGATCCTATTCTATAATCAACCTTGATCTTGCCAGTACCTCGATTTCTATAACTCCCATTTTGTCATTAAAACAGTTAAACTAAGCTAATCAAGTTTCTGTACTTGTGTCCATTGGGAGTATAAAATCTGTACCAAAATCATGGTTAGGAGCTCATCTTTGACTGGTCTCCTAATGCACATCAGTTTTAATAAATTGCCGATTGTTTCGAACATCAACTCTGTGTGGTTTTTCTCTTTTACACCTACAAGTGTAATTGGGCAACTCTGATTTCAATGTCCAGAATCGGCTTCTACCATGTTGTAAATAAATTAAAAATATATTGAAATTTTAAATAAACTCAGGGAAGAATTCCCCTGACAGGCCCCCTGGAGGAAAGACCTGAAATAGGGAAAGTGGAATGGGATTGGCAAAAAAGTAACCAGGCAAGTCCAGTCCATGGGAGAATTGTTCAGAATTGATCATTAACTTGATTGATTGAGAGTTTATCATCTCTTTTCTCTGCTACCCATTCCTGGTTGAAAAAGACCAGTCCATTTCAATCTTTTTTTCTTTGGCTTGGCTTCATGGACGAAGATTTATGGAGGGGTAATGTCCGCGTCAGCTGCAGGCTCGTTTGTGGCTGACAAATCCGATGCGGGACAGGCAGACACGGTTGCAGCGGTTGCAATGGAAAATTGGTTGGTTGGGGTTGGGTGTTGGATTTTTCCTCCTTTGTCTTTTGTCAGTGAGGTGGGCTCTGCGGTCATCTTCAAAGGAGGTTGCTGCCCGCCAAACTGTGAGGCGCCAAGATGCACGGTTTGAGGCAATATCAGCCCACTGGCGGTGGTCAATGGGGCAGGCACCAAGAGCTTTCTTTAGGCAGTCCTTGTACCTCTTCTTTGGTGTATCTCTGTCACGGTGGCCAGTGGAGAGCTTGCCATATAACACGATCTTGGGAAGGAGATGGTCCTCCATTCTGGAGACGTGACCTACCCAGCGCAGTTGGATCTTCAGCAGCGTGGATTCAATGCTGTCAGCCTCTGCCATCTCGAGTACTTCGATGTTAGGGTTGAAGTCGCTCCAATGAATGTTGAGGATGGAGCGGAGACAACGCTGGTGGAAGCGTTCTAGGAGCCGTAGGTGATGCCGGTAGAGGACCCATGATTCGGAGCCGAACAAGAGTGTGGGTATGACAACGGCTCTGTATACGCTAATCTTTGTGAGGTTTTTCAGTTGGTTGTTTTTCCAGACTCTTTTGTGTAGTCTTCCAAAGGCACTATTTGCCTTGGCGAGTCTGTTGTCTATCTCGTTGTCGATCCTTGCATCCGATGAAATGGTGCAGCCGAGATAGGTAAACTGGTTGACCGTTTTGAGTTTTGTGTGCCCGATGGAGATGTGGGGGGGCTGGTAGTCATGGTGGGGAGCTGGCTGATGGAGGACCTCAGTTTTCTTCAGGCTGACTTCCAGGCCAAACATTTTGGCTGTTTCCGCAAAACAGGACGTCAAGCGCTGAAGAGCTGGCTCTGAATGGGCAACTAAAGCAGCATCATCTGCAAAGAGTAGTTCACGGACAAGTTTCTCTTGTGTCTTGGTGTGAGCTTGCAGGCGGCTCAGATTGAAGAGACTGCCATCCGTGTGGTACCGGATGTAAACAGCGTCTACATTTTTGAGGTCTTTCATGGCTTGTTTAAGCATCATGCTGAAGAAAATTGAAAAGAGGGTTGGTGCGAGAACGCTGCCTTGCTTCACGCCATTGTTAATGGAGAAGGATTCAGAGAGCTCATTGCTATATCTGACCCGACCTTGTTCGTTTTCGTGCAGTTGGATAACCATGTTGAGGAATTTTGGGGGGCATCCGAGGCGCTCTAGTATTTGCCAAAGCCCTTTCCTCCTCACGGTGTCGAAGGCTTTGGTGAGGTCAACAAAGGTGATGTAGAGTCCTTTGTTTTGTTCTCTGCACTTTTCTTGGAGCTGTCTGAGGGCAAAGACCATGTCTGTAGTTCCTCTGCGTGAAAGCAGCACTGTGATTCTGGGAGAACATTTTCGGCGACACTAGGTATTATTCTATTTAGGAGAATCCTAGCAATGGAGAGCAGCGTGATTCCCTTGTAGTTTGAGCAGTCCGATTTCTCGCCTTTGTTTTTGTACAGGGTGATGATGATGGCATCACGAAGGTCCTGAGGCAGCTTTCCTTGGTCCCAGCAGAGCTTGAAAAACTCATGGAGTTTGGCATGCAGAGTTTTGCTGCCAGCCTTCCAGACCTCTGAGGGGATTCCATCCATACCTGCTGCTTTGCCATTTTTCAGTTGTTCAATTGCCTTATATGTCTCAATCTAAACCATGACCATCTGACATTTTATTTCACTCTCTCCCCTATATTCTCCATGGGATGAAATTACTGCTTTATATTCTGCACAAGGAAGATCAGAATTTGAATTTAACCCCTAGCTTGATTAATGATTCCTCATTTTGTGCAAGGCATTGTTTATTACAATTTAAGGTGGTCCATAGAACATATGGATGTTCAATCTCGAATGATTTCATTTTTTTGCAGAGGTTGATCCATTATGTGAGAAGTGTAAAATGTTTGAAGCTTCATTGATTCATATGATTTGATAGTGCCCCAATTTAGTAAAAAAAAGGGAAAATATTTTCCTTTTTTTTTAAACTTTATTTAAAATTTTATGACATGAATAAAATAAAAATTACATTTAAAGAAATAATAAAAAATAAGATAATAAAAATTAGAATACTACATCATTAAACTACACAAATTAACCCCCCAATAATTATAACACAACATTAATCATCTAATTTAAAATTAGTCTAACCCTCCGCCCCAAAATAAAGAGTGAAGAATTAATTAACAATATTGTAAATAAAATAGAAAAAACCCCACTTACAAAAAAAGGATAAAATTTAACAACAAAAAAAATTACTAACAAGAAAAAAAATATCAATACTAAAATAATACCCTTAAACATATATTTAAATCAAACATAATACATGTACCCAGAGCCCACCTCACTGACAAAAGGCAAAGGAGGAAAAACCCAACACCCAACCCCAACCAACCAATTTTCCCCTGCAACCGCTGCAACCGTGTCTGCCTGTCCCGCATCGGACTTGTCAGCCACAAACGAGCCTGCAGCTGACGTGGACTTTTTACCCCCTCCATAAATCTTCGTCCGCGAAGCCAAGCCAAAGAAAGAAGAATACATGTATTTAACAAATGAAACCACTTTAAAACTAAAGTTCAAATATTAAAATCATATATCAACCACATATCTGTTATTCAAAAAATCATAATTAATAATACATAAATACAGAATTTCCATTAATAGCAAGTTTCCTTTATAATTCATCGAGAGAACAAAAACATCCCTTAGAAAAACATTCAGATAAACTTTTTATTCCCTTCCCCTCCCCTTATATAAAAAAAGAACAAACTCTTATAAAATTCTCCATATTCTTCATTTATAACATCTTCAAAATTCTCTATCGAAATTAGTGGGGCCTATTCATGGACTTTATAATAATTGGAAGATTTAAGAAGTTTGAAGGTTCCTGCGGCACTTGAACTGCTGTCTGGAGGTCGTTAATTGATCCATATCTTTACACTTTCTACAATAACCTCGGTTAGAGGGAGGGGCGAGATTAAATACATTAATTATTTTTCTTTCTCTAAATTTTTTTAGAATCACTACATAAATATGGGGTTATATGTGTGGTTATCATAGATTATATCAACCATCAAGATTAAATTATAACTTTATCTATATAAAGGGATTTTAAATTTTGTTCCATTTAATTTTCATTCAATGCGATATTGGGCATTATATGAGAATTGGATTATCCACTAATTAATATATAATAGAATTAGATGTCTTAAAATATATGATATGTATATGATACGACCTGTTGTATGCTATTACTGGATGTCTATGTATGTAGATTTATATTAAACTCAATAAAAATATTTTAAAAAGAAAAGAATTTATAAATGGGCCACTTGGCCTCTTGTGCCTGCTCTGCCATTCAATAAGATCATGGCTGATTGGCTGATCTCTTACCTTAGCCTCTCTCTTCTGCACTGAAGCTGGATCCATTGTTTCACTTCATCTCCATTAATTTGTAAGTGATGGTGAAAATCATGGGATCAAGCTGGTTCGATGGCTGAAACTTCGGCCATTCACTGTGAGAAACTCTTGGATTGACAGCTGCTAGCCTCAGTGTATTTCACCCAATTGGCACAATAGAGCCAAGGTTGGCATATCCACCAACTCAGCTTTGTACGTTGTCTAATCCACAGAGAGGACTTCCTGATATTTCCCACAGGGAAAGGCTTCTCAGTAACCTTTTCCCAGTGGAAAGGAGGTGCTGTTTATTTGGATTCCCTTCATCTGAAGGCCCAGAGTCTTCAAGAGAAAGACAACAGTCTGATTTTTTAACCTCATCAAAAGTCTTTGACTCCATCAGTCAATAGGGATTGTGGGGCATAGTCCTCAAATTTGGCTCCTTACAGGAATTAATTTCCATAAAGTCACTGAGTCGTATTGCCTGGAAAGAGGCCCTTTCGCCCAAATCACTAAAGTGCCTAATTGAACTTGTCTTATTTGAGTTGTGTTTTGATCATTCAAGCAAACCTTTGCTTTCCATGTATCCGTCCATATATCTTCTGAATGTGGTAATTGTCCCTTCTTTCTGTGGTAGTTTGTTACATATACCTGCCTCGTTGTGTGAAAAATATGCTCTCCTCTCAAACCCCTTAAATCATTCCCCTCTTGCCTTTAACCCAATGCGTTCTAGTTTTAGACACCCTGTGGCCCAGAATCCTATCTTTGATTCACAATGGCGTGCAAGTCATGATATTAAAAATTGCGCAGACATTAAGTTCAAGTTCAGGTTTGGGTTTAAATTTATTGTCACATACTTTACATACATTAAAAAAATGATTCCATTGCAATTAAATTCTTAATTGTTGCATGTTCCCAGGTGGATAAAATGCACCACAGATAACAAGAGAAATAGAAGATAATAATATAAAAGAGGAAAATAAATGTATTCTCAGTATTAACAGAATTTTTTAAAAAATGATCATTCATAATAAATGGATATATCAATATATTTATTCTCAGTAAACATTACCAAATATTAAAAGAAACATCTTCAGTGATAATTGGTGTAGAAACAAGGCTGTGGCTTTGCCTCTACACTTTTACCAATATTTCTTACAGCCATGTGGTGCCTCACCACCAAGAAGCTTCTTGTACGAGGGGATTTAATCTTCAGATTTAATGGGAAGTTTATCCTCTGGTGACTACGTTCCTTAACCAAGGTCACCCAGACTATCTGGTTGAGCTAATGGCACCAGACAATAATTACGTTTGGCAATGCTCGGAGGGTGAGAGTTAACTCTTTCCCGATGCCTTCACAGATGTAGACAAGAACACTTGGACAATTGCGTTCATTTCTGGTTGGCCCATTAATGGAAGCATGTGGAAGCTTTGGTAAGGGTGCAGATGGATTTACCAGAATGTTTTCTGGGTTGGAGAACATATCTTGTGAAGAGCTAAGACTTTTCTCTTTGGAGCAACAAAGGTTGAGAGGTAACTGAATAAAGGTATATTAGATTAGGAGGAACATGGATCGGGTGGACAGCCAGCACCTTTTTCCTGGGTCGACAATAGAAAATATCAGTGTAGGTCCATTTTAGGTGAGTGGAGGAAAGTTTAAGGGAAATGTCAGAGGTAGGTTTATTTCACACAGAGAGTGGTGGGTGCTGGACTGCATTGCCATTGGTGAAGATGGAGGCTAGTGTGTTATGTATGTAAATAAGAACTGCATTTCCCAGAATGCTTTCATGCAGTTGGAAAGAAACAGGAAGTGACATTTAATGGGGGCTGTGGCTGGAAGTTAGTTGAAGCAGCTCAAGTAAAACAAAGTTAGTTAAGTGTTAAACCCATGTAAATTTGTTCTATTTGTCAAAAGTGTCTGAGTGAGTAAGAGAAGACAATAATTCATAAGCACGGATAGATTAAGACTTCCCACAACGATTCAGTTTACTGACAATCTAGCCGATAATTGAAAATGCTTCAAGCAGTGAATCAACATATATTTAGAACTGGTGGAGTGGGAGAGAAGGATGGAAAATGGAAAGTGTCTATGTTTCTGCATGAGATGGGTAAAGATGACTTGGACATCTATAACAGTTTTCAAACTGATGAGACAGCTTTCACATTGGAAACGCTGATGACAAAATTTGAGGAGTATTTTGTTCCAAGAAAGATGTCACATTTGAGAGATTCAAGTTTTTCTCCTGTGACCAGAAACAAGGTATGAGCTTTGACCAATTACACTCTGTGTAAGTCCTTTGAATTTGGAGATTTAAAAAAGAATCACTGATTAAAGACAGAATAATTTACGGACTCCCAGATAATGGACTAGGAGAAAGACTATCGCATGAAAGAAATTTGACTCTGGAAAAAGCTGTGAATATGTGGAGGGCAGCAGAGAACACACGAGCACAAGTTAAGGAGCTGTACAGTTGGCACAAATAGAGAAAGAGCCCTTGAAGCATAGGCCTCAAGTTGTCATGCATCCTCAAGCTGCTGCAGTAGTACTCCTCCAAGGCCCTGACGGGATGCATCAGCCGAGATCCTTAGATACCACAATGGATGTGGTGAAAACAGAGAGGATAAGCACCAGGAGTTCCCCAAAGCAACACCAAAGCAAAGTGGTAAGGTCAAACAGCAAACAGCTCAAACAACAGATGTTCCGCCTTGTACGCTAACACCAATTTTCCTAAAATTTGGAGTCCTGTTATGGACTGTTTTTGTGCTCAGTAAATCTGTTTGTCATGACCAATGAATGTATTTATGTAAATGGTTTTTCCTTCAGTAAGTAATGTTGTATAGATTCAGGAGAACTATACTACCATTGTTTTCCTTTTTTCAGTAGAGGGTTAGAGATTTTTTGGGGTTTTTTTTTGTCCTTCTGTCAACATTGAATGGGGAAGTGGTCTATCGCTACTGTTTTATTTTTTGAAATCTACTTATATTCTTCATATTTGGTAACCTTGTGTTCTCTAAACAATGTGTGCTTGCTCAATGAAACTCAATAAAAAGATTGAAAGAGAGAAACAGCAAATGCTGAGGTGTAGAGGTGGACCTATTGCAAAGATCTTTCCTGCCTATGGAAAGTCCTGCTATAATTGTGGGAAGAAGAATCCTTTTGCAAAGGGCTGCAAAGCAGGGGCTACCAAGAGAGAAGTGCGCACAGTGGCTGAAGAAATGCAAGAATTCCTCATGGATTCACGACTGACTGCCGCTGCTGGTAAAATGGATTGGATCGTTACAGTGACTGTGAATGAGACAGCAATTCCATTTAAGCTCGACATCGGAGCCCAGAAATCTGTTATCTATGGATGATTACAAGACCATCACTGTAAAGGACAAGATTTATCCTGAAATTAAAAGTGCCAGACTACCCTGGAAAGAATGTTCCAGTAAAAGGGGGCTGTATGGTGATCTTCAAACACAAAGGGAGGCATCTAGAGTTACAGTTACTGGTTGTAGAAAGGAGAGAACAGTCAATATTAGGACTGAGTGCACGTGAAGAGCTCAACCTGGTGAAAATATTTTTTATAGTGGCTTTTATAGTGGTCTCTGCAGAGTCACAGTGAGCACACAACACTCATGGAAGAGTACGCAGATGTCTTTGAGGAGCTTGAATGTTTACCTGGTGTACACAAAGTCCATGTAGATGAGGCAGTGGCTCCTGTTGTCCATGCTTGCAGGAAAGTTCCGTTTCCACTTAGAGATAAATTTAAACAAGAACTCGCAGTCATGAAATGGATAAAAGTCACCCAGAAAATTAAAGAACCTACAGATTGGGTCAGCTCACTGGCCATCGTACAAAAGAAAAATGTCTAGACCCAAGATATCTTAATAAAGGCATGAAGAGAGAGCATTTTAAATTTCCAACATGGGAGGTTTGCCGGTGCAAAGTGGTTTAGCAATCTCAATGCGTCTTCAAGGTTTTGGCAGATGAAGCCTGATGAGACAAGTTCAAGACTATGCACTTTCAATACTCTACACTGCTTTCTTCAGCAACGATATGGGATCTTGTCCGCACCAGAAGTCTACCATAAAACCAGCCACATGATCTTTGAAAGTATACTTGTTGTACGGGGGTCCACCAAGGATGAACGTGATACACGACTAAAGCAAAGTGCTTCTTCTGATACGGAATGCCAATTTGAAATTAAATAAAGAGAAATGTGAGTTTGGCATAAAGACACTGACCATCATAGGAGGTGACATATCTGAACGGGGAGTGAAGCCTGATGCAAGAAAGACATAAGCCATTGAGAATTTTGCAAGGCTCCAAAACAAAGAGAAGGTGAGTCGTTTCTTGGGGATGGTGACGTACCTAGCTAAGTTCATTCCTCATCTGTCGACTGTGTCAGCACCACTTAGGTCACTCCTTGAGCAGAAAAATGAGTGGCTATGGATGCACGAACAAGAAGAGTGTTTCCAGGCTATCAACAAAGTCCTAACTGGAGAGCCTGTACTAAAACTTTATGATCCTTATAGACACACCAAGATCTCAGCTGATGCATCCTGACAGCCTTGGAGCCGTACTACAGCAGCAGTATGAGGACACATGACAATTTGAGGCCTATTCATCAAGGGCTCTTTCTCTATCTGTGCCAACTATGCACAGATAGAGAAAGAGCATTTTACCAGCACTTATGCATGTGAAAGGTTCCATCAATATATTTATGGACAAACTCTTGAAGTAGAGACAGACCATAAACCATAGGTCTCAATTATGTCCAACCCACTGGATGACTGTCCCACAGCGAAAGTTGATAAGGTTGCAGAAATACGAAGTGAAATTTATCTACACGCCAAGAAAATATGTTTTCAGCTGATGCACTGTCTCAAAGAGTTGACAAGAAACAAAAGAGTGACCAAGAGATTAATGCAGAGATACAGGCCCCTATGTTGACATGATTATCACCTCATTTCTAGTATCCCTGGATAGAATAGATCAGGTGAGGAAAGCAACAGGAACAGATGAAACAATGAAAGAGCTCATAGATGCAATGCAGAAAGGATGGCCGGCAGCTAAAAATGACTGTACAATGGCTATTGGCATTATTGAGCATGCAGAGATGAACTGTAAGTTGTAAAATATCTAGTCTTCAAAGGGAACAGGTTGGTGATTCTAGTGTGGCTACATAAGGAAATACTTCAGAAGATACACGAAGGACATCTCGGTGAGGAAAAATGCAAATGTGGAGCTCAAGAGGTGATGTACTGGCCAAGAATGAACAAAGACATAAGCCAGACCACTGCTTCATGTGAAATATGCCCTATCTATATACCAAAGCAGCAAGTAGAACCACTTACATCACCCCCTCTACCAGACAGCCGTACTTCAAAGTTGGAGTAGATTTGTTTGACTGTAATGGGAAGAGTCATATAGTAGTAACAGACTATTTTTCCAGTTACCCAGAGGTAACAACACTGCAGTCAATATTTAACGAATCAGTTATCGTTTTCATGAAAAATGTGTTTGCGAGACATGTGGTTCCTTCTGATGTGATATCAGACAATGATCCACAATTTTTGAGCAGTGAATTTGAGCCCACATCACCCAAAGTCTAATGGCCTTGCAGAGAATTCTGTCAAGTGGTGAGGAGCTGCATGATGAAAGCGCAGGATGGACAAGTGGATTTCCATAGAAATCTAATGATTTACAGAAGTGTGACACGACAGAGTTGCCTTTCTCCTGCCCAAATGCTGATAGGTGGATCAACCTTCCAATGCATGAAAATCCATGGACACCTAAAGATCACACAAGGTCAAACAGGCTAAAGTGGAAGAGAAAGTAAAACAGAAACAGTATCAGAAACTTGAAAAGCCAACCAGTCCTGAAGCCTGGAGTTCAAGTGCAAATCTGTGAGTACAGTTCTGGCACGTGGTCCATGCAAGGATATGTGCAAGAGGAAATAGATCCACATTCCTACCAGATCAAGGCAGAGGGAGGGACACCTCTAAGAAAGAACCACGTGGATCGACAACCACAATCTCCAACCCATAGTTGTGACTCGTCACCTGTCATTACACAAAAGGGTCCAGCACAGGAAGAAAAGGAACATGTGATTCAGAGTCCATAGAAAGTCACTAAGTCTAATGCAGCAAATGCAAGCAATACACCAGTCCAAAAAGACTGTTAACCCACCTCAGAGACTGATTGGAAGCTGCTGAGTGGAAAGAGACTGGCCACGGAATGTAGATACTTTTGTTATGTAGACATAGTATTGTCTTTGTGCTTTTTGGTTTTTTTTTTAAAAGGGAAAGATGCATTACTATGCAATGCGCAGTTGGGGGAAACAGGAAGTGACATATGACAGGGGTTGTGGCTGGAAGTCAGTTGAAGCAGCTCAAGGAAAATAAAGTCGGTTAAGTGTTAAATCCACAGAAAGTTGTTTGTTCTTGAAAGAACAAGCTTAACAGCTAGTACAATAGGGACTTCCAAAAGGCTCTGAGATGAACACATGGAGGTTAGAAAAATAGAGGGTCATGGGAGTAAGGTTGACACTTAGATAGTGTTGATGACGAGAGAGGGCCACGGGGATTTGGGTGATTGTATGAGCCGTGTTCACAGTTTTTTCACTCTTGGGTGGTACTGTTCCTGCACCAAGCAGGTACAGAATACTTGCAACCTTGAATCTGTGAAAAGCAAGACCTACAACCTGGCAGAAAAGTCATGGTCTAACTTACCCTCTGATTCAGGTACTGGAAACGTATTATAAAGCATGAAATCCTCCAATTTCCCTGAAAAAACAATCAATCTATCATTCGTGTCCTCTTCAAGTCTTATATGACAAGTATTAGATAGCAGTTACTTTGAATCAGGTATGACATCAATTGGCCAACGTTGTTCGCATTCCTGACCCCAAGACTCTGAAATATTCTGTTTAAGCAGTGGAAAGAGCATCTCACAAATTGCTCACTCACGTTTCCTGTCAGACTCCACTTGCCCCACCCGTGGAATCGTCTGGGGTTCCCGCATTGGACTCATCAGACACTTCCCAATCCGTATGAGCAGAACCCCCCCTCGATCCTGTGGGATTAACTAAACAGCGAGAATCGAAAATGCAAGGCTTAATATGCTCCTAGTGCTCTGTGGAGCAGAATCGTTCAATTGACTTTGATGCACTGCTTTGTGGTTTCAGGAATTGCAAATTAAGGGGAGGGGACTCGATCAGTTCACCCTGAATTTTAGGGGATCAAAGACTGGTGAGAGGAACAGCCACATTCAAAGTACACATCTCACTTTGCAATCGAGAAACTCCCCTTTAGCAGCCAAAATCATTGATAATCTTTTAATTAGGTTTTAAGTCATTTGCATCACATCAAAAGGCTGCAAGAGCAATGCTGGTAAAGCACTGAATGCCAAAGTTTGGAACATTGTTCAAAGTATAAATGAAAATAAAGGCTTCACATCACGCTTGAGAGAGAGAAGGGAGTTAAAAAGAAGAACGATGCTGCATTAAATGTGTAATAACAAACAGTTGCAGCTCTGTGGTGTAATAGATTGGGGATGAAGGTAATTTATTGAATAATTAGAAATGATTTACACTGTGAAATCAAAGAAACTCGAGATCATGAAAGCAGTGCTGTACAGAAGGAAACCATTCAGCTCATCGAATAATTATTCCAACATTTAGAAGAAAAATGCACTATTTCTCTTATGCCCATTCATTCCCCAAAGTTGTGCAATTTATTCCGATTTTCGAAGCACTGATTGGCTCCACAGTGAGGCCCAGATCAGCACCGCATGCTTCTTGATGCTTCTTTTCGGAATGTTCCCCCTTTGTCCTCTGTGAGGGCAAAGGTGTGGTTGGACAGCGAGTGGAACTGCAACATCATAGATCCAATGATCCAGGTTTGATCCTGACCTCAGGTGCTGTCTACGTGGAGTTTGCAGGTTTTCCCTGTGACTGCCTGTGCTCCGTCCATGTGCTTCGATTGCTTCCCGAATGTCAACACTGTGAGGGTTGGCAGTTTTACTAGCCATTCAAAAATGCCCCTATTGTGAGAGGGAAAATCTGAGAAGACTTGATGGGAATGTGAGGAAAATAAAAAGGGATCAGCGTAGCATTAATGTGAGTGGATGCTCGAGGACTGGTGTGCACAGAGTGAGCTACTTCAATGCTGTGTGACTCTGTTACTCTATTGCCGTTTGTCCAAGCCTTTCAACGCTTGAACTTTGATCCAATGGAAACAGCTTCTCCCTATCAGACTCTCTAACCTTTCAGAATCTTATTCCCTTCAATTTATTCTCCCCTCCACCTTCCTTGATCCCAAAAGAATAGAGAACTCTTTATCATAAGGCTCGTAACTTGTTAGACCACAAGACATAGGAGCAGAAACAGGCCATTTGGCCCATTGAGTCTGCCCTGCCATTTAATCATCAGCTGATCTATTTTCCCACTCAGCCTCACTGCCCGGCCTTCTTCCCATAACTTTTAATGCCCTGGCTAATCAAGAACCATCAATGTCTGTATTAAATACACCTAATGACCTGGCCTCTAGAACTGCATGTAGCAACAAACGCCGCATATTTATCACCCTCTAGCTGAAAACATTTCCACACATTTCTGTTCTAAGTAGACACCCTTCAATCCTGAAGACGTGCCCTCTTGTCTGAGAGGCTCCCACCATGAGAAACAAGCTTTCTACATCTACTCTGTCCACACCTTTCAACATTCAATATGTTTCACTGAGAACCACCACCCTCCATTCTCCTAAATTCCAACGAATAATATGTCAAACACTCCTCATATGATAATCCTTTCATTCTCAGAATCATCCAAAAGTAAACCTGAAATATAGGCTAGGGAACCTGGCATCAATAGTAAGTAAATTATTGGAAGGTGTCCTAACAGATTGAATATATGAATATTTAGATAGCCAAGGACTGATTAGAGATAGTCAATATGGCTTTGTGCATGGTAGGTCATGTTTAACCAAACTTTTGTGAGAGTTTTTCGAGGAGGTTACCAGGAATGCTGATAAAGGAATGGCTGTGAATGTTGTCTATATGGATTTTAGTAAAGCCCTTGACAAGATCCCACTTGGGAGGTTCAGAATCAGAAACAGAATTTATTATGAGCAAGTCATGAAATGTGGTGTTTTGCGGCAGCCTCACAGTGCAAACATTCATATTATAACCATCTTATGACATTACTATAAAAAGAATAAAAATAAGGGGGAGGAGAGTGGCGTGATGGAGTGAGCAAAAGACATAAATAACGCCTCTCCTGGGAAAACAAATTAACAGCTGACTTCAAAAAGTTTTTTTTTAATTCAAAAGTATTAATAAAGCTTTTGGAACTTATCTGCAGTGTTTTTATCATGGCTTTAAAGAAGGGGGAGATACAGCTAAGTATGTAAACAGCTGTGAAAGAAGTAAAAAAATCAGAGAAGGTTGGACCTATTTTGATGCTGGATCCTTGGACTGAAGTTCCTCTTCCTCCTCAGGTGACCTCAGCTGCATTGGCTCATGAGAAGACAACACCAGCACCACCTCTCCGTGGAGCCGAAGAAGATGACACTGTAGTCAAGAAGAAGATCATTAAACTGCAATTACTCCAGGAGCAAGTGCGCATGTGCGAGAGTTCGGACAGATCAACCTGCTACTTTTGTCATAGAGTCGGAGGTGGACTCAGAAGTTCCTATTTCTACATTTAGCGACCTGA
Source organism: Narcine bancroftii (assembly GCF_036971445.1). Taxonomy (NCBI): domain Eukaryota; kingdom Metazoa; phylum Chordata; class Chondrichthyes; order Torpediniformes; family Narcinidae; genus Narcine; species Narcine bancroftii. The sequence continues at coordinate 22,579,374 of NC_091472.1, forward strand.
AAGGACAAGAGGAAGAGGATCAAGATAGAGAGGAGGAAGAAGAATATGGAGATCCAATGAATATATGGAATGGAGGCCATGCAGGTAAAGATGCTTGAAGCTAGAGGTCAGGATATGGGCAAACAAGAACAAACTTTTATATTAATGAAACAATTGCAGACAATTTGTGTCTGGAAAGCATGATGTTAATACACAATTTGAATACGTCAAAGGAGAGATGAAGAATATTAAGAAGGAAATGAAAAGATATACTAAAGCGATTGATAAAGTTAAAGCACAATTTTAGGAAGTTGAAGAAACTATGCGTGATGAGGTGGAACAATGTAAGGACGTAGTTAATAAACTAAAAGATTCATCTTTAGCCTTGGATTTACAGAGGAAAGAACTTTTGCACAAAAGAAGAAAAATTGGAAAATCATAGCCAAACAAACAACATGAAGGTTGTTGGGTTGATAGAAGATTTTAAAGGTTCTAATCCTGTACAATTTTTTCAAAAATGGATCCTAGAAGTTTTGGGTTCTGACCATTTCCCAAATGGAATTGAATTGGATAGAGAACATATGGTCCATAGGAAGAAACTATTGCTGGGATTGGCTCCATGTTCTGTTTTGATCAAGTGCTCACATTATCAAAATAAAAAGAGAACACTGAGAGTGGCTATCCTTAATGCTCGAAAACATCAGATGGCCCAAAAGAAAGTGTTTTTCTATCCGGACTTAAGTACGGTGGTCATGAACAAAAGAAAGTAGTTCAATCCAGCTAGATCAGTTTTAGGGAGGAAAGGATACAAGTTTTCCTTTTGTCATCCAGCTATACTAAAGGTGTTTCTCAGACCAAACCAAGCACATTTTTTTGCAATTGAGATGGAAGCTTTTGACTTTGCCAATTCTCTTCCAGATATTAAACAGGATCAATAAATTGGTGTACAAAATATGAGTATCCAACAAGTTTACTAGAACAACCGAAGATAATACAAGCTACGGGAAATGTATTAACGCAACAAGAAATTGAAGATATTGAGAATGAACATATGAATAAGGATGTTGAGGTGGCTGCCTACACCTATAAATTATTTTTTTTAAATTATATAATGATCATTCTCACAGGGTGGGGGAAGGGGTGGAGGTTTCCTTCTCCTTCTTTAACTATAATGTGCCACCTTGTGGTGAGGGCCACTTCCTGCACATTAGAAGAGGGAGGTATTGCTGTTTTTTTTGGGCAGCATCTCTTTTTTTGTGAGGGGGGCTTTTTAAGTCTTTTTCTCATGTCATGTGATTGATAATTTTAGGATCTGGCAGGTCCATAAGGAGAGGCAAAGGGGAGTTCTGAGTTTCTGGGAAGTGAAGAATTGGCTGTTACTCAGATATTAAATTTGTAAGTTTTAATATAAATGGGCTTAATAATTTGATTAAGAGGAAAAGGGCCTTAGCTCATATGAAGTAAATGAAAATTGATATTACTATTTAACTGAGTAGGAACATCAGAAATTAAAAAGAGATTAGGTAGGTCAAGTGATAGCTTCAACATTTAATTCTAAAGCAAAAGGGATGGTGATAATGATTAAGAAGATTCTACCTGTTAAAATTCAAAAGAAGTGATCATGGATCCTGTGGAGAGATTTGTTTGATTCACTGTCAAATTTATTCTGAAATGTGGACACATGAGTATTGATTCACTCAAAAGCAGATGATGAAGGATTTATTCAGGACACTTTTAGGTTTTTAGCCAAAGCGCATTACAAAGTATTAATAGGATGGGATTTTAATTGTTGCCTTTATCTGGTCCTGGATAAATCAGCAAGGTCAGTTACACAAGCTAAAGTGGCAAAAGTAACTTTCAGTTTGATGAAAGAGTTGAACTTGATAGATATTTGGTGAAGGCTAAATCTAATAAAAAGGGATTATTCCTTTTATTTACATAGGCATGATTTTTATTTGAGAATACATTTGTTTTTTATATCGCCGCAATTGCAGGGAAGAATTACACATGCTGAGTATAAGCCTAGAATTTTGTCTGATCATTCACCAATCTTGATGAAAAGCTTGGTTCCTGTGAAGGTGCAATTGGCTTACAGATGGAGATTTATTTCTACTTTGTTGAAGAGGGTGGATTTTTGTGATTTTGTGAGAAAACAAACTCAAGATTTTTTACAAATAAACTCTAATGCGGTAGATAATAAGTTTGTTATTTGGGATGCATTGAAGATGTATTTGAGAGGTCAGATAATAAGTTATACAGCAAAAATTAAGAAAGATTATATGAAAGAAGTTAACCAATTGGAAAAGGAAATAGAAGGTTTGGTGAAGGAGAAGAAAAGAAAAAAAAATAATGTCTAAAAAACTTCATTATAACATGATTCAGACTTATAGAATAGAAAAATTAATTGAGAGAACTAAGCAAAGGTATTATGAATTATGGGAAAGGGCTCATAAAAGTTTTGCATGGCAATTGAAAATGGAAGAAACTTTCAGAACAATTAATGCTATGAAAATTCTAAGGTGATTACTTATAAATCTCAAGAAATTAATGATTCATTTAAAGATTTTTATTCTAATTTATGTAAATCTGAGTCTAGCTGTGATGAAACTAAGATTGGATTTTAAAAATCCCAAATAAGTTAACATAGTTTCAATCATAGTGATCAAAGAGACTTAAATGCTCCTTTTATAGCAAGAGAAGTTAGTGAGGTATTGAGTTCATTGCAAAGTATAAAATTACTGTGATGGTTTTCTGGCTGAGTTTTTTAAAAAAATTAAGGATTTTTTAATACCTCCTTTTATGGAGGTGTTAAATCAAGTGCAGAGTCTCATTCTCTACCAGAATCTTTTTCAACTGCAGTTATTCTGGTAATACCAAAAAAAGATAGAGACCCATTAAAGCCAGCATCTTGTAGATCAATATCTCTATTGAATGTAGATTATAAAATTGTTGCCAAACCTAGATTAGTTAAATACTTACCAAATTTAATTCATATAGATCTAACAGGCTTTGTTAAAAAGCAACAATCTGCTGATAATGTTGGTAGACAGATTAGTCTAATCTATAATTTCCCCATTTTAAGAATTATTACAAGGCTGCCCAACTGAGAATTATTAATATATTTGGTTTAGATAAAATTCCTACTTGGGTTAATATAGAGCTTAGTAAAATAGGAGAAATAAATTTGCAGGATTTTATTTATAAATAGAATTCTAAATTGTTGGTGGTGTTACAGATTGGGTTAATAAAATTATGATAAAATATGTCTTTAAAAGGAATAAATTGTGGGGATTTAGTTTAGGTATTAGTATAGTGACACTTTACAAACAGGAATCTCAGTAACACCTTCACAAACAGATTTTAATATTTCACAAAAGACATCTTATTTAAAATGCAAGAGCTTTACTTAAGGTGGAGCCTACAAATCTGTAGTGACTTTGCAGAGACAATGAGCTGCTTTGGAAAGGACTTCACAAGTAGGTTTAAATTGGGCTGATGTAATGGAATAAATGGACTTGTTTTAAAGGAATAGATGTCCAGGCTCTGAAAATGATTCTGGTGCCAGCAATTCAAGACTGGTTTTGATTTACTGAGAGAGAGAGAGAGAGAGAGAGAGAGAGAGAGAGAGAGAGAGAGAGAGTCAGAATTGCAGCAGGAGTTTGTGCTGGAGGCAGCAAGAGTGGGACTCCTACTATAAGACCCCATTTTAAAGACAGGTTTTGAATTCTGAGTTCATCCTATTCTCAACTTGTAGTCAATTACAAGAGGATGTGGCTGATTAATGTGTTTCTCCTGAAATAGGGGTAAAAGAAGAACTCTCTGTGGTAACCTGAAAGAAGTTATCTTTTGGAAAATCTATGAGGGGGCAAGTTTCTTCAGCCAAATACTCAAGTGGCTGATTGAAGGAGATCATTTTGTATGTGTGTGTGTGTGTGTGTGTGTGTGTGTGTGTGTGTGTGTGTGTGTGTGTGTGTGTGTGTGTGTGTCTAATGAACAACAAATATCTCTCTCTGAAACCAACAGTTTCCTTTGTGGTAACAAATTAAGTTAAAGCACCAGAGTCTAGTGATGATTATAAATGTTAAATTCTGTGCACAGTGTGGATAATTGCCTGATACCAGTGAATTTGGAGAAGTGAAAAGTGAATGATTGGACAGTGAAACAAAGAACTTTGCTGAACACCTTCACATCACATACACATGCACTTAGAATTAGAAGGGGGTTAAGTTAGGTTAGATTTTCTTTTTTTTTCCTGTTGCTGGTATTTGGAGTCCTCTGGGCTCATAATGAGTAAAGGCTCATTCAGGATATTTGAAATATTTGGAGTTGTGGGGTCTTAAACTTTTGGAGTTTTTGTGATTTATTAGTAATTTGCTAATCCAAGCTAATTCAAAGCTTGTGTTATGTGGACAAACATCAGCAATGGCTATTAGTGCATTTTTGTACAACCATCACCTGCGGAGCTGCAGAGAAAAAAAGAAAAGAGGAACTGATGGTCATTGCTAGGGAATTAAAGCTGGCTGAAGTTAAAGGTTTTATGAAGTCAATAGAAATTCAGAGGATTATAAATGAGGGGACATTTGAAGTGAAGGACTAAGACAATTGACCAAAGGATAAATCTTTTGAAATGCAATTGCAATTGGTAAAATTTGAAGGTGGACGAAGAAAGGGAAGTGGGAGTTTGAATTGCACAAACACAAAATTGAGTCAGAGGAAGATGACAAAAACAGGATATCTGCGTCAGGGGAAGCTGAACAATGGAGGGAGGCAGCTGAAAGACAGAGGAAATATGAGTTGGAACAAACTCAACGAAAGAGCTGGTTTGAATTGGAGAAGTTAAGATTTGAGGTGGAGAGAGATAAGAGAATCCTGCAAAGAATTTGATGGCTAAGCTAGGCATGACATTAATCTAGGTTTTCCTTTCGATGAGAGAGATATAGATACATATTTTCGGCTTTTTGAAAAGGACGCTCAGAGCTCATGCTGTCTGAAAGAAAAGTGGCCTCTTATGCTCCAAAGGGAATAGCAAAATTGCATGCTCTAGTTTGACAGCAGAACAGGTGGCAAATTATGAGACTGTTAAACAAGCAGTATTGAAAGCTTACGAGTTGGTTCCAGATGCACATAGACAAAAATTCAGCATGGAACCAATCTTATATGGATTTTGCACTGGGAAAATCTGTATGTTTTGACCGTTGGTGCACCTTAAAAGGAATAAATAATGATTTCAATAGATTAAGAGAAATGATATTAATTGACGAAATTTAAAGGTGTGTTCCCAATGAGATCAAATTATACCTGGTTGAGAAGAACATTGGGATATGGCGACAAACGGTTAGGTTAGCAGATGAATATGCCCTGATTCACAAAGTCAAATTACAGTATAGTAGGCCTTTTCAAAAAGTTAATGAAGTCTGGGGAGATTATTAAGAGAAAAGATGAAAGTAAAGGACAGAATTTCAGGATTTTTTTGTCATTTTAGTAAGAAACCTGGTTATGCTCTTGCAAATTGTTTAGTGTTGAGGAAGAGAAGAGCAAAGGAGATATTACCAGAAGCTTGTATTCACACAGTTAAATTTAATGAGAAGAGAGGTTCCATACCGGGTAAGGATGTTATAGATGTATTCAATCAAACATTTTGTGTCAGAGAGCTTGATTTTAGTAAAGGAAGGAACTTCCCAAGTTGCAGTTAAAATCAATAGAGATATTGGGGCTACCCAGTCACTTTTATTGGAAAATATTTTATGTCTTGATCAAAAGATGGATACCGGAGAGACAACTTTGATCAGAGGTGTTGGAGGAGAGGTAGAATCAATAGCTCTGCACAAATTAGTGTTGAATTCAGAATTAGATAAAGGGCCAGTTGTAGTGGGAGTTATTTCAAAGTTCCCCATGTGAGGAGTCTCATTCTTATTAGGGGAATGATTTGGCGAAGGATAAAGTTGGGTCAGTTTTGAGATGAACAAATCAGCCAAATTAAGGTGAGGTTGACGAAGATTGTGAGATATATCCTGTATGTGCTGTGACAAGGTCTTTGACTAAGAAAATGATGAGAGCAGAGGAAAGTCCAGTTGATAGAGACTTGCCCAGTCCACAAGGAGCAGGTTAACTTTGAGAATCAGGATTTATCTGTATCAAGGGTTAATTGAGCAGAAAAAGACAGATTCTCATCCTCCTGGCTTAAGGGATGAGGAGGAGATTTAGGAAATGCCCTGTAGCTATTACTGGAATGGTGAATTGTTAATGAGGAAATGGAGACCCTGTGATGTTTCTGCAAATGGTGGTCATTCCTAACGCCTACCGGAATGAAATGTTAAATTTGGCCCAAAGTACATCTTTGGGAAGTCATCTAGGTGTAAAATTGTGAAAAAAATTTCTGGCTTGGCTTTAGAAAGGATGTTGTACAATTGTTACCAGACATGCTACCTTTGTCAGGATGTGGGGAAACCTAACCAGGGTTGTCCAGTAGTTCCATTGTAACCTATTCCTGTTGTCGGGGAACCTTTCACTAGGGTTATTGTGGATTGTGGGGGCCCCCTGCCTAAAACAAAAGCTGGAATATGGGATCCAAATATACCATTAAGGAATATCAAAGCAAAAACAGTGGTAAGGGCTTTGGAAAAATTTTCAGTTTTTGCATTACCTAAAGAGATCCAGAGTGTTCAAGGATCTAACTTTATATCTGGGTTAATTCAGCAGTTGATTTATGAGTTGGGAATAAAACAGATCACTTCTTCTGTGTACCATCCTGAAACTCAGGGAGCTTTGGAAAAATTTCATTCTACGCCTAAAATATGATGAAGATGTATTGTCTGGAGAATGGAAAAGGTTGAGATGAAGGTATTCATTTATTGTTATTTACAGCAATGGAGGCTGTGAAGGATTCTTTAGGTTTCAGCTCTTTTGAAATTGTATTTGGACATCAGGTTAGAGGACCTTTAATATTGGTGAAAGAACAGTGGGTTAATGAGGATGTGCAGTTAGATTTGCTGGATTATGTTTCTAAATTTAAAGATCAATTAAAAAATGTGTGGACTCCAGCTCAAGAGAATTTAAAAATGGCTCAGTGTAAAATGAAGTGATTGTTTGACAGGAAAACTCAAGTGAGGAATTTTAAGCCAGGAAATAAAGTGTTAATTTTGTTCCCTACATGTGACAATCCTCTTAGAGCAAAATTTTCTGGACCGTATGAAATCAAAACTGAATGATGTTAATTATGTGATAAACACTCCAGATGGTAGGAATAAAACCCAGGTTTGTCATATCAACACATCAACAAGAAAGGGGTTAGAAGACCATTGTTTTGGTCGTGCCTCATCATGTGCAGGGTTTCGGATCTCCAGGGAATTACTCTGAAGAAATGGGCAATGGAGAACAATTTGCATCAGTAGGTTTTAATTGGGATGATGTAGTGGAATAAATAGCCTATTGTTTTAAAAAGGAACACATGTCCAGGCTCTGAAAATACCACCTTTCAAATTGCAGCATCTGGGTGGCCCTTCTGGGTCCTGGGTATGATTACTGGAAGCAGCTTTCAAATCACAGGGGGAATCTACCCATTAAATCGCCAGCCAGGCAATTAAAGGATGGGATTCCACCCCCTGAGATGATGCAGTAAGTGAAGCGTCACGCATTCATGGGAACTATCGGCAGTCAGTCTCCCCGCTCCCCACTGGCCCGTCAGTCACCACCCTCACTGTCAATCACCACCCCGTCAGTCGCCACTTCACCGTCTCTCTCCCCATGGCAGTGACGTCCCTCCCTCCCTCCTGCGGAAGTGACCTCTCCCCTTCCACCAATCATAGCCCTCCCCTCTCTCCTCCCCGTGGAAGCTACCTTTCTCCCTCCTGCAGAAGTGACCTCTCTTCCCCTCCCCCCACTGTGGCCATGACCTCTCTTCCCCCCCCCCCAGATCATGCCCCCTCTCTCCTCCTCTGGAAGCAATCTCTCTCCCCCCGATTGTGCCCCCCCCAGAAGCAACCTCTCTACCCCCCTTCCCTCCCACCACTGCAGAAGTGGCACCTAAGGCAGGGAAATTGTGATGTCAGCGCACAAGTGCTGATATCACCAGGGTAAGTGGGTCGGCCATTTACCCTTTCAAACCACTGGAGCAGGACACCTGTGTAAGTCTTACTGGATTCCCTGACCACCTCTGAGGTAGATTAGGGACCCAGTTGGGTTCTAACCGGGTTGACCCATTTGGACCCTTTCAAATAGCCATGTAACTGGGTCGCTAACTGTGCAAATTTTCCAGTTGACACAATTTTACATTGCAGTTTGAAAGGGTCTAATAATTCTGGTGCCAGTGATCCAAGACTGGTTGAAGTTTGCTGTTCTAAGAGGGGTCATGTGACTTTGCAAAGAGAGGGGGAAAAAAACGTGATCCAAGAGAGAGAGAATATGACAAAAATTATAAATGTTAGATATAGACTGGTTCAATATTTGACTTCACAAATATTAAAAAGACTGAATCCTATACTATTGGATTTGTCCTTTAGGTGTGGATGAGAGATTGGATTATTTTTGCATTCTACTTGGCAGTTGGGGGGGGGGGGCGATGGAGAGTGGTTGGGAGTGTTTCTTTTATACCACTTGTACAATGTTTGAAAGTTTTTTCATTAAACTGCCTGTATTTACTGTTGTGGTTTAAAATTTGTAAATAAAATATTGAATGAATAATAATGCACAACAAGTAGGGCAGAGTCTTTGGTTCATTGATTATTCAGGAATCTGATGGCAGGAAGGTTCAGTTGCTAGGTATTCATGGTGAAATCTTGCAGAGGGATCCGGAGCAGCTGTCAAAAAGGGTTGAAAAATGTCAAATGGAATTTAATGTAGATGAGTGTGAAGTGTTGCATTTTGGAAGGATAAACTAAGAAAGGACATACACGGTAAATGGTAGGGCTCTGAGGAATGTGGTAGAACAGAGGGATCTGGAATACAAATACATAATTCCCTGAAAATGGCATCACAGTTGAATAGGGTTGTAAAGAGAGCTTTCGACATATTGGCCTTCATAAATCAAAGTACTGGGTACAGGAGTTGGGATGCTATGGTGAGGTTGGACAATGCTTTGATGAGGTCAAATTTGGAGTATTGGGTGCAGTTCTGATTGGCAAACTACAGGAAAGATATCAATAAGATAGAAAGAGAACAGAGAAGATTTACCAGGATGTTGCTCGGACTTTAGGAATTGAATTGCAGGGTAAGGTGAAACAGGTTAGGACTTCATTCTTGGAGCATAGAAGAATGAAGGGAGATTTGATCCTGCAAGGGGGATAGACAGAATAAAAGTAGGTTAGCTTTTTACACTAAGGTGAGATACAAGCCAGAGGACATGGGTTAAGGGTGAAAGGGGAAGGTTTAGGGGAAACATTAGGGGGAACTTCTTCACATAGAGAGTGAAAGGAGTGTGAAATGTGCTGCCGGCTGAAATGGTGAATGTGGGCTCGATTTCTGCTGATCCCTTGATATGGACTTGGTTAATGTTCTTCTGATTTCCCCTTCCCCTCCCTCCATAGATGCTGTCTGTTTTACAATCAGTGATTAGTGACAAATAATAACACATTTTTGAAGCATAGGTGAAATAAAGATTATCTGGATCAAATGGGTAAGTGGAGCTCATGCCTCGGCCAGATCACCCATGATTTTACTGAATGGTGGAGCAAGTTCAACAGGCCAGATGACTGACTCCTGCTCTATTTTTCTATATATTCCTCCAGCAATTTGATTTCTGCACAAAAACAGGGAGGTTAAAACCCATTTTGAGACAAATCTCTGAAGAGATAAAAGAGAGGGCACCTACCACAGCTATATATATTAACTCCATTATATTTTATTTGGGGCAGTTTGTGGGGTGGGGGGAAGGGAATGAGGGAGGGGGGTAAAAGGGGGAAAATGTTTTGTATTTTTTAACATGCTTGTATACTTTATTATTAATAAATAAAATAAATAATTAAAATATACAAAAAAGAGATAGATGAAACAAGACAGTGAAAAGTCATTTCAGGTAGAAGAGGAAATGGGCTTGATGTCACAATTAAAGTTTATTGACTCAAGGAACTGCTTGGATTTCTTCTGCTTCTGACGGTAACATTGAACAATCTACTGAAATGGAGGCACATGCCTGTAAAATCAGTGTGGATTAACAGGATAGATTGTGGTGTGGTTGGGTGGGAAAGCAAGAGGGTGTTTCCCAAGCCTACAGAGTCTAGAACCATGAGGGCCTCAAAATAAGAAATAAGCTATTTTGGACTAAAATGAGAAATGCCTTAATTCAGAAGGTGGTGAATCTTGGGAAGCTCAGTTAAAAGTACATACAAAGCTGAGGTTGTAAGATTTCTGGATATTGAAAGAATTGTGAGATATTGAAATAGGGCAGAGATCAGATACATTTACAATGAGTGGCAAGGTAGTCCTACAGCGCTAAATATAACTGTATAACAATTACAGTACGGAAACAGGCCATCTGGGCCCCTCTGGTCCACACTGATTTAAGTGATCTCCTCCAGTCCCACCTACCTCCACCCTGCCCATAATCCTCCAATCCCCTCTCATCCATGCACCTATCCAACTTTTCCTTAAATAACAAAATTGACCTTGCTGCAACCACCCCTTCCAGAAGGTCATTCCACTCAACCACCACTCTCTGAGTGAAGAAGTTCCCTCTCGTGTTGCTTTTAAACTTTTGCCCCCTAACCCTTTACTTATGACCCCTCATTCCAATCTCTCCTACCTGCAAGGGGAAGAGCCTATTCACATCCACTCTGTCTATACCCCCTCTATCAAATCCCCCCTCAACCTTCTTTCTACACTCCAATGAATAAAGACCCAGTCTACTCAATCTTTCTTTGTATTCTAGATACTGTGATCCAGGCAACATTTTAGTAAATCTTCTCTGTACCCTCTCTACCTTATTGATATCCTTCCTATAATTTGGGGTCCAGAACTGCACACAATATTCCAAATTTGATCTCACCAATGCCTTGAACAGTCTCAACATCACTTTCCAACTCCTATATTCTATGCTTTGATTTATAAAGGCCAGCAAACCAAAAGCCTTCTTCACCATTCTATCCACATGACGTTCCACGTTTGAAGAATGATAAACCATTATTCCAAGATCTCTCTGTTCCTCTGTATTCCTCAATATCCTCCCCTTCACTGCATAGGTCCAGTTTTGATTATTCTTCCAAAAATGAAGCATTTCACACAACAGTATTAAGCTTCATCTGCCATATTTCATCCCACTCTTCTAAGTAGTCCAAATCCTTCTGCAGTCTCCGACAACCATCTACACTATCTACAACTCCCCCTTTTTTTGTGTCATCCGCATATTTACTAATCCAATTTACCACCCCATCATCCAAATTATTAATGTAAATGACAAACAACAAGGGACCCAATACCGATCCCTGAGGCACACCGTTCATCACCGGCCACCATCCTGACAGACAGTTATCCACCATGACTCTCTGGCTTCTACCTTCTAACCACTGTTGAACCTATTTGACTATCTCAACATTAATACTTTCTCCTGAACCTTCCTTGCCAATCTTCCATGTGGAACCTTATCGAAGGCCTACTGAAATCCACATAGACAACATCAACCTTCCCAGTCAACTCCTCAAAAAATTCAACATGATTTGTCAAACATGACCTTCCCCGCACAAACTCATTTTGTGTGTTCCTGATCAATCCCCGCCTCTCTAGATACTTATACATAATATCTCTAAGAATACATTAGTTTACTGACCACCGACGTCAAACTCACTGGCCTATAATTTCTGGGCCTACACCTGAAGTCCTTTTTAAACAGAGGAACCATGTTTGTGATACGCCAATCCTGCGCCACCATGCTCCCTCTCTAGTGACTTTTGAAAAATCACTGTCAGAGCCTCAGCTATTTTCTCCCCAACTTCCCTCAAGGTCCTGGGGAAAATGGTCTTTCTGTGCTCCTATTTTGTAACGTTTTGCATTATGAAATATAATGAGAGAGGGACAGCCAGGCAAATCAAGAAGGAGAATTGGGAAAGAAAGAGAAAAGGCTTTCCCAGCTTTTCTTTTCAAATTCCCATCTCCAGCTCTGAGGTCTTGACCTCATTAAATATGTATCGATTTCTGCAATGCCCATCACATGTTTTTGGCTGCTCTATTGCTTCACAGCGTTATAGTCCTTTCTACACTTAATGATAGAATTGATTGTAAACCATTACAGTAGCTCAAAACGATATTTGTCAATTAAGATGGCATAACAGGGCATAGCAACAGGAACCTGTCATCCATCATACTGCACAGTAGCAATCAAATACAATACCCTGTAGCACTGTCTGTTGTGAAATGGCTGAGCAACGCTGACCTATTGTGCAATAAAGTTTCTGTATGCTGCTTTGAATGTACACTAAACAATGAAGGGGTCAATTGTCTTCACTTCCACTGATGGGCAAAGTAGGAAGTACAGATGGACAATTTCTTTCCACTTTTGTCCTCCAAAAACACACACACACACACACACGCACCTGCACCAGCACACCGACCGCACACACAGACCGCACACAAACATACCCATACACACACACCCACACACATACTTGCACACACACACGCACCAGCATATGCACACGCACAGACACACACACCAGCACACACACACACACCAGCACACACACACCAGCACACACACACCAGCACACACACACACACCAGCACACACACACCAGCACACACACACCAGCACACACACACACACACCAGCACACACACACCAGCACACACACACACCAGCACACACACACACCAGCACACACACACACGCCAGCGCACGCACACACGCCAGCACACACACACCAGTACACACACACACCAGCACACACACACACACCAGCACACACACACCAGCACACACACACACACCAGCACACACACACACCAGCACACACACACACCAGCACACACACACACCAGCACACACACACGCCAGCACACACACACCAGTACACACACACACCAGCACACACACCTGCGCACACACACCAGCACACACACTCACACCAGCGTGCACACACACACCAGCACGCACACACACCAGCGCACACACACACACCAGTGCACACACACACCAGCACACACACACACACCAGCATGCACCCGCACCCACACACACACACACACACACACACACACACACACACACACACACACACACACACACACACACACACACACACACATACATACACCTTTGCTTCCTTCTCTTAAACTTCCTCTGCACCATTCAGCATGGCGACAGGCTTCCATTAAATTTTCTGAAGACCAGTTCTCCACCTCAGCTTTAACGCTCAGTTAGAATCAATACCTCAAAATAGAGAAAGGCGATATTCATCAGCCTGCCTATTGCAATCTACTTCTAGAAGTGCGTTGTCAGTTCTTGCTTCATTTTATCTGTCATTAGCTGTTATTACAGCTTCTAAACTCTCATCATTCATCAGAGTTCTTTCAATTTTTGTTTGCAGATGAAATCCCTGAACATCAGATGTCTGAAGATGGGCTGACAGCTAATTGTCAGCCTTTTCACTGTTTGCATCCCCCTCTGGGCCCACCATTGTGTTTTCCCGTTGAGTCCAGTGTCCCATCACTCCGTCCCAGTCTCCACTTGTGCTCGGCCACGCTGCAGCCATGAGACTGGACCACACAGCTCTCACTTTCTGTGTCCAATACACGAGGTGCTGGAGAAATTCAGCAGGTCTGGCAGCACCTATAAGAAATAAAAGGTATTCAACCTATTGGGCCTGAGCCCAATTTATTTTCATCATAATAAAACAGTGTGAGGAAACAACAGGTGCATAGTCACCTGATTTAAAAAAAAATGGAGGGGAGAAGAGGGAAGAGGGAGGAAGGGGCATGGGGAGCAACACAGGCTAACAGGTAAAAAGCTGAGAAGTGATAGCGAGAGGGTGTAGCTCTCTGATAGGAGAGGGAAGGAAAGGGGGATGGGGAGATGGAGGAAATGAGACAGAGGGATGGGGAAAGGAAGAGACTCAGGGAATCCAGAGATGTTGATATTAATGCCATCAGTTTAGAGAGTTTCAACGTGGAACATGAGATGTTGTTCCTCCAATTCACGAGTAGCCGAGGTTTGGCAGAGCATTCATCAAGGATAGACATCTCACTGTGTGATTAGTGCATGGAATTAAAATATTTGGCCATTGGGAAGTCCTCGATACTGCAGTGGACAGAGCAAAAGTGCTCAGTGAAATGATCTCTCAGTCCGGTCCAGCTCACTTGTAGATCCCTTCCCCCCACCCCCAAATCACTTGTCAACTTTTTTTTGCTTTCTACCCTCTCACCTGTATCCATCTATGACCTCTTCCCTGTTTCCCTGTGCTCTTTCTGCTGCCCTCTGGCATTCCCTCCACTTTTCTATTCAGGTGCCTACCTGCCTTTGCTCATACCTTGATGAAGGGCTCAGGCCCAAAATGGTGGTTACCCTTCACTCCCTAGAGCTGCTGCATGACCTGCTGAGTTTCTCCAGCACTGGAGACCCAATATCTGCAGACCTTCCTGCTTTTAGTGTCCCATGGGAATCTACTTTAGACCTCATTGTGGGTTTGGGGGGTGGTGGTAGAGATTATTTCTGAGTGAGATCTTTGCAGCGGCAACATTTGACCGAAGGCATCAGGTTGATGAAACTGATGCTTTCCTGGCATTGATTCATCCAATTAATATTATTATTCAGTCAGTTCTGAGGGATAAAGATTCAATTTATTGTCATAATAATAAAACAATATCCTATTACATGAAATTCCCTTTTGCCTGCTGCAAGGCAGACAGATTTGCCACCGGATGTAATTGCCTAGGCATCTCTTACAGTCAGAGAGAGAGAAGCAAAAGAGAGTGTCTGTCCCCCCACCCCAAATCACCGAGTGTCTGTAGATTCACCTCCAGAGCATCTGCAACCCCACAAGAGTCCAGTCCAATCCATTGGCAACCTGAGCTCCAATTCCGAACCTCTGACATGGTTAGGGACCCTTCGGCACCCTCGGTACCTCCACGTCTCCCGGTTCCAATATCTGGTTCCTCTCCAGCCAGTTTGAGCCAGTCCCCAGCAGTCCGCAGCCCGGCGTGTGTCTCCCAACAGCAGTCTCCAGCAGCTCAGAGTTTCCATAGATTCCTCGCCTCGAGTCACCAGGAGCCTGCCGCAGAGCCCCCTCACTGGTCCACCTCCCTGGTAACAGCCTCAGGAGATGCACAAAATTGGTTGAGATCCTATTTTAGCACTTGATCATGGAGGTAAACCATCCAAATCATACCTTTTAAAATCAAATTTTCACTGATTTCATTATTTTTTTTCCCCCAGGAACCCAACTGGCTGGGTTGGGCTAAATTCGCCACAAATAGGTGCAATTCAGTGTCTGGGCCCTTAACTCTCTTGATCCCTGCACACCCTTTGAGTTGTCCGCCTGCATGTCCAGCATACCATCCTGAGTAATCTAAAATTTCTAATGAAAGATTGGGAAAGTCGAATGTGTTAGATCCCATTGAATTTTACAGCATAAGGACAGGCCCTTCAACCAAACTTGTCCATCCCAACCAAGTTGTCTGCCAGTTAGTCCCATCTTGGCCCATATCCCTCTAAACCTTTCCTATCCATACATCTGGCTTGCTGTTACTTAAGTTCAAGTTTATTATCATCCGATTGCACTAGTACAGCATTCTCTGGTTCTCTCAACCTGAGATAACACACATGCAAACACTATCTTCAAAGGACATATATAAAAATAAATAAATAGATGGGAAAATATCACAGCTGTTCTTAGGCAGGACAGACCAGAGGGCTCATCGACTGAGGCTATCTTAGTGGAGATGAGGAATGGGAAAGGTATGACCACAGTCATGGGGTTGTGTTTTAGACCGCCTAATAGTCAATGAGAATTGAGGGAGAAAATCTGTAAAGAGCTAGCAGACAGCTGCAGGAAATATAAGGTTGTAATAGTGTGGGATTTTAATTTTACACATATGGACTGGGACTCCCATATTATAAAAGGCTGGATGGTTTGGAATTTGTCATGTATGTTCAGAAAAGTTTTCTGAACCAATATATAGAGTTATTAACTATGGAGAATATAAAACCAGATCTCCTTTTAGGGATGAAAATTGGACAGGTGACAAAAGTATGTGTAGGGGACATATTGGGTCCAGTGATCATAATGCCATTAGTTTGAAGTTAATTATGGAGAAGGATAGGTCTTTGCCTTGGGTTGAGATGCTAAATTGGAGAAAGGCCAATTTTGAGGAAATGAGAAAGGATCTAGAATGCGTGAATTGGGCAAGTTGTTTGCAGGCAAGGATGTGTGAGGTAAGTGGAAGACTTTCAAAGGTGAAATTTTGAGAGTACAGAGTTTGTATTTTCCAGTCAGCATTAAAGGCAAGGTTAGAACATATAGGGAACCTTCGTTTTCGAGGATATTGGGGATCTGGTTCAGAAGAAGAGAGTGATGTCTAGCAGGTATAGGCAACATAGAGCAAATGAGGTACTTGAGAAGTATAAAAATGCAAGATAAACCTTAAGAAAGAAATAAGGAAGGCTATATAAAAAAAAAGACATGAGCTTGCCTTGGCAGACAATGTGAGGGAAAATCCTAAGGGTTTCGACATGTATATTAAGAACAAAGGATAGTAAGTGACAAAATTGGTCCCCTTGAAGATCAGAGTGGTCGGCTTTGAAAGGAGCCAAAAGAAATAGGAGAGGTCCTGAATGTTTTTTTCATCAGTTTTCACTCAGGAAACAAGGAAAGTAAGGAAAACAAGTAGTGATGTCATGGAACCTATACAGATTAAAGAGGGGGAAGTGGTTGCTCTCTTAAAGCAAATATGGGTGAATAAATCCTCATGGCCTGATAAGATAATCCCTCATATCTTGAGGGAGGCTAGTGTAGAAATTGCAAGGGCTCTGGCAGAAATATTTAAAATGTCCTTAGCAATGGGTGTGGTGCCAAAGGATTGGAGGAAAGCTCGCGCTGTTCCATTGTTTATAAAAGACTCCAAAGGTCACCCTGGAAATTAATGGCTGGCGAACCTGTCAGTAGTAGGTAAATTATTGAAAGGTGTTCTACACGATCAGATATACAATTATCTGGATAGCCAGGGATTGATTAATGATAGTCAACATGGCTTTGTGCGTGGTAGGTCATGTTTAACCAATCTTATAGAGATTTTCAAGGAGATTACCAGGAAAGTTGACAAAGGAAAGGTTGTGGATGTTGTCTACGTGAACTTTAGTAAGATCTTCAACAAGGTCCCACACGGGAGGTTAGTCAGGAATTTCAGACCCTAGGTATTTATGGTGAAGTAGTGAACTGGCTTTGCCCATTGCTGGACAGGAGAAGCCAGAGAGTAGTGGTGGATGATGCTTCACAGACTGGAGGCCTGTGACTAGTGGTGTGCCTCAGAGATTGGTGCTGGGACCATTGTTGTTTGTCACCTATATCAATGATCTGGATGATAATGTGGTAAATTGGTTCAGCAAGTTTGCAGATGACATTAAGTTTGGAAGTGTTGTGCACAGCAAAGAAGTTTTTCAAAGCTTGAGAGAGGGATCTGAACCAGCTGTAAAAATGGGCTGAAAAATGGCAGATGGAATTTAATACAGACAAGTGTGAGGTGTTACATTTTGGAAGGACAAACTTATGTAGGACATTCATGGTAATGGTAGGGCACTGAGTAGTGTGGTAGAACAGAGGAACCTCAGAATACAGACACATAATTCCCTAAAAGTGGCATCAGAGGTGAATAGGTTTGTACAGAGAGTTTTTGGCATATTGACCTTCATAAATCAAAGTCTTGAGTATCAGAGTTTGGATGTTATGTTAAAGTTGTATAAGATATTGGTGAGGCCAAATGTGGAGTATTGTGTGCAATTTTGGTCACATAACTACTGGAAAGATATCAATAAGATAGAAGAATATAGAGAAGATTTACTAGGAATTTGCCCAGACTTCAGGAACGGAGTCTACAGGAAAAGGTTAAATAAGTTTGCAGTTTATTCCCTGGAACATAGAAAAATGAGGAGAGATCTAATAAAGGTATATCAAATTATAAGGGGAATAGACAGATAGGATTTTTTCCCACTGACGGTAGGTGAGATACAAACCAGACGACATGGGTTAAGAGTAAAGGGGAAAAAGTTTAGGGGGAACATGAGGGGGAACTTCTTCACACAGAGAATAGCTGGGGTGTGGAACAAGCTTCCAGCTTAAGTGGTGAATGCAGGCTTAATTTTAACATTTAAGAGGAAATTGGACAGGTACATGGATGGGAGAGGTAGGAGGGCTATGGATTGAGTGCAGGTCAGTGAGACTAAGCAAAAATACTGGTTCAGCACAGACTAGAGGGCCAAAGAGGCCTGTTTCTTTGTTGTAATGCTTTATGGTTCTATGGAAAGTCTGTGGATGTTGCCCACAGGGATTTAGAAATGCCTTTGACAAGGTCCCACATGAGAGGTTAGTCAGGAAAGTTCAGACGTTAGGTATTCATGGTGAATTGAATGAATTTGACAATGGTTGGACGGGAGAAGCCAGAGAGTAGTGGTGGATGATAATTCTCAGACTGAAGGCTTATGACTAGATGTGCCTCAGGGATCGATGCTGGGACCATTGTTGCTTCTCATCCATGTCAATGACCTGGATGATAATGAGGTAAATTGGATCATCAAGTTTGCAGATGACACTGAGACTGGAGGCATTGTGGACAGTGAAGGTTTTCTAAGTTTCCAGAGGGATCTGGACCAACTGGAAAAATGGGCTGAAAAATGGAA
The DNA here is from genome assembly GCF_036971445.1 of Narcine bancroftii. Classification (NCBI taxonomy): domain Eukaryota; kingdom Metazoa; phylum Chordata; class Chondrichthyes; order Torpediniformes; family Narcinidae; genus Narcine; species Narcine bancroftii. Next base: position 22,598,164 of record NC_091472.1, read on the forward strand.
GATGGAATTTAATGTTGACAAACACATAGAAGAATGAGGGGAGATTTGATAGAGGTATTTAAAATTATGAGGGGGATAGATGGAGTCAATGATGATATTTTTTTTCCCTGGGATATCAAGTCAAGTCACGCTTATTTGTCATTCATACTATAAACCTTGCGGCGTACAGTGAAAACGAGATGATGTTTCTCGGACTGTGGAACTGGTTATTTACGTGGATACATTTCCTCAGAAACTTTTATAAATAACAAATCACTCATTAAATATCATGTTACATACACTAGCCCTGTGTCACCTGAGTTTAGAAGCCTCACGGCTTGGGTGGGGGGGGGGGTAAATCTGGTCATGAGAGTCAAACACTTTGGTACCTCTTCCCGGATGGCAGGAGGGAGGACAGATTGCGAGAGGGGTGTGTGGAGTCCTTCATGATATTTATGGCTTTCTGCAAACAATGGCCATTACAAATGTCCATCATGGCAGGGAGAGAGACCCCAATAATCCCCTCAGCAGTCTTTACTATCCGCTGCAGGGACTTGCGTTCTGAGATGGTTCAATTCCCGAACCAGGCAGTGATGCAGTTACGTAGGATGCTCTCAATGTATCCCCTGTAGAATGTAGTGAGGGTAGAGGATGGAAGCTGAACTTTCCTCAACCTTCACAGGAAGTAGAGGCGCTGTTGGGCCTTCTTGGCATTGGATCTGGTGTTGGGGGACCAGGAGAGGTCCTCTGCCATGTGCATGCAAAGGAATTTGGTGCTCTTGACGGTGGAGCTATCGATAGTTAGCGGAGAATGTTTCTTCCGGTCTCTCCTGAAGTCGGCCACCAACTCCTTTGTTTTGTCCATAGGAGGTGAAATGTTTAGGGGGAGTGTGAGGGGGAACTTCTTCACACAGAGAGTGGTGGGAGTGTGGAATGAGCTGTCAGCTGAAGTGGTGAATGCAGGCTCAATTTTAACATTTGAGAAGAATTAGGACAGGTACATGGATCGAAGTGGTTTGGAGGGCTATGGACTGGATGCAGGTCAGTGGGACTAGGCCAAAATAATGGTTGGGCATAGACTAGAAGGGCCAAAGGGGCCTGTTTCTGTGCTGTAATATTCTATGGTTTTTATGGATAATAAAATAAATAATTAGACATAAATAAATAAAACCATGAATAGATATATAGATAGATAAATATTGTTTAGTAAATGTTTAATTGTTCCAACCCTAGTCCTTCCTCTGGCAGCTCATTCCATATTCCCACAATGCTCTAGGTGAGGAAGAGTGCCCCTTATGTCCCTTTAAATCTTTCCCGTGACCTTAAATCTATGTCCTTTAGCTTTGAATTTCTCGTACCTGCCAGACAAAGCTATGTCTTTACACAATCTTATAAACATTTATTAGTTACCCTCCCCCATCCCTGCACCTTCCAGTCTGTCCTGCATCTTATTGTAATTCAATACCTCCAGTCCCGGTAACATTCTTCAGAATATTTTCTGTGCATTTTTCCAGCATAATAATTTCTTTCCAATAGCTGTGTGACCAAAACTCTCAAATTCACAAGTGACTGGGTTTGAAGCAGGATGGCTTCAAGCTTGGTAAGTTTGATGCACCACCACAGAGGCTCAGCAGGTAGTCCATCTTAATCACAGAGGTAAAGGCCTGGATTTGATCCTGACGTTCAGTGCTGTCTGTTCATTAGACACAGGTTCTTCCCTGTTCCTTGTTTCCTGTGGTGACTGCAGTTCCCTGCCAAATCCAAAGATGCGTGGGTTCTCACTGTAAATTGCCCTTAGTATATAGTGGTGGGGGGGGGGGGGTGGGGGTGGTGACCAGGGTTGGGTAAATTAATGGGAATGTGGGAATAATGAAATGAGATTGGGAGAGATTTGTGTAAATATGAGCACTTGATGTATTTCATGGATTTATGAGATTGAAGGGGGAAAATTATAAGGGAAAATGGGGGGAAATTTCTTCACGCAAAAGGTGGTTGGGATGTGGAATAAACTTCCGGCGGAGGTGGTTGAAGCAGGATCATTATTTACATTTAAGGAAAGACTGGATAATTACATGGAGCGGAGAGGATTAGATGCTGGTCAGTGGGACTAGGAGGGTGGGGATTTGTTCCGGCATGGACTAGTAGGGCCAAACTGGCCTGTTTTGTGCTGTATATGGTTATATGGTTATAACCTACAGAATTACATCTCAGCACCAGCCCTAAAACCCATGTTGTGCCAACCTATGTCACAACATTCTAAGTCCTTCCTGACCTCACACCCATAACCTTCTAATTTTCAAGTGCTTGATTTTTAAAAAGCCTCCACCACCATCCCGAGCAATGCATTTCAGGCACCCACTCTATGTAAAAAAACAAGAAAAATCTTGCCTCTGACATTTCCCTTGAGCTTTCTTCCACTTGACTTAAATAAATGTCCCCTGGTAATTGTTATGTTCACCCTGGGAAAAAGGGTGCTGACTGCCCACCCTATCCGAGCCTCTCACAATCGTATGTAACTCAATTATGTCACTATTTATCCTTTGTTTCTCCAAAGAAAATGGCCATTGCTCTGTCATCACAGGACATTAGAATCAAAGTCAGAATTTATTGTCATAAACAAGTCATGAAATTTTGTGTTTTACATGGTACAAACATTCATATTATAACCATCTAAAAAAATTTTAAATAATAGCGCATGAAAAGTAAGGCCGTGTCTTTGGTTCATTGATTATTCAGGAATCTGATGGCAGTGGCGAAGAAGCTGTACTTGTGCCACTGAGTGCTCGTCTTTAGCTCCTGTACCATTTTCCTGGATGGTAGCAGAGTGAAGAAGGCATGGCTTGGTGATGGGGGTCTTTGAGGATAGAGGTTGCTTTTTTAAGACACTGCGTCATGTAGATGTCCTCGATGGAGTGAAGTCTGATGGCTGTTATGTCGCAGGCTGAGTTAATAACTCTCTGGAGTTTATTCTTGTCCTGAGAGTTGGCACCTCCATACCAGGCAGTGAATCAACCTGCCAGAATGCTCTTCATGGTACACCTGTAGAAGTTTACGAGAGTCTTCAGTGACATACCGAATCTCCTCAGGCACCTCACAAAATATATTTGCTGGTGAGCCTTCTTTGTGATTGCATCAACATGGAGGCTCCAGGACAAATCCTCAGAGATGTTGACCCCCAAGAATTTGAAGTTTTTGACTCTATCCACTACTGAGCCCTTGATAAGGACTGGGTCGTGTTCCCCTAACTTCCTTCTGAACTCCAAAATCATCTCCTTGGTTTCCTAACATTGAGCGCAAGGTCGTTGATGTAACACCACTCAAAGAGCTGCCCTATCTCCCTCCCGTTCACTTCCTCATTGTCATTTGTGATTCTGCCGACAACTGCGGTGTCATTGACAAACTTGTAGATGACATTGGAAATGTGCCTGGCACACACTGTCATCAGTGTATAATGAGTAGAGCAGTGGTCTAAGCATACATCACTGGGGTGTGCATCTATGTTGATAATCAGTGAAAAGTTTCCAATTCTTACTGACTGTGGTCTTCCAATGAGAAAGCAAAGTATCCTGTTGCAGAGGTGGGGGGAAGGGGTACAGAAGCCTAGAGTTTGTCGCTTCTTCACCAGCACTGAGGGAATAATGGTATTGAAGGCCGAGCTGTAGCCGATGAAGAGCAGCCGTATGTATGAATTGCTGTTTTCGAGGTGATCCAGAGCTGAGTGGAGAGCCAGCGATATTGTATCTGCTGTGGAGCGATTGTGACGATAGGCGAATTCCAGTGGGTCCAGATCTTTGCTTAGGTACGTGTTAATTCTGGCATGTGCTAAATGGTACGATGAAGGGCCTGTTTCTGTTTTCTATCTTTTCAAAACTCTTTTCAGATCCAGGTTAATTATGACCTCTCTTCATGTCTGTGTGGAGTTTGCATACACCCTTTGTGACCTTAGAGGTTTCGTTTGTGTGTTCCAGTTTCTCCTCACATTCCAAACTCACTGGTTGGTTGGATATAGTACGAGCACAGAGGACTCCAAAACTCTAGCAGCAGTAGAAATTCACAAAGACAATGGTTACTTAAATAAAAGTTGCTTCTAATGTTTTTAAAAACATAATAACAGGATCAATCTTTAACTTATTACTATTAACTTAACCCCCTTCTAATTCTAAGTGCACGTGTATGTAATGTGCATTTGTTCAGGAAAGTTCTCTGTTTCACTGTCCAATCATTCACTTTTCTCCATGTTCTCATACTATGCCTAGAATTTAACATTTATGAATCTCCACCAGGCTCTGGTGTTTAAAGTGAAATGGTTACCGCTTAGAAATGTTCTTGTTGGTTTCAGAGAGACAGTTGTTGATCGTTGGACTCACGTAAACTGATTTCCTCTGATTAGTCACTTCAGTGTCTTACCGAAGAAACTTGCCCCATCATAGGTTTTCCGAATGATAACCTCTTCTTCCAGGTCACCACAGAGTTCCTCTTGTTTCCTTTATTTCAGGAGAAACGCTCTAGTCAGCCATTTCCTCTTGTAAGGACTGCAAGGGTTTTGAATAGGCTGAACTCACAACCCCTTCAAAATGGGGTCTTTCAACCAGCTTGCCATTTTGTAGTCTCTCTCTCTCTCTCTTTCTCTCTCTCTCTCTCTCTCTCTCTCTCTCTCTCTCTCTCTCTCTCTCTCTCTGTCTCTCTCTCTCTCTCAAAAAAGAAAATAAATCACCTATTTGCTTTTTCCTCTCACTGCTTGTAAAAACCAAATGACTTCTTACCGGGCTCCAAACCCAATCTTTGAAAGACCTTATCGGCCTCCCTGAGCCTGGACTTTATTGTCCATGGACAATAGATTAGCATTCTTCATTGCTTTTGCGAAGTCAACTGGAGCCTCAACGTCTAGTTTCACAAAACCTCTTGCATTTTAAATGAGATGTCTTTTGTGAAGTGTTACTCTGTTGAGTGACCTACACACTAAACTCCCACAATCTATCTCTTTTAGAGACATATTTATCCATAACCATACTAATATAACCGATAACAGTTAATTGTAACCTCCAATGCTAGTGACAGGTAAGTCAATCAGAATGAGGGTGGATATTAATGAGCATGTGTGAGAAAATTGGCTGTATTTACTTGGATGCTGCTGGGACTTTAGAAACTAAGTTATAGGGAAAAATTAACAGGTTAGGACTTTATTCTCTGGAGCGTAGAAGAGTGAGGGTGTACAAAATGATGAGGGGTGTAGACAGAGTAAATATGGATGGGAGGGGTACGGAGGTATATGGACTGATTGCAGGTCAGTGGGAAAGGCAAAAGCAATATTTTGGCACAGACTAGAAGGGCAAAAGAGCCTGTTTTCTGTGTTGTAATGTTCTTTGGTAAAACAATACATTAGGTGACAGGATTTCTCTGACACTGGCAGGCATGTGATTCATTGAATGACCATATTTAACATAAAGAAATATGATTAACAAAATAATCGACCCAATAGCTGGGTGTCACATGATATGTCTGATGAAGGTAAGGGAAAGTGACCTCCTCCCTTGCCTCTGCCAAAGTATTTCTTTGGCAGTTTCCCATGGCCTCTCCCATCTCATTTTCTCTCCCTCCAGTACAATACCACGACTGTACATGAACCCTCATTTTATCAGGATTACTAACTCAGAGTGTGACAAGAACAAACCCACGTCCTTGGTAAGGTGCCAATGTACCAACATCCATCCTGCATGCATTTAACATCACGATTGATGAACAATGACACCAATTGTAGGAATGTCCCAGCATGGTTTTATGCTTTCCATTTGATCTGTAGATTATGATTAAATATTAACAGTATTGATTACAATCCAAGTTTCATTTTGGGTACATTTTAAAGGATCAGTTCATTTTGAAGATTCATGAGGAGCTACTTGAGTGGGCATTCTGCGTTTAAATTTTGGCCTCATCAAATACTACAGGTTTTGATTCAGAGAAATCTTCCCATGGAATTAAAGGAGTTATCAAGCACTTCCATCTTAATAATGATTATTCATTGGACCAGCCATATATTTTATGGTCCTCTCAAACTCTGCAGAGATGATGTCAGTGAATGCCCTCTGGATTCTTGCATAGTGCAGTGGGGTAGGTAATAAGGGGAAGGCAATAATTGAGATGGCATCTGAATGCCTTTGTGCCTTAGACACTGAGCTAAGGAACTCCTGTTGTGATGACTTAACCTCCAATAGACATAATTGGCTCCCTTTGTGCAAAGTATCACTGCAACCGATGGAGGGATTTATGCTTGATTTTTGATTTACTAGGACTCCTTAATTCCACACCAGGTTAAATGAGAAGGGACCGTCACTTCCATCTCGAGCAACACATAATCTGCTGGAGGAACTCAGTGCCTCAGCCAGCATCAGTGGAAGAAAAAGAATGGTCAATGTTTCGAGCCGAAACTACGACCTGAGACTGGTTAAAAGTATCTCACCTCTGGGATTTAGCTCTTGGATCAATGGTCCAATGAAATCTTGAGTCAAGTAGCTCTGGGAAACTCCAGATTGAGTGCAGTTGCTGAAGTTATTGGTGAGTGAGACAACTCTACTGGTGAAATCTACCTTCACTTTGCTGATGTTAGAAATGAGACTGTGTTTGGTTAGGAAGTCATGGCTTATTTTAGTGAATCCAGTGTCCATTAATCTCAGCCAAAATGCAACACGCTAGACCAGTAGTTCTCAATTTTACATTTTTCCACTCACATTCCTCCTTAAGTAATCCCTTACTAACCACAGCGTACCTATGGCACAGGATCCCATAGGTATGCTGTGGATAGTAAGGGATTAATTAAGGTGATAGGTGAGTAAAGAAGAAAAGACTGAGAATCAAAATGTGTTCAAGAACCTGAACACATCCAAGTAAAGTCCCACTTGATTTTTATCAGGGGATGGACAAATGAAGGAGGAGACGAGCAAGTCCCCAGAAATTCTTTGGCATTTCAATAATGATCTTACTTTGAGACAATATGATGTTTAAGGATAGATTAAAGTTACTTTTAAAAATGCCAAAGAATGACTGAAAAATTCCTGATCTTTTCCTCAACTCAATCTTAACACTAAGATCATCATGAAAAATTCACACCATTTCCCTTTCCATTGATGCTGCCTGGCCTTCTGAGCATTTGAAGCATCTTCTGTTTTATGTAACATCTATCACAGAGGTTCTCAACCTTTTTCCTTTCCACTCACATCCCACTTTAAGTAATCCCTATGCCATCGGTGCTCTGTGATTAGTAAGGGGTTGCTTAAGGTGGGATGTGAGTGGGAAGGGAAGGTTGAGAACCACCGCTCTGGGCCCAATTGTTACTGAAATATTTTGCCGGAGAAAAATTGTCATTGGCCCATTTCTTTTGGAGCTATGAAACCGTGCACGTAACGAGTCAATTAGGTACGATTAAAACAGTGGTTTCCAAACTTTTTCTTAAGCACCTTAAAGTCATCCCTTACTAATCACAGAGCACCGATTGCATAGAGATTACTTATTGTAGTATGTGAGTGGAAAGAAAAAGTTTGAGGACCACTGATCATATTGTAAACCTGTAACCATAACAGCTGGTCTATTCCATTAAGCTTGAGAAGTCTCACCACAGCAATTTATAATTAGGACCACAAATACAGGAATGATTTGTAATGTTGTTAAGCATCTGGATCCTGGTGCTGAGCAAACATTCTGGTTAGAAGCACTGCATTGCATGGATTTATGGAGATTAACTCATTTTTAAGGTGTCAGTCAGTGCTATCGATAATAAAGTGGCAGATGGGAATTCCATTTGTGGGTGGCACGGTTCGTGTAACACTATTACCAAGCCAATGATCTGGGTTCGAAACCATCGCTGTCTGTAAAGAGTTTATACGTCTCCCCATGTCTGACTGAGTTTCTTCTGGGTGCTGTGGTTTCTTCCCACCCTCCAAAATGTACAGGGATGGAACGTTCATTAGGGTATTTGGGTGGCACAGGTTCCTGGACCAGAAGGGCCTGTTAACATGCTATATATGTCTAAACAAGTCAATCTCACTGTCAGACTGTAAAGGCAGTTCGAATGCTTGCAAATCACATCACTTTCTCAGCCAATCTTTCCCCTGCTCATACAGTATTCCCATTTTTTCTGTAGGAACTTTTTCTGTGGGTGCAAAACTTTGTTCAGAAGGAGCTGAAGAGCTGAATTCATTATATGTGATTGCATGAGGGAGATGTTCTAGTTGAGGAGGCCGGATACTTCACCTCAGTCAAGGGTGTGAGGTGAGGAAGGAATAGATTGTTGTGGTGTACATGTGCATAGGTCGGTATGACATCGTGTGCTGAAGGGCCTGTACTATTCGTGTGCTGTAATATTCTATGTTCAATATTCTATAGATCACTGTTAGTTATGAAAAAAATATTTTTCCTGGGTCACCAATAGCAAGTAGCAGAGGAGATGGCAGGGGTAGGGTTTTGTTACATGGAGAGTGCTGGATACCTAAAATACATTGCCAGGGGTGGTAGTGGAGGCTGGTGCAATACAGACATTTAAAAGGCTCTCAGATGTAAGAAAAATAGAGGGTTATAGGCACGAGGGAGGAAGGATCCAATTGCCGTGGAGTGGGTTTATACGGGTTGGCTCAATATTAGGCCGAAGAGCCTAATGTACAGTGTTCTGTGTTTTATGTAGTGCCTAATGGCTCCTTATATTTGAAAGACACCAACTGGAAAGGTTGAGGGAGGAAAGGCTTGGGCCCCTCCCCCCCCACCACTCTCCCACAATGAATGGCTTCCACTGAGCATGGGGGTGGATTGGAAGCACTTAAAGTCATTGTGTTGATGTAGCTCCATTAACATCACTCGCCCTTTTAATGCTGAAACCCCACATTATAGCCAGCTCAAGTTAAAAAGAAAGGGAAATTTACCTTTTATGATGACGTCCTATAAGGCAGATCCCGTGGTTCCTTTATGCAGAGCTGAGTCGGGAGCCAGTTTCCAGAGCTGAAGGAGGCGGGTGAGTGGTGCAGTAGCGCCGCCCTCCATCGTGACCTCAAACATACCCACCGGGAAGGGAAAGCGGCCTGTACTGGACAATGGTAGGCAAGAGTGCTAGTGCAGATCTCGTGCCTCTATTAACAATATGGGTTTATTAAAATCTGCGCTCCTGGGTCGTGGGCTGATGGCTTCATGGCAACGTCATCAGCTCTCCCCTTTGCAGCCGCTTTCAGTGGCGTTTCTTTTACAGAGGTGGTAAAGCAACTTCACTCCACCTCTGAATCGACCCCCCAAGGCGGATGCAAGATAGAGAGAGTTCAACCAGTCAATCTGCCTTTGGATCTTTGATGGAGGTAAGTGAAGTGATTTAAAGACAGAGATTATCTGTCTTTTCAATCGCTTTTTTTTCCACTATAAAAGGGCCTAATGAAGCAGGCTATAGTGTCTCGTTCCCCTCCAGGGCACAATCCCATACTCTGAGTGGATTGTTTGATCTGTACTGAGGGGCAGACACCACAATGTCAATCTGTTCCATGGACGGGGTGTTCAGAGACCGGGTCTGAATGCCTGATTGGATGAAAGTTGAAGAAATCTTAGCACCAGAAACAGTTTGGGAATGACCAGCATCCTTGAACCAATCAACACTGCCTCCGGGTGATGGTCACTCATTTGAGGGCGGCCAGTAAGATTCTGCTGCGCACCATCACATTCTTCCACATGGCAACAGTCACCACCAGTCAAAGCAACTCTTTTTCAGTTGCTGGTAGAGGTTATTTCGAAAGTGTGATGTGGTTTTTCTTCCCACAGGCAGTGACTGAATGAACTGCTGACACCAATCCTCAAAGACTCTACTAACTATTAAACAATAATTTTATCTGTTTGTTTGTTTTGCATATGTATCGCTGGTCTGTACGTCTGGTTGATGTGTTTGCATCGAGGACTGTAGAGCGCAGTTTCCTCTGGTTGTACCTGTACAATTGAATGATAAGAGACTCAAACTTGAACTGGAAGAGTATCAGTGCGAATTTTCTAAAGAAAACCATCTCAAGACCCTGCCTTCCAGAATTATTCTGAAGGGATCTGAAATGAAACATCAGCCACATATAATGATAATGCTTATATTTAACTAAAAGGCATTGAGGGCTTCCACCCTCTCAGTGAAATTGCTCATTGCTCTTGATAGTAATAGGACTGACCCAGATTAATGAACCTTATCAGTTATTCCATTGGTATTTATTCACACGTTTCTAAACATTGCAAGACCCTCCAAAAGATGCTGGATGTCTGTGCCTGTGCTTGAACAATCGACTGGAGGAACTTCGTGAGTCAAGCAGGTTCAGTGAGATGACGTCTCCTGTGAGTGTGCTTGGATTCGACTGGCTGTGCCTTTTTGTGTTCTATGCATCCTCTGGCTAACAAGGCATCTGTGAACGATGATGTAGAAAATAGCCACCATGTCATAGAGCATGGAAATAGCCACTTGGGCCCATGCAGACCATCAAACAATTCAAGTTTAGGTACAGTCAAACCCCTAGTAATGGGGTTTGGTTAATGCCAGATAAGTGAATTGTCTGGTTGCTTGAGATGGTGTGTTGCATGGTTGGTGAACTTATGGTGAGTCGCTCCAATTTTAAACCAGTATTTTTTGCCTATTTATTTTCTTCAATCTTTTTGCTGGTTACTTGAGGCTGCCAGTTGCTTGAATTGCAGATAACAGGGGTTTTACTGTATTTCCTTAGTGAGATCTGCCTCCACAATCAACTGAGAGTGCACTGCGTTACAGATTCCAACCACCCTCTGGATGAAAATATTCTCCTTCTAATCCCTTTCCTTAAACCTGTGCCCTTTGTCTTCAGAAATTACTGTCTCCTACTCTCTGTCCTATCTTTGCCTTTATCACATCCACTCCAAAATGCAGAGCCAATACGATTTGAACCCCACAAACCAGTCATTCCTTCCAGTGAGTGCATTGCCAATGCCGTAGAGTTGGAGCTAACAAATGCGGATGTCTCGTGAGCCAAAAGCCATCCTTCCCGTTTCCTGATTGATTGATCGACTGCTGCATGTTGGAGATCGTGCGCTGATTGGCTCAGCTGAGAAAGTGTTTGGTAAATTTCATTTTCCCTGCTCCATTGGGAAAAACGTGAACGCAGAGTTCTCCGCCAGCACGGTGGCGCTCACACATTTTAGCATTTCACAACACGCCCTTGCCAATTATCAACAGTGCCCAGCCAGCCCTCACACTACACAAAAGTCCATGACAAAAAGTCAGGGAGAAAGGCAAACGAAATTGCACATTTTTTTGTGGGGAGAGCTCAGAGGAAGGAAATAAACTGATTAATTATAAACACTTGGAATAGAATTCCTCAGCTAAGGATCAGTGGGTGCTGGATGGGTGCTTGTTGAGTAAAACACTCAAGAGATTGAATCAAGAACACTGATTTGCAAATGGACACAGAACCAAAGGGGAGACAGGAACTTACTTGAAGGAAATTATTTTCCAGAATGTTTAGAGCACAGTCTGTGGTAGAAGCGGATTAAAGGTATCTTTCAAAAGGGTATGAAGCAAGCATCTGAAAATATTCATGGTTCGCAAGTAATATTTGCGCCACATGTGCCAGAGGAAATATAGCTTCCACCCCCTGATATTCAATGGGATTCCAATCACTGAATTCCACACTATCAATATCTTAGGGGGTTGCCATTAACCAGAAACTGAACTAGAGAAATCATATCCAATATGTTTACAAGAGCAGTTCAGACATAAAGAATCCTGAGACAGGTAACTCAACTCCTGGCTCCCTGAAGGTCTGTCCACCATTGATAAGGTTCAAGTCCAGGATGTGGTGGAGTTGGAACATAGAGCATAAAACATACAGCACAGGGGTGGATTTTTCTCAGAGATTGATCAGCCTTTGAAGTAAATTACCACTCATGCAATGACCCAGCTTCAGACTCAATGTTGAGTGTGATCAGGGCAAGCAGTATTCAATATTGGCGGCAGTTGTTAGCGCAACGTTATTACAGCACCAATGACTCGGATTTGAATCCGGCACTGTCTGTAAGGAGTTTGTATGGCCACCTCTTGATGTGCATGGATTCCTCCAGGTGCTCTGGTTTCCTCTCACCCTTCAAAACATATGGAGATTTAGGTTAATTAGTTGTGATGGGTGGCTTTTGGGTATCAATGGTTGAAATTGGCTTCTACCGTACTGTAAATAAATAAAACATTTTTTTTTAAACAAGGACAACAGAAATCTCACATTCTGTATGGCATTTATTAGTGTTATTATCCATTCAGTTTTAGATCAGGTCAGCCACATTGATACAACAGTACTTTCATATACTTCCATCCATGACCTTCTCTGTTCAAATAAGGTGGCCAGACCCCATTGATTCATATCATCCTGCCTCATTGGCAGGGAGGCTAATGAGCTTGCCCAGAGCCTGTAAATATCTTGGACCCCATTATCCCTTTCTTTTTCTTGGGCAGGTCCTCAATGTTGAGGATTACTTGATTCCATTCCAGTGCTGATGGGAAAACAAGTTCAAGTTTATTACCATCTGACTGCACATACATACAACCAGACAAAGCAGTATTCCTCCTGACCATGGTGTGCACACACAGACATACATAGTACATTTCTCACGTCACACATAATAATCAGATATATACATAGAAATATAATATCAAACAAATATGTTGAAATAACCTGGAATAATTTACTCCATTTCATTCAAAAGGTTACAGGATACAAGTCATTCTCTTGCTCACCTCCTTCCTCATTGACTGAAACAAACTTGTTGCAATATGAGCAGTTGTTGCTCTTTCCATGCACCCGTGAACAAATCGGACTCGTGCAGGAGGCCACTCTTCCTGACTGATATGCCTTCCTATTCATTACATCGGACCCAAACTTTTACATTTGCAAGCTTGGTTCTCACACCCTCTTGCTACCTAAGCATGTGCTATGACCTTTTGTCCATGAGAGAATTCCAGATTTTGAGTGAAAGAGCTCTTTGTAGCAATTACCATTGAGTAATTCTTGTCTGATATCAAGGCTGTGCCCCCTTGTCACATTATGAATAAGTCCCTTTGTTCCATGAAGACTATACCCCTTTGTACTGGACTTCTTTCGGGAATCAGTTATTTTCTTCAATGAAATGGAAAAAAAAACTGATGAAAATGGATTTTTCTGTATCTTATTTAAATGGAACTTTTTAATGTAACCAGATGATTTCTAGGAAAGAAGGCATGGTACAAAATATATGGTAAACTCTGATAATATCTTTGCGGTTTCAGACAAATCATTTGGGGATTTGTTGGAACAACTCCTCCATAAAACAATCTCCTCCAATAATGCTGCTACATCACCAGGAGACAAATCACAGGGCAGGTTACTGTCAAATAGAAGCTAACAGCTCTTTAAATTTTTAATTTAAATTTAGACTTGTAGCATGGAAACAGGCCCTTTCGGCCCATAAGCCCTTGCTGCTCAATTAACCTACAACCATTCACATACAACCTTAAGTAATCCCTATGCCAATAGGTGCTCTGTGATTAGTAAGGGATTATGGGTGGAAAGAAAAAGGTTGAAAACCACTGTTTTAATCATACCGAATTGACTAGTTATGGGCATGGTTTTATAACTCCTAAGGAAATAGGGCAATGACAATTTTTCTCAAGCAAAATATTTCAGTAACAATTGGGACTAAAGCAGTGATTCTCAGTCTTCCCTTCCCACTCACATGCCACCTTAAGCAATCCCTTTCTAATCACAGAGCACCGACGGCATAGGGATTACTTGAAGTGGTATGTGAGTGGAAAGAAAAAGGTTGACAACCACTGACGTACACATTTTGAAGGGTGGGAGAAAACCAGAGCCCCTGTGGAAAACCAATGGAGACACAGGGAGAACAAACAAATTCCTTACAGACAGTGCAGGATTCGAACCCTGGTCCCAATTGCTGGTGCTGTAACCACGTTGTGCTATAACTGTTGCCCTTTCCAGACATCATCTCAAATTTTTGCTTTTCACCGGTCTATCTTTCTCCAGTGATCTTGGAAGGGAGGAAGGAAAGGGAAGAAGAAGAAGGAAAGAAGAACCGAAGAAATAAAGAAAGGAATAAAGGAAGAAAAGCAGTCATGAAGAAAGAAAGAACGAATGAAAGGAAGGAAGAAGGAAAGAAAGAGAGAAAAAGAGAAAGAAAGGAAGTAAAGTGAAAGAGAGAAAGAAACTATTCCGTAAGAGTTAGTGTCTAAATCACTTCAGGCCCTTGAGTGACACTCAAAATCGTAAATGTGAAATGGCCAACCTAATGGATTTTGGCATCAGGCATTTTGCAGTAACATTTGTGATGTTGATTCACAGATTGCAGAAACTCCTCGAAGCCTACCATAAAACCATTGCACACCACTACAAGTTTCACACCATAACAACAGCTGCAAATCATTCTCAACTTTTAATCTTGGATGTCAATGGTGAGGGAATAAAGTTTGAAGTGAGTACATGACAGATTTATTACTGCTGCACTATGGTAACACATTAATTTGTTGGAGAAACAGTATTATTCAGCACAAGAGAGAAAAAAATGAAAAGATGCCCTGCCTGTGGGGCTAATTTATTTTGCCACTATGTACATTACTTGCTGATCTGACACTGAGAGTTTGGGCACCTGTAAACACAATACAAATGTGGAATGAAACAGCAGATTCAATATGGTTCATCTGGAAAAAGGCTGCTGGTTTCCTGCTGGGCCTATCATTGTGTATCTCTCATTATTATAGAGAAACAACTTGGATTTTCAGATTTCTGATTTATTGTCAGTGTACATCGCATACACCCTCAGATTCTTTTTTCGACGGTTGAGACAGAATTACTACTAATTGGTAGTGCAAAATAAAATTGTACACATTGCACACATGTAAACAAAGCAAAAACTGTAAACAGATAATGAATGTAAACAAACTGTGCAATACAGAAAAAAATCAATAAATTGCACAAGAGTCCTTAAATGAGTTTCTGATTGATTTTTGTCGTTGAGTAGTCTGACGGTGGAGGGGTGGCAGCTGTTCCTGAACCTGGTGGTGTGAGTCTTGTGGCACCTAGACCTCTTTCCTGATGGTGGCAGTGAGAACAGAGCGTGTGTAGGGTGGTGTGGATCCTGCTGCTCTCTAACAGAAGCGTTCCATGTAGTTGTTCTCAGTAGTGGAGAGGGTTTTGCCTGTGACGTCCTGGGCTGTGTCCACTACCCTTTTCCAGGGCTTTACACTTAGGGTATTGGTGTCCCCCTACCAGACTGCTATTCACACTTTCCAGATCAAGTGGTGAATTTAAACCGGAAAATCTTCTGCCACTGGGAGTGTTAATTCTGTTTCACTTTCCACAGATGCTCCCTGTTCATCTGAATGTTTCCTGCACTTTGAATTGAATTGAATAGTTTATTGTCACATGTGCTAAGATAGAGGGAAAAACTTTGTTTTGCAAGCAATCTGGGCATGTCAACATGTACTAAAGTACGAAATATGGTGCAAAATAAATCAAAAGGCAGGATGTAGTGCAGGGGTTCTCAACCTTTTTTCCCACTCACATACCACCTTAAGAAACCCCTTACTTACCACAGAGCATCTATTGCATCCTTTGCCATAGATACTCTGTGGTTAGTAAGGGATTACTTAAGGCGGTATGTGTAATGGAATAAAAAGGTGAGAATCAATGATATAGTGTTTATATGGAGAAAACATTCAGGTAAAACAGCACAAGGGCAGAATCATTTTACGAATGGGAAGTCTGTTCAACAGTCCGACAACAGCAGGGAAGAAGTTGTCCTTGAATCTGACAGGACGGGGGAGAAGTGTGTAATTGAGGAAGGAGGGTCCTTTAATACGTTGGCAACTTTTCTGCGACAGCAGGAGTCCACAGTTTGGGTGATGGCCTGCGATGCTTCCACAACTCTTTGCTATTATTTTTTCTTTGGCTTGGCTTCGCGGACGAAGATTTATGGAGGGGGTAAAGAGTCCACGTCAGCTGCAGGCTCGTTTGTGGCTGACCAGTCCGATGCGGGACAGGCAGACACGATTGCAGCGGTTGCAAGGGAAAATTGGTTGGTTGGGGTTGGGTGTTGGGTTTTTCCTCCTTTGCCTTTTGTCAGTGAGGTGGGCTCTGCGGTCTTCTTCAAAGGAGGCTGCTGCCCGCCAAACTGTGAGGCGCCAAGATGCACGGTTTGAGGCGTTATCAGCCCACTGGCGGTGGTCAATGTGGCAGGCACCAAGAGATTTCTTTAGGCAGTCCTTGTACCTTTTCTTTGGTGCACCTCTGTCACAGTGGCCAGTGGAGAGCTCGCCATATAATACGATCTTGGGAAGGCGATGGTCCTCCATTCTGGAGACGTGACCCATCCAGCGCAGCTGGATCTTCAGCAGCGTGGAGTCGATGCTGTCGACCTCTGCCATCTCGAGTACCTCGACGTTAGGGGTGTGAGCGCTCCAATGGATGTTGAGGATGGAGCGGAGACAACGCTGGTGGAAGCGTTCTAGGAGCCGTAGGTGGTGCCGGTAGAGGACCCATGATTCGGAGCCGAACAGGAGTGTGGGTATGACAACGGCTCTGTATACGCTTATCTTTGTGAGGTTTTTCAGTTGGTTGTTTTTCCAGACTCTTTTGTGTAGTCTTCCAAAGGCGCTATTTGCCTTGGCGAGTCTGTTGTCTATCTCATTGTCGATCCTTGCATCTGATGAAATGGTGCAGCCGAGATAGGTAAACTGGTTGACCGTTTTGAGTTTTGTGTGCCCGATGGAGATGTGGGGGGGCTGGTAGTCATGGTGGGGAGCTGGCTGATGGAGGACCTCAGTTTTCTTCAGGCTGACTTCCAGGCCAAACATTTTGGCAGTTTCCGCAAAGCAGGACGTCAAGCGCTGAAGAGCTGGCTCTGAATGGGCAACTAAAGCGGCATCGTCTGCAAAGAGTAGTTCACGGACAAGTTTCTCTTGTGTCTTGGTGTGAGCTTGCAGGCGCCTCAGATTGAAGAGACTGCCATCCGTGCGGTACCGGATGTAAACAGCGTCTTCATTGTTGGGGTCTTTCATGGCTTGGTTCAGCATCATGCTGAAGAAGATTGAAAAGAGGGTTGGTGCGAGAACACAGCCTTGCTTCACGCCATTGTTAATGGAGAAGGGTTCAGAGAGCTCATTGCTGTATCTGACCCGACCTTGTTGGTTTTCGTGCAGTTGGATAATCATGTTGAGGAACTTTGGGGGACATCCGATGCGCTCTAGTATTTGCCAAAGCCCTTTCCTGCTCACGGTGTCGAAGGCTTTGGTGAGGTCAACAAAGGTGATGTAGAGTCCTTTGTTTTGTTCTCTGCACTTTTCTTGGAGCTGTCTGAGGGCAAAGACCATGTCAGTGGTTCCTCTGTTTGCGCGAAAGCCGCACTGTGATTCTGGGAGAATATTCTCGGCGACACTAGGTATTATTCTATTTAGTAGAATCCTAGCGAAGATTTTGCCTGCAATGGAGAGCAACGTGATTCCCCTGTAGTTTGAGCAGTCTGATTTCTCGCCTTTGTTTTTGTACAGGGTGATGATGGTGGCATCACGAAGATCCTGAGGCAGTTTACCTTGGTCCCAACAAAGCTTGAAAAACTCATGCAGTTTGGCATGCAGAGTTTTGCCGCCAGCCTTCCAGACTTCTGGGGGGATTCCATCCATACCTGCTGCTTTGCCACTTTTCAGTTGTTCGATTGCCTTATATGTCTCATCCAGGGTGGGAACCTCATCCAGCTCTAGCCTTAGGGGCTGTTGAGGGAGCTGGAGCAGGGCGGAATCTTGGACTGAGCGGTTGGTACTGAAAAGAGATTGGAAGTGTTCTGACCATCGGTTGAGGATGGAGATCTTGTCGATGAGGAGGACTTTGCCGTCTGAGCTGCGCAGCGGGCTTTGGACTTGGGGTGAGGGGCCGTACACAGCCTTTAGAGCCTCGTAGAAACCCCTGAAGTCGCCAATGTCCGCGCTGAGCTGTGTTCGTTTGGCGAGGCTAGTCCACCACTCATTTTGGATCTCCCGGAGTTTGCGCTGAAGATGGCTGCATGCGCGACGGAAGGCTTGTTTTTTCTCTGGACAGGACGGCTTTGTAAGGTGAGCCTGGTGGGCAGCTCGCTTCTTTGCCAGCAGCTCCTGGATTTCCTGGCTGTTTTCGTCAAACCAGTCCTTGTTTTTCCTGGAGGAGAAGCCCAGTACCTCTTCAGTGGATTGCAGTATGGTAGTCTTCAACTGATCCCAGAGGGTTTCAGGGGACTGGTCCGGGAGGCGGGTTGCAACGTCGAGCTTTGCTTTGAGGTTTGCCTGGAAGATTCCTCTCGCTTCGTCTGACTGCAGTTTTCCAACATTGAACCTCTTTCTGGGGGCTTTATTGTTCCTGGGCTTTGGCTTGAAGTGAAGGTTGAGCTTGCAGCGAACCAGCCGGTGGTCAGTGTGGCATTCCGCGCTAGGCATGACCCTGGTGTGGAGCACATCTTGTTTGTCACTTTCTCGCACCAGGATGTAGTCCAGGAGGTGCCAGTGTTTGGATCGGGGATGCATCCAGGTGGTCTTAAGGCTGTCCCTCTGCTGAAAAAGGGTGTTTGTAATGACAAGCCGCTGTTCTGCGCAGAGCTCCAACAGGAGGCGCCCATTGTCGTTGCACTTGCCGACGCCATGCTTGCCCAGGATTCCTGGCCAGGTTTCTGAGTCTTTGCCGACACGAGCGTTGAAGTCGCCCAGGATGACAACCTTGTCGGCTGTAGGGGTACGTTGGATGAGGTTGCGCAGGTCGGTGTAGAACTTGTTCTTTTCTGCTGGTTCCGCCTGGAGGGTTGGAGCATAGACACTGATGAGGGTGATGTGACGCTTGTTTTGAAGTGGGAGTCGCATGGACATGATTCGGTCCGAGAGGCCTGTCGGAAGGTTTTCGAGTTTGGAGGCAATGAAGCTCTTGACCATGAAGCCTACACCAGATAGGCGTCGTTCATCCGAAGGCTTGCCAGACCAGTAGAGTGTGTAGCCCGCGCCGCGTTCTTGGAGGCTGCCTACATCTGCCAGGCGGACTTCACTGAGAGCGGCTATGTCGATGTCAAGTCTGAGGAGTTCATGTGCAATGAGGGCAGACCGAAGTTCAGGTCGGTGGCTGTCAGTCTTGTCTAGCATGGTTCTGATGTTCCAGCATGCTAGCTTGAGTTTGTGAGCATTCTTTGAGGGGGAGGACGTGGAGGGGGAGGACGTGGAGGGGGAGGACGTGGACCTGTCCTCGGGCCTGCGCAAAGGAGCTTTTAGGTGGAGTGCAGTGCGCGCAGTACTGGCCCCACCCTTTACACCCATGGTTCGTGTGCCGTGGCCAAGCAAGCTGGGACGTGGCAGCGAGGTCCTTGGGTCGTAGGTTTTATATCGGAGTGGCCTTCTCCTATGCAGGTTTCTTACCCGGGCTGGAGGGGCCTGCCTCCCCTCCTAGGTCGGTCCATACTGCCCGGACCGGGGCCGAGGCCGCCGCAGTTCACCCTGTGCCTGGACTGGGGCCACCGCCTCCCACTCCCTGCCCGGACAGGGGCCTCCGCCTGCCTCACTCGACCGAGGCCGGGGCCGCCGTCTCCCCCTTGCTCCTGCCCGTATCGGGGCCGCCGCCGTCTACCCTTCGCCCGGACCGGGGCCGGGGCCGCTGCTGCTCTCCCTGTGCCCTGTGCTCTCCCTGTGCTATTATTTACAGTCCTGGGTATAGCAGTTCCGTGATGTATCTGGACAAGATACTTTCTACAGTGCAACATTTCCTTAATCTTCTGATAAAATAGGGGTGTCTATGTGCTTTCTTCACTGTACAACAACAGGTGTTCTTTACACCTAAACATTTGAAGCTCCCTTCCATCTCCACCTCAGCACTATCAATGCAGACACAGCTGTGTGCTCCATCCACCCTGTTTCCTGATGTCAGTGACCAGCTCCTTGGCTTTGCTGGCATTGAGTAAGAAGTTGTCATCCTGTCACCATGCCACCAGACCCGTATCGTTTGAGATACAGCCTGTATTGATAGTATTATCTAGAAATTTCTGGTTTTATTTCCAATTTCCAGCAACTGCAGTCTTTCAATTTCATTGAAAAGCTGTGACATAAGTAAATAAGGCAATTAATGCAAAGATAATCATTAAAGAAGAAATGGACAAGATACTGCTTGGTTTAGAGGGGGAAATTTAAGGAAGTTGATCCCATTTGTGGATAGTTCAATGAACAAGAAAACATATGTAAAATTCTTTGAAAAATGTTTTGCGGGGGAGGGGGGAGGATGTAAGGATTAACTTTCTGACACAGAGAAGACATAATCTGGAACTCTTGTCTGAAAGGGTAGTATAATCAAATTCAAACAATGAACTTGAAAAGGGAACAGCACCACCAATTGCAAAAGGATAGGAGCACAGTTAGTGCAATGGTATTACAGCGCCAGCCACCTGGGTTCAAATCTGGCATTGTCTGTAAGGAGCTTGTCCATTGTCCCTGTGTCTGCGTGGGTTCCCTCCGGCTGCCTCAATTTTGTCCCACCCTTCAAAGCATACGGGGATTGTAGGTTAATTGGGGTATTTGGGCAGCTTGGGCTCGTGGGCCGGAAGGACCTGTAACCGTACCTTAAATTAAAAAATATATAACCTGATAACTGCAGAGGAAGAATAAGATTGTGAGATTTCTACCCTTGAAGCTTCCATAGATTCGATAGGCTGAATAATTGTAAGGTTCTATGAGAGGACTGGAGTTCACTTACAGAAGAATGAAATTGCGGAAACTGCATGAAAGTTATTTAGGATCTCAGTTAGACTGCGCTATGATAACTCCGACCAGTCATTTTCTTATAATAAAACCATAAAGACACTGGCAAAGGGATGAAAAGAGTGAAAAGGGTTAGACCAGTGCTGAGAGTTTTATCACTCGTTGAAGGCTGGATTGAATGTGGTTCCTTGCAGAAGGAAGACCTTATGGAAATCTTTAGGATTATAGAAAAATTTAATAGATGTGTGCAGAAATGAGTTGCAGAGGGCAAAAACAAGGATCCCATTGACTTTGGACAGCCACAGATGCATTTGTTTTTAAATTTAGGAGAAAGAGAATGGAATTTTCTCAGGCAAGGAGTGGCTGGGGTTAATGGCACGGATTGTTTAAGGGGCAGTTAGATGAATGCACGAAAGAGATGACAGACTTGTTTGACAGGATAAATAAAGAGTGGTGGGGAGGGGGAAATGGGGTGATGTATGAAACCTAAAACCAGCACTGAACTTGTCAGTCCAAAACACTTGTGACGTATTTGCAATGTAATACCAAAGTGCTAATACTGACATCTGAGATTGTTTTACTAGTAATAACCCAAAGAGCTCTACATATTTTGAATGGGTGAGGCTAATATGAGCTGTGTTTACATAAAAAAAACTAATCTTGCAAGGCAAATAAATAACTAGGCTGATGGTGTCCAGTCCTCACCATGCCACTAGAGACAGAAGGAGCTTTTTTTTATCAACGCTGATTGCGAGAAGTTAACTAAAGCATAGCCGCCTTACAAATTACATTGATAAGGCTGAATGCCCATTGTAATGGAGTTAAAGAGGTAATGTGAAGTGATTTTTAAATGGTATCCACTAGTTAGCCAATGAATGATTAAATGCCTCCAGGCAGGCACAGTAGATTAATAGCAGATCGTAGATGCAAACCTCTCTTCCACATTCTTCTTGGTTAATTCCTTTCTCAGTCTATATTCCCTCTTCTATGGCCCTTTATTCTGTGGGTTGCTATTCCATGCCCTTCATCCAAATGTATATACTTCTGTCCAAAAACTTACTCATGTTTGGTGTGCATAACCTGAGAACCATCATCCCAGTACCCAAGAGGGCAACAATAACAGGCCTCAATGACTACCGCCCTGTGGCACTGTCCTCCACCATTATGAAAGGCTGGTGATGGAACGCATCAAAGCACACCTCCCAGAGATGCTGGATCCATTTCATCTTGCCTATAGGAGAAACTGTTCCACAGACAATGCCTTGTCACTTCACTCCATCTTGGCCCACTTGGAGACTGATGCCTCATACACATGGCTGCTGTTTATTGACTTCAGCTCAGTGTTGAATACGATCATTCCCCAGAGGGTGGTGGAGAAGCTGTCCTTGCTGGGTCCCAACACCTCTCTCTGTAACTGGATTCTAGACTTCCTAATGGAAAGACCATAGTCTGTCTGGGTCGATATCAGAATATCGAGCACCGTCACACTGAGCATGGACACATCTCAGGGCTGAGTGCTCAGCCGGATCCTGTTCTCGCTACTGACCATGACTCTATCACCAGATCCAGCTCCAACAGTATCATCAAGAATGCAGATGACACAACAGTAGCTGGTCTCATCAGCAACGATGAGTCGCACTACCGAGAAGAGGTGGAAAATCTCATGAAATGGTGGGAGAGTAACACCACGAGTCTCAACATGGACAAGATGAAGCAGATGATTGTGGTCTTCCAGAGCACCAGGATCGACCACCCTCCACATCAACAACTCTGTAGTAGAGAGCATGGAGAATGACTTGTCAGGAAGGTGCGACTGCATTTCCTGAGAAGACTGAAGTGGACAAGGCTACCGGCCACCATTATGTCAACCTTCTATAGTAGCTCTATTGAGAGCATCCTGGGCCCGCTGTATCACAATGTTCACTAGATCACAAGACAAAGGAACAGAACCAGGCCACTAGGCCCATCGAGTCTGTTCTGTAAAACTACACTAAGCTACTCTACACTAGTTCCAATTTCTGGCCTTTTCCCCATATCCCTTGATGCCCTCACTAATGAGATACTTGTCTATGTCTTGCTTAAATACTCCCAGTAATCTGGTTTCCATTGCTGTATACAGTAGTGAGTTCCACAGATCCACGACCCTCTGGCTAAAGTTCTTCCTAATCTCTGTTTTATATGGATAGCCTCTAATTTTCAGACTATGACCCCCTGTCCTCGATTCACCCACCAAGAGAAATATCTTACCCACATCCACAGACTGAGATCTCTATGAGATCTCCTCTCATTCTCCTCTACTCCAATGAATACAACCCAAGAGCTGCCAAACACTCCTTGTATGTTAGCCCTTGCATTCCGGAAATCATCCTAGTAAATCTCCTCTGTGCCCTCTTCAACAACATCACATCCTTTCTAAGGGTAGGGGACCCAAAACTGCACACAGTACTCCAAATGAGGTCCCACCTGTGCCCCATAGAGCCTCATCAACACCTCTTTATTCTTGTACACTACTCCTCTTGAAATGAATGCAAATATAGCATCCGCTTTCTTCACTACCAATCCCACCTGGTCATTAACTTTTTGGTTTCTTTGCACGAGGACACCCAGTTCCCTTTGCACATCCGCGATCTGAATTTTCACCCCATCCAAATAGTATTCTGCCTGTTTGTTTCCACTGCCAAAATGTATAACTGTACATTTCTCTTTGTTGAATCTCATCTGCCATAATTTTGCCCAGTCTCATAATCTGTCTACATCCTTCTGCACCTTTATGGTTTCTACTACACTTCCTACTCCGCCACCTTTCCTGGTGTCATCCGCAAATATGGCCTCAAAACCATTTATACCACAATCCAAATCATTAATATAAATTGTAAACAGCAGTGGTCCCAATACCGACCACAACACCACTAGTTACAGGCAGCCATCCAGAATAGGAACCCTTAATTTCAACCCTTTGCTTCCTGTCTATCACCCACTTCTCTATCCAGTTTAATAACTTCCCTGTAATTTCATGGGCCCTCATCTTATTTAGCAGCCTAAAATGCGGCACCTTATCGAAAGCCTTTTGAAAATCTAAATAGGTAACATCCACAGCCTCTCTGTCCGTCCTACTTGAGATTTCTTCAAAAAACTCTGATAGGTTGGTCAGGCAGGATCTACCTTTAAAAAAACCATGTTGATACAGTTGCTGCAGAGAAATGGAGTGGAGGTCAATCCACAAGACCATAAAAGTGGCAGAGAGGATCACTGGAGTCTCCCTCCCTCCCACCATTCTGCATGATCAACCAAGGACCCCTTCCACTTTGCACACAGCATCTTTCAGCTGGTCCTGTTGGAGGATCAGAGCCAGCACCCCCAGGCTGAGGAACAGCTTCTTCCCACAGGCAGTGAGAATGTTAAATGACCAAAGGAACTCCTCACATTCACCTTCCTGGACTCTCATTTGTGCCAAACAATATTTATTTATTTTTATAGATGAAATACTTGTCCTGCATATGTATGTGTATTATGTCTGGTTGTGTGTCTGCATGTTTTGCACCGAGGATCGGAGAACGCTGTTTTGTTGGGTTGTACTTGTGCAATCAGATGACAATAAACTTGGCTTGACATAGAGACACACAGAACCCAAACAGGACCCATGTTCCAACAAATTCATGCTGACCGTTTACACTCATCCTAAATTTATACTGTTTTCTTTATTCTCCTCACATTCTCATCAACTTCCTCCAGATTCCACCACTCACCCGCAAACTAGGGATGTTTCAGAGTGGCCTTGGGAACCTCTTACAGTATTAGTTTATGAAAAGCAACTGAGGCACACACACAAAACAAACACAATCACAGTGTCTGCTCAGACAAAGCGGGGTCTCCAGTACAGTTCCACAAGCTGCACCACTGTGTTGAAATGTTTTTAATTTTTAATTTATTCTTTTTTATAATTTAGTCAGTTCCTTTTGGCCCTTTACACCATTGGTGTATTGTCCAATTACACCAATTGACCCCCAGTTCGTTTCGAACAGTTGTAGGAAATGGAGCCCCTGGAGGAAACCTATGCAGACATGGAGAGAATGCCCAACTCCTCACAGACAGCGTGGGATTCCAACCCAGCCCCGATCACTCGTGGGGTAATAGTGTTGCACTAAACACTACGCTAACCCTGCACATTAACACTCACCCAGATCTCCACAAAACATTTGTGAAATTGGGCAAAATTAACCTCAAAGGAAGTGCCATGGTGTCATGTGCAGGGGATCTTATCTATTCAGGAACAGCAGGCAGAGGTCACAGCTACTGTTGGGACGGTGGTCCGACATTTAAAGAAATACTCCAGGGCAACTGCTAGGCCAGCTACAGTAAAGGCTCTCATGATGGGTTTTCACATAGGAAAAAAATGAAGATGTGGTATGAGAAATCTCTGATATAAGGCTGGCACGGTTAGCGTAGCGGTTAGCGCAACACTGATACAACGCTAGCGATCGAGACAAAGGTTTGAATCCTGTGCGGTCTATAAGGTGTTTGTATTTTCTCCCTGTGTCTTCATGGGTTTTCCCTGTGGGCTCCAGTTTCCTCCCACTGTTCAAAACGTACTGGGGGTGTAGGTTAATTGGGTAGTATAGACTTGTGGGCCAAAAATGTTACCATGCTTTATGTCTAAATTAAAAAAAAATTAAAGTCTGCCTGTCAGTGCCTTCGCAGTAATGTGAGGCGCAAGTTGATTGCTCGGGTAGTATCTGGAGTGTCTTGCACTCAGGTGTATGACATAGATCATTAAGCCAATACTCAGTGGTTTCTCTTCATAATTACCAAGCCATGAATAAACTGGTTTGTGGAGTTGGTGGGTTAAACAGAAATCTTGCATTTGGGCCATTCACCTCAAGCCAATGCCCTTGCGTATAGTTAAGACAGAGATTGAGAGGTTCTTGATTAGGTAGGGCATCAAAGGCCGGACAATGGGGCTGAGTGGGAGATTGAATCAGCTCATGATTAAATGGTGGCGCAGGCTCTATAGACTGAATAGACTATTTCTGCTCCTGTGTCTTATGGTCTATGATCTCTGGTATTTGCCATTGCCACCCTGTAACAATTGCATCAGCTTAGCATTTCTCTCTGGATCAGCCCAGCCAGACCTGCTCATCAATGTTTATTCTCTCTTACAGTCCTACTGAAATCAGAAGACACAGGAGCAGTTATAGACTATTCATCCCATCAAGTCTGCACCACCAATCCATTTCTTAGCTTTTACGTTCCTTTAAAATTTTGGAAATTTAAATTTTTAATGTTTTTAAAAAATGTAAACATCCAGCATGGTAACAGGCCCTTTTGGCCTACGAGGCCATGCTGTCCAATTACACCTCATTAACCTATAATCTCCGGTACATTTTGAACGGTTGGAGGAAATTAGATTGCCCACATAGACACATGAAGACCGTACAAATTTCATACTGACAGCGGCAGATTTGAAACTCTGCTCAATGGCGCTGTAACTATGTTAACCATGCCACCTTGTCTATGTTCATTCTTTCCAACTTTCCCATTAATCCATATACTATATAATCTCATTTACAACTTTCCCCCATGGTAACCTTGTCCTCACCTGGACCTTGCCAGGATGTTGCCTGGATTGGGAAACTTATGAGGCACTGGTAAAAGAGCGAGGACTTTTCTCCTTGGAGCACAGAAGGGTTAGAGGTGACTTAATAAACATCTACAGGATTACAAGAGGCATAGATAGAGTAGACAGCAAGCACTTTTTATCTGGGCAACAATAGCTAATACCAAAGGACATCTGTATAAGGTGAAGGGAGGAAAGTTTGGAGGAGACGTCAGGGGTTTGTTTTTAACACAGAGAGTAGTGGGTGCCTGGATTACATTACCAGGGGTAGTGGTAGAGGCATTTAAAAGACAGACGGTGATGTAAAAAAAATAGAGGTTAATGGGTGTGAGGTAGGGAAGGATTAGATAGTGGAGTAGGTTTATGGAGGTCGGCACAACATCATGGGCTGGAGGGCCTGTACTGAGCTGTAGTGTTCTATCAGAGATATTCTCTTTGTCACATTCATTCCACAACATCCTCTTTTCAATATAAAGAGTCTCCTTGTTCTCACTTTCTCCAGGTTTGAAATTGAGTCTTTCATCCCAGCGCTATTTCTTGTTCCTGAAAATCCTTGGTATTTCCAGTTGTTTTTATTCAGTTTTCCGGCAGCTGGAACTTTAAAAAAAAAATCATTTCCACATTGATCGTTTGCTGAAGGTCTGAGCTATCAGAGGACTGCTGCCTGAATTAATCGTCTGAAGTTCTTGCAGTTAAAGTTAACGTGCAGGTGCTCGGAAGAGAAAATGCTCCAAAGACTGGAGACACAAGAGACTGCGGCGCTGGGGTTTGGAGCGAGACCTGAGTTGCTGGGTAGGCTCAACAGGGCAGGTGGCATCAGTGGGGGGAGGGGGGGAATGGGGAGCCAGTGTTTTGAATCGAGATGCTTCCCCGTTCCGTAGGAGCTGAGCTGGATGGACCTGCTTCTTCACACTGAAGGATTGCCTCAGTTCAGATTTTTAATCGGTTTTGGCACCAGGTCATCAAACTGAAATGTTAATTCTGTGGCAATGCACAGAAATCCTGGAGAAACTCAGCAGGTTACACGGCAGCCATGGGGAGCGACAGGCCAGCGGCATTCCGAGCTTCAAGGCTTGATCAGGAATGCTAGAGTTTGCCGGAATAGGATGGTAGTGGGGGTGGGGGTAGTGGGAAAGAGTTGGAGGGGAGGGGAAAGGAAAGTGGAGGAGCACAGGCATCCAGGCTTTTCACTCTGTTCCTCACTCCATGACTCACTGAGGACTCGTTCGCCCCCACCTCCTTCGGGGGATGGGAAATTTGGGGGGGTGTGTGAGGGGGGCACTGAGATTTAATTCATGAGGTTTGCAGCTTTACACTGCTTGTTAGCTGACATTGCAGGTGCACAAAGGGAGATCCATCCCCAACATGTTAGAATGTGGAAAAACTACAAAAGAATTGTAGACCAAAATAAAAAAAAACAGAAAATTTTGGAAATACTCAGCAGGTCAGACTGCATCTATGATATAAGAAAGCAATTTAATTTTACAACCATATAACAATTGCAGCATAGAAGCAGGCCAACTTGGGCCTTCTATTCCATGCCAAACACTTTCTCCCACCTAAACCCACAGACCTACGCTCAACCCGGAACCCTCCATTCCTTTCCCACCTATATACATATCCAACTTCTCCCTAAATGCTAATATCAAGCCCGCCTCCCCCCACTTCATCTGGAAGCAAGTTCTACACACTGACTGAGTAAACTCATGTTTCCTCTCAACCTTTATCCCCAACTCTCAACTCAGGTCCTCTCGTTTGTATCTCTCCCTTTCTTAACAATTCGGGTCAAAGGTCTGGGGAAGAAAAAAAGTTTTGAAAGCTGACAAGGCATCGGGGTCCCTCACCCTCCAATTTGGCAAAATCAGATGGTGGGGGGGGGGGGGCGGAAGTGAACCATTGGGTTAAATTGAAAGCAAGTTTATCTGGTCAGTGGGTGAGTGGGGGGCAGTTAACAAGTGAGAACAGAGACCAACGAACCTGGGCAAGAAAGTATGGGGGTTGCAAATGGTGGAACAAGAAGTCTTGCCTAAAAAGACCTTGTTAGCCTCTTCCCCTGATTTCTTTCTTCCCCAAACCCCCTCCACCAACTCCCCTTGCACCTTCCCTTTTGATCAGATCTACCCTTCTTAGCTCTCTGCCCTCTACTCAGCCTCTTTCTCTTCTATCCTCCCACTTATTACCTCTTACCTGTGTTTGCCTGTATTCCTTCCTCTTCCCTTCCTCCCTCCTCCCCCCCCCCACCTTTAATTCAGGCATCGACCTATTTTCCCACATCCCTGATGAAGGGTTCAGGCCTTAAACATTTATGTTTTTTCACACAGCTGCTGCATTTCAGTCTGTGTAAAACGATCGGAACGATGAACTGCAGGCAATCTGTGAACAGCGGGCTAACGAATACGACGTCCAGCCTCCTTAAATACTGCACTTCCGGTATTCTGCCTCAATTCACGGTGTGATGCGCATATTTGGAGTTTTGGTTGTTCCTGTGTGAATGGCCACTCCTGGAAGGAAGGGAGACACTTCAGAGCGGTAATATCACGCAAGTTCTATTTAATAAACATTATTGAATGCTTTTTACTTGCTGAGTTCCTCCAGCACATTTATGTACTGCACTGGACCCCAGGATTTGCAGGTATCCGTATATAACCCCCTCCCCCCCACTCCCCACCACAGCTTGTGCTTGGCATGTCCTCAGCACCCAGAGAGAACAAGTTAAAAAAGAGTTGGGTTGCGGGGGGGTGGGGGGGTTGGGTGGTGGGCAGAAACAAAATATAAGCAAACTGAGCCAATATCAGAGATGGGTATTTGGTACAAAGAGGAATCAAGTTACCTACAGTTGTATAATTCAGTATTGTCCAGAATGTGCCGAGACAGAAGAATGAATGAAAGGTTTATTGTCACCTACATAAGAACAATGTACAAATTCAGTATTTCTTGCTGTGTGTCCAAAATACATAAAACACATTGTCAATTGAAGAATAATTAACACATAAGATGCCTTGAATAGAAAAACTCGTCAAGGATCATCAGCATGGCTTTGTGCAGAGAAGGTAATGCTTCATGAGCCTAAATTGAGTTTTTTGAGGTAACAAAAGAAGTTGATGAAGGTAGATGTGGTCTGTATAAATTTTAGTAAGGCATTTGACAATGTCCTCCATGCTACACTCTGTTGTGTGTACTTATGAATTTGTGTGTGTGTGTGTGTGTGTGTGTGTGTGTGTGCGCGCGCGCGCGCGCGCGCATGTGCACGCATGTGTGTCCACACGAGTGCAAGTGTGTAGATGTGTTTTTTGTGTCTGTGTGTATGATTGTGCCTGCATGTGTGCACATGAGTGTGCATGTGAGTGTATAGGTGTGTTTGTTTGTGTGTGTGTGTGTGTGTGTGTGTGTGTGTGTGTGTGTGTGTGTGTGTGTGTGTGTGTGTGTGTGTGTGTGTGTGTGTGTGGTGGGGTGGGGAATATGTATGTGCATATACAGAGAGTCAGTTTGATTGCTCTGGTAATTACATAGTACAGCTGCACCCATCTGAAGATTACATCCCTGAGTTTTAACCAGCTATAAGGTGAATTTTATGGAATGAAGTGTTTGATATCAAGATAGATACTTTGGAAATTTGCCATCAGTATGTCGCCATGAGGCATGGAATCCACAGAACATAGGCTGAGTGTATTCAGAACTGTCTTGCCTGTAGAAAGCAGAGACTAGTAGTGGACGGAAAGTATTCTACCTGGAGGTCAGTGACTAGTGGAGTTCCATTGGGATCTGCTTTGGGACCCTTGGTCTATGTGATTTTACATAAATGACCTCGATGAAGATGCAGAAGGATGTGTAAGTAAGTTTGGGGATGAATCGAAGGTTGGAGGAATTTGGAATAGTGTTAAAGGTTGTTGTAGGTTACATAAGGTTACAAATGACAAGAGGATGCAGAGTTGGGCAGGAAAGTGGCAGATGGAGCTCAATCCAGATAAGCGTGAGGTGATGCATTTTGGAAGGTCAAACCAGAAGGCTGAGTACAGGGTTAAAGTTTGGATACATAACAGCATGGAGGAACAGAGGGAACTCGGGGTCCAAATCCATACATCTCTCAAGATTGCTGCACAGGTTGATAAGATAGCTATGAAGGGTTGTGGGCTTTGACAATAGGGGGATTGAGTTCAAGAGTCAGGTGGTCACATTGCAACTATGGTGAGACCACACTTAGAGTATTATGTTCATTTCTGGTTACCTGATTATCGGAAGAATGTGGAAGCTATGCAGAGAATATTTACCACAATGTAAATATTTACCCTTGATTGGAACATAAATCTTATGAGGCAAGCTTAGCAGAGCTGGGACTTTTCTCTTTAAAGGCAATTTCAGGCGGCCAAAATACCCTGATGTAAAGCTGCATACTCTACCCCTATGCAGCAGTTGGGTGGCCATCTGAAAGTGGAGAACCCGGCCAGGAGGAGCACTTACCTAACCCTCCTCCTCCAGGTATAATCTCTGGCTCTAAGAATCCCCCGTTGCACCTGAAAGCAGCAGTGGGACTACGGCCACAGTCCAGAGGAGCCAGCGTTCGCTTGCACGTAGCTCTCCTTCGGCTGACATGTTCAGGTGACAGAAAGGTGTCTTCTCCACGGCCACCTGAACGTCCCAGCTGGTCTCCCCTAGCCGCATCTGCCAGCGCATTATCTGTGTCCAAGCACCTGAAAGCGGCTTTTGTTGTGAAGAAGGATGGGAGAAGGCTTAATAGAGGTCTACAAGATTCTGAGATGTATAGATAAAGTGGCAACCAGTGCCTGTTTCCCAGGGCAGGAATAGCAAAAGTGAATGGAGGAAAGTTTAGTGGGGGACATCAGGGGTAAGTATTTTACACAGAGTGTTGTGGGTGCCACAATGCCTTATCAGGGGTGGTGATGCAAACTGAAAATTTAGGGGCATTTAAGATACTCTTAGACAGGCACACGAGTGAAAAGAAAATAGGGCGTTATGAGGTAGAAAGGGTTTAGATTTTTTTGGTGGGAATATGTAGGTCGGCACAACATTGAAGGCTGAAGGACCTGCACTGTGCTGTAATGCTCTATGTTCTGTGTTCTAAGCTTAATAAATATAATGGGAAGAGGAAGACATACACAATTGGCTGCCAGTCCAAAATATGTGCCCCAGCTGTCAAGCATACTGATCTTTGGTGGTCTTGGAGCAGGGCTATGGTTCAGGCAGTAGGAAAGAATCAGAGACAATAGATGTTGGGGGGAAAAAAAACTGTTCTTGAACCGAGAGCTGCTGGAATTCATGCTTTTCTATACCAAAGGTAGCTGCAAGAAGAAGTTGTGACCAGAGTATTGGAAGGGGGGGGGAGGGGGGAGGTCCTTTGTTGTTTGCCTTCTTAAGACAATGCCTCATGTAGATGTCATCAGTGGATGGGTGGTCAGCAGCTGCGGTGGACGGAGTTAGCTGCATGTGCCACTTTCTTCATCTGCCTGCATTCCTGGGCATGGATGAGGTGCCGTTTTTTTAAGTTTGGATTAGGCCCTACTGTAAGCCAGCCTGCAGCTGAACGAACTCCTTTCGGCTGATTTTTCTCCTTACAAAGTGTCTCCAACTTTTCTCTTCCCACAGATGTAAGTTGACCTATCGAGTATTTCCTACATTTGAGCACTTTCTTTTGTTTACTTGTCACAAAATACCTGGTGTGGTGAGAAGGGATTCTTCTGCAAAGACCAACAGGTTACATACAGCCATGTAAAGAGCACAGTTTACAGAGTTTAGGCTAACAATGAAAAGAAAAATCGATTAGCACCTTGACAGCATGGTTATGGGGGTCTTTCAGGAGCCTGACAGCTGTGGGGAAGAAACTGTCTTCAAGAGCATAAGACATAGGAGCAGAAATGGGCGATTCAGCATATTGAGTCTGCCCTGACATTTGATCATGATCTGATCCATTTTCCCACTCAGCCCCATGGCGCAACCTTCTTTCCATCACCCTTGGTGCCCTTTATGCCTGTTGGTGCATGCTCTGTGATGGGAAGAGGGAAGAGAAAGTGTGGAACTTGAAAGTTTGCAGACGCTATGATTGTAGTAAACGCGCAGACCTGTTGGAGGAATTCAGGAGGTCTCGCAACATCCGTAGGAGGTAAAAAGATTTATGACTGGTTTTGGGCCTGAAACCTTCTTCAATGTATGAAAAATGCAGGCAGTGCCTGAATATACAGCAAGGCAGGGGGAGGAGTATAGACCAACGGGACAAAAGATGATAATTGGAAATGGAGAAAAGGCCAGGAAAGAGGGAAGGTGAGAATAGACAGGGAGATGGGGTGACGGGAAAAGAGTGAGAAAGAGAGAGACCGACAGACAGACAGAGCTACAGAAAAGGAGGTATATGGAGGGGAGGAGGGGGGTTGCTAACAGAAACTGTGGTCGACATTAGTGCCATCCAGTTGGAAGGTGCCAGACAGAATATGAGATGTTGTACCTGCAGTGAACTGAAATTCACTGTCTGTGTTTTGTTCAGATGACTGGCTCCACCCTCACCTACCCCAATATAAACCTTCTTACCTCAGAACCGAGGTGCTCAACTTAGCAATCTCCCAGTGTGCATCCAGTCTCTCCGATGTATGGGAGCACTGGATGCAGAAAGTGTGTCTGGGCAGAGATTGTCTTTCAACATGTTGGCTGCCTATCCTATTTTTTAAAATAAACTTCAAGAAATAAGCTAGTGGCTGAATTCTTTGATCAATTTGCTGTAACACTGCTGTGTGTACTTATGCATTTGTGTGTGTGTGTGTGTGTGTGTGTGTGGGCGTGTGTGTGTGTGTGTGTGTGGGTGTGTGTGTGTGTGTGTGTGTGTGTGTGTGTGTGGGTGTGTGTGTGTGTGTGTGGGCGTGTGTGCGTGGGTGTGCGTATGTGTGTGGGTGTGTGTGTGGGCGTGTGTGTGTGTGTGTGCGCGCGCGTGTGTGCGTGCGTTTGTGTGTGTGTGTGCGTGCGTTTGTGTGTGTGTGTGCATGCGTTTGTGTGTGTGTGTGTGCGTGTGCATGCGTGCGTGCGTGTGTGCGTGCGTGTGTGTGTGTGTGTGTGTGTGTGGGGGCGTGTGTGTGTGTGTGGGCGTGTGTGTGTGTGTGGGCGTGTGTGTGTGTGTGTGGGCGCGTGTGTGTGTGTGTGTGGGGGCGTGTGTGTGTGTGTGTTCGTGTGTTTGTGTGTGTGTGTGTGTGCGTGCATTTGTGTGTGTGTGTGTGCGTGTGCGTGCGTGCGTGTGTGTGTGCGTGCGTGTGTGTGCGTGCGTGTGTGTGCGTGCGTGTGTGTGTGTGTGTGTGTGTGTGGGTGTGTGTGTGTACACTAGTGTGTAGGTGTGTGAGCATGTATGTGTATATGTGCTTGAATGTGTGATTCCGTGTGTGCGTGCATGGGTGTGTTTGTGTGTGCATCTGTGTGTTGGGGGGGATAAACAGAGTCAGTGTGCTTGCTCAGTTAATTACTTAGTACATCTGAACCATCCTGAAGATTACATCCTTGAGTTTTAACCGGCTAAAAGGAGAACTTTACCCCCAATAAGGATTGAAGTGCTTGATATCAACATAGATACTTTGGAAATTCGCCATCAGTATGTGGCAAATCTGCAATGAACATGAAATAAACTTACGATGAATAATCAACTGCTTGGTAAGATTGCCAATATTTGATTAGAGCATGACATCTCCTTCAACCTTGTCTGAACACTACAATGCATTGATGATATACAAGGATAAAGATTTAAAGGTATGAATGGAGCAGTCCTCATCACCCTGCTTGTTGAAAGCTAATGATGGATGCACATTTGAAACAGAGCAGTGGATCTCTGCTGGAGTATTAGGGCTGCTTAAGATGCTTCTGAATTTCAAGAGGAGGCAGATCAATCAAAGTCCAATCTCCTAAAGGGGAAAATAAACCTTGCATTGATCTAATATCATTCAAAACTTTGAGAAAGCCCAATGCACAATATTGTCATTGATTAAAGCAGCCAAACCTCAGGTGGTTCAAAATAGAACACAGAATATAGAACATAGAGCAGTACAGCACAGTCCAGGCCCTTTGTCCAATAGTTGTGTAGTGCCAGGACAACAATCTTGCTTTCAATTTCAATAAGATTTCACCTGCATTGAATTCAGCCATCGTTATTGAATGAAGATCTCCCGGGACCAATACCTGAAGAGGGCGCACAAAATCAGTGAACCGGTGCGGTCTCGAAAGGCCAACATGGTCTGTTTCCGCTCCGTAAATGGTTATATGGTTATGGTTATATGGATGTTTTGAAGACTGATAACAAACCTTGCACCCATAACCCTCTATTTTTCTTGAATCCATGTGCCTGTCTAAGAATCTTTTACATGTCCCTATTGTACTAGCCTCCACACTACATCTGGCAATGCATTCCAGGTACCCACTGCTATGTGTAAAAAACTTATCCCTGGCTTCTCCCCTAAACTTTCCTCCCCTCACTTTGTACAGATGTCCTCTGGTGATTGCTACTCTCAGTCTCGGGAAAAAATGTTTTCTGTCCACCAGCCAAGTCTCTCATAATCATGTAGGGTAAGTCACTTCTCATGGTTCTTCTCTCCAGAGAAAAAAAGCCCTAGCTCTGTTAACCTTGTCTCTAAAATACATATTCTCCAATCTGGGGATCATCATCGTACATCTCCTCAGCACCTGCTCCACAGCTTCCACATCCTTCTTGTAACGAGGCCACCAAAATTGAGCACAATGTTCCAAGAGTTTTATAGAGCTGCAACATTACCTCAGGTACTTTAAGGAGACTGGCAGGAGTTAAGAAGTGTGTGGGAAGCATTTGTATTGCATTGCACGGTAGGGTGGCGGAAGCAGATAAAGCTGGCTTTTGAAAGGGAATTTGTACCAGAAAGAATTGAAAGTGCAGGGTCACAGGCAATGGCAGAGAGTAGAAACAGCAAGTTATCTGCGTGGACTTAAAAGCTGAGAGGCCTTCTTCCTGAGCACAGCAAACTGATTGAGGGAAAAACATTGAATGAAAGGACAAGAGATGGGATGCCATGGTACAACTGTACAAGATTTAGTGAGATTGCATTTGGCATGTGTGGTACTTTCTGGTTGCAAAGAGATCCAAAGAATATAATTAAGCTGGACACAGTGCAGAAACGACTCACAACAACGTTGCCAGAACTGGAGGGCTTACGTCCCATAGAAAGACTGGATAGGCTGTGGATTTTCCCCTTGGATCATAGAGGCAAAATGATGACCTCCTGGATGAACATAAAATCATGAAGACCTTTGGTGAGGTGAACAGTCGGAGTCTTTTCCCCTGGAAGGAGAGTCTAAAATCCAGAGGACATAGGTTTATGTGAGAGTGGAAAAAGTAACAGGAGACCTGAGAGGCAATTTTTGTACATAGAGGGTGGCGGGAATATGGAATTATCTGCCAAAGGATGTGATGGACATGGGCATAATTACAACATTTAAAAGACACTAAGACAGGGTGTAATAATAGGAAAGGTTTAGAGCAGTGGTTGCCATCCTTTTTCCATCTAAGGCCCACTTGGCTTCCTGCCTAAGATGCCATTGCCCAATAGTGACTGGGCAATATTTTTAAGACAAAGGCAGCTCTGTAAGAAACACATCCTTGTCTAATTTAAAATATTTTATTTAAAAATTTTAATTACCTCATGAAGACACGCCATGACCCACCAGCGAACCATTGCCCACGGGTTGATAATCGCTGGGGAGGGATAGTTGCTACATGCAGGCAAATAGGACTTGTTGAGGTAGACAACTTTATCAGCATGGATGAGCTGAGTTTTCATGCTGCAGTCTTTAGCTCTTTGACTCTGACACAGTCTCCAATTTTACTGTATATTTTAATCTCAAAGATAAAGAGCCATTTACATCCAGCCGAGGTGGCAAAGAGAATTTTGCCTTGATTTGTCATTCACGAGTGCTGCAGCAGATCACAGAATGCAGCTTTGGTACAGGTTTAAGAACTCTTTCATTGAGCTGGTTTCAGTATGCTCTGATCCAACCCAGTACACAGAGGTACAAATTACTGGATAGCAGCTGACACCGCAGATTACCTTTCCAACTTCCATTGTGTGGCCCTGGACACTGGAAAATGCTGCATGTTGAAGACCTCTTGTGTAATACCGGTTAACTAACAAATAAAAGCTGCAGTAAAACACGGAAGTTTGCCGACACCACGATTGAATTTAAAGGACAGTGCTGGAGAAACTCAACAGGTCAAACCGTGTACTTTATATAGCAAAAATAAAGATTCAAAACCAAAAGTTTGGGCTTGAGTCCTTCGTCAAGGTATGGGCAAAATGTAGGCAGGTGCCTGAATTAAATGGTGGGGGGAGGGGCAGGAGGATAGAGCACAGGCTCTATGACAAGAGATCATAGGTTGATCAGGGAGGGAGGGCACACCAGCAAACAAGGGGAGGGAGAATGGACACTCTGCAACCGGATGGCATGAACACTGATTTCTCCGGTTTCTTCAAGTTTACTCTCTGTTTTCTCTCTCTTCTCCATTTCTCTGTCTTCTTTCCCCCAGCTCTCCACTCCCTTCCCTCTCAATTCTCAGAGCCCCACTTCTTGTTTACTGGTGTGCCCTCCCTCCCTATCCACCATCTATTACCTCCTCCCTGTGGGACTGTGCTCCCCTGACTGCCTCTCCCACCACCATGTTGTTCGGACGCCTGCCTACATCTTGTCACACCTTGAGAAAGGGCTCAAGACCGAAACATTGATTATGAATCTTTACCTTTGTTTCACACACCGTTTGACCTGCTGAGATTTTCCTGCAATTAAACAAAAGCTGCAAACTGTGAAAAATCATCCTGTTATTATGGATGCCCTTTCCCAACAAGAGCCAGAATGTAATCAATATTTCTTCTCAGAAAAACACTAATCAATTTGAAATGAGCCCAGGCATTCAATATGAAGATGCAGACATGTGATTGCAAGAGTAAGTAAATAATTGATGTGAAATTAATACTGAATTAAAGGGAGATAATGTAATCAGCTTCTAAGCATAAGTCAATGAAACTTTAAGTCTCCCTTCCAAAATTGCCTCTCCAAGACAATTTTCACCTTTCTCACAAAAGGACAGCTTGGTATCTGGTTGGTGATGAATGGTCAAGGCATGAGGTAGGCTTTATAGAATTGACTCTATCCACCTTATGGTAAGCAGAAAGCCTCCTATTCTAAGCACAAGAAGGCTTTAAGGAACATGCAAAATCACTGAGCTGACTTTTCACAAACCTCCTATTCATTGGAATCAAATAATCATGTCATCTACCCCATTCAAGGGGTTTTCAACTACCCCCCTCCCAACCTCACATTCCTCCTTATGCAATCCCTATGCCATCAGTGCTCTGTGATTAGTAAAGGATTAGTCAAGGTGGGATGTGGGTGGAAAGAAAAAGGTTGGAAACCACTGTTTTAATCGTCCCTAATTGGCTCGTTAGGTGCACGGTTTCTGAACTTCAAAGGAAATGGGCCGATGACAATTTTTCTCAGGCCAAATATTTCAGGAACAATTGGGTCTTGAGCAGTGATTCTCAACCTTCCCTTCCCACTCACATCCCACCTTAAGCCATCCCTTACTCACCACAGAGCACCGATGGCATCGGGAATATAAGGTGGAATGTGAGTTTAGGGGAGCAATTTGAAAACCATTTATAAACCTTTCATATTGTGATTTCAACCCAGACAAAGATTAGACAATTTGAATGCCTTTTCAAAATATTCCCAGGCAAATGTCACAAGATGCAGGCAAAGGTGAAAGCCCCTGGCTTTGAACTTCCATAATGCTCATGTGCCATTCTTTACCAAATGTGCGAAGGCCTTGGAAGATTTGGATACCTGATGCAGAAGTGGAAAATGGAAGATTCTTCAGCTTGTCGATGTGTCCAAGCAACGTGGGCCATGTTACATGGAGAAAAAGGGAGACATCAACGTGGTAGCCTCTGTTGTGCACTGCCTGACTCAATCACCACCACATAAAATTATCATAGCTCCCTACAGCTTGGGAAAGGGTACTAAATTGCCTCAATTACTGCAGGAGCTGCAATCCAGGAGGCCAAGACTGATGGCTGGAAGTGTGTGTTTCAATCCCAACATTTAAAAGCTGTAAACTGTGAAAAATTATTCTTTTATTATGGATACCCTTTCCCAACAAGAGCCAAAATGTAATCAATATTTCTTCTCAGAAAAACACTAATCAATTTATAATGAGCCCAGGCACTCAATACTCTGCAATGTGAGGACACAGACATGTGATTGCAATAGAAAATAAATAATTGTAATGTGACAGATTATGTTATTATTTTATATTATATTTAGATATGTTTTAAAGGAGATAAATTGTGGCCGTTTTTTTTAGTGTAGGTCACATACATATAACATAAATAACAATTACAGCACGGAAACAGGCCATTAGGCCCTTCTAGTCTGCACCGAACCAAACACCCTTTTCTAGTCCCACCTCCCTGCACAATGCCCATAACCCTCCATCTTCTTCTCATCCATATACCTGTCCAACCTTTTCTTAAATAATACAATTGAGTCCGCCGCCACTATTTCTCCCGGAAGCTCATTCCACACGGCTACCACTCTCTGAGTAAAGAAGTTCCCCCTCATGTTACCTCTAAACCTCTGCCCCTTAATTCTTAACTCATGTCCTCTTGTTTTAATCTTTCCTCCTCTTAACGGAAATAGTCTATCCACATCCACTCTGTCTATCCCTTTCATAATCTTAAATACTTCTATCAAATCCCCTCTCAACCTTCTACTCTCCAAAGAATAAAGACCTAATCTGTCCAATCTCTCCCTATACTCTAGATGCTTAAACCCAGGTAACATTCTCGTCAACCTTCTCTGCACTCTCTCCACTCTGTTTATATCCTTCCTCTAATTAGGCGACCAGAACTGCACACAGAACTCCAAATTAGGCCGCACCAACGTCTTATACAATCTCAACATCACCTCCCAACTCCTATATTCCATGCAATGATTGATAAAGGCCAGCATACTAAAAGCCTTTTTCACCACCCTATTCACGTGAGTTTCTACCTTCAGGGAACGATGTACCTTTACTCCTAAATCTTTCTGCTCTTCTGTATTCCTCAATGCTCTCCCATTTACCACGTATGTCCTATTCTGATTCTTCTTACCAAAATGAAGCACCTCACACTTATCAGCATTAAATTCCATCTGCCATTTTTCAGCCCACTTTTCTAAGCAGCCCAAATCCCTCTGCAATCCTTGAAAATCTTCCTCATTATCCACTATTCCACCTATCCTAGTGTCGTCTGCATATTTACTAATCCAAATCACCACCCCATCATCTAGATCATAAATGTATATAACGAACAACAATGGGCCCAATACAGATCCTTGAGGCACACCACTGGTCACCGGCCTCCAACCTGACAGACAATTATCCACTACCACTCTCTGGCCTCTCCCTTTCAGCCAATGTTCAATCCATTTGACTATCTCAAAATTTATACCTAAAGACTGCAACTTCCTAACTAACCTTCCATGTGGTACCTTATCGAAGGCCTTACTGAAGTCCATATAGACAACATCCACTGCGCTACCCTCATCCACATTCCTAGTCACCTCTTCAAAAAATTCAATCAGATTGGTCAAACATGACCTTCCTCCCACAAATCCATGTTGAGTGCTCCTGATCAGACCCTGTCTATCCCGATGTTTATAAGTACTATCTCTAAAAATTTTCTCCATTAATTTACCTATCACAGACGTCAAACTTACAGGCCGATAGTTGCCAGGCTTCCTCCTTGAACTCTTTTTAAATAACGGAACCACATGCGCAATGCGCCAATCCTCCGGCACTATCCCCATATCTAATGACATTTGGAAAATTACCGCCAGAGCTTCTGCTATTTCCTCCTTCACTTCTCTCAATGTCCTGGGGAAGATCCCGTCTGGTCCCGGAGACTTATCCACCTTTATATTCTTCAAAAGCCCTAAAACTACACCTTTTGTAATCTCTATATTCCCCATATTTACCCAATTTGCTTTTTTTATCTCACATCTCCCAATATCCTTCTCCTTAGTGAATACCGACGAAAAGAAACTGTTCAATATCTCCTCCATTTCTCTAGGCTCCACACACAGTTTTCCGCTCTGATTTTCTAAGGGACCAATTTTGTCTCTAGCTTTCCTCTTACCATTAACATATTTGTAGAACTCTTTTGGATTAGTTTTCACCCTGCTTGCCATAGTTTCCTCGTACCTTCTTTTAGCTTTCCTAATTCCTCTCTTAAGATTCCTCTTACATTCAATGTATCTTTCAAACATCTCCTTAACTCCATGCTTCTTATATCTAATGTACGCCTCCCTTTTTCTTCGAACCAAGTTTCCAATATTCCTTGAAAACCATGGCTCTCTCAAACCTTTTGCCCCTCCTTTTAGCCTAACAGGAACATAAAGCTTTTGCACTCTCAAAATCTGATCTTTAAAAGACTTCCATCTCTCTACTACATCCTGCCCATAAAACAAATTGCCCCAATGCACACCCTGCAAGTCCTTTCGCATCTCCGCAAATCTAGCTTTTCCCCAATCAAAAACCTCAACCCTTGGCCCTGACTTCTCTCTTTCCATAATGACATTGAAACTGATGGCATTATGATCACTGGATCCGAAGTGCTCGCCAACACTAACCTCCGTCACTTGACCCATCCCATTTGCCAACAGTAGATCTAACACTTCAAAACAGATCTCATTTAAAATGCCAGAGCTCTGCTCAAATCAGACAGTCCAGGCTCCGAGCGCCTTTGCAGAAACTTTGAAGAATGCCTATAAGGACTTCACAAGTAGGTGTTAATTGAACATGCTGTGGAGTAATGGGTTACTGTTTTGGAAAGCAACCGATGAACGAACTAAGAAGATTAGGTCCGGTTCTGCAGTGTGACTAAGTGCAGAGTGCTGTTCTAAAAGGGTAATGTGGTTTTCTCTGAGTGAGAGAGGAAGAGAGAGAGAGAGGGAGAGAGAGAGAGAGCATTCAGTTCTATAGTTCAGCAGCAGCAGCTGGGACTGGAACAGGACAAGCTGGCAAACTTGTGGAAAAAAAAACCATTTTGAAGAAGGGTTGTGAGTTTTTAGTTCAGCCTGTTCAAAGTCCTTGTGGTCCATGCATGAGGAGAGGACTGGCTGTATAATTTTTCACTTGAAATAAAGGAAACAGAAAAGGAAATCTGTGCTGACCTGAAAGAAAGAGGTTATCATCTGGAAAACCCTGATGGGGCAAGTTTCTTTGGCAAGACACTGAAGTGGCTGATTGGAATGAATCAGTTGTGGGTGTCTAATAAGCAATAAATCTCTCTCTGAAAATCAACAAGAACCTTCCTGAGTGGTAACCATTTACCTTTCAAGCACCAAAGCCTGGTGAAATTCATAAATGTTAAATTCTGTGCACAGTATAAGAATTGTCTGATACCAATTAACTTGGAGGGGTGAGACATGAGATTGGACAGAGAATCAAAGAACTTTTCTGAACTGATACATACATTATATACACGTGTGCTTAGAATTAGAAGAGGGTTAAGTTAATAGCAATAAGTTAGAGTTTCATCCTGTTTTCATGTTTAAAGATAATTAAAAGTAACATTTGTCTTGGTGAATTTCTATTGCTGTTGGGTTTTTGGGTCCTTTGAGCTCATTACAGTAAAAATAATTAGCTAGCTAGGGTCAGAATTAAGGTGCTTACATAGTTTGGAACGTGTTTTTTTTAAATTGACATTCGTGAGAGATTTAATATTCCATGTTGTTTTAAAATCAATGTGGATCACCAATGAAGTCGACATCCACATACAGTTTGTCCCATATGTAATGAAACTAGACACAAATGTGATTGACTGCTAACTGCAATCTGAAATAAATGTTTCAGTTCAAGGCAATGAAAGCATCAGGCCTACCAATATCACACACACACACACACACACACACACACACACACAGAGAGGATAGTAGTAGAGGGTTCTTTTTCTGAATGGAGGCCTGTGACTAGTGGTGGCAATATAAAAGTTAGAATGTGTGAAAGTGAACGGAGAAAGCAAGAGGTGTTGGATTACGGAGAGGACAAATTCAAGGAAATCAGATTAAATCTCGACAAAGGTCAAGTTTAGCTGCACTGGGAATATTTGCATGCAGTCTACTTAGGAAGGACATGAAAGCATTAAAGAAGATTTAACAGGAAAGATTTACCAGTCTAGTGAGAGGAGTAAAATAAAGTATACTGTTTGACCTGCTGAAATTCTCCAGTATTGTGTTTTCACCAGCTTAGTCCCAGGATTAGAATGAGTGAACACTACAGAAGAGAAACAGGCCATTTGGCCCTTCTAGTCTGTGATGAAGTATTGTTCATGCCTAGTCCCACTGACCTGCACCTGGCCCATATCCCTTCATACCCCTCCCATCCATGTATCTGTCCAAATTTCTCTTAAATGTTGAAATTAAACCCACACCCTCCACCTCCACCGGGAGCTCATACCACTCTCTGACCATCTTCTATGAAGAAGTTCCCCTTAATATTCCCCCTAAACATTTCACCTTTCACTCTCAACACAGGTTCTCTCATTCTTGTCTCACCTTACCTCAGTGGAAAAGCCTTATTAGTATTTATTCTATTTGTACCCTCATAATTTTGCATACCTCCATCAAATCTCCCCTCTTTCTTCCCGCAGTCTTCCATGTAAACGACCTTGCAGCACTCTGTCCAATGGTTATTCAGACATTGAGAATGGCATGGTTAGCATAACCGTAGCATGACACTATTAAAGCACTAGTGAACTGGGTTAGAATATAGCAACGTCTGTAAGGGGTTTGTACGTCCTCCCCTTGTCCGTGTACATTTTCCTCGGCTGCTCTGGTCTCCTCCCACCCTTTGAAACATATGGAGTTGTAGGTTAATTGGTTGTAATTGAGCAACACTAGTTTAAATGGCAGGTATTGGATTCTACAGTGCTGTAGATAATAACATGTAGCTTACAGCTCTTTATTGAAGATTGCTGTGCAGATAGTGTACAATATAAACTATTAACTGAGCCAAGCAGCTTCTGTGGAGGGAGAAGGGGTTTATTATGTTTCAGATTGAAACCCAGCATGAGGACTGGGGATTAGATGAATGATGGCCAGTAGATCTAAGCGCGGGAATTGATGGAACCAGTTGAAATGGGAATGGTGAAGCCAGGGATGGGATACAAAAGGTAAACAAAGAGAGAGGGAACATGGGTGGACTGCTGGAACACAGGGGATGAGGGTGACCTGATATTGAAAATCCCAATAGTTACTAAGCTGCCCAATCCAAACATTGAATATAGGTCGCTACAGCGACCTTTGGCCCACAATGTTGGCCTAACCTACATAAACCTACTAAACAATCTAGACCTTTCCTACCTCATACCCATGACCTTCTATTTTTCTTGTTACCATGTGCTTGACTGAGAGTCTTTCAAATGTCTTTATTCTATTAGCCTCTACCACCACTACTCTCCGTGGAAAAAATTTACCTCTGACATTTCCCCTAATCTTTCCCCTCTCAACGTATACATATGTCCTCTCGTATTTGCTACCGTCACTCCAGGAAAAAGATGATGGCTGTCCACCCTTTCTATTCCTC
Organism: Narcine bancroftii; assembly: GCF_036971445.1. NCBI lineage: Eukaryota > Metazoa > Chordata > Chondrichthyes > Torpediniformes > Narcinidae > Narcine > Narcine bancroftii. The sequence goes on from NC_091472.1 coordinate 22,642,141, forward strand.
TCATAATCTTGTTGACCTCTATTAAGTCTTCCCCTCATCCTTTTTCTCTCTAGGGAGAAAAGCCCATGCTCTGCAAACTTTTGCCTCATAAGACATATTTTGAAATCCAGCCAACTTCCTGGTAAATCTCCTCTGCACCTTCTCCATAGCTACCTCTCCCTTCCTGTCATGAGGCAACCAGGACAGAATAAGTGGCGTTGTTCATTTACTTCTCTTTCTCTGGCTATAAGGGGTGCTGGGCAATACTAATGCTAATGGAGAATCTTTGCCTGCCTTATGGCAGATTAAGGGTAATTTTGTGTAATATTAGATTTTTGTTTTATTACATGACAATAAAGAGTATCTGATCTGATATCCTATGGTCATATGGTAATTAGGGATGAGTGATAAATTCTAGTGATATCAGTGATATCTGCAACCTGAAAATGAATACATTAAAAAAAAATCAGATTCCTTCAAGAGATGGGAAGACTGGAGGTGCCAAGAGGTGAGACATTAACTGCAGGCTGCTGTTCATCGACTTCAGCTCAGCATTCAACGCAATCATTCCCCAGAGGCTGGTGGAGAAACTGTCCTCACTCGGATTCAACACCCTTCTCTGTAACTGGATCCTGGAATTCCTAACAAAAAGGCTACAGTGTGTCCAGGTTGGTAGCAGAACGCCGAGTAGCATCACATTGAACACTGGCACACCTCAGAGCTGTGGGCTTAGCTCCCTCCTGTTCACATTACTGACCCATGACTCCAACAGTGTCAGTAACAATGATGAGATGCAGTACAGAGAAGAGGTGGAAAATCGTGTGAAATGGTGCGAGAGTCTCAACCTGAGTCTCAACGTGAACAAGATGAATCAGATGATCGTGGATTTCAGAAGGTCCAGAAACGATCATCCTCCCTTCCACATTAATAATTCTGTAGTTCAGAGAGTGTAGGGCACCAAGTTCCTTGGAGTTCACTTAACTAGTGACATAAAGTTGAAATCCCCTCATTTGTCAGGAAGGTGCAACAGTGACTGCACTTCCTGAGAAGACTGAAGCGGGGAAGGCTACCAGCCACTATTGTGTCAACCTTTTACAGGAGCTCTATCGAGAGTGTCCTGGTCACCTGCATCACAATTTGATATGGTTGCTGCAGAGCAATGAATCAGAGTTCAATCCACAGGACATGAAAGAGGATTACTGGAGTCTTCCTCCTCTCCCCCCCCCCCCCCCCCCACCACCCCCATGCCGTTCGACGTGATCTACTGGGATTGTTGTATGAAGAGGCCGCGCAAAATCAACCCTGCACACAGTATCATTCAGCTGCTCCTGTTGGGGAAGAGATACAGGAGGATCAGAGCCAGCACCACCAGGCTGAGGAGCAGCTTCTTCCCACAGGGAGAGAAAATACTGATCGACCAAATGAACTCCTCACACTAACCACTCGACACTCTCATGTTCATGAAACAATATTTATTTATTTTTATTTATGATAGTTGTCCTGCATATGTATTGTTTGTTTATGTCTGGTTAGGTGCCTGTGTTTTGCACCGAGGACTGGAGAACACTATTTCGTTGCGTTGTACTTGTGCAATCCTCTTGACTTCTATTCAACAATCCTGTTCTGGAATTTGTTTTATCCCTGAACTGTCCATTAGATTTATCGTACAGATCGTGTCCATTTAGTCCACTGAGTCTCTGTTTGCTTCTAGAGGAGTAATCCCCCTCTCCCTATTCCATCTTGCATCCATGCAACATATGCCCATCAAACCCCCGCCCCACCCCCACCCCCGGACTCTTTTTTTTGTGATTAATGAAGGCACAATTTACCACAGTCTTTTAAACTAGCAACATAGAAGTTGTATTTGACCGAGTAGCGACCTATAGTGACTTGAGGGTACCAACATTTAACTTGCTCTTGTCCCGATAATATTTATGTTCCTGTCCAGTTAAGTTTCTGGTCAAAGTGAGCCCTCCTCCCCTTCAGAATGTGAAAATAGTGTTGAATATCAAGGACGTGATTTGATCATTGGTAGTTGGAGATGGTCATCGCCCTCCACATGTCTCTGTTACTTGATCCTTATCCATGCAATGCCCTTATTTAGGAATTGTAACATGAACTGATGGGCTGCTTTATTTCTGGATGAGTTGTGAATGGGACGAGGTATCTGCGTACATCGGGATTTCAGATCTTACATTGGAACAAAGCCCATCAGAACAGCAACTGAAGATGTTTGGGCTCAGGACACTGCCCCAAAGATCTCCAGAAACCACACACATTTCCCTTTTTGTTAAGTATGACTCCAGACTTTGGAATGTATTCTTTCCGATTTCCATAGACTTTGTGTTTACCGTGACCCCTTGATGTCGCACTCGGTCAAATACAACTTCTATGTTGCTAGTTTAAAAGACTGTGGTAAATTGTGCCTTAATTAATCGCAAAAAAAAGAGTCCGGGGTGGGGGTGGGGCGGGGGTTTGATGGGCATATGTTGCATGGATGCAAGATGGAATAGAGAGAGGGGGATTTACTCCTCTAGAAGCAAACAGAGACTCAGTGGACTAAATGGACATGATCTGTACGATAAATCTAATGCACAGTACAGGGATAAAACAAATTCCAGAACAGGATTGTTGAATAGAAGGCAACTGTAGGGGATGCCAGTTGGCTCCACAAACCATCTCAGGAATAAAGTACTTTTACTTGTAATTTAAATTATTGACTATTTTCATGAAATTGGAAGAGTGGTTATGTCATTGGATTAATGATATAATGGCCTGGAATACTTAATCACATTCAATTCAGGGCAACAGGGGAAATTCAATTCAGATGAGAGTGCGGAAGGAGATACCAGCTGAGGGGGTGAATGCGGACTCGATTTTGACATTTAAGAAAAAAATGGACAGGTACCTGGATTGGAGGGGCATTGTGGGCTATGGTCCAATTGCAGGTCAATGGGATGAGGCAGAATAACGGCTTGGCACACACTATGTTTCTGGGCTGTAGTATTTTACATTTCTAGGAGAGGGTGCAGAAGGGGCTCATCAGGATGTTTCCTGGGTTAAACTGTATGAGCTGTAAGGAGAGATTGGACAAACTTGGATTGTTTTCTCTGCTGTATCAGAGGATGTGTGACAACCTGTAAAATTATGAAAGATAGAGGGCAGATGAAGACTTTTTTTTCCCCCGCAGGATGTAAATGTCAAATACTAGAGGGAACAGCTTTGAGGTGTGAGGGGAGATAGTTTACAGGAGGTTTACAAGGCGAGTATGTTTTACACAGTAGTAGGTGCATGAAGCATACTACCAGGGGAGTTGGTGGAAGCAGGTGTTAAAAAGACATCTAGGCCTGCCCATAAGGAATAGAGATTTACTGTGTGCAGGCCGATGGGATGAATTGAATTTGACATCATGATCCAAAAAGCCTGTTCCAGTGTCCTTCCAAGTGAAGCTACACTTCACTTGTGTATCCATAGGAGTTGTTGACTGCATCTGGTGCTCCCAATGTGGCCTTCTCTACATCGGAGAGACTGGATGCAGATTGCGAGATTGCTTCGCTGAGCACTTTCTCGCAGTCTGCATCAGTGACAGGGATCTTCCAGTGGCTGACCATTTCAATTCTGTGCCCCACTCCTGTGCTGGCATGTCCGTCCATGGCCTCTTGTACCGTCCAACCAAGACCACCCTAAAATTGGAGGAGCAACATTTAATTTTCTGGTCTGGATCCTCTCCAACCGGGTGGCAGTAACCTCCAGTTTCTGTTAGCCTGCTCTCCATCTTCCTCCCTTCCCATTCCCTTTGTCTTCTGTCCTTCAGCAATCCACCTCCATTCCCTCACTATTCACAGAGCCATCCCCCTTACCCCTGTTTGCTATTGTGCCCACCCTCCTTTATCCACCTATAACCTCCTGCCTTTGGGACCGTGCTCCTCCCCCTGACGCTCACCCCTACCATTTTGTTTGGAGACCTGCCAACATCTTTTCATACCCTGATGAAGGGCTCATGCCTAAAACATTGGTTAAGTATCTTTATCTTTGCTACATAAAGGACACTATTTGACCTGCTGAGTTTCTCCAGCATTGTGTTTTCACTTCAACCACGGAGTCTGCAGACTTTTGTGTTTTACCTCTGTTCCTGTGTGTACTGTTTTATGATTTATGTAAAAAAATCCAAAAAGACTACAGATACTGGAAATTCCAAAAAAAGACAGAAAATTGTGAAAACACTCAGTAGGTCAGGCAGCATCTGTGGAAGAGAAAAGCTGACATGGTAGCGCCTCACTGGAGGCTTAGTCGAACCAGCTCAGGAAGTCCCAAGTGATATCATGACCTCACAATGCGATGACTTTGTTTGGAACGCATGGGGTTCTAAAGCTGCAGGTGTCTGTTTGAATAAATGACTTTTACTGAACTTTGACTCGATTACATCTCATCATTTTCTCGTTCTTCATTTCACACTGTGACACAGTTGCTACATTGGTGACCCCAACATGATCAAACGGATTTTGGACCCAACATGGTCAATGCAGCCTGAAGTTTGGTTCGGGCAGGCTGAGGCGCAGTTCCACATTTGCAAGAGAGAAGTGGACGTCACTAAGTACTATCATGTGTTAATCGCCCTCGATCAGGACACGACCAGTTGAATTCTGGATTTCTTTTGGGACCCACCAGCCCTAAAAGCCCTCCTTCTCTGGATTTACAGTCTCTCATAACGCATGCGAGCTGCACGGCTCCTCCATATCGATGGCCTGGGGATCACGCCCCACCGGAGTTAATGAACAACATGTTGGCACTGGCAGTCTTGCTTGCTCTTTGAGCAGTTGTTTTTAGAGCATATACCAGAAGACACTTGTTGGTTGACGAGGACTTTGGTAAGCCTCAAACTGTGGCTGCCCGTGCAGACATTCTGTGGTGTACAAAAGAGCAAGGCACAAGGCCCAGAGAAATTAGTGCTGCGTCATATCCAAAGGCACAAGTTCCATGAGTACCGGTAACGAGGGCGTACATGACACCATGACAACCATCCAGTGTTTTTAGCATCTATGCTGGGGTTCTAGATCTCACAGCTGCTAATCCCTTTGCACTTTTCCAGGAAAACACCATGGCCAGTCACTGCTCATTGCTATGGCGGTTGGCCACTGGAACAGCCTACTCTACGTCTGGGACAAACTACCCCAGCACAAATTTCTAGTCGACACAGATGCGGAGGTTAGTGTCCTTCCTCCTTCAGGCTCTGACACATGTACCAAGAGTGCAGGTCCGCGCTCACTGGGGTGAGTAACAGTTCGATTCATACATACAGGACACAGACTATTCCCCTGAAATTTGCCAACAATAAGTTCACGTGGAAGTTCATTCTTCCTGCTCAGTCCTGGCTGTTGCTGGGTGCCAACTTCCTCAGAGCCCACTCACTGATGGTGGACTTAAAATGGCACTGGTTGGTGAACACCACAACATTCCAGATTTCCTGGCTTGGAAAAGCCAAACTACCCACCTTGCACCTAGACGTCATTGAGTACTCGAACAACGGATTCGCCAAACTTCTTGCAGAGTTTTTGAATATTGTCACTCCCCAGTTCTCCACTCTGACATGGTGTCACACACCACATCCTCACCCAAGGACCTCCTCTACACGCCCAAGCCTGACGCCTACCGCCCAACGAATTGCGGCTTGCAAAACAAGAGTTCCACAAAATGGAGGAAGTTGGAATCATACACAGGTCTGATAGCCTGTGGGAGGCTGGAGACCTTGTGGAGAATGCAAGCATCTCAGTGATGTTACCACTGCAAACTGCTACCCTGTGCTCCATATATCGAATTAATAGCTATTCTTTGTGGGACTGGATATTTTCTAAAATTGATTTGGTGCATGGGTCCCACCAAATACCTACAAACCTTGAGGTTGTGCCCAAGTCCACCAACATAACTGATGTGCTGTAGTGAGAGTAAACAAGCTCAAAATACAAAGGCTGTATTACAGGCTTTAATTAGTTTAAAACTGGCACAGAAGGTTCAGTATCCGTTCTGGCTCCATGTGCTCTACTCCTACACAATGGTTGGGATAAGCCTTTATGTGAGGTTGATACCTCCCTGCAGGTACAGTGGGTTTCCCCCTGCAGTAGGCAGAGCAGGAATGCAGACAGGCACAGGCAGTCACAGATAGTCCAGTGGGTGTGTCACCACATCAACACCATTCGGCCTCTCCAAATTTTTGAGAATCCTTTTTGGGCTCAAAAATGCTGCACAAACATTCCAGCAACTGATGGACACAGTGGAGCATGGCATAGACTTCCTTTCCGTATACTTGGACGACAAAGAGCACCTGTAGCGTCTGCATTTACACTGCCGCCAGCACCTACAGGAGTTCAGGCTAAACGCAAACCCTGCCAAGTGCAAATTAGACTGTGCTCTATTGAGTTCTTGGGACATCAGATCAGCAGCCTGTGTGTCATTTCATTTCCTATCAAGGTGGAAGCCATCCTCAAATTCCCGAGATGTGGGGATGGTCAATTTCTATCATTGCTTTCTACCCTTTGTGGCTCATATTATGAAACCCCTCTTCGACTTTATGTCCAGCAATGCTAAAGAACTCGAGTGGACAAAGGAGATGACAGTAGCATTGCTGGTCCATCCACAAACAGATACATCAATTCCACTGACGATAGACACATCTGATGCGGCAGTAGGTGAGGTCTTCGAACAGTACACCAATGGAAAATAGAAGCCTCTAGCATTTTTTAGTAGGCACCTCCACCCTCAGGAAACGAAATACAGCACATTCGATAGGGAACTGCTGCCGCTGTACCTACCAGTTCAGAGACTACCGCTATTTTTTGGAAGGCAGGGAGTTCATGGTTTTTACTGACCACGAACCGCTAACATTCGGCTTCATGATGGCATCAGCACGCCAGCAACGCCACCTATTTTATGTATCCGAGTTTACAACCAGAATTAAACATACCTCCAGTAAGAGTAATGTGGTGGCTGATGCCCTGTCCCACTCCTCCATTCAAGCAGAATGTGCCCTATCTCCGGGTGTAGAGTACATGGCCTCACCAAAACTCAGTACCAGGATGATAAACTCCTGGCATATAGAATTGCTGTCACGAGCCTACAACTCAAGGATGCAGCCTTTGGGCCATAAGGTACCACTCTCCTGTGTGACATTTCCACTGGTCAGCCTTGTGCTATTGTCCTTGCTGTGTGGAGACGTGCATTTTTGATGCCATTCACGAACTGTCCCACCCCTTTATTTGAGCGATAGCCAACAGGTTTGTATGGCGTGGACTCAAAAAGCAGGTCACATACTGGGCACGGATGGCCAATCTGCAAAAGTGCAAAGGCACGTGAAGGTGCCGCTTCAGCCTTTCCAGTCACCGGAGCGCAGATTCCATCACGTGCATGTCGACATTGTCGGCCCGCTTCCGTTGTCACTGGGGTTTAGGTACTTGTTAACAGTCATCGACTGATTCACTAGGTGGCTGGAGGCGGTTCCTATGATGGACTCATCGACCGATTCATGTGCCAGAGCTTTTATTTCTCCCTGGGTATCTTGGTTCGGTCTACCCACACATGTCACCTCTGACAGAGGCCCACAATTTACCTCCGCACTTTGGAATGTTTTGTCGCGACTGCTGGGGATGCAGCTCCATCACACAACAGCCTCATAACCACAGTCAAATGGCTTAGTGGAATGGTTCCATAGGCACATGAAGGCTGCTCTAATGGCCCACCTCCAGGAACTTGATTGGGCATTGAGCGGCCCTGGATCCTCCTGGGAATAAGAATGGTTCCCAAGGAGGATCTCAACTCCTCATCAGCCGAGTTGTTTTATGGAGCCCCGCTAATTGTACCTGGGGAGTTCATGTCCACAGCATGCGGTCAGGAGGTGCAAGCAACTGAAGTTTTAGGCTGTTTGCTGGAGCGGCTCAGAAAATTGGCACCAGTTCCCACATCAAGGCATAGAACAATGACACCCTTCATCCCAAAGCAACTCCAGGGCTGTGAGTTTGAGTTTCTGCATAGAGGTGCACACGGGCCACCCTTACAGAGGCTGTATGACGGCCCCTACAGAGTGCTATAAAACAATCTCACAACTTGTATACTGGACATTGGGGGGCATTCAGAGACATTTACGATTGACCGACAAACCCTTTCATCTCGATCTTGATCGGTCCTAGCCATGACCCCCAATGCAAAGGCGTGGACAACCGCCCAAGAGCAGGGAACAGTAATGGCTCCAGAGGCTTACTCACCTATTGCCGGTTCTGGGGAGGGTGGGGGAGCCATGTAGCGGATCTCCAGAGGGTCAATCGAACTGGCGTGGGAGATTCTGAGTGACATCATGACGTCACAATGAGTTTGTGAAATGTGTGCAAGATAGTTTTTTACAACAATATGTAGAGGTGCCGACCAGAGAAGGAGCAGTGTTAGATCTACTGTTGGCAAATGGGATGGGTCAAGTGACGGAGGTTAGTGTTGGCGAGCACTTCGAGTCCAGTGATCATAATGCCATCAGCTTCAATGTCATTATGGAAAGAGAGAAATCAGGGCCAAGGATTGAGGTTTTTGATTGGGGAAAAGCTAGATTTGAGGAGATGCGAAAGGACTTGTAGGGTGTGCATTGGGACAATTTGTTTTATGGGCAGGATGTAGTAGAGAGATGGAAGTCTTTTAAAGATCAGATTTTGAGAGTGCAAAAGCTTTATGTTCCTGTTAGGTTAAAAGGAGGGGCAAAAGGTTTGAGAGAGCCGTGGTTTTCAAGGAATATTGGAAACTTGGTTCGAAGAAAAAGGGAGCCGTACATTAGATATAAGAAGCATGGAGTTAAGGAGATGTTTGAAAGATACATTGAATGTAAGAGGAATCTTAAGAGAGGAATTAGGAAAGCTAAAAGAAGGTACGAGAAAACTATGGCAAGCAGGGTGAAAACTAATCCAAAAGAGTTCTACAAATATGTTAATGGGAAGAGGAAAGCTAGAGACAAAATTGGTCCCTTAGAAAATCAGAGCGGAAAACTGTGTGTGGAGCCTAGAGAAATGGGGGAGATATTGAACAGTTTCTTTTCTTCGGTATTCACTAAGGAGAAGGATATTGGGAGATGTGAGATAGAAAAAGCAAATTGGGTAAATATGGGGAGTATAGAGATTACAAAAGGTGTAGTTTTAAGGCTTTTGAAGAATATAAAGGTGGATAAGTCTCCGGGACCAGATGGGATCTTCCCCAGGACATTGAGAGAAGTGAAGGAGGAAATAGCAGAGGTTCTGGCGGTAATTTTCCAAATGTCATTAGATATGGGGATAGTACCGGAGGATTGGCGCATTGCGCATGTGGTTCCGTTATTTAAAAAGGGTTCAAGGAGGAAGCCTGGCAACTATCGGCCTGTAAGTTTGACGTCTGTGATAGGTAAATTAATGGAGAAAATTCTTAGAGATAGTACTTATAAACATCGGGATAGACAGGGTCTGATCAGGAGCACTCAACATGGATTTGACCAATCTGATTGAATTTTTTGAAGAGGTGACTAGGAATGTGGATGAGGGTAGTGCAGTGGATGTTGTCTATATGGACTTCAGTAAGGCCTTCGATAAGGTACCACATGGAAGGTTAGTTAGGAAGGTGCAGTCTTTAGGTATAAATTTTAAGATAGTCAAATGGATTGAACATTGGCTGAAAGGGAGAGGCCAGAGAGTGGTAGTGGATAATTGTCTGTCAGGTTGGAGGCCGGTGACCAGTGGTGTGCCTCAAGGATCTGTATTGGGCCCATTGTTGTTCGTTATATACATTAATGATCTAGATGATGGGGTGGTGAATTGGATTAGTAAATATGCAGACGATACTAAGATAGGTGGAATAGTGGATAATGAAGAAGGATTGCAGAGGGATTTGGGCTGCTTAGAAAAGTGGGCTGAAAAATGGCAGATGGAATTTAATGCTGATAAGTGTGAGGTGCTTCATTTTGGTAAGAAGAATCAGAATAGGACATACGTGGTAAATGGGAGAGCATTGAGGAATACAGAAGAGCAGAAAGATTTAGGAGTAAAGGTACATCGTTCCCTGAAGGTAGAAACTCACGTGAATAGGGTGGTGAAAAAGGCTTTTAGTATGCTGGCCTTTATCAATCATTGCATGGAATATAGGAGTTGGGAGGTGATGTTGAGATTGTATAAGACGTTGGTGCGGCCTAATTTGGAGTTCTGTGTGCAGTTCTGGTCGCCTAATTAGAGGAAGGATATAAACAGAGTGGAGAGAGTGCAGAGAAGGTTGACCAGAATGTTACCTGGGTTTAAGCATCTAGAGTATAGGGAGAGATTGGCCAGATTAGGTCTTTATTCTTTGGAGCGTAGAAGCTTGAGAGGGGATTTGATAGAAGTATTTAAGATTATGAAAGTGATAGACAGAGTGGATGTGGATAGACTATTTCCGTTAAGAGGAGGAAAGATTAAAACAAGAGGACATGAGTTAAGAATTAAAGGGCAGAGGTTTAGAGGTAACATGAGGGGGAACTTCTTTACTCAGAGAGTGGTAGACGTGTGGAATGAGCTTCCGGGAGAAATAGTGGCGGCGGAGTCAATTGTATTATTTAAGAAAAGGTTGGACAGGTATATGGATGAGAAGAAGATGGAGGGTTATGGGCATTGTGCAGGGAGGTGGGACTAGAAAGGGGTGTTGGGTTCTGTGCGGACTAGAAGGGCCTAATGGCCTGTTTCCGTGCTGTAATTGTTATGTTATGGAACGTGCAGGGTTTTAAAAAGCTGCAGGTGGCTGAGTGAACAACTTTCACCGCACTTTGACTCAACGACATCCGATCATTTCCTCGTTCTTCATTTGGCACTGCAACACAGTTGCTACAACATTATATTTCAAGTTGAAGAAGGGTCTCTACCCTGAAATGCCAACTCTCTCTCTACTCTCTCCCCCTCTCTTTTTTTCACACACACCACACACACACACCACACACACACATACACACCACACACCACACACATACATACATCACACACGCACACACATCACACACACACACGACACACATACATATATCACACACGCACACACATCACACACACACACCACACACATACACACTACATACACATACACACAACACACACACCACACACACATACACACACAAAAACCACACACAGACACACACACCACACATACACACCAAACACAACCACACACACACACCACGCACACACATACACACCACACACACACACATCACACACACACATCACACACATACACACACCACACACATACATACACACCACACACCACACACATACATACATCACACACGCACACACATCACACACACACACCACACACATACACACTACATACACATACACACCACACACACACCACACACACATACACACACAAAAACCACACACATACACATACACCACACATACACACCAAACACAACCACACACACACCACACACACACACATCACACACACACACACATCACACACACACATCACACACACACACACCATACATACACACTACATACTACATACACACCACACACACACACCACACACACACATCTTTGGCTTGGCTTCGCGGACGAAGATTTATGGAGGGGGTAAAAAGTCCACGTCAGCTGCAGGCTCGTTTGTGGCTGACAAGTCCGATGCAGGACAGGCAGACACGGTTGCAGCGGTTGCAGGGGAATATTGGTTGGTTGGGGTTGGGTGTTGGTTTTTTCCTCCTTTGCCTTTTGTCAGTGAGGTGGGCTCTGCGGTCTTCTTCAAAGGAGGTTGCTGCCCGCCAAACTGTGAGGCGCCAAGATGCACGGTTTGAGGTGTTATCAGCCCACTGGCGGTGGTCAATGTGGCAGGCACCAAAAGATTTCTTTAGGCAGTCCTTGTACCTTTTCTTTGGTGCACCTCTGTCACGGTGGCCAGTGGAGAACTCACCATATAACACGATCTTGGGAAGGCGATGGTCCTCCATTCTGGAGACGTGACCCATCCAGCGCAGCTGGATCTTCAGCAGCATGGACTCGATGCTGTCGACCTCTGCCATCTCGAGTACTTCGACGTTAGGGATGAAAGCGCTCCAATGGATGTTGAGGATGGAGTGGAGACAACGCTGGTGGAAGCGTTCTAGGAGCCGTAGGTGGTGCCGGTAGAGGACCCATGATTCGGAGCCGAACAGGAGTGTGGGTATGACAATGGCTCTGTATACGCTTATCTTTGTGAGGTTTTTCAGTTGGTTGTTTTTCCAGACTCTTTTGTGTAGTCTTCCAAAGGCGCTATTTGCCTTGGCGAGTCTGTTGTCTATCTCATTGTCGAACCTTGAAATGGTGCAGCCGAGATAGGTAAACTGGTGGACCATTTTGAGTTTTGTGTGCCCGATGGAGATGTGGGGGGGCTGGTAGTCATGGTGGGGAGCTGGCTGATGGAGGACCTCAGTTTTCTTCAGGCTGACTTCCAGGCCAAACATTTTGGCAGTTTCCGCAAAGCAGGACGTCAAGCGCTGAAGAGCTGGCTCTGAATGGGCAACTAAAGCGGCATCGTCTGCAAAGAGTAGTTCACGGACAAGTTTCTCTTGTGTCTTGGTGTGAGCTTGCAGGCGCCTCAGATTGAAGAGACTGCCATCCGTGCAGTACCGGATGTAAACAGCGTCTTCATTGTTGGGGTCTTTCATGGCTTGGTTCAGCATCATGCTGAAGAAGATTGAAAAGAGGGTTGGTGCGAGAACACAGCCTTGCTTCACGCCATTGTTAATGGAGAAGGGTTCAGAGAGCTCATTGCTGTATCTGACCCGACCTTGTTGGTTTTCGTGCAGTTGGATAATCATGTTGAGGAACTTTGGGGGACATCCGATGCGCTCTAGTATTTGCCAAAGCCCTTTCCTGCTCACGGTGTCGAAGGCTTTGGTGAGGTCAACAAAGGTGATGTAGAGTCCTTTGTTTTGTTCTCTGCACTTTTCTTGGAGCTGTCTGAGGGCAAAGACCATGTCAGTAGTTCCTCTGTTTGCGCGAAAGCCGCACTGTGATTCTGGGAGAATATTCTCGGCGACACTAGGTATTATTCTATTTAGTAGAATCCTAGCGAAGATTTTGCCTGCAATGGAGAGCAACGTGATTCCCCTGTAGTTTGAGCAGTCTGATTTCTCGCCTTTGTTTTTGTACAGGGTGATGATGGTGGCATCACGAAGATCCTGAGGCAGTTTTCCTTGGTCCCAACAAAGCTTGAAAAACTCATGCAGTTTGGCATGCAGAGTTTTGCCGCCAGCTTTCCAAACCTCTGGGGGGATTCCATCCATACCTGCTGCTTTGCCACTTTTCAGTTGTTCGATTGCCTTATATGTCTCATCCAGGGTGAGAACCTCATCCAGCTCTAGCCTTAGGAGCTGTTGAGGGAGCTGGAGCAGGGCGGAATCTTGGACTGAGCGGTTGGCACTGAAAAGAGATTGGAAGTGTTCTGACCATCGGTTGAGGATGGAGATCTTGTCGCTGAGAAGGACTTTGCCGTCTGAGCTGCGCAGCGGGCTTTGGACTTGGGGTGAGGGACCGTACACAGCCTTTAGAGCCTCGTAGAAACCCCTGAAGTCGCCAATGTCCGCGCTGAGCTAGGTTCGTTTGGTGAGGCTAGTCCACCACTCATTTTGGATCTCCCGGAGTTTGCGCTGAAGATGGCTGCATGCGCGACGGAAGGCTTGTTTCTTCTCTGGACAGGACGGCTTTGTAAGGTAAGCCTGGTGGACAGTTCGCTTCTTTGCCAGCAGCTCCTGGATTTCCTGGCTGTTTTCGTCAAACCATTCCTTGTTTTTCCTGGAGGAGAAGCCCAGTACCTCTTCAGTGGATTGCAGTATGGTAGTCTTCAACTGATCCCAGAGGGTTTCAGGGGACGGGTCCGTGAGGCGGTTTGCATCGTCGAGCTTTGCTTTTAGGTTTGCCTGGAAGTTTCCTCTCGCTTCGTCTGACTGCAGGTTTCCAACATTGAACCTCTTTCTGGGGGCTTTATTGTTCCTGAGCTTTGGCTTGAAGTGAAGGATGAGCTTGCAGCGAACCAGCCGGTGGTCAGTGTGGCATTCCGCGCTAGGCATGACCCTGGTGTGGAGCACATCTCGTTTGTCACTTTCTCGCACCAGGATGTAGTCCAGGAGGTGCCAGTGTTTGGATCGGGGATGCATCCAGGTGGTCTTAAGGCTGTCCCTCTGCTGAAAAAGGGTGTTTGTAATGACGAGCCGCTGTTCTGCGCAGAGCTCCAACAGGAGGCGCCCATTGTCGTTGCACTTGCCGACGCCATGCTTGCCCAGGATTCCTGGCCAGGTTTCTGAGTCTTTGCCGACACGAGCGTTGAAGTCACCCAGGATGACAACCTTGTCGGCTGTAGGGGTGCGTTGGATGAGGTTGCGCAGGTCGGTGTAGAACTTGTCCTTTTCTGCTGGTTCCGCCTGGAGGGTTGGAGCTTAGACACTGATGAGGGTGATGTGACGCTTGTTTTGAAGGGGGAGTCGCATGGACATGATTCGGTCCGAGAGGCCTGTCGGAAGGTTTTCGAGTTTGGAGGCAATGAAGCTCTTGACCATGAAGCCTACACCAGATAGGCGTCGTTCATCCGAAGGCTTGCCAGACCAGTAGAGTGTGTAGCCCGCGCTGCGTTCTTGGAGGCTGCCTACATCTGCCAGGCTGACTTCACTGAGAGCGGCTATGTCGATGTCAAGTCTGAGGAGTTCATGTGCAATGAGGGCAGACCGACGTTCAGGTCGGTGGCTGTCAGCCTTGTCTAGTATGGTTCTGATGTTCCAGCATGCTAGCTTGAGTTTGTGAGCATCTTTTGATGGAGGGGGAGGACGTGGAGGTGGAGGACGTGGACTTGTCCTCAGGCCTGCGCAAAGGAGCTTTTAGGTGGAGTGCAGTGCGCGCAGTACTGGCCCCACCCTTTACACCCATGGTTCGTGTGCCGTGGCCGAGCAAGCTGGGACGTGGCAGCAAGGTCCTTGGGTCGTAGGTTTTATATCGGTGTGGCCTTCTCCTATGCAGGTTTCTTACCCGGGCTGGAGGGGCCTGCCTCCCCTCCTAGGTCGGTCCATACTGCCCGGACCGGGGCCGAGGCCGCCGCAGCTCACCCTGTGCCTGGACACACACACATACACACACACAAAAACCACACATACACACACCACACATACACACCAAACACAACCACACTCACACACCACACACACACACACCACACACACAGCACACACACACATACACAAACACAAAAACCACACATACACACACACCACACATACACACCAAACACAAACAGCCCTGAGCTGAGCAATGTGCTATGAGGCTGCCAAGGGAAGGTAGTTACGATGGAGTAAGTGGCAAGCATAGGAAAAAATTTTGTGTCCTGTATCAATCGTTTCTGATAAATAACCTGGTTCATTCATAATCGATGAGGAACAAATTGTTCTTTCCTCACTTGCTCTGATCAGTCATTGACTTCATAAGCACAGCTACATGGTTGACTCTTAAATTATTATTTATTTTAATGTTAAAGATACAGAATGGGTAGAAGTCCCTTCCAGCCCATGAAATCCGTGCTGCCGAATACACCTAACTAACCGACCAACCCCGTACATTTTTGAAGGAAGGAGGAAACCGGAGCAGCAGGAGGAAACTTGCCCAGACACAGGGAGAATGTACAGTCCTTGCAGACTGTGCTGGATATGAACCTGGGTCTCTGGCGATGTAATAACATTGAGCTAACCGTGCTGTCTAATCCAATAAGCCACTGTTCAAGGTCAATTAAGATAAAACTAATGGCCTTTTTATCGACTGCCACACAGGAACACATGAATGAGGAGCAGAATTATGCCATTTGATCCTTCAATCCTGCTCTGCAATTCATCGTAATTGTGGCTGATCATCCAGCATCAGTAATCTCTTTTTGCTTTCTCCCCATATCCCTTGATCCCTCTGGTCCTAATGTTATCTAATTTCTTCTTTGATACCTTTTAAAGATTTGATTTCAATTGTTTTCTGTGGTAGAGAATTCCACCAATCCATCAGTCTGGGAGAAGAGATTTTCCTTGTTTTAATTTTAAATGACTTACTCAAAGCGGTTAGTGTAGCAGCGATCGGGACCAGGGTTCAAATCCCGTGCTGTGAGGAGTTTGTACGTTCACCCTGTGTCTTCTATGTGGGCTTTTCCCCAGAGCTCCGGTTTCCTCCCACCCTTCAAAACGTACCGGAGGTTGTAGGTCAATTGGGTGTAATTGGGTAGCACGGGCACATGGGTCGAAAGGGCCTGATTCCATGCTGTACATCTAAATTTTAAAAATGTACCCTTTATCCATACAAACTGGTCCTTTGTCCTGCACTCCCCTGTTCTGAGTCACCTCGTTGACTCCTTATTTCCTATTCTCTTAGAGTTGATTTTTTTTGTCAAACGTTTGGAACACCTCACCTCCAATGGATTAAATGATTCCAGTCTTTGAAAGTTATAGCCAGAGGCATCTGAAAATCCTGCTGTTACTTTTCCCTTTTTAAAAAAATAACAATCAGTATTTTAATTAGTATGTTAAGTATTTAAAATCAGGAAGTTGGCTGAAAGTAAAGAGAAGAAAACAGGATTTAATTTGTAAAACATTAAGGGATTCGTTAGGCTGTAAGTGCAATGGATCTGCAATCAACCTACACAAAACTACCACTGCCAACAGGGCTAAATGAATGGAGTATTTTCCCAACACAATTGGTAGTTCAGACAATGGATTATTGGCAAGTTTTAATCTGTCGCTTTGTAATGCACCATATTCATCAGCTGCCCTCTTACAAATTGAGAGTCCCATTATTAAGGAAGCAGATACATACACTTGGACTGTTAGAAATTATATTTTTATTTTCCACAAGGCATTCGCCGTTGCCAAATGTTGCGCCAGTCACAGCTTATGAATGATTCATTTTCAAGAGCATATTTTCATTGTGGGGTACAGATAATGTTCTGCTAGTGTCAGCATGGGAACGGAACAACACTTTCAGACAGTCAGAGCATAAAGCCACGAAAAGCTAAGAGCAGGAGTAGAACATTTAGCTCCCCAAGTCTGCCTTTTAATATAATCATGGCTGGTTTACCCCTTAATGCCTATCAATGGTCCTCAATCCCCCGATCTGTAATAAAGTGTCTCCATCCTCCTTAAGTACCCCAGTGATCTAACTTCCACTCTTCAGGGTAGAGATCGACAAAAATTCACCATCCTTTGTGAGGACTTCAGAAATGAGAGGGTTGTTCTTCCATTTTCAGAACCTTCATTGGGCATTTCAAAGGGCAAGTGTTAGTTCTTTGCCAGAAGCAGATGAAGGAGAAAAGGACATGTCCGAAGTGAGTCAGAATCTACAGTTTCTGTGACAATGCCACAGAACTCAGTTACAAGGGTTCTATGACTTCAGGAGGACCAGGAACCACTGCACAGCAACAACTCTGTGGTAGAAGGAGAGAACCAAGTTCCTTGGAGTTCATGTAAATGCTGATCTATTATGGACACACAACATCCTCTTGTTTGCCTGGAAGGAGCCACATCGACTGCACTTCCTGAGAAGACTGAAAGCGGGCAAGGCTTCCAGCCACCATTATGAGAGCGTCCTGGCCAGCTGCATCAGAGTGTGGTATAGTTGCTACAGAAAATGGATTGGAGGTCAATTCACAGGACCATAAGTATGGCATAGAGGATCACTGGTGTCTCCCCCCTCCCCCTCCTTTGACATGATCTACCAGGATCTTTGTCTGAAGAGCACACGCAAAATAATTGTGGGCCCCTTCCACCCTGCACACAACAGCTTTCTGCTGTACCCTTCAAGGAGGAGATGCAGGAGTATCAGAGTGAGCACCTCCAGGCTGAGAAACTGCTTCTTCCCATGGGCGGTGAGAATGCTGAGCGACTAAATGGACTGCTCACACGAACCATCCAAGATTCTCATATGCGCAAAACAATATTTAAGTATTTGTATTTATGAATATTTGTCCTGAACATGTATTGTTTGTCTGTATGTGTGTCTACACGTTTTGCATCAAGGAATGGAGAAAGCTGTTTTGTCTTGTACTTGTCCAATAAGATACCAAAAACTTGACTTCACAAAGGCTGTGCACTCAACAGGACATGCAATATCACAAGAAACTGATGACCTCATAAGGCTTCTGTGACTGCACAAAGCCCATAGACAAGGACCTGAAATGCCTCAAGAGCCTGATGACCTTGCGTGGGTTCGGAGACCACACAAAGCCTGTATACCCAACAGGCCTCGCATGGGTTCTGTGACCTCACAAGGACTTCATGACCTCTCATGATTCCCATGATCTAACAAAAGTGATTTTCCAAATCTGTAAAATTTTCTGCTACCCCTTTCCATCAAAGGGTGATAAAAAAAATCTATGGAATTTGTTGCCACCGGCAGTTGTGGAGGCCAGGCCAGGGCATCAAATGGACCAGTTCATGATTAAATGGTGGGGTAGACTCGATGGGCTATTCCTGCCCCTACGAATTTTTTTCTCATGGTCTGATCAAATACTCTCCTCATCCCAAACTGTTCCTCTATCCACCCCAACAATTGGCAACATGAGTTTTCCCATTGCAACTGATTCCACTGCCTTGAACTCCCATTATTCTAGGGCACCTGTACCATGTATTACTTTGTGCTCCCTCCCACTCTCATCCTATCCCTTCAAAGTTGGAAAGACCCAGCAAGGACCTCAGCCACACACAATTTATTGGTACAGTCATTGGCATAGGGGTGTCACAGTTAGTATAGCTTTTAGTGCAGGGCAGTTACAGCGCCAGGAATCGGGATTGGGGTTCTGTCAGGAGTTTGTACGTTCTCCTCGTGCCAGTGTGGGTTTCCACCGGGCGCTCCAGGTTCCTCCCCCCATTAAAAGCGTCCTGGGAGTTGTATGTCAATTGGGTGTAATTGGGTGGCACAGGCCAAAAGGGCCTGTTACTGTGCTGTAGGTCTAAATTTAAAATATTAGTGATGGTTTCATCTCTTAATTAAACAATTTGTACAGCTATTATTTCACTGATTTCTGAATGTGCTAGAAGTAATATCCAATAAAAGATATCCTTGGTTGAGAAACCCTTAATAAAATTCCATAGAGATCTAGATTTATGTTAGAACTTTGTAGAATTTGATTTGCCTGTCGCTTTAGCTTTGCTGAGCGATACTGTACGAACAGCAACCTTCTCCCTTCCAACAGTTTTAATTACATTCCACATTCTTGTCTGCATGGCAATAAACGCTGCCATTTAAGGTGTGAATCCGGGTCATCTCTCAAAAGAGCTGCTGGTTAATAGCTAATTAAAACAAGCACTCCGAGTGCCAGAGACAATGGGTACTGCAAAAGCACATTTATTGAAGTGTCCCTTATCTATTAATGATGCCCGTAAACATTGCAGCTTGTTTTGGATGGCAATTAAACCTCTTCCAGTTCTGCCTTCATCTGGCTTGGCCCAAAATCTGAAAATATGTTTTTGTTAAAATGTTCCTGAAATCACTTTTTTTGACATCTGTCAAAATATCTCATTAAATGACAATGCCAAACCAAATCTAATATTGCCTCTGTGAAGTGAGCTGTTGTGATTCACTATGTTAGAGGATTAGAGAACATGAAACAAGGTTGACAGAGCTAGGGCTTTTCTCTTTGGAGTGATGAAGGATGAGAGGCACTCTAATAGAGGTCAACAGATTAGGAGTAACTTGGATAGGGTGGACAGCCTGCTCTTTTTTTTGCTAGGGTGACAAGAGCAAATACCAGTGAAGGAAAGTTTAGCAAATGAAGCACCATCAACGACTCTAAAAGACTGAAGTTTAAATTGTATGTAGCTTTAGAACTGTGGTTCTCAACCTTTTTCTTTCCACTCACATCCCACTATAAGTAATCCCTATGCCATCGGTGCTCTGTGATTAGTCAGGGATTGCTTAAGGTGGGATGTGAGTGGGAAGGTGTAGAGCTCGTCAAAAGAACCAAAGACTTGTTGATCCAAACCAAGGCTTTTATTAGCAAAAGACCGGAGCTCTTCACAGGTGGCCGACCAGTCCGGAATGATCCGACCTGGCTAGGGACACAACCCTTTAAGGCCCAGACAATAGGTGTGGCTTAGCTCTCAGCCAATCGCTGTAAGCACAGTCTAGATACAGTAACTATATACACTATGTACATTGGTGATAGATCTGTACTTTCACAGAAGGTAAGATTGAGAGCCACTGCTCTGGACCCAATTGTTACTGAAGTACTTTGCTTGAGACAAATTGTCATTGACCCATTTCCTTTGGAGTTCTGAAACCACACACATAACGAGTCAATTAGGTACAATTAAAACAGTGGTTTTCAACTTTTTTTCTTTCCACCTACAATCCCTTACTAATCACAGAGCACCTATGGCATAGGGAATACTTAAAGTGGTATGTGAGTGGAATGAAAAAGGTTGAGAAACACCAGACTTTAGAGCAAAAGCGCATCCATGCTGCTCGACTGTTCTGCACTGGGCACGGAGCTATGGAACGTTCTGGAGTCTGTGGGAGGAAACACAGGCGCTGTTGGCCAATGGGTATGTCCAAACAGACATATATCACATTCACGCCTTGTCCTTTTTTAAGAGTCTGGCAGGGTGAAGTGGTGATGACACAGTTACAAATTAAGTCTATCAGGTGGTCTGCCTTTTCACTGTGACCGTCGAAATTCGAGCTGCAGTTGCAGTGCAGTGGTGGGGTCCTGGGCAGTCTGGGGGACCTGTATGCAATTGTTGACGATGAGCTGGTGGGTATGCAGTGACATGCCTGGCTTGCCCTCTGTTGGGAGTGAGGTAACGTGCCATGGCCCTGATGCATCATGGGTGGGTGGGGTGAGGGGTTTGTGGAGTGATTAGTGAAGGTCTCCAGGGCTCCTGAGGGCACCAGATCTCTCCTGTCCTTGTGTCCACAAAGGGATAGTGGGGGTTGGTGTGGAGGAGGTAGACCCTTTCAACCAAAGGGTTGGACATGGGTTCTCAAATATTTCTGGATTCGGACTGGCTCTGGGGACATCAGCCATGCTGGTAGCATGGTCCCAGTCTTCAATTTCATGGGAAAGGAAAACATACATTCATGCGGTGTGGCATTCATAGGAGGGACCAGATGGAGTGGAGTGCCTCTGGGAAGACCTCTTGCCATTGGGAGATTGGAAGGCCCTTAGACCTAGGGCTAGGGGTTGTAACTAGTGGTCCAGCCTCTGGCCAGCAGGTACTGGTACAGTCGTTATGAATATAGCTGGGGAAGCCGAATAGAGTGAAGAGACTGTGCAGGGCTTTGACGACTGTGGTAGGTGTCATGTCAAAGCAGGGGATGGCAAAGGGAAAGCAGAAGTACTCATCAATACATTGGGGAAGGATACATTGCAGTTTGTGGAGGGCAGGGGTCCTTTGAAGTCGACACTCAGGCATTAAAAGGGGTGACTGGCCTTTATCAACTGCGCTCTGTCTGACTGGTAGAAGTGTGGTTTGCACTCCGCGCAGACCTGGCAGCTTTTAGTCATTGACCTGATCTCTTCAATGGAGTACAGCAGGTTGTGGAATTTGATGATGTGACAGAACCTGTAGATCTGGGATGGCAGAGAACATTGTGAAGGGCTTCTAAGCAGTCAATCTGAGCTCTGGCACAGGTCCTGTGAGATAGGGCAGGTACAAGATATCGTAATTTTAGGTGGACAGTTTGATTCGCTACCTCAATATCTTGTCATTTTTGATATGACCCCACTGCTGATTATTGAACATGAAGGCACCAGCCCGTTGGTCAGATAGCAGGGGTATCGTTTACCAGCCAGGTAGTGTCTCCAGTGCCGCACTGCCTCAACAATGGCTTGGACCTCACTTCTTGACAGAGGAGTGACGAATTTCAGGGTCCTGGAGGGTACAGGAAAAGAAAGCAACGGGAACTAAAGTGAAGTCTGATACATCGCTTTCCACCTGGAATGGGATATCTACCTCGATGCAGCTGAAGGCTGCGCGGCCTCTGGCGTCAGAGGGCAAGAGGTAGATTTGATGAGGGGGAGGGCCTTGTCTATGTAATTAGGGAACCATTGGGCATAGTAAGAGAAAAAGCCCAGGCACTTTTTTAGGGCCTTAAGGATGTGTCGGAGGGGAAGTTCCAGGAATGGGCACATGCGGTCTGGGTCTGGACTGATGTCTCCATTATCAATGACACAGCCATGGACGGCAAGGCGGGTTGTGTAAAATACACACTTGGGCTTATTGTATATGAGATTGAGGAGTTTGGTGGTTTGGAGGAATTTTTTGAAGGTTGGCGACATGGTCCTGCAGGTCGTGACTGCAGATGGTGACATTATCCAGGTGCAGGCCGCCCTGCAGCTCATACTGATCTACCACGTGGTGTATCTTCTGCTGGAACTGAGACTCCATTGGTGATGCTAAAGTGGACCTGCAATAAGTGGTAGAGATGGACATCCACCTCAAACTCAGAATATTGACAGTTATCTGGGCGGATAGGGAGCTGTTGATATGCGGATTTCAGGTTGATTGTAGAAAAGACCCGATACTGTGCGATTTGGTTCACCATATTAGATATACAGGGGAGGGGGTACATATCTAGTTGTGTATACCTATTAATGATCAGACGGTAGTTGATGACCATCCTGTTCTCCCCATTCTTCACTGCCACCACTTGTTCTCTTCAAGGGCTGGTGCTGACCTCAATGATCCCTTCATTAAGAAGCTGCTGCACCTCCAACCATATAAAGGCCCTGTCCCTGGCACTGTACTGTCTATCTTTGGTGGCAATGGTTTTAAGTTGGGGGTGAGATTGGCGAACAACAGTGGACAAGTGATTTTGAATGTGGAGCGGCTGCAGATCATGCGCGATAAGTGACTGGGTTGTTGGCTGGTTGCGATGGTGGGGGGGTTACTGTAGGTGGAGCACATTGGGCAGATCGAGAACTGCTGGTTCAAGATAGTGAGAGGTGGATGGGACCCATTGAACTCAATTGTCATGCTTTTAAGGTGACAATGAAAATCAAGACCCAGTAGCATGGCAGCGCAAAGCTAAGGCATCACCAAAAGTTTTAAGTCTCTATAGTCGATGACTCGTATGGTCAGAGTCACTTCGCAGAAGCCATGGACATCCACCGTACGTGACCTTGAGGCCAAGGAGACATTTTGGTTTACTGGCCATACTATGAGGTAGTAGCACTGCACCGTGTTGGGATGAATGAAACCCTCCATTGTCCCATTGTCATCACGTGGCCATTAACCTGGCAAGCTGATATGGGCTGTCCCGGTTGAGTGTGATGGTGGCCAGTGTTGGAGAGTTACTTGCTGCTGTGGTGGAAAGGTCATCTGCTGATTTGGAAGACGGTGGCGTCCAAGATGGTGGCCTCCCACGACCTGCATGTGGCGCTGTTGAATCTTGAAGATGGCGCACAAGTTGGCGGTCCCAATGACTCTCACGTGGCGCTGCTGGTAAGCGGTTTAAGTATTTACATCTTAGTGTAGTGTTTTTTCTTCCTGCAGCTGGAGCAGATGACATATTTTGCTGAGCAGCGCTTCCTCAGGTGCTTGCCCAGACTGCAGAAATAGCACTTCGGGTGTTCCAGGAGAAAAATGGTCGTGGTTGGGTTACTGACTGCACCTGACAGTGGTGATCAAAGGCATTCATGAGGTACTGTCTCCATGGTCGATCGGATCCTTAGCAGGGCGAGGGAGTGGTAGCACGTCCCAAGATGGCGGTGCATGGGGCAACCACAAGACAGCTGCATTTTTGGTTGAGTAGGCCTCTATATTCTGGAGGGCCATTTCCAGCATACCTACCAGCTCAACTGCTTTCCGCAGGCTGAGCTCCTCTTGCTCCAATAATCTTTGGCAGATGTAGTTTAACCTGATCCCTGCAACATAGGCATCCCTGATGAGGTCCTCCGCAGATTCTGCAGCTGTCATGGCCTTACAATCACAAGCCCTTCCAGGGGTTCGTGGAGTCTGGAGGTTACTCGGCGTTTGACTCCGTGGGTCACTGCTTTCAGGTTATTAGGAGGTGCATGGTGTAGACTATGTTAATCTTTCGTAGATACTAGCCCTTTAGAATGTCCACTGCCTCCTGATATTACAAGGCATCACTGATCATCGAGAAAACCAGGCTGCCGACTCAGGAGAGCAGTACCTGTAATTTGTTGGCTGGAGATGCTTGCAAGTACGTCTCAAAACAGGGCAGCCAGAAGTTGGTAGATGCCTCAGGCGATTGAGGGTCGATTTCCAGCTTCTTTGATTTCAGGACTGATGCACCACAAATAACTCCAAAAGAATGAAGTTGAACGAACTGATAGGCTTTTATTAGCTTTACAATAAAAGCACATCCATGCTGTCGACTATTCTGCACTGGGCAGGTACCCTTGGAACATTCTGGAACCTGTGGGAGGAGCCAGAGCCACGTTCAGCTAATGCATGTGCCCAAAAAGATAAACATATACATACAATGGTTTACCACATTGAGATTTTAAATTTTTAAATATATTTAGATATACAGCACAGTAACAGGCCATTTTGGCCCACGAGTTCATGCCGCCCAATTTACACCTCATTAACCAACATCCCCCCCCGGTATATTTTTGAACAGTGGGAGAAAACTATAGCCTCCGGAGAAAATCCACACTGACATGGGGAGAACATACAAACTCTTCACAGGCAGCACGGGATTTGAACGCCGGTCCTGTCTTGATCGCTGGCGCTGTAAAAGCTGACCGCCACACCAAGCATGATGTCAGAGGTGGATGCCTGGAATGCATTTGCGGAGTTGGTGGCGGAGGCCGGTACAATAGGGACATTCAAAAGACTCTTGGACAAGCACATGAATGTCAGAAAACAGCAGGGTTATGTGTATGAGGTCGGTAAAAATTAGATGGTTGTGCAGTAGGTTTCCCTAGGTTGTCAGAAGATCGTGGGCCAAAGGGCCTGTCTGTGCTGTAATGTTCATTGTTTAAAATTTTTTCATTTAATTTGGACATGCAGCTAGTAACAGGCCCTTCTGGCCCATAAGCCCATGTTACCCAAATACACCAATCAACCCACCCCGTACATTTATTTTTAAAAGTTCTTACGTATTTTTTTAGTTGCCAATGGCTGAAATTTCAAGCAAAAACAGCCCATCAATATCCATCCTTATCAATCCTCAAAATTAACAGCAATTTTGTAAATTCTATGGAGGGCAATACACTGTTGAAATGTTGAAGCTGTAACAATTCATTATGCCACCAAAGGAAGCATAATTTATAAATCTTCTCTACCACAAAGAAATCTATTTAAACCCCTGACAGACCAGCACCATTTCTGATAATCCCAAGAATTTTCAAAAATTATTATACTATGTTTTTACCAACTTATTTTGGAATTTTGATTATAACTATGTTCTGTATTCGAAGGAGCCATTTATTGGTCTCATTTTATCTGCACCCCATATTGTAAGAGCATAAATGATAGAAGCATGGTGGGGCTGATGTTCCGAGCTGACTCTTGAACTCATCGCTTCTTTCTCATTCCATCCATATATCCCACTGCTCCCTTACCATTCATAAATCCCTCAATCATTGCCTTGAATTCCTTCATCGACTGAGCATCCCCATCACAGGGGAGCTAGAATTCAACAAATTCATGATGAAGAGATTTATCTTCACCATTTTAAATAGTTATTGCTGTGAAATGATTGTCTCTTGTTCCAGAGTCATCAGCCTTGCCCTGTCAAGCTCAGTGAGAAGTTTATACCTTGCAGTAAGAACGCATCTCATTCTTCTAAACTCAGGGGATTAACAGCTCATAACACACAATATTGTTGCCAGGGGGGCAGTTTTTCCTTCATTTCTTCTGATAAACACACATTGCACTTGACAAGCACGGTAAGAAAAATCTCTTGAAACTCTATACACTGAGTGTAACAGGTAGGCTATAATATTTCTCCAAATACATCAAGTTGTACAACATAGCGAGAAGTCATATAACTCATTGAATAATGAATGATTCTTGGCATTCAAGCCACAATCAGAATGAAGATTTATTGTCGTGAACAAGTCATGAAATTTGGTGTTTTGTGTTAGCGTTATAGTGCAAACATTCATATTATAACCATCTTACAACATGACTATAAAATAATAAAATAGCAATAATAGTGCACGAAGAGTATTCAGGAATCTGATGGCAGCGGCGAAGAAGCTGTCCTTGTGCCACTGAGTGCTCATCTTTAGGCTCTTATACCTTTTCCCCAATGGTAGCAGAGTGAAGAGGGCATGGCCTGTGTGGTGGGGGTATTTGAGGATAGACGCTACTTTTTTAAGACACCGCCTCGTATAGATGTCCTTGAGGGAATGAAGTCTGGTGTCTGTGATGACGCAGGCCAAGTTAAAAACTCTCTGGAGTTTCTTCTTGACCTGAGAGTTGGTGCCTCCATTCCAGGCAGTGATGCAACCAGCCAGAATGCTCTCCACAGTACACCTGTATAAGTTTATGAGAGTCTTCGGTGTCATACCGAATATTCTCTGACACTTCACAAGTGAGGCTTTTTTGTGATTGCATCAATGTTGAGGTTCCAGAACAGATCCTCGGAGATGTTGACCCCCAGGAATTTGAATTTCTTGTCCTTCTCCACTATTAAGTCCTTGATGAAGACTGAGTCATATTCCCCTGACTTCCTCCTGAAGTCCCCAATCATCTCCTTAGCTTTGCTAATGTTGAGTGCAAGGTTGTTGTCGTTTAGCAATTCAACGAGTTGATCTATCTCCCCCCTGTTTGCTTCCCCATTGCTGTTTGAGATTCTGTTGACAACTGTGGTGTCATCAGTAAACTTATAGATTGCTTTGGAATTATGCCTGGCCACACTGTTGTGAGTGTATAATGAGTGGAGCAGTGGGCTAAGTGTGCATCCTTGGGGTGCACCTGTGTTGATAATCAGTGAGGAGGAGACGTTGTTTCCAATTCGTATTGACTGTGGTCTTCCAATGAGAATGTCAAGGATCTAGTTGCAGAGGGTGGGGTACAGAGACCTTGAGTTGGTAGCTTCTTGACCAGCCCTAAGAGAATAATGGCACTGAAGGCTGAGCTGTAGTCGATGAAGAGCAGTCATATGTATAAACTGGTGTTTTCGAGATGAACCAGAGTTGAGTGGAGAGCCAGTGATATTGCATCTGCTGTGGAGCGAATGTGACGATAGGCAAGTTGCAGTGGGTCCAGATCTTTACTTATGTACATGTTAATTCTAGCCATGCCCAGCCTCTTGAAGCATTTCATCACAGTAGAAGTTAGTGCTACTGGGTGATAGTCATTGAGGCAGCTCCCGCTACTCTTCTTGAGTACCGGGATAATTGATGCCCTCTTGCAGCTGGTGGGAACCTTTGACTGCCACAATGAGAGGTGGAAAATGTCCATGAGCACTCCGTCGAGTTAGTTGGCACAGATTTTCAGTGCCCTGCCAGGCACGCCTTCAAGGCCTGACACCTTGCGAGTGTTGACCCTCTTGAATGATGATCTGATGTCACCCTCAGAGACAAATATCACAGTGTCCTCAGACTGTATGTGCTTCTTATTGCGTGTGTCTGCGTGAGTGTACACTAATTAGGTTATTTAATTTAATTTTAATTTTACTGATACAACACGGTTGAGGGCCCTTTCAGCCCATGAAATCCGTGTTGCCCAATTACACCCAATTAACCTTCCAAGCCCATAAGTTTTAGAGGGTGGGAGGAAATCGGAGCACCCAGGGGAAACCCACGCAGGCCAAGGGGAGAACTTTCAAACTCCTTATAGACAATGCAGGATTTGAGCCCAGGTCACTGCTTCAATAACTGCAACAATAAAAGTTTTGTGCTAACTGCTATGACATTAAACTGAACTTGAAATACCATGTATATAAGACATCTAGTGTACAAGACAATCACCAGAATTTCCACTTAAAATGTAGGTTTTGAACTATATTCACTGCATAAGACTACCCCAAATCTGCAACTTACTGCTGAGAACTTACTGCCCCAGTAGTCCTTTACTGACTATCACACTGACCAATGGAGGGATGCTGTCACAATATCTTGAAAGCAAATGACCCAGTAAAAGGTTTAGCATAGTTTAAAATAAACCACTTGTCCCCTCCTTTAACAGGCCGTTTGAAGTCTGTACAGAGCTGACAGCAGTCGGTCTGGGTGGATGGACCCCACAGGAGAGCACTGAGATTGCTGTTCATCAGCTGTTACAAATGGTGAATGATGCATGCTGTCAGCTTCCTTTGCTCTGCTGTTATTTTAAGGTATGTTCAACAGGTTTATACAGTAATACATATTTATTGTGTTAATACAACATTACTCTTAATTCAGCTTCCCAAACATAAGTTTCAGTAGAAAAAATATTTAGTAATAGGACCATAAGAGTTATGCAAGTGTTTTATGCTGTTCTCCCTCGCCATGGGGACACTCTAAACCACCAGATATTAAGGTCTGAATTTAATACTTGCTGTATTAGATAACTCCTGATTTTGGGGTGACATTTTTAAGGTTTAAATACTGTCTTTAAATATGTTTCTGTAGTTCATTGGAACCCAATTTCCATGGTCTTTGTCATCAGATGTGGCATTGCCAGTAATACCTTAATTTCCTTGTCCATCCCAAATTGTCACCTCAGTGTGCAGTGAAGAGTGAGCACAATGTGGGAAATCTGGTGGATCTGCCAGCCACTACCACTCCCTCTCTGACTCTCTCGTCCACTCATCCCTTCCCACTAATTTCCCCCTCAGTACTTATCCCTGTGGTTGCATGAAATGCACCCACACCTCCTCCCTCACTACCATTTGGGGCCCCAAATGGTCCCTCTAAGTGAAGCAACACTTCACTTGTGAATAGGCAGGGGTCATCGACAGCATCTGGTGAAAATCCAGGTGTACGAGCAGGTGAGGGAGATGCAATAGCCAGGTAGGTGTTTGGAACTTCAAATTTCAGGGATCTGAGGATCCGTCCTGGAGCCTCCATGTCAATGCAATCATGAAGAAGGCTCACCAGCAGCTATATTTTGTGAGGACTTTGAGGAGGTTCAGTATGTCACTGAAGATTCTCGAAAACTTCTATAGGTGTACCATTCTGGCTGGTTGCATCACTCCCTGGTATGGAGGTGCCTATGCTCAGGACAAGGAAAAAATTCCAGAGGGTTGTTAACTCGGCCTGTGGCATCACAGGCACCAGACTTCACTCCATTGAGGACATCTACAAGATGCGAGGACTGAAGAATGCAGCCTCTATCCTCAAGGACCCCCACCACCCAGACCATGCCCTCTTCACTCTGCTACCATTGGGAAAAAGTTACAGGAGCCTGAGGACAAGCACTCAGCGGCACAAGGACAGCTTCTTCCCCACTGCCATCAGATTCCTGAATGATCAATGAAGCACAGGCACTGCCTCTCTTTGACATTTTCTTGCACTCTTTTTATTTATTTTGTAAGGTGGTTTATATAAATTTGCCCTGTGATGCTGCGCAAAACAACGAAATTTGAGACATATGGTTATATGGTTATATGGTTACATGCTCATGACAATAACTTTCAATTCTGATAACAACAACCCAGTGTCACACACAGTCCCTGAGTGTGGTGTCACATTTAAATGGGGCTGGCCAATGAGGGCAGAGTTTCTTCCCGAAAGTAACATTCGAACCCTCTTTGGCTACACTGCATCATGGAATGCACTGAGGAAGATTCTATCTGTATGAACACATTGGAATAGCCTTGCACTGTAGGTTTCTATTTCTAACTGCCACGGCAAGTGAATGTCAAAGTCTCTTATCGAGCCCAGCTTCTCTTGTCAAGGTTTCCAGCTGGAACGTCTTTCATGGATCAGATCCTCCCAATGGCAATCTGATTTATTCTGCACAAATGTGGTCACATTCTATAGCTGGTGTTTCATTTAATGCAATTCACCACCCTGTTGACCAACTTAGACGTTGTTTCTCTTCACACTTTTACATAGCTGTATTTAACCTGTTTGCTTTGGAAACAACATTGAAATGTTACAATCAGGAAATCGCAGAAATTATTAACCAGAGCAAGCCAATATTGGCGCAGGAATTCCATAAAAAATGCATTAAGAAACTTATTTTTGCAATGAAATGGAAGACATGAAATATATTGTTCACAACTTTTGGGAAGGTCGCTGTCTGATGCATGATCAATTACGCAAAGACTGAAGTTATTGGAACTGAAGGCTATTATTAACAAGAGATGGACGGCATCCCTTGTGTTGCTGGCTCTCCCTGACCCAGACTCGAACTTGGGGCAGGCTTGTGGCATGACAGCCTTTATGGGGGATAAAGGGGGGGGGGGGGAGTCACAAGCTGCCCACTAAGAGCAGGGTCAAACAGAAAAGGTCATGTCATTTACATATGCAATAGTGGTTTCACCATATTCACCTCCTCTTTTAAAATAAATCTCAGGAGAGGTGTGTTGCGGTCAAGTGACCTCATAAGTTCAGTCTGTCTGGCGGCTTCCTTTGGCGTTGTGACTGGTGTGCCCTGTCTGGGGGTCTGTAGTGATCTCTGTTGGCTCTGGCTGCTCCATCTCGGTTAGCCCGGCTAGGGTACTTCTACAAAGTATTTTATTTTATTTTGTTGCCAAACCAAATATAGTTCAAAGGAACAAATCAATTGCCAGTCCAAGTTCACAAGTTAAAGGTGCAGAGCAGGCCATTAGGCCTATTGAGTCTGTTCTGTGGTTAAGCCGGGAGAGTGGGAGTGTGTGTGTCACCTGCTGGTTTGGCCGGGATGGTGAGTGTAGGGAACTAAGGCCCTGGAGAGCTGGGGGGGGGGGGGGTGGGGTGTGGTCCAGATGCTCTCGTGTGTGCCAGGCCTACTGTGATGGATACTATGTCCTCATATCCATCCAGAAATGCCACGTAGGCGTACTGTGGGTTAGTGTGGAGCAGCTGGACCCTCTCGACCAAATAGGATGGGCCTGGGGAACATCAGCCAGGTGGGTAAGTTGGTTCCCAATGCCTGCAGAATGTAAAGAGTCTCTCATGAGGTATCTTGTTGGTGGCTGTACACAAGAGGGACCAGATAGCTTGGAGAGCCTCTGGGAGGTCTTTATGCCAGAGGGAGACGGGGAGGCCTTTGGACTTTAGGATCAGTATTACCGCTTTCCAGACTGTGCTGTTCACCTGCTCCATCTGGCCATTCCCTTTGGGGTTATAGCTGGTTGTCTGGCTAGAGGCAATGCACTTGGGCAGCAAATATTAATGCAGCTTATTGCTCATGAAGGACGAATTCCTATCGCTGTTCACGGAGCAGGGGTATTTGAAGAGTGGTGTAAAGGTTGTTCAGAGCCTTTATGACGGTAGCTGCGGTCATATCTGGGCAGGGGATAGCAAAAGGGAACCACGAGTATGCTCGATGATGGTAATGTTGATAAAGTACACATTACAGTTCGTGGAGGGTAGACATCCATACTCAGACATTCAAAGGGGAAAGTGGTCTTGATCAGGTGTGACCAGTCGGGCTGGTAGAAGTGCGATTTGCACTCTACGCAAACTCGGCAATTTTTGCTCATCGTCCTGATGTCCTCAATGGAGTAGGGGAGGTTACAGGCCTGGTTGAAGTGAAAAAAATGGGTGATCCCGGCATGGCGGGGGCCATCATGCAGTGCCTGCAACTGGTCCATCTGCGCACTGGCACATGTCCCTCGAGAAAGGGCGTTCAAGGCTCATTGAGCTTTCTGGGCCAGTGGAATTGTTGAACATGAAGGCGACTGCCCGTTGGTCTGTCACCAGAGGTAATGCCTCCTGTGCTGCACTGCTTCTACGATATTTTCTTGATGAAGGAGTGCCAAATTTTGGGGCCCTGGAGGGTGCGTAGGAAAATGTCATGGGCCTGCCTGCCTGGCTGAGTGTGGTGGCCAGGTCAAAGTCTGATGCATCGTTCTCTGCCTGGAATGGGAGGGACCTGTCCATTACATGCATTGTGGCCTTTCAATATCAGTTTTGATACGGTCGAAAGCCTCACGGGTTTCTGCCGACAGGGAAAACGGTGGCCCTGATGAAGGGATGGGCCTTCTCTTGCATAGCTAGGGACTCACTGGGTGTAATAGGAGAAAAACCCCAGGCACCTTTTCAGGGCCTTGGAGCAGTGAAGAGGAGGAAGTTCTAACAGTGGGTGCATGCAGTCAGGGTCGGGGCTGATGACTCCATTTTCCACAATACAGCCTAGTATAGCCAGGCGACGTGTGCTGAAGACACACTTCCCTGTGTTATACATCAGATTGAGGCATTTCACGGTGTGGAGGAATTTTTGAAGGTTCACATCACAGTCCTGCTGGCCATGGCCACAGATGATGACGTTATTGAAGTATGAGAAAGTGGCTTGCAGACCGTGTTCATCCACCATCCGATCTCTCTCCCTTTGACAATCCACCTTGAAGGCAGTATACTGGCGGAATTCGGAGCGGATGGGGAGCTGGTGATAAGGTCTATGATCGAGAACACCCTGTATTGGGCAATCTGGTTTGCCATGTCGAATACATGGGGTAGGGGTTATGTGTTTAGCCGGATGAACCTGTTGATGGTCTGGGAATAGTCTATGACCATCTGGTGTTTCTCCCCACTTTTCACTACCACGACCTGGGCTCTCCAGGGGCTCGTATTCTGCTCTATTACCCCCTCTGCGAGGAGGTGTTTCACCTCAGACTTAGTAAATGCTCTGTCCCCAGCACTATATCGCCAACTATTAGTGGTGACAGGCTTACAGTCTGGGATGAGATTCCGCGTTGTGGATGGCAACTTTTAGAGTGTTTGCCAATTCATTTGTTTGAGGCAGGCTCAGTCTTTTCTGCTCGAGTAGCCTTTCGGAGTGGACGCCTGCTACACAGGCATCCCTGATCAGCAGCTGGGTATGCTGCACTCACAGCCTGGCAAGCTCTTGTAGGGCCCTGACAAACTCATTGAAAGCTTCCCTGGGTCACTGCCTGCGCAAGTGGAGTACGTGCTGTGCATAGACTTCATTCACCCGTACCTTTTACTGGTCGTTCAGGGTGTCCATGGCATCTCCGTAGGTCTGGCAGTCTCGGACCATCCAGTAAACTCAGTGCCCGATGAACAAAAATAGCAGATGGAACTTGTCTTCATCATCCTAGATCACAGCTTCAGAGGCTGCGAGGAATCTTTTGAAGCAGCGGCGCCAGAGTGCGAATTTGTCTGCTGCTTCAGGTTCTCTCGCGCCGATTTCCAGGCAGTCCAGCTTCAAGTATTTGTCCATCATCCGAGGGAAACAATGACTTGCTAATAAAATTGATGCACAATCGATTATGCAAAAACTGATGTTACTGGAACCGCAGGCTTTTATTAGCAAGAGATGGACAGCATCCTTTGTGTTGCTGGCCCACCCTGACCTGGACTCGAACTGGGGGAAGGGTTGTGGCATGACAGCCTTCATGGGGGATACAGGGGAGGAGTCACGAGCCAACCAGTGAGAACAGGGTCAAACAGAAATGGTCATGTTTCTTGCATATATAATAGTGGTTTCACCACACTGTTATTGGTCAATAAACACATGGATACAGATATCAACAAAGTTGTCTTGATGCTCAAAGAATTTCAAGATTTCAAGTTTAATTTATTGTCAAGTGATAATACAGAAAATATTATATTACATGAAATTTCATTCTCTGTGCCATAAGGCAGACAAAGTGTCATAATTAATATTTCCCCATACGGTAAGCAAAAGAGTGTCCCTTCAAACACTCTGAATCTCCACGCATTCGCCTCCAGAGCTCCAGCAGCCTCTACAGTTGCACAGGCTCCACGTTCAAAGCTCTGACATGATCAGGAGGCCTTCAGAGCCCGAGGCCCTTCGGGATTTCTTTTTGCCGTTAACATCCTCGTGAATCTCAGTTCCGTGAGACCCTTGAATCCCAGTGTCTGACCACCTGCAGCCCTCGTGGGTCCTTCATCTGCCGAGGGACCTCACGAGACTGACAAGGTGGTGAACTTCCTGGCAGGGTCTTCATCTCTGCTTTGCCTTCTCAACGGGGGTAGGGGGATGGGGAGTCCCACTGCTTTCTCAGAATCTGCAACCTTTCGTGGCTGGTGCCAAGCATTGATGCCACCAGCTTGGGCACAGACCCCACAGCTGCAGGATTTTGAGTAAGAACACAGTCGGCTCTTTCAACAGGCCACTTAAAGCCTATACAAAGCCGTTGAGATTTCAACTGGGTGCTTGAACCCTGCGGAGCAGCACTGTCTCTGCTCCCCACCCTCCCAGACCTGGCGTTACAGGAGGTCTGTCTGGGCACGCCATTTTTTATGCACACTGAACCATGTACGGATTCAATAGACTGAACAGACCAAATATGGAAATACCAGGGAGTTTCCACCCAAGCATTTTTGCCAACTTACTTCTGAATAGCTAAAGTATGGCAACATTATAATAATGTCAACAGTGGAGTCAACAGAGATTATTTATGCTCTCTTCTCTATCCTGCAACAAAAATATCATTTTCTCTCAGAAACAACACAAGAAACATTCCCTGGACAAGTTACCTCTTGCATTTTCCAGCCTAAAACTAGAGCCCAAAGACTCCTCAATGACAAACACAATCAGAGACTCATTTAAGGACTCTTACTTGTGCACTTTATTGCTTTTCTTTTTGTTCTCTCTGTATTGCACAGTTAGTTTGTTTACATTAGTTATCTGTTTACAGTTCTTGGTTTGTTTACATGTTTTACGTTGCGCACAGTTTATATTTTGCATTCCCAATTAGTGGTAATTCTGCCACGTCCGCAGGATTGTATGTGATGTCATGCATGTAAGCTGACAATAAATCTAAATCTGAAATCGGAAATCCTTCCTACCACCATCATCTCTCAGCAGAACCCTGTTCTTTATTCCCTCACATGTCGGTGGCCCAGCTAGCAACTCAATAGGAAAATTACACCTCCCCCAAACTTTCCTCCCCTCACCTTGTACAGTTGTGTTTCCTACTCCCACCCTGGAATAAAGGCGCTGGTTGTCCACCTTATCTATGCCACTCTGAATTTTGTTGACATTGATTAAGTCACCTTTCATCCTTCTTTACTCCAAAGAGAAAAGTCCCAGCTCCATTAACCTTGCCTCATAAGACTTATTTTCCAATTCAGGCAGCACCTTGGTAAATCTCTGCAAATCTCCCTCATCCTTCTTATAATGAAGTGACCAGAACTGAATATAATACTCTTAAGTGTGGCCTCACCACAGATTTGTGGAGTTGCAACATGATCTCTTGACTCTTGAACTCCATCCCCCAACTAATGTAGCCCAGCATCCCATCGGCCTTCTTAACTATCCTATCAACCTGTGCGGCAACCTTGAGGGATGGATGGATTTGGACCCCAAGGTCCCTCCGTTCCTCCACACTGTTAAATATCCAATCATCAACCTTCAAAAATGTATTGCTACTGCTCCTGTCTCCTTTGGCAGTTTATTTCAGATACCAAAGTTTATGAAAAGTTTATCCTTTAGATCTCCTTTAAACCTCTTTCCTCTCACCAATAAATTTACTGTTTTTTTCTTTAGTTTAGATATACAGCGCAGCAACAGGGTCTTCCGTCACATAACCCAGTGCTGCCCAAGCAGCTCAATTAACCTACAGCCCCCTGACATCTTGAAGGGAGG
Source organism: Narcine bancroftii (assembly GCF_036971445.1). Classification (NCBI taxonomy): domain Eukaryota; kingdom Metazoa; phylum Chordata; class Chondrichthyes; order Torpediniformes; family Narcinidae; genus Narcine; species Narcine bancroftii. The sequence continues at coordinate 22,677,773 of NC_091472.1, forward strand.
GAGGAAACTGGAGTACCCAGAGGAAACTTACGCAGACACAGGGAGAACTCCTTATAGGCAGCCCCAGATTCGGATGCTGTAATAGTGTTGTGCTACCTGCTACACGAACTTTGCTACCTCTTAAGCTTTTGTCTCTAGTGTACCATGGCTAGTAGACATTGGCCTTATCTATGCCTCCCTTAATTTTATGTACTTCTATTACATCACCTTGCAGCCTCTTTCACTCCAGAGAATATGGACCAGCCTATCCAACCTCTCCAAAATGTTGCTGCTCAGTGAGATGAGTAACAAGTACAGAGACCACCCTGGAGAAGAACATTCAATGGAGAGCCAAATGGAAGTAAACAAGAGGTAAATCGATCTCTACTGTCCATAACCTCCTTTCCTGGTCTCTCTTTTCCCCACCTTTCTTTTTCTCCTTCCTTCATCTCCCCACTTCCCATCCCTTCCTTCTCCTATCACAGAGCTATCTTTCTTAGCCCTCTGTCAAAAGACCAGAAGACATAGAAGCAGAATTATACCATTCAGCCCCTTGAGTCGATCCTGTCGCTCTAGCGTGGCAGATTTACTGTGCTTTTCAGCCCCATTATTCTGATCCTTTTAATCTTTGATTTCCTTCCAAACAAAGAACATCTACTGTACCCAGTGACTTGGCCTCCACAGCTATTCATGGCAATGAATTCCATGAATTTCTCACCCTCTGGGAAAAGAGGTTTCTCCTCATCTAAAGGGCATTCTTTTGTATTCTGAGGCAATGCTCGCTGGCCCAGGCTCTCCACCCTTGGAAACACGCTCTCCACATACACTCTATCCAGCCCCTTATTTCCATCTCTTCTTTACCAGCTCTTGTACCTTTTTATTCTTCCCTCAACTCCCCCCCCCCACCCTTTCCTCCAGGTTTCTCTCTCCATCCACCTCTCCATCACATCACCTCTTGCCTCCCCTTTATATCGGTAATGTAGCCCCTTTTACTCTTTAGTCCCAACCTGAAATGTTGACCGACCATTTCTCCCCTCGGATGCTGTCTGACCTGTACGTTTCCTCTAGCAATTCTTGGTATGCCCAAGACTCTAGTATCTGGTTTCTCTGATGGGAGAACTTCGTCTGTGTTTAGGCTGGAGACAAAGGCACAGCTGGAAACAGCTGTATTGATCCCAGTTAACTCTGCTCCCATTATTTAACTTGAGAGATAAATACTCTACTTTTAGGAAGATTTGGAGCCCTTATATAGATGATTTGGATTTGAAATTTTAAAGATTTGGACCTAGTTGTGGCAGGGTCTCCCTATCACATGGTTTGGTTATTGTTGTTTTTGGTTATTTCTCCTCTTCTCATATTCTTTCTCTTTTTTTTCTTCTTAGGGTTTAGTGCAGTTATAGATAAGGGTTGGGATGTTGGGGGGGTGGAGGCTAATGGGGTAATGTGAGTATAAGAGAATAGGCGTAGATTAACCATATTTGTTTTGAAGGTATATTTTGTATTAATTGTATTGTATGTGTAATCATGGTTGTTTAAATTTTAAATAAAATATTCAAACAAAAACCGCTGCTTCCATTATTGCCTCATTTGGTGAACCGAGATGAGCTGCAAAGGGGTTGGAATAGGTTTGGAGGATTTGTGGATTAGAACGTACAACATAGAACAGTAGAGGCCATTCGGCCTTCGAGGTTGTGCCGAACCATTATTCTTTAAAAAAAATACTAAGCCCTCCCTACCTCATAACCCTCTATTTTTCTATCCACGCGCTTGTCTAAGAGTCTCTTAAAAGCCCCTAATGTTTCAGCCTCCCCCACCATCCCCGGCAAGGCATTCCAGACACCCACAATTCTGTGGACCCTTGATATTTCCTCCAATCCCCTCCCTTCACTTTGTACACATGTCCTTTGGTGTTTGCTCTTCCTGCCCTGGGAAACAGGCACTGGCTGTCCACCCTGTCTATCTCTCTCATAATCTTGTAGATCTCCATTAAGACTCCTCTCATCCTTTTACCCTCCAAAGAGAAAAGTCGCAGCCTCATAAGGCTTATTTTCCAATCCAGGCAACATTTTGGTAAATCTCTTCTGCACCCTCTCCATAGCTTCCACAACCTTAGTATAATGAGGTGACCGGAACTGAACATAATACACGAGGTGTGATCTCAGCAGAGATTTGTAGAGTTACAAACATGACCTCTTTACTGTTGAACTCAACCCCCTATTAATGAACCCCAACATCACATAGGCCTTCTTGTTGGGATGGACTAGCAAGCCCATCAGAACTCCTCAACATGAGGGCAAAGAGTCTAGTTTTAGACACTGGATCATATCAGCATCAGGCACGAAGATCCCTTTGGGTCAAATCACTGAGCAATACCAACTCCCCAAAGGTTAACGTGATTATCAATGGTCCAATGACAACAGCTGGCATTTCTAGCCAATTGAAATAAAAGAAAGAAGATGCTGTCAATCTGAAACAAAAACATTAAATATCAGAATATCATTAAATATCATTAAATACCAGAAATGAATATTAAAACAGGTGTAATATTACACAAAATGGACTTCACTCTGCTGTAGGAGAGACAGGGATTCATCAACAGAAATTGCCCGGCGCCACTCAAAGTCAGGAAAAGAGAAGCAAAAGAGAGTCTCCCCAGAGTCACTGAGTGTCTGTGCATTCACCTCCAGTGCACCTGCAGTCCCCACGGCTCCCACAGCCATGTAGACATCAATTGGCACCCCGAGCTCCAGATCCAAACATCCAACATGATCAGGAAGCCTTCATGGCCCTTAGCAGCCTCTCGCATCCTGGTTCTGATACCTGGTTCCCTTCGGCAAGTCTCGACCCAGTGTCCAGCAGCCCACACCTTGCGTGTGTTCCTCGCCTGAAGATGCCGACAACCCACCCACCTGGGTGTCCTTCAGCTGCAAAGCCCCTCACTGGTGACCATCCCGTAGGGTCATCTCCTCTGCTTCTCCCTCTCAAACGGGAGTTCTCCACATTTTCAGCTTCCCTGCAGTTTGAAACCCCTCAGGGATTCTGCCTAACATATCTTGGGTGCAGACCCAGCAGTCACAGGATTTTAAAATAAAAAATTGTAGGCTCCTTCAACATTTAAAGCCAGTACAGAGTTGTCAGTAACCATATAACAATTACAGCACAGAAACAGGCCATCATGGTCCTTCTCATCTGTCCCGGAACACTTACCCTCTCCTAGTCCCATTGACCTGAATTTTGCCTATAGCCCTCCATACCCTTTCCATCCATATAGCTATCCAATTTTTTTCTTAAAAGATAATATTGTACCTGGCTCCACTACTTCCACTGGAAGCTTGCTCCACACAGACCCCACTCTCTGAGTAAAGAAATTCCCTCTTGTGTTACTCCTAAACTTTTGCCCCCTTAACTCTCAGCTCATTTTCCCTAGTTTGAATCTCCCCTATCCTCAATGGAAAAAGTTTATCCACATCTACGAGTTGGAATGGGCAGTAGAATCCTGTGGAAGAGCATTGTGTCTCATTACCTGCTCTCATCGGAGGAAGCTTTGCCCCAGGTCCCAACATCTTCAGTGGCACTTGTGTCACTAACATTTCACACCAGTGACCTTTCAGTCGATCATCAACTGGCATTTATAGACTGCTCCCATCCCATGCCATTTTGCAGGGCTAGCATCAACTCTGGCTCAGGCCCAAAACATAGATTGTCTTTTACTTCCTCTGGATGTTGCTTGACCTGCTGAGTTTCTCCAGCACTTTTAGGTGCAGCGCTAGGCCCCTAACATCAAATTAAACCTTGGGCTAGTGAGCAGAAGCTTGGTGAATGCGGAAGGAAGTTAAAAATGCACTAAAGCTGGAAAGAGAAGTGGAATCCGCAAGGTTTAGGAATTTATGTTTCAAGCTTAGGTCCGAAGTGATGGCTGAGAAAACCGGGGAAATGAAGATCAGCTTTTGATTTGACACAGCTGTGTTTATGCTTGACTGGGAATTGACATTTATTCAGACTCGATGAATAGATAGCATCAGCTCTAACAATTGATAAGTGATTGGCAGTCTCCAACTAGACAGCGTTAACATCAACTTCTCCAATTTCTGTTGACCCCCTCACTCATGTCTCTTTTAATCTCTAGCCGCTTCCAGGTTCTCGGACGCAGATAATACACTGGTAGACACAACTGGGCGAGTGCAGCTAGGACGTTCAGGTGGCCGCGGAGAAGACGCCTTTCTGTCACCTGAATGAGAGCCATGTCCAAGCGAATGCCGGCTCCTGTGGACTGTGGCCGTAGTCCCACTGCTGCTTTCAGGTGCAATGGGGGATTCTCGGAGCCCGAGATTATAACTACAGGAGGAGGGTTAGGTAAGTGCTCCTCCTGGCCGGGTTCTCCACTTTCAGGTGGCCACCCGACAGCCACATTGGAGTACAATAGGCGGCTTTACATCGGGGTATTTTGGCCACCTGAAAGTGCCTTCTGCCTCCCTTCGTTCAGCTTCCCTTGCTTTCCTTCTATCAGCAATCTATTGCTCTTCCTCTTGGCAAAGAGCTGCCTATTCTTAATCCCTCTACCCCAATAGTTATCAACCTTCTTCTTTCCAGTTGCCCACTCCCCCTATCACTTCTCAGCCTTTTCTCTTCTACCCTTCCTCTTGCATCCTCTTACCTGTTAGCCTGTGCTCCTCCCTTTCCTTCCTCCATTCCTCAATCCCCCCACCCCAACTTTTTTATTCAGGTGTCTGCTTGGTTTTGCTTATTCCTGGCTGTGGGACCTGCTGAGTTTCTCCAGCACATTGGTGCGCCGAGAGGCAGGCCGCTGTGTCACTGCAGCAAGAATCAAAGAAGAGCAGAGCACAATGTGCTAGAGGAACTCAACGGGTCAGGTAGCACCATTGGAAGGCAATAAACCATAAGACCATAGACCATTAGACGACAAGATATAGGAGCAGGAGTCATTCATTCAGCCCACTGAGTCCACTCTCCAATTCCAGCATGAGATGATCCACTCAGCCCCGCTCTCCTGCCTTCTCCCCATGACCTCTGATATCCTGACTATTCAGATACCTATCAATCTTTCCCTTAAATGTACCCAAATGACTTGGCCTCTGCAACCACTCATGGTTGCAAATTTCAGAGGTTTTCCACTCTCTGGCTAAAGAAATTCCTCCTCATTTCTGTTTTAAATAGGCACTCTTTAATCCTGAAGATGTGCCCTCTGGTCCTCGACTCCCCTCTCCAGCACATCTGTTCTTAAAAGAGCCGAAAAATGTACCCCATACTCCAAGTGAGGCCTCACAGAGCCTTATAAAAGCTCAATATCACATCCCTGTTCCTCGAAATATGAATGGCAACATTGTATTTGCCTTTTTAATGACCAACTAAATCTAGAGGTTACCCTTCAGGGTATCCTGCACAAGGACTCCCTAGACGTTTTCCCCATCCAAATACTAGAATGTCCTTTCATTTCTTCTAGCAAAGTGCATGACCATTCCCTTTCAAACATTGTATTTTCTTTGCCCTTCTCCTTATCTATCAAAGACTGGAGCCTACCGTGACCACCTCACTACATTCCCCTCCCCCCCACCTATCTTTGTATCATCACCAAATTAAGCCACACAGCCATTTATTCCACAATCCAAATAATTAATATACAATGTAATAAGACGCGGCCCCGACAATGATCACTGTGGGCAACTGGTAACCCATAGACAAACAGGATCCCCTCATTCTCACTATGTTTCCTGCCGATCAGCCAATGCTCTCCCTATGGGCACTCCTCTTGTTAGACAGTCGATGTTGATGATCTATTTTGTTGCCCAGATGCTGCCTGACCTGCTGAGCTCTTCCACCATTTTGTGTGTTTCCCCATCTTTCCAGCACCCACATATCCACATACTTCTTGATTACCACCGTTAACCTGCACTCAGTGTCCCTCTCTCAGTGGGCATTGTTCTTTCAGACTTTAATTCACAGCTGGGATACAGAGATAATGATGCCTGGCCGGTTTCTCCGAATCTGATCAATTGCCCATGGGGATTGATAATGACTCTCTGATAGGTATGGAGAGTCAGTTTGAGTGTGTGGGAAGCACCAATCTCTTATGGGGTCGCAGTGTGGCCCTACATCATAAATCACCGTAGACCTTTCACTCACAGCCTTTCAGAGAAAAGTTCATTGACCCTAAAATATTGTTTTTCAAAGAGGAGTCTTTTGTTGCATTTTCCTTTCATTGGACAGATATCAAATCCACTTCATTGATTAAACATTGATTGGGCTGCCGAGCAGATCTCAGCTGCGGTAGAGAAATGGCAGCATCTGTAATTTGCTTAATAGACCATTATAACTGCATTAAGCACCACGGATGCGTTTATCATTATTACCAGAGAAACAATGATGTAATGTGTGATCAGGAGAGATTCCCGCAGTTTCAGAAAATAGCCTTTGGCCTCATGAGGTTGAATATAATAATATTATTGAGATCAGGTTACAACAGCTCTGGCTATGCTTGTTGGCTGGCTCATGCTGTGCCTGATTTTGGTGCAGCTATGAAGGCAACACGATTCCGCCTTCAGTCAATGAAGCCTGGCTACCATTGCACTGTCTGAAGCTAGCATTGCTTGGGAAATTACCCAGCATATTGTCCTGTGAAGCTCCTGCCTTTCCTACATTGTCTGCTCTTGTCGAGGTCCATTATTCCCTATATCTTCTTGTCTCTGAGTCAGAAGGTGGTGACTTGATGCCTGACTGGAGACACTGCAGGAATCTCCAGGCTCCGTTACAGCACTCGAGGAAATATTGCACTGTGAAGGTGCTTGACCAAGGACTTCATCAGTCTACCCTAATGGATATGAACAATTCCATGATACAATTTTAAAAAAAGAAAGAGGAATATTGAAACCAAAACCCTTCAACCAACTCACGAAAATGGATAATCTTCTACTTTGTAGCTGTGTGAGAAATGGCCCCTGCTTTATTCTGCAGGACACCAGTCATTCCATTTCAAAGCTGTTAATTGCAAAACATTTCAAAGCATCCTAAAAATTGTTCTTCCTAAAGTTGCTTCTGAAACCCTACCACCTTGACCCATCAGCTCATTATGTAACTCAGCTTCTCTTGAAGGGCATTTTTTGCGCAGAAATTGTGGGCCATTTTATAAAAATGTTGTTTCATCATTGTAGAGCTCGTCGAAAGAACCAAAGACTCGTTGATCCAAACCAAGGCTTTTATTAGCAAAAGACAGGAGCTCTTCACAGGTGGTCGACCAGTCCGGAATGATCCGACCTGGCTAGGGACACAACCCTTTAAGGCCCAGACAATAGGTGTGGCTTAGCTCTCAGCCCATCGCTGTAAGCACAGTCTAGATACAGTAACTATATACACTATGTACATTGGTGATAGATCTGTACTATCACAATCATGTACAGAGCAATAAATATTCCAATATGCTGAGGCAGAGCTTATAACTCTCCACGGCTATTTTGGAGAGAAAAAAGGCAATATCAGGACAGTTGACCCAATAACAATTCTTTTAAAAGCACTAAAGAAAACAAATAAAACAGATTTATAAGGGATCTCCAAGCATTAAAGCATAGAATAGGCAAATAGAATGGTACCATGGAGACTGATCTTGCACTGCCAACATCTGACATGTTTGAGTTGATTGGATGTTGTTTGTTACATTTAGTGCTCGTGAGTCCAGGTCCTGTATTATCATTATCTACTTTAGAGTATGTCCTGGGTTTCTCTGCATCCATTTCTCCATACTAAATTACAAGACTAACAATGGTAATCAAATGCTTGATAAATGCGGATATCAGATCGAAGAGTTAATGCCAAATGTGCACTTGTAGCTGTAGTGATTTATAAAGCTTACAAACAGTGTTTGGAAAGGAAAATAATGCATTGATGTGTCTAGGGTTGAATAAAGAAAGTCAACTTCATGGTGTGCTGTAAGGAACGAGTGAGTGTATTCTTTATTTATTTGTAATCTGTTATAAATCAGTGCGGCTGCACACTGTACTTATAAAAAATGTCTTCTGTACTGAAGTTTGCAATTATAAAATCATACAGAATTGAGTTTTAGGAATGGAGTATTCGTAGAGAGTCAAGGAATCAAACCCTTTGACTCACTCTTCATGTCTGCCATCAACCACCCATTGACACCAATCCCATTTTATTCACCACACATCAACTCCCTCCAGATCTTTATGACTCAGCTACATGTTTGGATGTACTAGGACACGCCCTGAAGCTCCTCCCACTGACCCGTGAATAAAGGCGACTGTGCACTCAGTCCAGGACAGTCGACCGCCATGGACGGATCTCCATTCTGTGGTGAGTAAAAGCCTATCAGTTTCCCTGCGACTTCTAGTCTTTGAAGTTAGGGATGGTGCATAAGAACCCACCGACTCATGATTTGGGGATGTCAGTGAAAACCAGAGCACCCAGAGGAGACTCAAATGTTCCCAAGGAAAATGCGCAAAATTGCTCTGAGAAAGCAGTAGTGAAGCTGGCTCTCATGAGCTGTGGACCCGTAGCTCCGTCAGCTGTCCCATCACGCTCGTCAGCACAAATAACTGACAACAGTGCATCACTAGTGTACGTGCTACCTACCTCCGCATCCCTTGGCAACAGCACATCGTGTGGGCCACAGGAAGAGCGAGACTCTCCCGAAAGCCTGTGAGTCGTTATCATAAGTGCATCCTCAAAAGTTTCTTGTTCCATTGATCTCCGGTCAGTAGCCACCACCTTCATGGGTCAGGGAGGGAAATAGATGGGCTTCAGAAATACGTAGGGATTTCTTCAGCCAGTCAATCTGTGGAATTTCTTGCCACAGGCAGTCGTGGAGTCCAGGTCATTGGGTGTATTTAAGACTGAAATTGATACGTTCTTGATTAGACAGGGCATCAAAGGGTATGGGGAGAATGCCAGGCAGTGGGACTGAGGGGAAAATGGGTCAGCTCATGATTAATTGATGGGGCAGACTCGAAGGGCTGAATAGCCCATTTCTGCTCCTATGCCTTTGTGGTGCACTGTTAGTCAGAATCAGACACACACAAGGTAAAGACTGTACAACAGACTTTAATCCACAAAGACTTCCACAGAGCCAGGCTGGCTGTAGCTGCAGTAACTCTGAGTGTCTTTGGGAGGCCGGCGCAGGCTTACATCCCGGACGGTGATTGACACCCGACTGGGTGGGGCTTAACCATTCAGGCTGACTGATTGACAGCCGGCCAGATGTTGTCCTGTCCCCTTACTCTCCTGCAGGTACAGAAGATTCCCTCTGCAGTAGGCCGGCATTACACTCCTGCAGGTACAGAAGTTGTCCCCTGCACAAGGCCAGTGGTGGTCCACCACAGCCTTATGATCTTATGGCATTAGTTCCAGATAGAAACCATTCTGCGTGCAAAACATCCCCCTCGATCCCAGCTGAACCTCTTTCCTCTCCCCTTGAGTCTATGCCCTCTTGTTCTCGGCACCCCTCCACCGTTACAAAAAAGATTCTCCTTCTCTCCCCTATCTGGGCTGCCCAGGAGATTTATGTATTTTCCTCCATCAGCTCATTCCTCACCAGCTCACGTTGCTTCACTGAAAGCACTCCTATCTGTCCATAGAACTGAAATGCTCCAATCGGGGCAAAATCCTGGTGAACTTCCTTCACCAAATCTCCAATACAATCATATCTCTCCCAAAGGGTAGTGATCGCAAGTACACAAAAATACTCCAAGTGCAGTCCAACCAATATTTCCAAAGGTGCTTTGAAGTGCAGTCATTGTGAATGCCAGTTCAGGTCATTGAGCGAGTAGAATGAGTACACTGAAATAACTAAAGGACGTTGGTCTGTCGGAATCCGAATTAAACGAGCACCAAGATCTGAACTGGTGCATTAAGCAATGTGCATATGAATGTGTTTCATTCTTGGTTTAAGAGATAAATTAAAAGCTGTTGCACACATCAAAATTAGATTAGCAATTCTCCAGACTCACAAGCTGAGCCCTCTACAATTAGTTGGTTGACAGAGACAAACACAGGGCTTAAGGGAATTATCTTTACAAGAACAAATTTGGTACGATAGCTCAGGCTTATTCACAAACTAGGTGGAATTCAGATTTAAAAAAAATGCAAACACAATTCAACATTATTCATTGGTTTTTGCAGTGAGAACCAACCATCATTTTTCTAGTTCATTTTTTCTTTCTCTCTTCGTATTTTCTAATAAGAATAGAAAACAAAATAAAAGGGGTAGAAATAAAGGAGAAGGAATATAAAATCAGTTTATTTGCACATGACATCGTGGTATACTTAACCAAACCAGAAATATCAATAAAAGAATTACATAAGAAATTGAAGGATATGGAGAAATATTGGGGTACAAGATCAACACAAATAAAAGTGAGGTGATGCCAATGAGTAATGCGGATTATACAGAATTTTAAAAAAGTATCACCATTTAAATGGCAAACACAAGCAATCCAATACCTAGGGATCAGGTTAGGTAATAACTTAAGCCACCTGTACAAACTAAATTATCAACCACTACTAAAGAAATTGCAGGAAGACTTAGAACATTGGAAAGAATTACCATTAATGTTGATGGGGAGAGTAAATTGCATTAAAATGAATGTCTTCCCAAGGATACAATACCTATTTCAATCATTCCCAATTCCCTTAACAGAGAAATTATTTAATGAACTAAAGAGAATAATAAGGAAATTCTCGTGGAAAGAGGGAAACTGAGGATAGCGTTAGATAAATTAACAGAGAGGTACAACCAAGGTGGTTTGCAGTTACCAAACTTTAAAAATTATTATAGAGCAGCACAATTAAGGTATTTATTTGATTTGTACCAGACAAGGGAAAAACCAGACTGGACTAAGATAGAACTAAATAAAATAGGGGAGAAGATACCGGAATATATACTTTATAAATGGGATGAAAAGCTGGTACAATATAAAGCTTACCAGTACTGTATCATTTACTCAATATATGGATGAAGATTCACTTAGAAAGGAAAAAAAAACAAATTACCAAATACCAAAATTACTACTGACGCAAAATCCGCTAATCCCTTTTACAATAGATAACCATTCCTTTAGAGAATGGGAGAGAAAATGAATTAAAAGAATAGAAAATTGTTTTTTTGGGATATAATTTATTAACATTTGAACAGTTGAAGGACAAATATGGAATAACTCATGGTACAATGTTTGCATATCATCAACTGAAATCTTATTTAAAGGATAAATTGGGAAACAGACTGAGATTACCAGAAGGAAGCAGCTTTGAATATGTGATTACAGACACAATGATAATTAAAAGATTTATAACCAACATGTACATCAAGCTGCAAGAGAAAGAAAATGATGAAATAAGCTGTAAACCCAAACAAAAGTGGGAAAAGGAATTAAGCATAAAGATAAAAAATGAAACATGGGAAAAGTTATGTTCTGGAACTATGAAGAATATAATAAACACAAGGTTACACATGATACAGTATAATTGGTTACACATGTTATATATCAGACCCCAAAAGTTAAATAAATGGGATCCAATATTATCAGATAGATGTTTTCACTGTAAGAAGGAAACGGGAAGAACAGTACATGCAATTTGGGCATGTGAGAAAGTCAAAATGTTTTGGGAAGATCTAAATCAGGTATTAAATAAAATCACAAAAATTAACATACCAAAAAATCCAGAGATCTTTCTTCTAAGTAATATAAGAAGTAAGGAATTAGGCCTCAAATTGGATGAAGCGCAAAAAAGATTAATTATGATAGCCTTAGCTGTAGCAAAAAAATGTATAATATCAACTTGGAAAATGGAAGAGAGCATGAGAGTACAGCAATGGTACATGGAAATGAATAAATGTATTCTATTAGAAAAAATAACATATAATTTAAAAAATAAAGTCACATTATTTGAACAAATTTGGGAACCGTACATGGAACATAACAGAGAGGGCTTGCCTCGGACCTCCACCCCCTAAAATGATAAGAAGACAAAATGACTTGACCCAGTGTGTAAAAGTAGATGACACATTTTTCTTGTTTATTTTCATTGTGTGATGACATTGTTTAATGGGTTTATTGTATTGTATATGTTGAATATTTATTGGTTTTGAAGGTGGGTGGGAAGGGGGAGGGAAGGAGGGGGGAAAGGGGGAGAAAATACCACTGTGTATATTTAATGAGAAATGTTTGTATATATTTTGGTGGATATGGTTCACAGTATGAAAAATGAAAATTATATTTAAAAAATAACAAAAGTTAAAAACAAATGTATTTAATAATTTTTAAATTAATTCTATTAAATAAAATACATTATTTACCTTTAAAAAAACAAGTTCAATGCTGCTTCTATAGTTACTGAATGGTAAACAGATGAATCATGCCCCAAGCCATGTTAACTTTATTCTGATTTGGACTAAAAGCTGGGGAGGCTGAAGGAGCACTGGAGGTGAATCCACAGACACTCGGTGACTCTAAGGCCGTGGTTCTCAATCGAGTTCTTTCCACTCACATACCTCTTTAAGTAATCCCTATGCCATCGGTGCTCTGTGATTAGTAAGAGATTGCTTAAGGTGGGATGTGAGTGGGAAGGGAAAGTTGAGAATCACTGCTCTAGACCCAATTGTTACTGAAATATTTTGCTTGAGAATAAATGTCCTTGGCCCATTTCCTTTGGAGTTCTGCAACCATACACATAATGAGTCAATTAGGTACGATTAAACAGTGGTTTCCAAACTTTTTCTTCCCACTCACATACCACTTTAAGCAATCCCTAACTAATCACAGAGCACCAATGGCATAGGGAATACGTAAAGTGGGATGTGGGTGGAAGGAGAAAGGTTGAGAACCACTGTTCTAAGTGAATTCTCTTTTGCTTCTTTTCTCTGACTGTAAGGGGTGCTGGGCAATTCCTGCTGATGGAATATCTTTGTCTGCCTTAGAGTATACCAAAGTAAATTTTGTGTAATATTACATTTATTACTTGATTACATGACAATAAAAGAATTTTGAATTATCAAAATCGACAGCTACCACATTCTTGGTGATAGACGTCAACCCTTTCCTTGAAGCTGATTTCAGGCAAATTGGCATCTTGTCTGATGTTCTTGTTGCCTTCTTTTTAGAGTAATGCCATCATACTTACTGCCTTCTAATTTAATTGGGCTATTGCAGAGTTGTGGAAAGTTTGGAAAATTATGCCTAAACCTTCCACTCCCCTCAGCACACACCTGTTTTTAGTACCCTAATACGTAGCCCACAAAGAAGCATAGACCTCTACAGCACAGATGGCCCATCTAGTCCATGCTGAACTATTATTCTGTCTGGCCCCATCGATCTGCACCCAGACCATAGCCCTCCATATCCCTCCCGTCAATGCACCTATCCAAATTTCTCTGAAATGTCAAAATGGAGCCGGCATTCACTACTTCATCAGCCAGCTCGATCCACCCTCACCACTCTCCATGTGAAGAATAACGCCCTTAAATATTTCACTTTTCACCCTTAACCCATGTCCTTGAAAGTTTGTTGGCTTTGCCTCACTAATTTCTATTGACCTATAGTTTCTGCTATGCTATGTGTACATTTTGCCGTGGTCTGCAAAATATTTGTTTCTTTCCTCATTCCTCATTGGAATTTCTCCCAGCGCACCCTTCAAAGCATCAATAATTCCTTCTTTTCAGCCCTCATTTTTTTCCTTATACAGAAAATATATTTTGTGGACTGTTTATTCAGTGTTCATGTTAGTTTGCTCTCCACTTACACCATTCTGGATCCAGTGACCTTGTCAACTAAATACCTTGTGCTATATCCTTGGGACTATAAACTGAAAGCAAATACTGGGGGGGGGATTGAGGTGAGAAGACATTTATAAATGAACAGGGCAATGTAATCATTTGAGGAATGATAAGTAGCAAAAACAGTGAGCTTAATATTCAAAGCACATCGAGGAAAGTAGGAAAATGAAATGTTGCAATTAATAGTAAATGCACCAAAGCATTTGTACAAGAGAGAAGGATTAATGTTACAAATAAAAAGAAATGAGTGGTTGCATGGTGGGCAAGGATGGGAATTTTTTCCCTCATTCTAATTATTTTTTGGTCATCCTTTGCTGCTTTCCAAACTTTCCCAATCCTCAAGCGTATTTCTCTTCCTGGCAGGCCTTTCCAATTAAACTAATATTATCGTTAACCTCTTCTGCTGGCTGTGCAGCAATCATTTTTTGCTGGAGACACATCTTTCTTTAAAGGATCAACAGGGAAACATTGCCTTTGCTTACCTGTAATTATAACTGTTGCAAAAATCACCAGACATTGTTTAAAAGTAAGATTCTATTTTTCGTCTGAACACCTCTCTCAAATGAAGTCTAGTTACATTATGATTTCCCCTTTCTTTGCTCATGACAAGGCTACTAACTAGTCATTCAAAAGAGTTGCTCAAATCCCCGGCCATTTCTGAATTATCCAATAATTCCCCCTTCTCATTTTCCAAGAGAAGGGGGACACAGTAGAAGGCTAATGGTGCAAATAAGGCAAAGAGGTTTGATCCAAAATCACTAAGCAAGCAATAAAGAAATGGAAGGCAGTTTTATAAAAGTAAAACCGATATAATTATATAAAGCAGAAAAAGGTGCCTAAAGTAAACATAGGTCGTTTAAAATATTTTTTACAGTTTTAATTTTATAAAATTAAAAGTATCTATTTATTTATTTAGCCATCTATTTGTTTATTTAAATTTATACATACAACATGGTAACAGGCCCTTCTGGCTCACGACCCTATGCCGCCCAATGACGGCCAATTAACTGACCAGTTTCACCCTCTGTTTTTAGCGTGGGAGGAAACCTCCTTCTCAGATAACCAAGTCTCCTGAGGTGCAAGATCCAAACTGTTACTTCTGCTGCGGAGGTGGAAGCGTCTCCATTGATTAGGTCACGTAGCACAGAGCTTTGGATTTGTTTGTGCAGATACCTGCATTTGACTCCTACCACAGTAGCCCAGGGAATTAAACACAGAGAAGTAAAGAAATCAGGACTAAAAGTAAAGATGACTGTAAAATAGCTGCATTACTGAAAAAAATAAACATCTTCTCTATTCATGGTTCTCAGGGATGGAAATCTGCCAAAATTACTCAATGCCAAACCCCCAAACCCACAAGTTGTCTCATGACCCCATGAAAATGGCCTGGGGGGCAATTGGGGAGAGAAAACAAATGCCAACTTATCCAGTAATGCCCATATCCTGCCAATGAATCAATAAAGCTAATATTTACTCCTTTGCTCTCTTTGTATTGGCTGTTTAGAATTATCCCCTGATAGTTTCTTAAGATAATCCAAAGGGTTTCTATCACATTAAAAGTAAAAGATTAGTGAGAGATAAAATTGGACCCCTTGTAGATAGCGAGGGTAGGCTGAGTGAGAAGTCTGAGGAAATGGGGGAAATTTTGAATGATTTCTTTGACTCGGTATTCACTAGGGAAAAAAATGTTGAACCATTTGAAGTAAAGAAAAATAGTGGGGAGGTCATGAAGCATATAAGGATAACCGAGGAGGTAGTGATGGGTGTGTTAAAAAAGATAAAGGTGGATAAATCTCCCGGACCCGACAAAATATTCCCTAGGACACTCAGGAAGGCTAGTGGACAGTTAGTGGGGCCATTAATAGAGATATTTAGGATGTCACTGGCCACGGGGGTGGTGCCAAAGGATTGGAGGGTGGCGCATGTGGTTCCTCTGTTTAAGAAAGGGTCCAAATGCAAACCTGGGAATTATAGGCCTGTAAGACTGACGTCTGTGGTGGGCAAGTTGATGGAAAGTGTTCTGAAGAATGGTATTTACAAATATTTGGAGGTACAGGGATTGCTAGGGAGTAATCAGCATGGTTTTGTCAGGGGTAGATCGTGCTTGACAAACCTGATTGAGTTTTTTGAGAGGGTTACAAAAAAGATTGATGAAGGGAAAGCTGTGGATGTTGTCTATTTAGACTTTAGTAAAGCTTTTGACAAAGTTCCCCACAGGAGGTTAGGAAAAAAGGTGGAGGCATTAGGTATAAATAAGGAGGTAGTGAAATGGATTCAGCAATGGTTGGATGGGAGGTGTCAGAGAGTAGTGGTAGAAAATTGTTTGTCCAATTGGAGGCCGGTGACTAGTGGAGTTCCTCAGGGTTCGATCCTGGGTCCACTATTATTTGTTATATATATTAACGATCTGGAAGTAGGGGTTGAGAATTGGATAAGCAAGTTTGCGGATGATACAAAGACTGGTGGTGTTGTGGACAGTGAGGAAGATTATCGTAGATTAAAAGGTGATTTAGGAAGGCTGGAGGTGTGGGCTGAGAAATGGCTGATGGAATTTAATACAGATAAGTGTGAGGTGTTACATTATGGAAAGGCAAATCTAAATAGGTCATATGCATTAAATGGTAGACAATTGAGGAGTGCAGAGCAACAAAGGGATTTAGGAGTGATGGTAAATAGTACCCTCAAGGCTGATACTCAGGTAGATGGTGTGGTGAAGAAGGCATTTGGAATGTTGGCCTTCATAAATCGGAGTATTGAATTCAAGAGTTGGGAGGCTATGATGAAATTGTACAAGGCATTGGTGAGGCCAAATTTGGAGTACTGTGTACAGTTTTGGTCACCAAATTATAGGAAAGATATAAACAAAATAGAGAGAGTGCAGAGAAGGTTTACGAGAATGTTGACAGGATTTCAAGGTTTGAGTTACAGGGAAAGGTTGTGCAGACTGGGGCTTTTTTCTCTGGAGCGTAGAAGATTGAGAGGGGACTTGATAGAGGTGTTTAAGATTTTAAAAGGGACAGACAGAGTAAAAGTGGATAGGCTTTTTCAATTAAGAGTGGGGGAGATTCAAACTAGAGGGCATGCTTTAAGATTGAAGGGGGAAAATTATAAGGGGAACATGAGGGGAAATTTCTTTACGCAAAGGGTGGTGGGGATGTGGAATGAGCTTCCGACAGACGTGGTCGAGGCAGGATCATTGTTTACATTTAAGGAAAGACTGGATCGTTATATGGAGAGGAGAGGACTGGAGTAGTATCGACCGGGTGCTGGTCAGTGGGACTAGGAGGGTGGGGATTTGTTAAGGCATGGACTAGTAGGGCTGAACTGGCCTGTTCTGTGCTGTAAGTGGTTATATGGTTATATGGTTATAAGATTCATTTAATCCCCGTGAAATAACAGTCCCCATCATGTCAATGGATTCAGATCGAACTAACAGTCATATTTATTGAAATAAAGATAAAATATGGAGGCAAAATAAAGTAAGATATTAAGACTTTGGTAATTTTTAGATAATAAAAATGAAATTAGTGTGCAAGAAGACAAAATATCCATTTTTAGAAGGAATCAAAATTGAATTGACCCAAAACTTCAACCATAAAAGAGGAGTACTTTTATCAGTGACAGGAGTGTGGATGAAATGACTCCATGATATGAATGAACAAAATATACTTCAAGCTCATAGAGTGATTGGATCTTCAGCTAGTGATGAGGCAAAAAGGAACATTCCCTACCAAACCTTCTGAAGTTGGATCTGTCAATCTTTGGATTATCAACATATGGTAATGACATTAATAAGAAGATGTAGATACAGAGACATGCTCACGCTTAAATGCTAATACCTTCAGCATATGTACCTTAATTTGTTGCCAGAACAAAGCACCTATGCCGTCAGAGTGAGAATAATAATAGTCCTGTCTGCTTTGAAACAGCTAAGGATGGAACACCTGCTATTAGGTTGAGATATTTTATGTAGTGAGTTCAGTCATCTCATTTTATGTTCCCACACTCGCTGAAGAGAATGACACTCAGAGGGATTGCATGCTGAGATAGTGTCAAGACAGACACAGTGAAAGGTTCTACAATGCTTCCTTCCATCATAAATGTGTACATCCAATCTAAGGCTGAAGTATTACATTAAAATTAGGGGCGGCACAGTTGTAGCAGTTAGGCACCAGCAAACGGGACCGGGGTTTGAATCCCGCGCTGTCTGTAAGGAGTTCTCCCCTTGTCTGTGTGGGTTTTCCCTGGGGGCTCTGGTCACCTCCTATCATTCGAAGCATACCAGGCATGAGGGTTTGTTGTGTGTAAATTGGGCGGTACGTATAGATGACACTTTCCAAGTTATAGTGTTTCCCAATTTCAAAATGTGTCATCTTCAAGGAAATGTGAGTGACGATATTCCGAATTACTATCTTATTAATCCAATAAATCAAACTCTGTAGATGCAGCTGTAAGTAGCTTTAATTTGTTGATAAAATGGATAAACAATTTGCATAACTCACAATGATATTTTCCTAACTATGATTAAACAAAGCATACTGTATAATAATATAACAATATTCCACCAAACAGATATAAGATGATTAAGATGAATGCAAAGAAAAGTATGTTGAGCTTATGTCCCCTGCATAATTCTTCGGAGAATGAGATGTAAGCTCTCCGTATGCCCGGATATTATGACATATGATGTCATAGTAACTATGGTAACACTACAAACAACAATTTCTCAAAGGAATAGGCACAAAATTAACGAAGAAGTAAGGAAGTCAAGTATAGCACGGACTCATGGGCCAAAATGGCCTGTAATTATGCTGTGTGTAGGTCTAAGTTTATAAAATTTAAATCAAAACACTCAGAAGTGCTGGAAGAAGTCAGCTGGTCTTGCAGCGTGCATAGGAGGTAAAGATTAGATTTTGATTTTAGATTTAAGGTTTATTGTCAGAATACATGCATGACATCACAAACAACCCTGAGATACTTTTTCCTTTGGCCGAGGCAGAATTACCATTTATTGGCAGTGCATTAAAAAGTTGACTTAACATGTACATGTAAGCAAATTAAAACTGTAAACAAACTGACTGTGCGATACTGAGAGAAAAAAAAATCAATAAAGTACAAAAAGTATGAGTCCCTGATTGAGTTTGTTGTTGAGGAGGCTGACGGTGGAGGGGAAGCAGCCGTTCCTGAACTTGATGGTGCGAGTCTTGTGGCACCTTGACCTCTTTCCTGATGGCAGCAGTAAGAACAGAGTGTGTGCTGGGTGGTGGGAATCCTTGATGTTTGCTGCTGCTGTCCGACGGCAGTGTCCCCTGTAGATGCTCTCAATAATGGGGAGGGTTTTACCTGTGATGTCTTGGGTTGTGTCCACTAACATTTGCAGAGCTTTACACATAGGGGTATTGGTGTCCCCATACCAGACCATGATGCAGCCAGTCAGCATACTTTTCACCACACATCTGTAGAAATTTGCCAGGGTTTCCAATGTCATACCTGAGGAAGTTGAGGTGCTGACGTGCTTTCTCCACAATGCCATTAGTGCATTGGTTCCAAGAAAGATCCTCTGAGATAGTGACTCCCAAGTGGTTAAATATGCTTACTCTTTCTACCTCTTATTCTCCCAATGATCACTGGATTGTATAACTCTGGTTTTCCCTTCTTGAAGTCCAACAATCATCTCCTTTGTTTTGTTGACATTGAGTGCAAGGTTGTTGTTGATGCACCATTCAGCCAAGTTTTCAATCTCCATCCTCTATGTTAACTCATTGACTTTATTTTATATAAAGTAACCCACCAATATGGTATCGTCGGCAAATTTGCAGATGGTGTTATTGTTGTACTGGGCTACACAGACATAGGTGTAAACTTAGTAAAGCAGGGGTCTAAGAACACAGCTGTGTGGCGCTCTAGCACTGATGGAGATTGTGGAGGAGATGTTCTCATCAATCATCACTGATTGTGGTCTGGAGGTGAGGAATTAATAATCCATTTATACACTGGAGTGTTGTGTCCCAAGTCTTGGAGTTTGTTGATCAGTTTTGAGGGGACAGTGGTGTTAAATGCTGAACTGTAGTCGATAAAGAACATCCTGATGAATGCATCTTTGCTGTCCAGGTGTTCAAGGGCTTTATGTAGAGCCAGTGAGATGGCATCCACCATAGACCTGTTGCTACAATAGACAAACTGGAGCGGATCCATGTCACCGCTCAGACAAGAGCAAGTATGGTTCAACACCAGCCTTTCAAAACACTTCATCACTGATGATGTAAGTGCTAAAGGTTGATAGACATTAAGGCAGGTCACTACGCTGTTCTTGGTATGATTGACGTCTGTTTGAAGCAGATGGATATCATACCCTGTCAGAGTGAGATCATCATGAGGACACATGGGGATATGGAGGGGTGGTTTTTCTTTGTTGCTGTCATCAAGTCGGGTGTAGAAGGCATTGAGTTCCTCTGGGAGTTAAGCTTTGCCATCTGCTGCAGCACTGGATTTGGTTTTGTAGCAGGTTATGTCATTTAGGCCCTGCCACAGCTGTTGTGTGCCCTTTGATGTTGCCATTTTCATCAAGAATCTTCACCACCCAGGAGATGGCGTTTCATGTCATACCTGCTCCTTCTATATTGATCTGGATTTCTGGACTTAAATGTCTGTAGGTTCTGATTTCATTGTTCATCCGGGGCTTCAGAAAACCCTGTATGATTTGGTGGGGACAAATCCATCCACAGCTGTTTTGATAGAGTCTGTGACAGCCCTGGTGTAATCATTCAGATCCTCAGCTGAGTCCTTGAACACCACCAATCTGCTGACTCAAGGAAGTCCTGTAAAGGTTTGTCAGCCTACTGTGACCACCTCTAGCTGTCCTGATCTCCAGAGCCGCTGCCTTTAGGCTCTGCCTGTATGATGGCAGGAAGAGTACAGCCAGGTGATCCGACTTGCCAAAGTGCGGTCTCGGGAAAAAACAGTAGGCCCTCCTTATCTTGGTGTAGCAGTGATCAAGTGTGCTGGGACCTCTGGTACAGCAGGTTACATGCTAGTGGTAGTTGGGCAGGGTCTTCTTGACACAGGCCTGGTTAAAGTTTGTAGGTCATTGGGCTGGGCACATGACTACTTATAATTGGCATTGGGTGGGATATAAAGTCCAGGTGAGAAACACTGATGAAAACTCTCAGGGTAGAGAGAAGGCTCTGCAGTTAATCAAGGTTTTCTCTAAAGCAGTAGAGCAGTTGACGTAACCACAATATGTGCACCACCCAGTATTAATGAAAAAGCACTCACCACCCCTTCTCGGTTTTCCAGAATCCGAGTTCCGATCCAGTCTGTGAATGATGAAACCCTCTGGTCGGATAGTGGTATCTGTGATATCTTTTAGTCACGTTTCAGTGTTGCAAACATCCCAGATTTGTCGCTGATAAAGCAGCCTTGCCCTCAGGTCATCAATTTTATTCTCTAGTGACATTTTCCAGTAATATGGACCATAATATAGGTAATAGGATATGACGAGAGGAAAGGTGAGAATTGATTTTGGTTTTTGGTGAAAGGAGATAGAGGGAAAAAAGGAAGAGGGGGAGAGTGTGAGAGAAAGAGAGGTGGGGATAAAGGTGACGTGGACTGGGGTTTTAACAGAAACTGGTGATGTTCTTGTTAATGCTGTCTGGTTTGCATTAAATTATGAGGACACGTTGGATGTACAAGGGCTTGTATTCCCTCTCACATAGAAAAGGGGAATATAGTGCACATAATGATCAAAGGATTCTAAAGTAGATGGAGTAGAATGTTTCGCTTCAGAGCATAAGCCCAGATCAAGGGGGTCCCAATACAACTAATGCCAGGGCACCCAAGATTAATATCAGGAAATACCATGGGCAGGGAGGAGAAATATCTCAACCCTCTTTCTTCTTCAGCTGCTGAAGTTGTGGGGTTCGGGTGGGGGGGGGGGGTTAAATGAAAAATTTAAAACTGGGATTGAAAGATTTATGGGTAGATAAACTCATTAAGGGAAATTGAGTTGTTAAAGGTGAAGTATTCAACAGTGGAGAAAGTTTGAGGGTCTTAATAGGAGTTCCTTATTCCTCTGTGTCTGACCCCAATGACCAATAATTGTGCAGAGAAATATGGTTGAGAGATGCAATATAAAAGATTTTTGGTACAATTAAACTATTTACGTTGCTGAATGTGGGAACCTATTTTGATGGGGGACAACACATTTGGGGGGCTGCAATTGAAAGGAAGAGAAGAAATATTTACATTGATATTGCACTTTTGATAATCTCAGGAGGTTCCAATGCACTTTACAGTTAATCCTGTATTTTGAAGTGTAGTCCCTGTTGTATTGCAGAAAATATCGAAGTCAATTGAAATAAAACAGTGAGATCCCACAGAAAGCAATGTGATATCACAGAGATAATCAACAAGATAATCAACACTTGTGGTGTTGGTTGAGTGTCAGATACTGCCGAAGCCTTCCTGGAATAATTCCCTTGCTCTTCATCAATAGAGATTCTTTATATCCATCAAAATGTGCCTCCGTCTGCAGAACGACATGTCGAACAATAGGGCACTCTTTCCATAAATATTGCATTGGAGCATTGTCCCTGCACTTACTGAGTCAAAGTGTTGTATTGGATCTTGATCCCACAGGTCTTCCGTTTTACATTTCATTGCCTTACAAGATAGGAGGATGTCATTGAATCATAGAGGTT
Source organism: Narcine bancroftii (assembly GCF_036971445.1). Taxonomy (NCBI): domain Eukaryota; kingdom Metazoa; phylum Chordata; class Chondrichthyes; order Torpediniformes; family Narcinidae; genus Narcine; species Narcine bancroftii. The sequence continues at coordinate 22,700,246 of NC_091472.1, forward strand.
GTCGGGCACAGTTTAGGCATTTCAGCTCACCATCTCTCTCACATGACCAACAGCATCCTTCTCGATCTCCTGGATTTTTTTTTCCGATTCCGATTTCAGATTTATTGTCAGTGCGCACATATGCCATCGCATACAATGCTGAGATTCTTTTTCCTGTGGGTGAGGCAGAATTGCCACTTAACAGTAGTGCAGAAAACTAGACGTGACATATACATGTAAACAAATAAAGAAATATAAACAAACCATTCAATGCAGAGAGAAAAATTATCAATAATGTGCAAAAGTATGAGTCCTTAAATGGGTCTGATTGAGTTTGTTATTGGGGAGTCTGATGGTGGAGGGGTGGCAGCAGTTCCTGAAGCTGGTGGTGCGAAGCCTTGTGGCACCTGTATAGCAGCAACAAGAATAGAGTGTGTGCTGGGTGGTGTGGATCCTTGATGATTGCTGCTGCTCTCCGACATCAACTGTTCCCTGTAGATGTTCTCGATGTCGGGGAGGGCTTTTGCGTGCGATGACCTGGGCTGTGTCCATAACCTTTTGCAGGGTTTTATGCTCGGGTATTGAGGGGATATTTACGATGGCTACTTAACCTCATCACCAGCACATCTTTGGGACATGGGAGAAATCATAGTGCCCGGGGAATCCCAGGAAGAACGTATGGATTCCACACGGATATCACCCAAAGTGTGGATTGAACCCAGTCACTGGTTCTGTGTGGCAGCAGTTCGATGACCTGTAACAATGCCACCCAAAGGCAAGAAATTTACAAACTGAGCAATCAGAAATGATTGAACGTGTTGGAACATAGAATATTACAGCACAGAAACAGGCCCTTCAGCACACAGTCTATGCTAAACATGATGGCAAATTAAACTAAATCTCCTCTGCTTGCCCATCATCCATAATCACTCTATTTCCTGCATGTTCATGTGTCTATCTAAAAGCTTCTTAAATGTTTTATTTCTGCTTCCACCAGTGCTCTTGGTAAAAGGCACCTACCACTCTCTGCAATAAAAACAAATCTGTACTTGCCCTGGACCTCTGAAAACTTTCCCCCTCTCACCTCAAATACATGTCCTTTAATATTGGGAAATAAGATTCTGACTGTCTCTGTCTCTCATAATTTTATAAAGTTCCATCAGGTATGTTGGTATCACAAATGAGTCCATTGTGTCATCTTGGCCCAGCGGCAGAACTCTTGACCTCACTTGGGTAAATACCAGGTCTGACTCTTACCTCAGATATGTGCTTGTATTTCATCTGATATCTCAATGTAATACTGAGGTAGCACGGCCCAGATGGAGCATTAAGATGAGCATTAAACAGGTTTTGTAGCCGACCGCTACAAAGAAACACACACACACACTGTGTGGCAGGCTAAGTTCACTCACCTTATTATGGCTGGAAAGGGTGCTTTTATACTGTTCAAATTCCCGCCATTTTTGCTGATTGACTGAGTCAGCCGTATGAATAACAATACTGGGCGGGAACATCCATGCATATGAACGCCCTTCTTCCCCAGCCTGCTTAGCTGGGCAGCTTGACCAATGCCATTTTAGGACTGTTGGCCTGATGCTGCCCCAGCTTCTACCCCCATTGGTTTGTTGTCCTGGGAGTCCGCATCTGCTGTCTCGTGATGTGCCGGCCCAATCTCCGCAATTGCGGTATGCCACACTTTCTCGTTTGGCTGTTATTTGGAAAGGGAAGATTCCACTTCAAAGGAGAGCTGGATTTTGTCTTCTAGTGTCCAAGGACACATGCCTCAAAGGTCCAAATGTACACTGAGCATTTATCTCATGGTCTGATCCTTACACTTTACCAGTGCCCACTGTGTCTGTACATGCAAGCTAACATCCAAGGGGAGTGGAATATGGTGAATTATGAGGTGTTTTTTTAATCTGATTAGCCAATTACAATAGGGTCCTCCATTATTGTTTCCCTCAGATCCAACCAGCCTGATCACAGGACTTGAGGCTGTGAGGAGATGGACCACATTATCTGGAACTTGGAAGAATGAGAAATAATTTCATTGAAGTTCACAGCAGTTTGATTGGGCAGGATTTAGAACTTGATTTCTCTTGGATGGAGAGTTGAATCTCAGGGCCAAAGCCTCAGAATATTTGCGACCAGTCAGAGTATGTGAAGCTCCCCAAAAGGATATTATTTGAGAGTTTTTTGACAAGTCTGCCTTCCAAATCTTTGACCTCTTCCAGCATTAAGGGCAAGGGCTTCAGGTGCATGCAGACACCATCAACAGCAGGTTATCTTTTGAGCAGGTTCTCCTGAGTTGGAAATAGATTGCAACTCACTAATTATGGCTGGTCTATCCCTCCCTGAAGTGCCAGTTGACAAAGTAGACAAAGACGATGTGGTCAAACAATCATCAGGGGTTTTCTTAGCAGAAACTCATGGTACAATAATGAAAGAACATAGATGCATATACAGTTATATCCAAGGGAAGTGTCCTTAACAGTAGAGATAATACACAGCCAATGTTAGTACAGCAAGGCTCGCCAGAGGGGAGACAGGCAGTTTGGCAGACATTCACCTCAGTCTCCCCCAGCAGAAAAAGGGTTAAAATCAAAAGGACAGTGTTTCAAAGTGGAAACTAATGCCTCAGATTGTGCCTTGGCAGGAACTCTTAATCAAAAGGGCAGACCCGGTGGCAGGGGGTAGGCATCCCAGGTTCATATAGCGGTTGATTGTCTGACTGTAGTCAATAGCCAGTCTTAGTGTGATTTTTCACGACTACCACTTGGGCCCGCCACAGACTCTTACTCAATTACTCCCTCTTTAAGCAGTCTCTGGGACTCAGCTTTGATAAATTCATGATCCTCTTTGCTGTAAGAATGGCTCTTAGTGGCAATCAGCTGACACTCAGGGGATAAATCACTGAAAAGGGAAGGAGCTTTGATCTTTAATGCGGACAGACCGCAGTAACTAGCACGGGGGATGGTAAGTGTGGGTAGTGGCCATTTAACACTACACTGTTCATCTGAGATTGAATATCTAACCCCAGTAACACAGGGGTACAGAGTTCTGGAATAATAAAGAGCCACACATCAGCCAGGCAATGTCCCTGCAAATTTAAAGTAACTTTACACTTGTCCCGTACAGTTTTTGTAGCCATCGATATTTTTTGGTTTGCTGGATATCTCCACAAATTTAAGGCTCTGGCAACTCTCCCGTGGATGTAGCTGTCAGTACTCCTCAAGTCTATTAAACAATCAAGAGTCTTACCATTCATCTCCCCCTTCATAGTCGACCGTTCCAGTCCGTAACATCCCCAAAGCTTTGGAGTCAATTGAGCTATCACAGGGGATATCACCTCGCCATCACTTGAAGTCGATTCAGCCTGTTTGACTGAAGATTCCCCCTTTTCACAGTTGTCTTCCATTCCTGCAGCTCCAGGATGCATTTCCTTGGTGCTTCTCTTCTTCTTCTTATCAGTGGGAGTACTTTTCGCCTTATACGCTTTAGCAAAGTGGCTGAGTTTCCCACAACAGCTCCAGGTAGGAAATCGAGCCAGGCACTTCTGTCTGGGGTGCCAGCTCTTATCACAGAAGTACCATTTTTCAGGAGTCCCCCTTTTTCTTTCCTTCGGGATTCCAGTGCTCCTGAATGTTTCCTTTTCGGTTTCTAGCATTTCACTGGAACACGTGGCACTTCTCAGTGTTTTGGCTAGAGTGACTGCCCAGTCGTAGGTTAAGGGCTCCGTCTCCAGCAACCTCTGTCAGATGTAACTACAGTCAATCCCGTTGACAAAAGCATCCAGCTTCAAGGCATTGTGATGTTGTTGCACATTGACTGCCCTGACATCACATTCATTTGCCAGTGAGTCGAGAGCCAGTGCATAGGCAGCATCACTTTCCCTGGGTTTCTGGCATCTAGTCAGCAACTGGTGTCGAGCAAGCACCACATTCTGTGGCACTGCCTAGTAAGCAGTCAGTCGTTCCCAGGCTATAGCCAGAGTGGTAGCTCCTTGCGTTACAGTGGAAGGGACCTCACCCAGCAGAGAGTTCAGGCGGCCCCACTGTATTGCCTCATCAACCACGTTGTTTCGAGCCATGTAGTAATCGAAACAAGCAATCCAGTGGTTGAAAATTTCTCTGGCCCTCAGGGCAGGCTGGTCGATTATCAGCCGCTCTGGCTTGAGTGCTGCATCCATTTCTGCTAATAAAATTGAAGTGCCAGTTGATGAAGTAGACAAAGACGATGTGGTCAAACAATAATCATGACTTTTATTAGGAGAAATTCATGGTACAATAATGAAAGACAATAGATGCATATACAGTTATATCCAAGGGGAGTGTCCTTAACAGTAGAGATAACGTACAGCCAATGTTAGTAGAGCAAGGCTTGCCAGAGGGGGGAGACAGGCAGCTTGGCAGACATTCACCACACTCCCCTACTGCACGGTAGTAGCATCTTCACCAGATCAAGAAAGTGGCTCACTACCTTCTCGAGGGCAACTAAGGACAGGCATATAACAAACGATGATTAAATAAGAAGCAAATCAAGAGCAAGAGATTGATGTTTGGAAATCAGGTGGGAAATTTGGCAAGATGCAAGATCCAGCTTTAATTGGTTAAACATTAAGGAAGACTTCAAGGGAAGAAGGTCCTATCTCCATCTTGAAACATTTTCGGCAAGCTCAATCGAGAGTGTTCTGACTGGCTGCATCATTGTATGGACACGTTAGCTGCAGAAGTCAATCCAGAAGATCTTCAAAACCACTGAGAAGATCACTGGAGTCCCCTTTTCCACGAATGATGACATTTAACAGGAGGGTTGCTCGAAGAGGCTTCAGCAATTATAGAGGATGCTTTCCATCCATCACACAGCCCCTTAGGTCCACTGCCATCAGAAGGCAGGTGGAGCATCAAAATCAGGGATGCAAGGCTTCTTCCCACAGGCTGTGAGATTGATGAACAGTGTACAGTAACCAAGTAAATAATCTCAGACCGTTTACAAATATTTATTTTAAATTATCCCTTTATGCATATATATGGCTATTATGTGCAGTGAATTGTATGTGTATGTATATGTACTGCAGTCCAGAGAAATGTTATTTTGTTTGGTTGTGATAAAAAGTTAGATGATAATAAATTGATCAGTCCACTCCTCCATTGAATGTTCCTGTCAGGAAAGGAGAGTAAAGGCCAGTAAATTGATGAATGGAGGTAATTTTAGTACCAAACCTGAGTCAAGGGCTGGATTAAAAAAGCTGAGGTAAGGTGGGGTCTAGATCATGCAGACAGTACATCCTTTTCCACTGCACAAAGAAAATGTTGGCAGGTGTTAAACTCCTTCTGACCCTCTCTACATTTCCAATTATTTACCTGCATTTATTAAACAAATTTGCATATATGAATTTATGAAGTCTTCTCCTAACATGAGAAGTCAGCTGTCTTGCTATGATGGCAACTGGGATGCCACAGATGGTGTCACAATCCACAGACATTCCTCTTGGCTCAGGTTCATCCATCTGCCCAAGACCTTGAACATCACTTTGATTTCATTTGCAGCCTCAAGAATCAGGAACATGAGGTTCACCTTGTCAAGATGTGAAGCAGACATGACAGCATCTGCCATTGGCAGTTCCTGTGGGCCTGACGGAAGGATTCATTTCTCTATCCAAGGCTGCACAGATGCCTAGCAAATAACCATTCTTCCCTCACGGGTGACCCATTTTACTCCAGGCTTGCATATATTAATGATGCCCGAAAGATGGGAGAAAGAGCTCACTTCATGGCCTTGGTTCCAGTGTGCTAATTTCATACTCCTGCATGTAAATAAAGGTATTGAGTCAGCACACAGAAATCCCCCACAAAAATGTAAAATCCATTTCAGGGGCAGATTGAGGGGCAACCTTTCACTTGAGAAACAGTGTAAACCCCTCTGCCCTTCTTAAAGTGGTGAAGTTGAACGTAGTTCCATGTAAGAAAATAGACAGGACTTTCAGTTTAAAAATATCACGTAGAACATTGCACCCCTGACAGGGCAATAATTGGGCCAGGATACTAAGTTAAGACAAGTATGCTTTAACTCGGATTGTGGTGTCTCGTACCAGCAACAACAGAAGATGCAATTCAAAAGGGTTAAATTTAAATTTATTAATAACTATTAACAATATAACATCTTAATCCAATTAACATCACTATAAATATCCTATAACAAATATACATATCATATCTTCATAAACAGTGTGTATGTAAAAAATAACACAGACCGTCACAGTCTGTGCCCAATATTCAAAAAGAGAAAAAAACACCAGGTCAGTCAGTCCGAAAACACAGTCTACAGAATTCCATCTGAAGGCTCAATTCAGTTCCCCAAACTGAATAACGAAAGGATGACTTATTGAACGCTGGACTGATGTTGAGCTGCCATAAGCTTATGCATCCTTTATCAAGGCCTCCGTCGATGACTCCCCTCAGTTCTCAAATTGTAGTTTTTAACCCTTCATTATCTTGTGAGGCATATGCCTTTCACACTGCTCTCCTGGTTGGTCTCCGCCACTCCAACTGCTGCAGTTCTGCTGCTCCAACTGTCGCTCCAGCAGCCATTTTGAACGTTCCATTCTGAATGTTCCACTCTCTCTCTCTCTCTCTCTCTCTCTCTCTCTCTCTCTCTCTCTCTCTCTCTCTGTCTGCACAGCTCGACTCAGCTGGACTGCAAGTCACACAGAGTTCCCAGCAGAATCCCATCCTTTATGATGACAGTCCACAGTCTAAAAAGTCCATACAGGAAAGATTTCTGGTTGACCCATTGCAGGAAGAATGTAGAGGCTTTGGAAAAGGTACAGAAGAGGTTCATCAGGATGAAGCCTAGTTTAGAGGCATGGGGAGAGTCTGGACAAACTTGGGTTGTTTTTTTTCTGGCGTGAAGGAGGCTGATGGGAGACCTGATCCAGGTGCATGAAATCATGACAGACACAGATAGGGTACACAATCAGAATCCTTTCACCACAGCTGAGCTGAGCGAGGGTAAATTTAAGGGAGATATGCGGGGTAAATATTTTACTGAGTGTGTCCCTCGAATGAGGTTCCAGAGGAGGCAGTAGAAGCAGATACTACTGTAGTGTTTAAGATGCTTCGAAATAGACACATGGAACTGCAGGGGATGGAGCAATATCTCAAGTGCATGGGACAGTGGTTTAGTTTGATTTGAATATTATGATCCCCACAGACACATAGAACATAGATCATTACAACACAGTACATGCCCTTTGGAGCATGATACTGCAATGATGTATTTATACCTTAAAAAAACCTTGCTTTGCAAACCTCGATTTTTCTTTCATCCATGTGCCTGTCTAAGAGTTTCTTAAATGTCCCTATTGTTCGAGCCTCCACCATCCCCTGAGCCAGGCACCCACAACCCTCTGTGTGAAAAAACGTACCCCTGACGTCTCCCTTAAACGTCCCTCCCTTCACTTTGTACACATGTCCTCTGGTGTTTACTACTCCTGCCCTGGGAAAAAAAGATGTTGGCTGTCTACCTTATCTATGCCTTTTATAATCTTGTAGACCTCTATTAAGCCAGCTCTCATTCTTCTTTGCTCCAATTAGAAAAGCCCTAGCTCTCGCCTCATAAGACATATTTTCCAATCCAGGCATTCTTCCACATCCTTCTTGTAATGAGAACTGAACACAATATTCTAAATGTGGTTTCACCAGAGATTTATGGAGCTGCCACATCACCTCATGACTCCTGAACTCAATCCCCCAGCTAATGAGGTCCAGCATACCATCTGTCTTCTTAAATATCCTATCAGTCTGCAGGATAAGCTTGAGAGATCTATGGATTTGGACCACAAGGTCCCTCTATTCTTCCACACTAAGTATCCTGCCATTAGCCATGATGTCTGCTTTCAAGTTTGACCTTCAAAAATGGATCACCTCACACGTGGGAAAGGGGCTATTTCTGTGTTGTATTGTTCTATGTCCCAACAATGCAAATATTATTGCAATAAGCATCAAAATCAAAAAGTAAGCTGTAGTTGGATAAGCTGATATCCTCTTTGGTGAACCCCAACATAGACAGAACCCCTCAGTCACGAGCCATTAGTCCTAATCACACACTGAAGGTGACTGGAGAAGTCAGAAATCTGAAGCCAGAAGTTTGGACATGGTTGTTTAATGCTTGAATTTGAGTGACCAATGTCAATTCACAAAAAAAAACACATTAACATTCATTCTAGCTCAACCCCATGGGAGAACTAGCTCCCTCTTGGAAGGATGACTTAGACTCATCGCTTCATGCTCAGGAATCCATGTGTCGTCACAAGATTTGTAAATGTATTCCTGGACATAATGGAGGTGAGAAGTATCATTGCACTTCCCTTTATGAAACTCCTTCGATCATTAAGGAAAGCGAAAGCATATTATAAGTGACTCCTGAGGGGAACCCTGTTTGCAGTGTTCAAAATTGGATGAATTTATCCACAACTATTTTAAAAGGCATCATCATATCTAACTCCAGTCAGTTGAAGGCATTACTTGAAACAATTCCAGCCCATCTGTTTCTGAAATGTTCGGTCCACCACATTAGCCAATGCTGTCAGTGAAGGTATTGAATTGATGATGTTGGTATGGAATCATTGAGATTCAAGTTCACTGGACTAGCTTTTAAACCTGCATGGACAGATGGAATGTGAATGCCTTCGCAATGAAGCTGTGATCCACTAATGAGCTGGATTCCTGCCATGCCATCATGAAGCATGCATCTTGGGGACCTATTTTAGTTTCCTTTCATCAATGCTATTTTAACGTCGCTTACCGTTTTCTTCCTTTTTTAATGCAGATTCTTTCCCCCAGGTTATTCAGTGTTTCTCCAATGTTTTTGCTCTCATTGGATCTTTTTTTTCAAACTTTATTTAAAGATAGAAAAAACATAACACACAGTCTAATAATAATCAAAAATTAATTTTACAAAGATATATAGAAATAAAAAACAAAAAAAACCCTCAAAATAAAACCAGAAAAATATTAAAAATACCCAATCCCACCCTCCCACCCCTTCAGCCAGCTCCCTTAAGGGGAGCCAAAAATATAAATTATACATATAAAAAATTATAAATGTTGAGAACAATTCAAAGTATATCTAAATGCATATATTCCAAATATGGAGACCATTTACTAACAAAAGAGGAATAATTATCATGTAAATTATAGGTAATTTTTTTCCATTACAATACAAGTTTTCAATTCATTATGCCAACGTGGTATATTAATCTCTATATTGTCTTTCCAAGTACTTGTGACACATTTACATGCTACTGATAACACCAAACGTACAAAAGCATTTTGAATTTTATCCAAACCAAATCCTCTCAATGAAATCAAATTATCCAACAAGAAAATCTTTGGGTCTAATGGTAATGTAAAGTTATATAGTTTTTCCAAGACTACTTTAATTCCTTGCCAGATTGGTTGAACTTTAGCACAAGTCCAAATAGCATGTAAAAAAGTTCCAATACATGAATCACATCTAAAACACAAATCTGAATTACTGAACCTATATTTTTTCAGTTTCTCCGGAGTCAAATATAATTGATGTAAAAAATTATAATTAACCATTCCATATCTTACATTAGTCAATTTAATTACATTATCCTGACACATATCCACCCAATCATCTTCAGGAAAAATAAACATTAAATCACTCTCCCAATTAAGTTTAGATTTTTCCCAATCCAGCTTATCCATATTATCTTGTGACAGATTAGACATAACCAAAATATAACCCTTCTTTGGTACAGAGGAAATCAAAGACTCAAATCTCAACAAAGTAGGTAAATTCATCTCTCTACCATAATTATCCTTTACCAAGGCTCTAAGTTGGTAATACACAAACAAAGAATTTACAGATATATCAAATCTCTCTCTCAATTGATTAAAAGAAAGAAATTGCCCCTCTTCAAAACAATCCTGTATTGTCTTTATACCGTTAGAATCCCAACTCTTTAAATAATTATTAAACATTGAAAAAGAAATAAGCTGGTTATTTATACAATGGAGTTAAAATTGATAATTTATCTTTTGATCCCAAAATCCTATTTTTAAAATCCAGATCTTTAGCAAATGTTTCAATATCAGCATATTATGTTCCTGTAACAAATTCAAGTTCCAACGAAATAAAAATTCATGTACCTCAACCTCAGAAATACACGCCATTTCCACCTTAGCCCAGCTAGGAGGTTGATCTAGATCCATAAACCTACTAATAAACTTAAACTTCATAATAATTTTGAAAATGTGGTAACTGAAGTCCACCTAACGCATATTTCCATGTAAGTTTATACAATGCCATTCGAGCTAATTTACCTTTCCGTAAAAACTCCCTTGCTGCCTGGAAAACCCCTTTGAAAGTAAACAAGGTGTTGACTGAAATAAATATTGAATTCATGGAAAAATATTCATTTTAATACAATTGACCCTACCAATCAAAGTAAATGGAAAATCTTTCTACTTAATCAAATCAACTTTAAACCATTTTAATATAGGCACATAATTTAACTGATAATTAATGTCTACAAATGCACCTAAATATTTAATTTTATTTGTCCACCTTAATTTTGTAATAGTTTTAAATTCTGAATAATCTCCTATTCCAACTGGTAAAATTTCACTTTTATCCCAATTAACTTTATATCCTGAAAAATCTCCAAATTTTGAAAAACACTCTTGTAACTGCTTCAATGACCGTTATGGCTCCGTCAAATATATCAATACATCATCTGCAAATAAATTAATCTTATATTCTTCATTCATAACCTTCATCCCTCTAATTTCATCATTTTGTCTAATAGTCTGAGATAACGGTTCAATAGCCAATGCAAATAAGGCTGGTGACAATGGACAGCCCTGCTGAGTTGAACGAGTCAACTTAAATGGTAAAGAAATCTGACCATTTGTCACCACCCTAGCAATCGGGTTCATATATAAAGATTTAACCCAACCAATAAAAAAGGGCCAAATTTAAACTTCTCTAACATCTTAATTAAAAAATCCCACTCAACCCTACCAAAAGCCTTTTCTGCATCTAATGCTCTTAGGCTGCTTTCGGTATGCATTGACAAATGTAATTAAATGAAGAATATTATCTGATGCATTTCTGTTCTTATTAAAACCTGTTTGATCAATATGTATCAACAGGTAAGTCTGTAGCAAGTCTATTTGCTAATACTTTTGCTATAATTTTATAATCTACATTCAATAAAGAAATAGGTCTATATAACATAATAATAACATAACAATTTACAGCACGGAAACAGGCCATTAGGCCCTTCTAGTCCGCACTGAACCAAACACCCCTCTCTAGTCCCACCTCCCTGCACAATGCCCATAACCCTCCATCTTCTTCTCATCCATATACCTGTCCAACCTTTTCTTAAATAATACAATTGACTCTGCCGCCACTATTTCTCCCGGAAGCTGATTCCACACGTCTACCACTCTCTGAGTAAAGAAGTTCCCCCTCATGTTACCTCTAAACCTCTGCCCTTTAATTCTTAACTCATGTCCTCTTGTTTTAATCTTTCCTCCTCTTAACGGAAATAGTCTATCCACAGCCACTCTGTCTATCCCTTTCATAATCTTAAATACTTCTATCAAATCCCCTCTCAACCTTCTACGCTCCAAAGAGTAAAGACCTAATCTGTCCAATCTCTCCCTATACTCTAGATGCTTAAACCCAGGTAACATTCTAGTAAACCTTCTCTGCACTCTCTCCACTCTGTTTATATCCTTCCTATAATTAGGCGACCAGAACTGCACACAGAACTCCAAATGAGGCCACACCAACGTCTTATACAATCTCAACATCACCTCCTAACTCCTATATTCCATGCAATGATTGATAAAGGCCAGCATACTAAAAGCCTTCTTCACCACCCTATTCACGTGAGTTTCTACCTTCAGGGAACGATGTACCTTTACTCCTAAATCTTTCTGCTCTTCTGTATTCCTCAATGCTCTCCCATTTACCACGTATGTCCTATTCTGATTCTTCTTACCAAAATGAAGCACCTCACACTTATCAGCATTAAATTCCATCTGCCATTTTTCAGCCCACTTTTCTAAGCAGCCCAAATCCCTCTGCAATCCTTGAAAACCTTCTTCATTATCCACTATTCCACCTATCTTAGTATCATCTGCATATTTACTAATCCAATTCACCACCCCATCATCTAGATCATTAATGTATATAACGAACAACAATGGGCCCAATACAGATCCTTGAGGCACACCACTGGTCACCGGCCTCCAACCTGACAGACAATTATCCACTACCACTCTCTGGCCTCTCCCTTTCAGCCAATGTTCAATCCATTTGACTATCTCAAAATTTATACCTAAAGACTGCACCTTCTTAACTAACCTTCCATGTGGTACCTTATCGAAGGCCTTACTGAAGTCCATATAGACAACATCCACTGCACTACCCTCATCCACATTCCTAGTCACCTCTTCAAAAAATTCAATCAGATTGGTCAAACATGACCTTCCTCCCACAAATCCATGTTGAGTGCTCCTGATCAGACCCTGTCTATCCAGATGTTTATAAGTACTATCTCTAAGAATTTTCTCCATTAATTTACCTACCACAGACGTCAAACTTACAGGCCGATAGTTGCCAGGCTTCCTCTTGAACCCTTTTTAAATAATGGAACCACATGCACAATGCGCCAATCCTCCGGCACTATCCCCATATCTAATGACATTTGGAAAATTACCGCCAGAGCCTCTGCTATTTCCTCCTTCACTTCTCTCAATGTCCTGGGGAAGATCCCGTCTGGTCCCGGAGACTTATCCACCTTTATATTCTTCAAAAGCCCTAAAACTACATCTTTTGTAATCTCTATATTCCCCATATTTACCCAATTTGCTTTTTTTTTATCTCACATCTCCCAATATCCTTCTCCTTAGTGAATACCGAAGAAAAGAAACTGTTCAATATCTCCCCCATTTCTCTAAGCTCCACACACAGTTTTCCGCTCTGATTCTCTAAGGGACCAATTTTGTCTCTAGCTTTCCTTTTACCATTAACATATTTGTAGAACTCTTTTGGATTAGTTTTCACCCTGCTTGCCATAGTTTCCTCGTACCTTCTTTTAGCTTTCCTAATTCCTCTCTTAAGATTCCTCTTACATTCAATGTATCTTTCAAACATCCCCTTAACTCCATGCTTCTTATATCTAATGTATGCCTCCCTTTTTCTTCGAACCAGGTTTCCAATATTCCTTGAAAACCACGGCTCTCTCAAACCTTTTGCCCCTCCTTTTAACCTAACAGGAATATAAAGCTTTTGCACTCTCAAAATCTGATCTTTAAAAGACTTCCATCTCTCTACTACATCCTGCCCATTAAACAAATTGTCCCAATGCACACCCTGCAAGTCTTTTCGCATCTCCTCAAATCTAGCTTTTCCCCAATCAAAATCCTCAACCCTTGGCCCTGACTTCTCGCTTTCCATAATGACATTGAAGCTGATGGCATTATGATCACTGGACCCGAAGTGCTCGCCAACACTAACCTCCGTCACTTGACCCATCCCATTTGCCAACAGTAGATCTAACACTGCTCCTTCTCTGGTTGGCACCTCTACATATTGTTGTAAAAAACTATCTTGCACACATTTCACAAACTCTAACCCATCCAGTCCTTTCACAGAATGTGTTTCCCAATCTATATGTGGAAAATTAAAATCTCCCATAATTATAACCCTGTGCTTATCACAAATATCTACTATCTCCCTACAGATTTGCTCCTCTAGGTCTCGGTCCCCTCCGGGTGGTCTATAATACACCCCTACAAGTGTAACCTCTCCTTTCCTACTCCTCAGTTCCACCCAAATAGCCTCCGTGGATGTGCCCTCTAATCTATCCTTCCTAGGCACCGCTGTAATATTTTCCCTGACAAGCAATGCAACCCCACCTCCTCTTGCCCCTCCGACTCTATCACACCTAAAACAACGAAACCCAGGGATATTCAGTTGCCAATCACATCCCTCCTGCAACCATGTCTCACTAATCGCTACCACATCATACTTCCAAGTATCAATCCACACCTTCAGCTCATCCACCTTTTTTACAATACTCCTGGCATTAAAATATATGAATTTCAGAGATTTCCCAATTTTTAATCCGTTTTCCCTCATCTTTAATAACAACATTATTTACTTTTCCTGCCAATTGCCCTTCATCTTCTTCCAGAGCATTTCCCTTCTCTATCACCTGCCCATCCATATTCAAATACTTACTACAAACTTTCTTTGTTTGCATTCTAACCTTCTCCTTACTGCTCTGTACTATTTTGTTCCCTCTCCCCAACCATTCTAGTTTAAAGGATCCTGAGTAGCCCCAGCAAATAACTCTGCCAGGATTCTGGTCCCCTGGGATTTAAGTGTAACCCGTCCTTACTGTACAGGTCACATCTCCCCCAAAAAAGGTCCCAGTTATCCAGAAACTTAAAACCCTGCCCCTTACTCCACCCCTTCAGCCACGTGTTAATCCTCCACCTCATTCTATTTCTATTCACACTGTCACATGGCACAGGGAGTAATCCAGAGATTACCCCCTTTGCGGTCCTTCTTTTTAACTCCCTACCTAACTGCCTGTACTCACTTTTTAGGACCTCCTCTCTATTTCTCCCTATGTCATTGGTACCTACATGTACCATGACCTCTGGCTCCTGTCCCTCCCACTTTAGGTTATCCGGGACACGAGCAGCAACATCTCGGACCCTGGCACCAGGGAGGCAAACCACCATCCGGTTCTCCTTGCTGCGTCCGCAGAATCCCCTATCCGTCCTCTTAACTATGGAGTCTCCTACCACAATTGCCCTCCTCTTCCTTTCCCTCCCTTTCTGAGCTACAGGGGCCGACCTCGTGCCAGAGGCACAGCCATTGTCGCTCCCCCCAACCTTGATGTCCCCCTCAACAGTGCTCAAAGAGGCGTACTTATTGCTGAGGGTTACATTCACAGGGCTCCTCTCTGGCACCTTACGTTCTTTTGTCCCTCTCCTAACAGTTACCCACCTTTCATCCTCCCATGGCCCTGGCGTGACCACCTGGCTGTAACTCCTGTCTATGACTACCTCTGTTTCCCTAACCAGCCTGAGGTCATCGAGCTGCACCTCTAGTTCCCTAACACGGTCCCTGAGAATCTGCAGCTCGACACACCTAGTGCAGATATGGACATCCGGGAGTCTATCTTAGCTATCTTAGCTTTCTCTCCGCCTGCTTTCGCCAAAGCCTGATGAGCCAAAGCCTGGAAGTCCCACTCCTTCACTGGGCCTGATGAGCCAAAGCCTGGAAGTCCCACTCCTTCACTGGGCCTGATGAGCCAAAGCCTGGAAGTCCCACTCCTTCACTGGGCCACTCACTCACTGGGCCACCCGCTCGCTGTCCCTCTTATTTATTGGCCTTTTACCAATTAACCCCTACACACTCTCCTGTACGCTCGCTCGACCAATGGCTGCCTCCGACGCCGACTCCTCCCCGCAGACCCTGGTAAGAGACTTTTCTTACCTGCCCCAGACTCTTTTCTTTTCTGTCCTTCTCCTCTCTCCTTTTTTCTCCTCTCCTCTTCTCTCCTCTCCTCTCCCTACTGCTAGGCTCTGTCCCCAGTAAGAGTCTTTAAAAAGACCTTACCTTCCCATCACACTCTCCTGTACGCTCGCTCGACCAATGGCCGCCTCCGACGCCGACTCCTCCCCGCAGACCCTGGTAAGAGACTTTTAAAAAGGTTTTCTTACCTGCCCCGGACTCTTTTCTTTTCTGTCCTTCTCCTCTCTCCTTTTCTCTCCTCTCCTCTCCTCTCCTCTCCTCTCCTCTCCTCTCCTCTCCTCTCCTCTCCCCTCCCCTCCCCTCCCCTCCCCTCTCCTCTCCTCTCCCCTCCCCTCCCCTCCCCTCCCCTCCCCTCCCCTCCCCTCCCCTCTCCTCTCCTCTCCTCAACTCTCCTCTCCCCTCCTCTCCCCTCCCCTCCCCTCCCCTCCCCTCCCCTCCCTGCCCCTCCCTCTCCTCTCCTCTCCTCTCCTCTCCTCTCCTCTCCCTACTGCTAGGCTCTGAAAGTGAAGACACTTTTAATGAATCTCTATTTTTTTAGGAATAACAGTTATTAAAGCACTTGAACAAGATTCTGGCAACTTCTGTTTTTCAGTAACTTGTTTTAACACATCTCCAAATACATTAGATAAATCATCATAAAAAATTTATAAAATTCCACAGGAAATCCATCGTCCCCTGGGGACTTTCCATTTGGCATTTCCTGTATAGCTTTCTTGATTTCAAAATCTGTAAATGGAGATTCCAATTCCTGAATATCTTTCTCATCTAATACCGGTAACCTCAATTTAGATAAATAAGATTCAAAAGAACCATTATCCTGCTTCCCCTCTGAAGCATATATTTTTTGATAGAATGAATAAAACTGATAATTAATTTCCTGAGCTTATAAGTAATTATTTAATTCTTTTTAATGGCATTAATAGTCCGAGATGCCTGTGCACCTTTCAATTGCCAAGCAAGTACCTTGTGAGCACTTTTTCCCAACTCATAATAACATTGTTTAGATCGATTAATTAAACATTCAAACTGATAAGTTTGTAAAGAATTATATCATAATTTCAATTTCACTAAGGCAACATTTTTGTCTTCAGATATATCCTTCTGAAAACCTTTCTCTAACTCAGCAATCTGATTTTCCAACATTAAACTTTCTGCCATATATTGTTTCTTAACTTTCATTGAATAACTAATAACCTGTCCCCTCAAATAAGCTTTTAACTCATCCCAAACTACATAATGACTATCCTCAGAATTAATATTCTCAGTCAAAAATAAAGAGATATGCTCTTTAATAAAAGTAGCAAACTGTTTTTTTCAATAACATTGCATTAAACCTCCATCTATATGACGAACCTACCACTTCTGAACTTTCACAGGTAAAAATTAATAATGAATGGTTTGATAGAACTCTACTTTTATATTTGGCTTGCAGTGCTCTACCCTGTAGGTGTGCAGATTCCAAAAAGAAATCTATTCTAGAAAACGAATTATGTCGTGATGAATAAAAAGAAAAATCTTTCTCTGCAGGATTAACCTTTCTCCAAATATCTACCAGATTTAAATCTTTCATCAATGCATTGATTTGTATTGCCATCTTTGATTTCCTTATACTTTTTGGGTTTCTGTCCAATAAAGATTCAAAAACACAATTAAAATCTCCACCAACTGAAATATTTTCATTAGCTTGAATTAACAGTAAAAAAAACTTCTGAAATAAACCACTCATCATCTATGTTAGGCGCATAAAGATTAAACAAAGTCCAAAATTCAGCAAAGATTTTACAGTTCACCTGTAAAACTCTACCAGGATTTCCCTCTGAAGATTCCAATTCAAATAGTAAATTTTTATGAATCAAAAGAATTAAAAGAAGAAGAAAACACATGTCCAACCCAATCTCTTTTCAATTTCAAATGTTCCTTTTCGGTCAAATGTGTTTCTTGTAAAAAGGCAATATCCATTTGCATTTTTTGTATATAAGCCAATACCCTCTTTCGCTTAATTGGATTATTTAATCCCTGAGCATTAAAAGTTGCAAAATTCAAAGTAGACATTTTTACTAGCTACTAATATATTTACACTCTATAAAATAACACACTCCTTTATAATTCTTCAAAAGCAACAAAAAAAATCCCATCCCTCAATAAACAAAAAAACCCCCCAAAAAAATAATTTTAAAAACATATGAATGTAGTAACACCCTAAAAATCTGGGTGTGGTAAGCCAATTAGTGGTAGATGACAGTCAAAGCTTTCAGTGTCATCCACCCCCCCCCCCCGCCACTCCCGGCCAGATACATATTCATTATGTAATTAAGAACAATCAAATATAATAAATATATTCAACCCAATGATTCCAAGCCCAGTGATTTTTCCAGATCTTCAATGTCAAGAAAACTTTGTGTCAACTCTTCTTTCTTTCCATTCTTTCCATTCTTACCATTCTTTCCATACCCATTCCCATTCCCATTTCTGTTTACCCTCCTCTTAGGAGACAATGATGACCATTTCTTTGCAACTCTGGCAATAATTTAACAAAAACCAAGGCATCATGATCATTCTCAAAAAATTGAGATTGAAAGTTTTCATAAAAAACTTTCAAAATTACAGGATAACGAAAAGCAAACATATAGCCCTTTTGCCATAAGACATCTCTAGCTGAATTAAATTCCCGTTGTCTTCTAATAACCTCTTGACTCTAATCGGCATTAAAAAAACACTATTATTTTGAACCATCAACGGGGATTGACTCTGCCTCGCTTTCTGTACTGCCATTCGTAAAATCATTTCTCTATCTTGATATTTCAAACAACAAATCAAGACCGCCCTCGGTGTTTGTCCCGGAAGTGTTTTTTTTTCCTCAACGCTCTATGGGCCCGATCCAGTTCCAAACTTTCAGGAATAAGCTCTTTACCCAGTACCTCTGGGATCCAATGCTTAAAATTTTTTATTGGATCAGAACCTTCAATGTCCTCTGGAAGACCAAATATTTTCACATTATTTCTTCGGCTTTGATTTTCCAATGAATCAATCTTCTTCAATAAATCCCTTTTTTGAATCCCCCAATCTACAAAATAACCTTCCACTTTTTCCATTTTTTTCTCTATTCTGTTCCACCTGATTTTGACATTCAGAAAATTATCTTGTACAATATCAACAGATTTTATACATCTGTTAATATCACTCTTAACTACAGTCACTTCTTGTTTCATATTTGACATTTCATCACACAAAGTATTCATTTTTGTTTTCACCTCCATAAATCCTTGGGTCATTTGATTTGACATTTGTTTTGACATATTATCCATTTGGCAAGCAATCCCTTCCAAAACAGTGAACACTGAGTCCAATCCAGATTCCATAGCCAATTTTTGAGGTCTACATTCTTTAACTGCAGGCTCCTCCTCCTGGGCAAGTTCCAATAAGGTAAGTTCCTCTTCTTCTTCAGTCACCATAGGTCCTTTGACTGTGTGGCTGTGGGTTTGGACATGCGTTTGGGCTTCCCCATAGCCCACACTTTCTCCACAAGTTCTCGGACCCGGGATGCCGCGCGCATGCCCAGCAGAACCACCGGAGGCGTAGGAGCATCCTCCGATACTACACTGAACGTCCCCGGGCCACCCAGCAATGTCGTGGGCTCACGGGCCCCTTTGTTGGTCATGGCCGCATGTACACACGGCTTCTTGTGCATACGGGTCGGCAATGACCGAACTCATCAGAATGCCAGCACCATCTTGCAGCTGCAGGATCAGTGCCGAGGTCAAGCTTGAATGGGCAGGAGTCCTCTGAGGCTTGAAGGCTCCCAACAACGACTCTGTGGATTCAGCTCGGTTCTTCTACACTTTTACCTGGTAGTTTCTTCTGAAGTTGAATTTTATATTTCTTCACATTAGTAGCCATAATGAATCACTGTTGTTAAAAAAGCTGTAAATATTATTTTTAACCACTTTTATAATTTTTTAAATCAGGAATTAAATAATCCAGCTAGGGAACGGTGGAACACACATCTTTATTCTGCACCATCTTGTCATGCCCTCCCCTTTCATTGGATCGTTAATGATTTAATTGGTTCATGGACATGCAGGCTCTTAGTTTCTTGTTTTTTTCTGAACATGAAGTAAAGGGTAACCAACGTTTCAGGCCTGAGCCCATAGAAAATAAAGGGAGGGCCCAGGTCAGAAATGTTGGTTACCCTTTACTTCCTGTGTAACCTGCTGTATTTTGCCAGCACGCATGGGTGCTTTTTGTCTTCTTACTTTTCTTTCAGACTCTAGAGTTCAAATCTTCAGAAGCTCTTATATTTCCTTCACTTTCCTCTGATTCCATCTCTCGCCTCCAAGGCCTGGTACTGATTTTCATAACACTTTCTCCCCCCAACTCTTGTATCAATGATCAGACCTCAACTCCCTGCATCCCAATTAATTCCAAATTCTTCTTCCATTGCCTCTGACTCTGTGCCCATTTCTTTGACCTGGAGACTTCATCTGAGCTGCATGCCCTATTTCCTGTCTCCAGAATCCCCAATCCACCTCCCTTTAGGCTAGTACCTTTCCTGTGTCAATTTATCACTAACTGAGTACAAGCATCAATGTTCTGACTCACCATTTAATATTCTTCTTTTTCTTTGGCTTGGCTTCGCGGACGAAGATTTATGGAGGGGGTAAAAGTCCACGTCAGCTGCAGGCTCGATCGTGGCTGACAAGTCCGATGCGGGACAAATACAGCACAGGAACAGGCCAGTTCAGTCCTTCTAGTCTATCCTGAACACCTTCTCCCACCTAGTCCTATTGATCCACACCCAACCCATAACCCTCCACACCTCTCTTATCCATACACCTATCAAACTTTTCCTTAAATATTAAAATTAAGCCCACATCTACCACTTTGGCTGGAAGCTCATTCCACACTCCCACCACACTCCTGAGTGAAGAAACTCCCTCTCATGTTTCTCCTAAACTTTTCCTCCTTCAATCTCAATCCATATCCTCTTGTTTGAATTTCCCCCACTCTCAAATGGAAAAAGCCTATCCACATTGACTCTATCTGTCCCCTTCATAATTTTAAATCACCCCTCAATAAAGGTCCTAGTTATCCCTGAAGCCCAGGCAACATTATTGTAAATCTTCTCTGCACTCTCTCTATTTTGTTAATATTCTTCCTATAATTCGGTGACCAAAGCTGCACACAATATTACAAATTTGGCCTTACCAATGCCTTATATAACTTCAACATGACATCCCAACTCCTGTATTCAATACTTTGATTTATGAAGGCTAACATACCAAAAGCTTTCTTCCCCACCCTAACAACAGTGATTCCACTTTCAGGAAATTATGTACCAGAATTCCTAAATCCCTTTGTTCTACTGCACTCCTTAATTGTCTATCATTTAATATGTATAACCTTTGTATATTAGTCATACCAAAATGTAGCACCTCACATTTAACAGTACTAAACTCCATCAGCCATCTTTCAGTCTATGTTTCTAACTGTCCACTGCAAGCTTTGATAATTTTCTTCACTGTCCACAACTCCATCAATCTTAGTATCATCTGCATACAGACTATATATAACAAACAACAATGGACCCAGTACCAATCCCTGAGGCACTCCACTAGTCACCGGCCTCCAATTTGACAAACAATTTTCCACCACTACTCTCTGGCATCTCCCATCCATCCATTGTTAAATTCATTTCATGACTTCAAGATTAATACCTAATGCTTGAACCTTCGTAACTAACCTCATATGCAGAACTTTGTCAAAGATCTTACTTAAGTCCATATAGAAAACATCCACAGCCTTCCCCTCGTCAACCTTCTTAGTGATCTACTACATGCAAAACCATGTTGACTACTCTTAATCAGCCCATGTCTATCCAAATAATTGTATATTTCATCTCTAAGAACACTCTCCATTAATTTACCTGGTACTCACAGGCTTATAATTATCAGGTTTACTTTTGGAGCCTTTTTTAAACAGCGGAACATATGAGCTACCCTCCAATCCTCCAGCACTTCCCCCGTGGCTAATGACATTATAAATATTTTTGTCAGAGCCCCCTTTATTTGTACACTAACCTCCCTCAAGGTCCTAGGAAATATCTTGTCAGGACCCTGAGATTTATCCACCTTTATTCTCTTTAAAATTGCCAAAAATACTTTCTCATTAATCTGTATATTTTCCATTACTTCACCAGTTTTCCTTACTCAATATTCCTTTTGTTAATGAATAGTGAAGAAAAAAAATCATTTAAAATTTCTCCCATCTCTTCTGTCTCCTCACACAGCCTACCCCTCTGATCCTCAGGGGGCCCAATTTTATCCCTCATTATTCTTAATGTACCTGTTGAAACCCTTTGGATTTATTTTTCCCTTGCCTGCCAAAGCAGCCTTGTATCTCCTTTTAGCCTTTCTAATTTCTTTCTTAAGATTTTTTTTAACATTCCTTCTATTCCTCAAGAACCCCATTTATTCCCTATTGTCTCGACCTGTTGTCCACATCCCTCTTCTTCCAAACCCATTCCTAATATCCCTTGAAGACCAAGGCTCTCTATATTTTCTAACCTCTACTTTAATCCTCACAGGGACATACCAACTCTATACTTTCAACATTTCCCCTTTGAATATCCTTTTTTTTTAATCTCTTACACCCTTCCCTGAAAATAAATTATTCCAATCCATAACCTCTAAATCCTTTTGCATCCTTGTTCCAATTAAGGATCTGAACCTTAGGCCGAGCTCTATCCATCTCCATTATTCACCTAAAACTAATAGTATTATCATTACTAGACCCAAAGTGTTCCCCAACACAAAGCTCTGACACCTGACCTATCTCATTCCATAATAGGAGATCTAATACTGCCCTCTCTCTAGTCAGTTCTTCTATTTATTGATTTAGAAAACTTTCCTGAACACATTTGACAAACTTCAACCCATCTAGCCCTTTTACAGTATGGGTGTCCCAGTCTATGTGTGGAAGTTAAAATCTCCCACAATTTCCATTTTATGTTCACTACACATATATACTATCTTCTTACAAATTTGCTCCTCTAATTCCCTCTGTCTATAAAACACCTCCATTAGATTTTTCTTGCCTTTCCTATTGCTCATTTCCACCCAAATAGTCTCACTGGAAGAGCCCTCCAATCTATCCTGTCATAGCACCACTGTAATGTTTTCTCTAGCAAGCAATGTGACTCCTCCATCTTTTATTCCCCCTTTTCTATCATGCCTAAAACAACAGAATCCTGGAATAGTTAGTTGCCAATCATGCCCCTCCTGTATTCACTGATGACTACAATATCATATTTCCATGTGTCAATCCATGTTCTAAGCTCATCCACCTTACTTACAATGCCCCTTGCATTGAAATATATACACATGAAAGAATGTCCCTCACACTCACTCGTTTGATTACCATTTAGCTTTACTGCCCCCTTCTCCTTCATTAATTTTAACAATCTCCCCTCAAATCGAGTTATCCTTCTACCCTAATCTCCACACTCTCATTCTGATTTCCACCCCCATGCCAAACTAGTTTTAATCCCTCCCAAACAGCTCTGGAAAACTTGTCCACCATGATACTAGTCCTTTTCTAGTTCAGGTGCAGGCTGCCCTTTTTGTATAGGTCAGACCTTCCCCAAAAGTGATCCCAATGATCCACAAATCTGAACACCTGCCCCCTACACCATCTCTTCAGTCACACATTCATCTTCCTGTTCCTACCCTCTCTCGCTCGTGGCACAGGCAGCAATCTCGAGATTACAACCCTTGAGGTCCTGCTTTTTAACTTCTTCCCCAACTCCCTATATTCTTTCTTCAGGACCTCATTACCACTTCTATCTATGTCATTGGTCCATACGTGGACCACGACATCTGGCTGCTCACCCTCCCCCTCCAGAATGCTGTGTACTTGATTAGAGACATCCCTGACCCTTGCACCTGAGAGGCAACATTCCAACCTGGATCCCTGATCTCGTCCAGCAAACCTCCTATCTGCACCCCTAACCAGCGAGTCCCAAATTACAAGAGCTCTCCTCTTTTCCCCCCTTCCCTTCTGAGCCAAGGGCCCAGCCACTGTGGCAGTGACCTGACCACCCCGACCTGGTCTCTCACGAGCATCTAGATGCACCTTTTTCAGGTTAAGTCATCAGGAACACTTGTGCTGTCCTGACCTCCCACATCCAACAATCAGAGCACAGGACTACTCCAACTGCCTCCATAACCTACTCTTAAATTAAATTAGATCAATTAAAATAAACCTACCAACCTTACCTCACTCGGAGCACTTCCTTATCCTCTGCTAACTGAAACCTCTCAAGCCAAAGCTCCTTCACTGAGCCATTCACTCACTGGCCGCTCATCCAACTACACCTCTATTTAATTGTCCTTGCCAGTTACCTCAAGTACCCCACTAATCCACTAATTCCCCCCCAACTCTCCTCACTGACATCAGTCCCTCTTTTTATTCAGTAATAAAAATTAAGTTCCCTTTATGAGATTAGCTTTCTCTCCAAATGACTGCCCTCCTCTCAGTTCAAATCACTTTCAACATTTGGATCTTACTCATTCTGAACTTTCAGTTCCCTGCTTCCACTTAAATGTCTCACTTTGACAGGGTCTCACATGGGAGATCAGTCAGAGAGGTTCAAGAGTTAGGTATTCATGGTGAAGTAGTGAACTGGATTCGACAATGGCTGGACGGGAGAAGCAAAAGAGTAGCGGTAGATGATTGCTTCTCAGACTGGAGGCCTGTGACTAGTGGCATGCCTCAGGGATAAGTGCTGGAACCTATTGTTGTTTGTCATCTATATGTGTTAAATTAGATTAGTAAATTTGCAGATGACACTAAGATTGGAGCAGTTGTGGTCAATGAAGAAGGTTTTCAAAGCTTGAAGAGGGATCTGGACTAGCTGGTAAAGTGGGTTGAAAAATGGCAGATGGAATTTAAAACAGATAAATGTGAGATGTGTTGCATTTTGGAAGGACAAACCAAGAGAATTCATACATGGTAAATGGCAGGGCACTGAGGAGTGTGATAGAACAAAGGGATTTGGGAATACAGATATATAATTCCCTGAAAGTAGAGTCAAATGTGGATAGGGCTGTAAAGAGAGCTTTTGGCATATTGAACTTCATAAATCAAAGTGTTGAGTACAGGAGTTGTGATATAACCATATAATAATTTACGGAGTGGAAACAGGCCATGTCGGCCTTTCGAGTCCGCACCAATTCACTAGAACATCTCCACTAGCTCAAACCTCCCGCTCTCCGCCAATAACCATCTAACACACTCACCTCCATGTACACATCGAACCTTCTCTTAAATGACAGAAGGGACCCTGATGCATCTATCTCATTCAGAAGATCATTCCATTCTGCCACCACTCGCTGAGTGAAAAAGCCACCTCTAATATTTCTCCTAAAATGATGCTCCCTTACACTTAACTCAGGCCTCTTGTTCCAACCTCCCCTGCCCTCAGGGGAAAGAGTCTGTTTATGTCTAGTCTATCTATTACCTTTCATTATTTTAAATACCTCTATCAAGTCCTCTCTCAGTCGTCTACATTCCAATGAATATAGTCCCAGTCTCCTTAATCTCTCCCTGTAATCCAGATGCTGTAAGCCAGGTAACATCCTTGTAAACCCTTTCTGCACCCTCTCCACCTTATCTATATCCTTTCCATAATTTGGAAACCAGAATTGAACACAATTCTCCAAACCTGGCCTCACCAATGCCTTAAACAGCTGCAGCATCACCTCCCAGCTCTTATACTCTATACTATGATTTATGAAGGCCAGCATACCATATGCCTTCTTAACCACCCTGTCTACATGGGAATCCACCTTCAGTGAACTCTGTACCATAACCCCCAGGTCCCTGCGTTCCTCTGCGTGCCTCAATGCCCTCCCCTTAACTGTATATGTCCTTATCTGGTTATTTTTACTGAAATGCAACACCTCACACTTGTCTACATTGAATTCCATCTGCCATCTTTCAACCCTCTCTTCCAAACAAACCAAATCCTTCTGTAATCCAAGAAAATCTACCTCACTAACCACCACTCCCCCTATTTTCATATCATCCAAATATTTGCTTACCCAGTTAACCACAACCTCCTCTAAATCATTAATATAAATGATAAACAACAAGAGACTCAGCACCGATCTGAGGCACCCCACTTGTCACAGGCTTCCAACCTGACATACAGTTGTACACCATGACATTCTGCTGTCTATCTCCCAGCCATCTCTGAACCCATGTCACAATCTCTCTACTAATTCCTAGTGACTGAACCTTACTTATTAACCTTCCAAGAGGAACCTTATCAAAAACCTTATTAAAATCCAAATAGATCACATCCACCACTCTACTTTAATCCACCTTTTTTGTCACTTCCTCAAAAAAACTCAACAAGGTTCATCAAACATGACTTTCCTTTTGCAAACCCATGCTGGGTTCCCCTTCCTATCTAAATATGCGTATATACTATCTCGAAGAATAACCTCCAAAACCTTCCCCACCACCCAAGTCAAACTTACTGGCCGATAATTACTTGGCCTACACCTACCGCCTTTTTTGAACAATGGAGCAACATTTGCAATCCTCCAATCTTGTGGTACCACCCCCTCCTCCAATGTTCCCTGACCTCCCTTAAAGTCCTGGGAAATATCCCATCAGGACCAGAAGACATCCACCTTAATTGACCCTAGAAGCTCCAAAACTCTTGCTTTACTAATCCCTATCCTTTCCATAACTAAGTCCTTTGCCTCGCTCCACACTTATCTCATATAGCCCAATGTCCCTTTCCCTCATGAATACTGACGAGAAAAAATTGTTCAATTTTTCTCCCATCTCATACGGTTCCTGACATAGTTCACCGGTCCCATCATCCAGTCGACCTACTCTATCCTTAACCCTCCTTTTACTGTTCACATATCTGTAAAAATCCTTAGGATTCACCTTCACCTTATTAGCTATGGACACTTCATACCTTATTTTTGCCTTTCTAATTTCCCTCTTAAAGTTCTTCCTGCAATCTAAGAAATGACCATACATTTCTTCAATCCCTTGTTTTTTATATTTGATATAGGCCTCCCTCTTGTCCCGAACTAACTTCCTAATTTCACAAGAAAACCATGGCTCCCTCAAACCTTTAGACTTTCCCTTCGGCCTGACTGGAAGATGAAGATCCTGTACTCTCAAAATCTCACCCCTAAATGCCCCCCAAATTTCCTCTACATCCTTTCTGGCAAAAAGATCAGCCCACACAACTCTCTGCAAATCCCTTCTCATTTCTCAAAATCTGGCCTTCCCCCACTCAAAGACCTTCAACTTCAGACCCGACCTATCCCTTTCCATCATTAAGCTAAAGCTAATGGACCCATGATCACTGGATCCGAAGTTCTCTCTAATGCTTACCTCTATCACCTGTCCCATTGCATTCCCAAGCAACAGATCTAACATTGCTCCCCCTCTAGTTGGCAACTCAACATATTGCTGAAAAAAGCAATCCTGAACACAATGCATAAATACTTAGCCATCCTGCCCTTTTACTGATTGCGTTTCCCAATCTATGTTTGGAAAATTGAAACCCCCAACCAACACCAGCCTATTTCTACTGCACATCTCACCTATTTCCTTGCACATTTGCTCTTCTAGTTCCCGTTCCCCATTTGGAGGCCTATTACATACCCCCATAATAGTAACCTCACCCTTCTTATTTTTCACCTCTACCCACACTGCCTCCCTTAACGAGTCCTCCAGTCTACCTTGCCTCAGCACTGCTGTAATATCATCCCTGACAAGTGATGCCACACCTCCCCCTCTTAATCCACCAACTCTGTCATATCTTAAGCAGCGAAATCCTGGAACATTCATTCAACTGCCAGTCACAACCTTCTTTCAACCATATCTCGCTAATGGCCACAACATCATAATACCACATGTTAATCCACACCTTTAGCTCATCCAGCTTCCTTGCTATGCTCCTCGCATTAAAATAAATACATCTCTGGGATCTCCTGCATCCTACCTTCTGCATATCCTCCTCTCTTACATTCTCACAAATTTCACTACAACATTTTTTTACTACTGCCTGCTTTTCCTCTCTCAAATTATTTAAACTTGTCTCTTTCCTTAGCATACAAACCCTTACCCTCCTATCCTGCCTAACTTGAAACCCTGTTCCCAACCATACTAGTTTAAGCCCCCGCTGACAGACCTAGCAAATGCCTCCACAGGAGATTGGTCCCTCTGGGATTAAAATGTAACCCATCATTACGGTATAGGTCCCATCTTCCCCAAAAAAGGTCGAAGTGGTCCAAGAACTTGAAACCCTGTCTCTTAGTCCACCCCTTTAGCCATGCGCTTAATCTCCACCTAATTCTATTTCTGCCCTCACTGTCACGTGGCACAGGAAGCAATCCAGAGATTACCCCCTTAGTAGTCCTTCTTTTAAGCTCCCTACCCAACTCCCTATATTCATTCTGTAGGACCACTTCCTCCTTCCTTCCAATATCATTGGTACCAACATGTACCACAACCTCAGGCTCCTTACCCTCCCCTTTTAGGATCTTCTGAATGCGCATAGTCACATCCCGGACCATGGCACCAGGGAGGCAAACACCATCTGGTTTTCCTTATCGCGTCCACAAAAACCTCTTCCATTGAATCCCCTATAACTATCACCCTTTTCCTTTTATCCCTACTTTTCTGGGTCACAGAGATTGACACCACACCTCTGCCCACCATAGTCTGACTATCCCCCTCAGTACTCAAGGTGGAGAACCAATTTCTGAAGATGACAGACTCGGGTGCTTGCACATGAACCTGACCCCTCCCTTTCCTCCTCCTATCGATAACCCACTGCCCCTCCTTCCTTGGCCCCTGTACAACCACCTGTCTGTAGCTCTTGTCAATGACAGCCTCATTCTCCCTAACCAGAGAGAGGTTATCGAGTTGCAGCTCAAGTTCCCTGACTCGGTCCCTTAGTCGCTGCAGCTCAGCCCACTTTGTGCACACGTGTATGTCCAGGAGACGTGAAGACTCCATGACTTCCTTCATGTGACACTGAGAGCAGAAAACTGCCCTCACACTCATCCTTCCTCCTTCTGTGAATTAACTGTGAATGTCTTACCTTTAGTCCAGCATGCTCGTCCTCAGCCTCTGCTCGCCTAAGCATCTCGAGCCATAGCCTCAAAGACCCACTCCTTCACTGTGCCACTCACT
Organism: Narcine bancroftii; assembly: GCF_036971445.1. Taxonomy (NCBI): domain Eukaryota; kingdom Metazoa; phylum Chordata; class Chondrichthyes; order Torpediniformes; family Narcinidae; genus Narcine; species Narcine bancroftii. The sequence continues at coordinate 22,729,052 of NC_091472.1, forward strand.
CCTTTGGCTGCTCCTTGCTGGCCACTCCCCTATACTTACCCTCCTTTTATTGGCCCCTTGACCAATTAACCCCCTCACTCTCTCCAAGCTGTTCCTCCTCCAGATAATCGCCCGAACTCCAGTCGCCAGCACCTCCTCCAACTCACAGCCCAAACCATGTTATGTTAAACTTGTACAAGACATTGGTGAGGCCAGATTTGATGTTTCATGTACAATTTTTGTCGCCTAACTACAGAAAGGATATCAATAAGAAAGAGAGAGTGTAGCGAAGATGTTGCTCAGACTTCAAGGACAGATTTACTGGGAAAGGTTAAACAGGTTAGGACTTTATTCCGCGGAGTGTAGAAGTATGAGGGGAGATTTGATAGAGGTATTTAAAATTATGAGGGGGGGATAGACAGAGTTAATGTAGATAGGCTTTTGTTCCATTAAAGGTGAGTGAGATTCAAACATGTGTACATGGGTTAAGGGTGAAAGGGGAAAAGTTTAGAGGGGAACATGAGGGAGAACATCTTTACATAGAGAGTGGTGGGAGTGTGGAACAAGCTTTCAGCTGCAGTGGTAGATGTGGGCTCGATTGTAACATTTTAGGGAAATTTAGACAGGTATATGGATGGGAGAGGTATGGAGGGCTATGGATTGAGAGCTGTCAGTGGAACAAGGCAAGAAAAAGTGGATTGGCACAGACTAGAGGGGCCAACGTGGCTTGTTTCCGTGTTGTAATTGTTCTATGGTTCTATTTATTTATACACAAGACCTTACACAAATAATTTGCTAGCTCAAGGCTGCGGCTACTGTCTGTGGACTGCTGGTGACTTGAGGTCAAGGGACTGGGACCAGGCCGAGGGCTTCTGGAGACTGGCTCGTGAGAACTAGGTATCGGATCTGGGCTACAAGAGAACATTGAGGGCCAGAAGGGCTCTTGAAGACTTTCTTATCCTATCGGAGGCTTGGATCTCGAGCTCAGATAGTTTGAACTGGATTCTGTGCAGCTGCAGAGGCTATGGGAGCACCAGTGGCGAGTCCGCGGACGCTCGGTGACCCTTGAGGAATCTCTTTTGCTTCTCTTTCCCTGGCAGTAAGGGTGCAGGGCCATGATGGTGAATCTTTTTCTCCTCATAGTACAATTCTGTTTTATAACATGACAATAATTAGTGTCTGATCTGATTATTAGTGCATGTAAAAATGTGAATGTTTCACTCCCTTCCATCACTTATCAATACAGTAAGTGGATTTTTTGACTCTAAGAAGTGCAAATCATTTCATTCCCTTGTAGCCATTGATTGCAAAGTCTATGAGCACTGTATTGGCAGTGGAGGCAATGGGATTATTGATTGAACTTCAGAAGTATGAGAAGGATCATGCATAAGTGAAAAAGTAAAAATGAAAATCAAGCTGACAACCAACAACAAATTATTAAAAAATTGCTTAATCCTTGATCATAAAATAACAGTTTTCCAGCCTTGAGGAAGAATTTAACCTTCTAAATTTGTCCAAGGATTTCTCACTCAGTGAAAGGCACCTGGGACTTTATGGTACACTAGTCCAAAAAAAACTATATTGATATCCAGGCTCACTCTAATAGCCACGTTGCTTGTATTACTCCTGTCAACATAGTCGCTGTAAGACCTCTGAGGGCATTTGCAGTGCTCATATCCGCACTGCTAGTTCAAATTCAAAGCATTATGTTTCCTGCATCTGTACTGACCTCCAAGTGCTAGCTCAAGTGGCTGCTGGAATCAGAATGTACAGCACCTCATCAGGATTTCCATCATGACGACTCAAGAGGTCTGACGCTGAGATGCTGGGCCTGACATACAGACACAAGGACGGAGAGGATTCAGGTTCACTTGCTGAGCCTCCTCCTGCGCTGGTGCCTCAGATTTGTAAACGTTTTCGCAACCAAGGCAAGGAACATCCACGACCAGGATGGGTGCTCCCAGTGACCTCCACTGAGGAAGTCCGTCGACCCTCAGTTTTGAGCTCAGTGCTCCTGGCAAAATAGAGGGTGGAAATCAAATGATTTCAGATTTATTGTCAGAGTACATACATGACACCTCGTGCAATCCTGAGATTCTTTGTCCTGCGGGCGAAGCAGAATTACCTTGTCATATTTTTTGTGGTAGTGCAAAAATAAAGTGCACGCAACATACAAATAAAGAAATATAAATAAACTGACTGTGCAATATAGAGACTTCTGGGGGGATTCCATCCATACCTGCTGCTTTGCCACTTTTCAGTTGTTCAATTGCCTTATATGTCTCCCTGCAACCGCTGCAACCGTGTCTGCCTGTCCCGCATCGGACTCGTCAGCCACAAACGAGCCTGTAGCTGATGTGGACATTTACCCTTCCATAAATCTTCGTCCGCGAAGCCAAGCCAAAGAAGAAAGAAAGAAGAATATAGAGAGAAAAAAATCATTAAAGTGCAAAAGTACAAGTCCTGAAATCAGTCCCTGATTGAATTTGTTGTCGAGATGTCTGATGGTGGAGGGGTAGCAGCTGTTCCTGAACTTGGTGGTATGAGTCTTGTGGAACCTGTACCCAGCGTCGGCACCAGAACGAGTATTAGAGGGAGGCATTAGGGTAACTGGGCACAGTCCAACACTTGTAAACTTGCTCAGTGGGGACAGGTGGGAGGGGCTAGTATTTACCTACCTAAAGAATGTTGACGTCCTCTGTCCCTCTGATGTAGCAGACAAAAGCACTGCTTTTATTGTGTGCGTCAAGCTAGACATGGCTTATGCTTGATGCACACTAGTGACGTGGGCGTGGCCTGGGGTGGGTCTTACAGTGAGCGATGCTGCAAGCATATGGGTGGGCAATGCCTGCAAATTCCCTCCATTGGCAGTGAGCCTGCCTGTACCTCTTTCTTGATAGTAGCAGTGAGAACAGAGCGTGTGCTGGGTGGTGTGGATCCCTTGATTTTTGCTACTGCTCTCCAAAGACAGCGTTCCCTGTAGATGTTCTCAATGGTGGGAAAGGTTTTGCTTGTGATGTCCAGGGCTGTGTCCACTAACTCTACGCTCAGGGGTATTGGTGTCCCCATACCAGACTGTGATGGAGCCGGTCAGCAAACTTTCCACCGCACAACTGTAAAAATTTGCCAGGATTTCTGATGTCATATCAAACTTCTGAGGAAGTGTTGTGGAAATTCTACAAATATTGAATGGAATTGTTTATTGTCACATGTACCGCGATAAAGATCTTCCACTCGAGTGCTATCCAGACAAGAAAATTCATTCAGCAGATAGTGTCATAATAACAGATAAACAAATAACAGTGTACGGAGTGTTGTTACAATATCGAATAGTGCAGGGTGTAGAGAAAATCAGATTCACTATCTTTAAATTTGCTTCCCTAATCTCGGTCACTGAGCGTATTCAAAACTGAGAAGGATAGATGTTTGGATTTTGAATCGTTCATGGGATATGGGAAAAGAGGCTGCGGTAAAAGCCCAGCTGTGAGCACACTGAGGCAGGTCTGACGGTTGTATAGCCTGATATTTTTTTATTTCTTTATTTTGTCCTTGTGACTGCGGACGATGCTTCAAAGGCAGCTTTTATTGTGTATGTCGATGGCGAACCACCATCTTACACCGCCTCAGAGCTGTTGGGAATAAAGCGCCAAGATTTCAACTGTCGTGCTGAGAGAAGAGCAACATATTTGTAAGTCAGGACATTGTTTGACTCTGCAGAAACTTCATGGATGGATAAATTACTATGCAATGAGGGTACACTTGTACATTATTTTTCTGACAGCGTTTACTGAGATTTTTCTCTGTAGATCACAATCAGTTAGCCAATGTGCACTGAACTAATTCCAGCATTTGCAATTGTGATTGAGACAGTGCTGGTCCTCCATAGGCAAGAGTTCATGAAATGTCTCCTCAGGTTTTTTTTGATCTCCAGCCTCACCCTTCCGATGAGTGAACCTCATTGGATAAGTGGTGGGAAAATTATTCCTTTAAGGGTTGAGCCCAACTAGTGGTGATGGATGCATTTTAAATTTGTATTTAGACATACAGCACGGTAACAGGCCATTTCACCCCACGGGTCCGTGCCGCCCAATTATACCCCATTAACCCACACTCCCATGCATTTTGAATGATGGGAGGAAACCGTTGCCCCCAAGTGAAATCCATGCATGCACGGGAAGAATGTACAAACTCCTTACAGACATCGCAGGATTCAAACCCTAGTCCCGATCACTAGCGCTGTAAATGCGTTGGGCCAACTGTGCACTTATGAGACCAAAACCAATGCAGTCCTGCCCAGTTATCATGGTGTGCGTAGCAGCTAGAGCAACGCTTTTAAAACACCAGTCACCGTGACCACGGTTCCAATGCCACACTGCCTCTAAGGAGTTTGAACGTTCTCGCTGTGTCTGCATGCATTTTCCCTGGGGTCTCTAGTTTGAGGGTAACTTGGGCAGCCCGCACCCGTGGGCCAAAATGGCCTGTTGATGTGCTGGTTGTCTAAAGTTTTAAAAAATATAAATCACAGCTGAATCTAAACATCTCAGAATATGGGAATGTGGTGTGGATAAAGATGGAGGGAAGGGTTTGGGGGAAGGCGACTATCCAAGGGAGATTGGAACCAGGGTAAGAGGACAAAGATTATTGCGCAACTATAATTATCAGTAAGAGCTAGGGTCCGAGCTGAAATCTGATGAACACTTTGGAGCCTGAATCACAAGGAATCACTACATTGGGCATTTGCTACCCCCATGTGACCCCCCCCCACCCCCCCCCCCCACGGCTGTATTAACCTTCTGCAGCCCTGTAGGATACATTAGACCTGAGATCTCTGCTCCATAGCTCTCCCAGCAGTGGGACCTCAGGCAGTATCAAGGCTCGGACACGGAGAAGATCCCTCCTTCAATTCATGCACTCCTGAGAGAGCTTGTTCCTATTTCTGTTTTTAAGTATCTCTCATTTTCAGAGACATTAAATAATTTAAAAAGTGAACATAAAAATAAAATCAATAAAAACAGTTACTGATAAGCTGAAAACTTCAATAAATTAATTAAAATTATAATTGTCAGGTCTAAGAAAGAAAAATTAGAGAGGAAGCTTAATCTTTGAATGGTGTTGAGCTAAGGATTCATATGCAAAGTACATTCAGCTCCTCAGCCAAAAGCCTTTGACAGCACGCCGAATGCTGTTACAGCTCCAGCAACCCTGGTTCGAATTGGTGCTGTCTGCAAGGAGTTTGCATGTTCTCCCAGTGTCTGTGAGGATTTCCTCCGGGTGTTCCATTTTCCTTCCACCCTTCAAAAAAAAAACGTTGGGGGGTGCGGGGGAGTAGGTCAATTGGATGTAATGGGGCGGCACAGGCTCATGGGCCAAAAGGCCTGTTACCGTGCTGTATGTGTAAATTTAAAAATAAAAAAATTAAATGATGGTGGAGAAAGATGCTCTGCGATAGGAGTAAGAGAGAGAAAGAAGTCAGAAGCATGAGGGGAAGCGAGGGAAGTGAAAGGGAAGAATGGGGTACCAGAAATTGGAGGTCAACATTGATGCCTTCTGGTTAGAGACTGCCGAGATAGAATATCTGGTGTTGTTCACATTATTTATCTATGGACCAGCTGGGTTCCTCCAGCATTTTGTGTGTTTCTCCTGTTTTCCAGCATGTGCTGTCTCTTGTTTACCTCAGTGTCGCTAGCAAGGCACTGCCTCACAGCTTTACTGCCAGCGTTCAAACATGACCTCCTGTTCTGTTCTTGGTGGAGTCCTTTCTGTGACTGCAAGGGTATTCTCCTGGTGCTCTGGTTTCCACCTGCATCCCAAAGGGCTGGTAGGGTTGCCCAATATGAAAATGTGGGGAGAAGGAAATGAGGACTCAGTTGGTCTGTATGATGCTGTGACTATGACATTCTGGCACGTTGGTCCAAGGAGGTGACAGAAATAGGATGGGACATAAGACCACATAGGGGGTGATCATGGGAATGAGGTCCAATGAGAACAGGAACCGATGTTCAGAGAACAGAGGTGAAAGGCCAAGCAGGGAGATGTTTCCCTATTAAATCTTTGCTTCTGTCACACACCCTCCGACATCTTTATTGAAGTATTTATATTTGATCAAAAACTTGTCCGAGCATGAGCTGGATCACAGCCAGCAGGGTCAAATTGTTCTTGCCAAGCATCCCCCCACCCCCCCACCCCTCACCAGCAGCACCTTTCTACAACAAACCCCTTGCCGAAGGTACACTGTCCCTCCCTGCTGAAGTCATTTAAGTTTAACTCGAGTTGTCATGTGAGTGATGAATTACCTTCTGCAGCACTTACATTTTTCAAATTGTCATTCTAAACGTAGCCTGTAGTGATTACAATCTCAGCAGAACTTTGATCCAAGCCAAATAATTCTGGACGAGCTGCTCAAATAAATTCTTAGGACTCATTCTATTTGATTCCTGGGTCTGGTTGAAGGGCTCAAACCTGAAATATTGGTTATGCATCTTTATCTTTGCTACATAAAGGACACTGTTTCACCTGCTGAGTTTCCCCAGCACTGAGTTTTTTATTTATAATACTGAATAATCAAACCTTCTTGACCAACCGCCATGTGGGATCTTGCTAAAGGCCTTACCCAAGTCCATGTAGACAACATCCATGGCCTTTCCTTCATCAATTTTCCTGATATCCTCCTGGAAAACCTCTATGATTGATTTAACATGATTGGCTAACTCATGACCTTGCTGTTTTGCTTTAAACCTGACATTTCCTTTTCACCATTACCTTCACATAGGGTGGTTGGCAAACACCTAAATCTCCTGCAAAAAGGAATCAATCTGTCGGAGGAATCCAACAGTTCGAACCACAGGGGCTGCATAGTTGGCGTAGCACAGCGCCTTTACAGAGCCAGTGATCGGGACCAAGGCTGGAATCCCTTGCTGACTGTAAGGATTTTGTATGCTCTCCTTGTGTCTGCATGGTATAGTTGGTGTAGAGGTTAGCACAATGCCTTTACAGCGCCAGCGATCAGGACTGGGGTTCAAATCCCAGGCTGTCTCTATGGAGTATGTCGGTTCTCGCCATTTCTGCATGGATTGACCCTGGGAACTCCAGTTTCCACCCACCCTTCAAAATGTACCGGGGGTGTAAATTGGGCGGCACGGAGCCATGGGCTGAAATGGCCTGTTACCGTGCTGTGTCTAAGTTAATTTACATTTAATTTTAAAATATAAATTTAATTAAAAAATATTAAATTTAAATCATCAATAGGTGAAAAAAGTGGTTGAAGTTTTAGGTGAGAACACTTCATCAGGACTGAGAGTACAGGAAGGAGATAACTCGTGTAATGAGGGTGGGGGTAGTGGTTGGACCAGAGCCAGAAGGGGAGTGGGAAACAAAGGAGGGGCGATAGATGGTTTACAGATGGGAAGGTGGAGGCAGTTGATTGGCATGACCCAAGGGCCTCAATCTCCTTTACCGTAATCACTTCCTCATGCCTGATGGAGCCACTCTTATTGGCGATAATATTCAGAGCTGCAAGCTATTTTATTCCACAAAGACTAATGTGGCCTTGGATGGAGAGTTTCAGTTATGAGGATAGACTGGAAAGGCTTGGTCTGTTTTCCCCAAAGTGAAGAAGATTGGAGGGGTTAGAAGAGAGGTGTATAAAACTGACAGGTGTAGAATAGACTGCAGGTCAACGGTAGGTAGACTGCAGGAAACTCATATCAGAAGTGAGGGGATTTAGAGGGAATCTGAGGGGGACTTCCTCACTCAACATGATGAGGAACAGGAATGAACTACCTGACAAAATGGGGGAAGCAAAATAGCTGAAGCCCTTGAAAATCATCTAAAGCACTTGAATCGGGTTAACATCACGGCATCATCATCCATTTTCCATTAAACCCTTCTCCGGAGTCTTTCTCTTTCCCTGTCCCTCTGTCCTCCTGCTTCCCACTCCCTTCCCTCCCCTTTCCATTCAGAACTACACCCTCCTGCTATCATTTCACAGTTATTTTCCTCACACCCATATCACCTATGACCTCTTGTTAACCTGTACTCCTTCCCCTGCTTCTTCCTCCTTCCTCTCCTCCTGCAACCTTTGTAATCAGATGCTTGCCTACTTTTAGCTCATACCTTGATGGAGGGCTCAGGCACGAAATGTTGGTCACCCTTTGCACCTCGTAGATGCTGCATGACCTGCTGAGTTTCTCCAGCACTTTAGTGCATTGCAAAGTACTTGAATCACCCAGGCATAGAAGAATTTGGGCCAAGTGATGGACGATGGGATTTATCTCGGATGGCTTTACCCTGGTTGGCATAGACACACTAGATAAAATGGCCTGTTTCCAAGCCATAAGACACCCCTCCAACTCCTTATCAAAGTAGCTGACAGTTAGTTCAATAATTCTAATGTTCGGTGGAGATTTGGCCGTAATGATTCCGGACTACAAGAAAATCCGCCAAGCAAATTTGTGCACTTAGCTAAAAAGATCAATGATGCACTTAATCTTATCTGATGTTCAATTTGTACTCTGAATTAAATTCCTAGTGTTCATAGGTAAGGGGCTTTATGGTGGAAATCCAAATTGTTTTCACAAATTAGTGTTGAAAATTGGGAGTGTTTTCTTTTAAGCCTCAGTGAAGAGACACTTACAACACCAGAACCATTCCTTTAGCTGTCCTTTAGGGTCTGAGTAAAGGGTTAAATTAGCCCCGTTGTATGCATTGTGTTAGGTCACTCTCTCAGGCAACATATCTCACACCGGCAGAAGATGTAATTATGCATTTCTCTATTCCCTGGACTGTGTTTCTGTATTATTCTTCATTACACACACTATTTCACTTAATAGCACCACCTCCGACTATGTTGTTTTGTTTATTTGTCAATTTAATTTTTTATTTTTTGTTATTTCACTCTATGAGTTGACTTGCCTGGATAGCATGCAAAAGGAAGTCTCTTGCTGTATTTTGGTGTTGGTGACAAACAGTTATATAATCAGAATCAGAATTTATTGTCATGAACAAGTCCTGAAATTTGGTGTTTTGTCACAGCATCATGGTGCAAACATATCATCATACAACATTATTATAAAAAAAATAAAAATAACAGGGCACGAAAAGTAAGGCGGTGTCTTTGGTTCATTGATTATTCAGGAATCTGATGGCAGCAGGGAAGAAGCTGTCCTTGTGCCACTGAGTGCTTGTCTTTAGGCTCCTGTACCTTTTTTCCCCAATGGTAGCAAAGTGAAGAGGGTATGGCCTGGGTGGTGAGGGTCTTTGAGGATAGAGACTGCTTTTTTAAGGCACTGCCTCATGTCGATCTTCTCGATGGAGTGAGGACTGGTGCCTGTGATGTCGCAGGCCGAGTTAACAACCCTCTGGATTTTATTCTTGCTCTGAGAGTTGGCGTCTCCATACTAGACAGTGATGCAACCAGCCTGAATGCTCTCCATGGTACACCTGTAGAAGTTTATGAGAATCTTCAATGACATATCTCCTCAGACACCTCACGAAGTATAGCTGCTTGAGAGACTTCTTTCTGATGGCCTCAACATGGAGGCTCCAGGACAGATCCCCCGAGATGCTGACACTCAGGAATTCTTCTGATTCATAAGCTTCTGATAGGTGGAAAATTTTCCTGCAGTCGACTCTATCCCCATAATATCCCTCAAAGGAGGAGATTTCATCCATCAGCAGTCTGAACTGGATTGCAGGTTAGAGAGCTGACATTGCCTTAATCCTTAGTGGCGTCGGACCTTCCAATAAGCAAAGAGAAAGGGAGAGAAGCTGGAGAGCAGGTGTTGGGAAGGATTGGGGAGAGCTTGGAAGCAGCAGGAGAGATGAGTGTTGAAGACGACAGAGAGATCATCTGTGTCCCATTCTTCAAGCACAATATCATGAACAGTGCAAATGCTAAATAGAGGAGCCTCCCCAATTATATTGATAATGAAAGTATAAAAATCTGTGGCAGCATGATGTCTTGCCTCTCCCATTTACTGACCACCCTTCCCCCACTCTCCCCATCATGAGATTAAGTATTAGGGATGGATCAATGAATACAGGACTATCTCATAAAGGCTGCATGAAATTTATTGTTAGTACTGTAATGCCTCGGGTGCTCAGCACTTCAATCAATTAGCTGTTACTGAGCTGGTGACGGGCCAGTAGGGATGAAAGGAAAGGCTCCAGACGAATGTGAAGTGACAGTATCAGGCGAGCGACGAAGTAATTTACACTGATTGCCTTGGCTCCCAGCGGCAGCTAACTTCAGCTGGATGAAACCAGCTAAAACTCAGGCCATTTTAAAAATCTCCCTCCACGGAATTCATGGAGGAAATTGTTGAAGCTCACCCTGCTTTCTGTCAAGGTCACTATTGCCCACCCAACCCCCCCCCCCCCTCGCCCCACCCCAGACCTTGAATCTCGGTCAATGCGTTAAAATTGTCACATAAAGTTGCACCCATTGTCTCAATGCTCTTTTTCTTCCCATGGCTGTACCGGGGCTGAACTTGATCTTTCTTTATTTATCCCATTTTTCAGCATCTGGCCGTCAATTTCAAGGCTAGCGTTTATTGCCTCTCTCTCTCAATGGCCTTGGAATGACTGGTTGGCATAAAGTTGCCCATCAGCCCGACTGAGCAAGGATAGTTCATTCGCGAGCCAGATGCATTTTTACAACAGCTTTGAGATTACATTAGCGATGACTCATTTTAAAACAAAAGATTCTGGGCTAGTAATCTGAATTCCATAGGTGCCTTTGTGGGATTTGAAGTTCTGTCTCAATTTTGTTCATCCAGGTCACTGGATTACTAAGCCCGTAATTTAGCCACTGTGTATTCAACGCGTAGCGTGCCAAAGGGATGCTGTCAGTGACAGTCCAGCAAAACCATGGTGTAACGAGATTGATAGCACTGCATTTTCTGTTTGATTATGCAATGTACTTGTGTGTACATCACTCTGAGATGACATTGAAAGAGATTTTAAAAAATTTATTCACTCACTTTGCTGGGGAGATCTCATTGACCATCCCCAATTGCTACCTCAGTCATTCCAGAGGGCAGTTAAGGTTCAGTAATGCTGGTGGGTTGAGGGCTTGAGAGACTGCAGATGCTGGAATGTGGAGCAAAAAAAAATCTGCTGCAGGAATTCAACAGGTCCGGAAGCATCTGTGGAGGCAGAAGATTTAGCTGAGACCCTGCATCAGCCATGGAGGAGAGATAGCCTGCTGAAAAAGGTGAAGGGTGGGACCAGGTGAGATGGAGGATGATGGGCAGCTGAAGCCACATGGGGAGGGTGAAAGACAATTTTACTGACAAAAGCTGGTGGTCAGTGAAAACAAATAAGCAAATGTTCTAAAGTTGCATAGTCTGCAAAGGAAAGGAGGGAAATCTCCTTCCCTGAAAGACATTGGTAAATCACATGAGATCTTAGAGACAATCCAATTGTTTTAATGGTCAATATTGCAGATTCATAGTTGTTTATTACAGAATCATTTAATGACTCAAATTTAAATTCCTGTGTAGTATTGGTTGAACTCCAGTCTCATCAGTTGAAAGAGAAGCACTATGTAACATCAGTCTAAAACATGAGAATATTGTTGGGGTAATATATCCATGTGTTTTTCTATACACAGTATTATACAGTATGTACTCTACATATGTGTGTGTTTCTGTTTGTGTGTGTGCGCGCGTGCGCGCAACACTGTTGCAATGCCAGGGACCAGGGTTTGAATTTGAGTTTACATTTAGTAAGTTACGGGAATTCTTGATTAAAGTTAAGTCAAGTCACATATATTTGCCATTCATATAATGAACCTTGCAGTCTAACAGTGAAAAATTAGACTGCGTTTCTCTGGACTGTGGAGCTGGTTATTTACGTGGATAAATTACCTCAGAAACAATTTTTATAAATAACCCTATCACTCATTAAATATCACATTACATATGCTAGCCCTGTGTCCCCGGAGTTCAGAAGCCTCACTGGTTGGGGAAGAAAACTGCCTTATAATCCGATTGTGAGGGCCCAAAGACCTCTTCCTGGATGGGACTAGGGAGAACAGATGGCGGGAGGGGTGTGTAGAGTCCTTCACGATGTTTATGTCTTTCCGCTAACAACAACCATTATAAATGTCCATCACGGCAGGGAGAGAGAAGCCAATAATCTGCTCAGCAGTCTTTACTATCCACTGCAGGGACTTGCATTCTGAGATGGTTCAGGTCCCGAACCAGATAGTGATGCAGTTACATAGGATGATCTCCATGCATCCCCTGTAGAATGTGGTGAGAGTGGAGGGTGGAAGCTGGACTTTCCTCAACCTCCACAGGAAGTAAAGGCATTGTTGGGCCTTCTTGGCAATAGATCTGGTGTTGGGGGACCAGGAGAGATTCTCCGCCAGGTGCATACCAAGGAATTATGGTGCTCTTGACTGCCTCGACAGTGGACCCATCGATGGTCAGCGGAGAGTGGTTCCTCCAGTCTCTCCTGAAGTCGACCACCATCTCCTTTCTTTTGTTGTTGTTCAGGTATAGGTTGTTGTCTCTGCACTAGTTCATGAGTGATTGCACCTCCTTTCTGTAAGCTGACTTGCAGATGAGCCCCACCACAGTTGTGTATGTGATTAGAACTGTATCTCGCTGCACAGTCATGGGTGAGGAGGGTAAACAGCAATGGCTGACCTGGAGGGGCCCCTGTGCTCTGTGAGATAGTGTTGGACATGCTGTTTCTGATCGGACTGACTGAGGACTTCCAGTCAGGAAGTCAAGGATCCAGTTACAGAGGAAAGTGTTTAGACCCAGCAGGTTCAACCTCCTAATCAGGTGCTGCAGAATGATTGTGTTGAATGCTCCACTGAAGTCTATAAACAGCATTCGAACATATGAGTCTTTATTTTCCAGGCGAGTGAGGGCTAGGTGAAGCATGGTTGCAATGGCGTCGTCTGCAGATTGGCTGGGACAGCAAGCAAACTGCAGGGGGTCCAGTGAGGGGAGCAGCTGACCCTTGACGTGCTCCATGACTTGCTTCTCCAAGCACTTCATGATGGTGGACTTGAGTGCGACAGGACAGTAGTCATTGAGACATGACACTGAGGGTTTCTTCAGCACAGGGATGACAGTGGCAACCTTGAAGCATTTTGGCATGTCAGCGCTGCTCAGAGACATGTTAAAGATGTCTGTGAGGACATCCACTAGTTGGTCTGCACATCCTCTGAATGCCCTGCCAGTGATGTTATCTGGTCCCGCAGCCTTACGAGGGTTGACCTTGAGCAGCATCCTTCTCACTTCAGCCTTCGTGAGACGCAGTGCCTGCTCATATGGAGGAGGTAGGGACTTCCTCACCTCCACATCATTTTTCACCTCGAAGCCTGCATTGAAATCATTTTAAAACATCCGGGAGGGAGGCATCCCCAGCTCAGGCAGCTGGTGTGACTTTGTGGTTGGAGATAGCATGTAACGTGAACTTTACATAAATGAAGACTACAATACTGATTTTTTTTCAAATGACTACATTTTGCACTGTCTTTCATCTTTTAAATGATATATTCTTAATGCAGGTGTATTAGTTAGGCATTGGAAGAGTGAATTTCCGTCAACTGGAAAATTTGTAATTCCGGCATCTGTAATCCCCATAGCTATACTCACAAAACAGATGCATAATTAAATTTAACATGGATTTTAATGTGCTTTCTGAAAGTTCAAAGTTTGAACTCTGATAAATCTGAACTTTGATGTTGAGTTTACTTTTGTAAATCTGAATATGTGCAACATTGCCTATTGATTGAGAAGGCAGAGTGAGAAACCTGACTCATATTAATGGCGTTAGTCGTGATTTAAAAAATTCAAAGGGGAAAGAAAAGGAAAATAATATTTTAAAATTAACAATAAAACTGGGGAATTGGACCCAAATTTCATTACATAGATAGTTCCAAGGCTAAAATAGCTGGTGTGGATTTCAACATAGAATGTATTTTTAAAATACAATTGCCACAGGCTAGACAGCACTTTCTGTCTCGGTGCTGACATCACTGTCCGCTGTCCTCATCAATCCTTTCTCCGCCAGCGTGACATGGTGAAAAGCACAGGATTAGAAGAGTCCATGTGCCTAACAATTCAAAGAATTGTTCATGCTGCAGTTTGACTTCTATGCATGAGTTTGGGGTGTCTTGGCTGGATGGGCAGACAGTGTTTATATATGAAACCATGCGCACTCAGTTTTTCTGTCACACCTCTTTCAGGGTCACACTACAGTGGGCATATTTATATGCTCGCATGCATCAATGTAGTACACATGGCTGACCGTGATTTCATATTCATGTCGCAGCAGCTAATCACAGAAGGATGGGAAGGAATAGTAATCAAGGCCAGCGAGGGTGAAGAATGGCTCAGAATCGACAAAAACAACCAATCAACTTACAATCAGTATTCCTAGGGAAACAATATTAATGAAATGGCCCAAGACATTTGATGTGTAAAATAAAAACACAATATGCCAGGAATGGTGAGACCGTTCTATGGAAACAGAAACAGATTTGAGGCTTCATGTCGAGAGTAAGGTTTCAATGGTGGGCCGGGTATCAGAACACAGGACAAGAGATAGAAAGTCTAGCAGCCTGGTGACTCTCTCAATGGTTAGCGGAGCAGATAGCATCAGGGCCATTGCTGTTTTTAAGATGTTTGTACATTCTCCCCGTGTCTGTGTGGGTTTCCTCTGATGCTCTGGCTTTCTCCCCCACCCCACCCTTCAAAACGTACAAGGATTGTAGATTGATTGGGCTCTTGGGTCGTAAGAGTCCGTTACCGTGCTGTATGACTAAATCAAAAAATTTTAAAGAAAGAAAAGATGAAGGAGATGGTCATTGAAGACAGGAGAGGGGGTAGACTTCACATCTCTACCCATATTAAAAGTGCTGAAGTCAAAAGAATAGATAGCTTCAAGTTTTTTGGAAATAAATATCTCCAATGACCTGACCTTGGATCAGCAAGTTGATACAACAGTTAAATCCAAAGTTCAGATGTATTGTCGGAATACCTACTCTACATGACATCACCACAACCTTGAGATTCTTTTTCCTGCGGGCCAGGGTGAATTTCTACTTATCAGTAGTAGGAAAAAAAATTGTACGCAGGAGAATTTACGTATACCAAAGAGAGAAATGTAAGCAAGAGGGCAGTAACTGAGCAAAAAAGAAAATAAATATTCAATAATAAATAAGGTGCACAAGGTCCTAAAAGGAGTCTCTGAGATTGTGGTTTAGGAGTCTGATGGAAGAGGGTAGCACCCCGATACCTGTATTTTCTTAGAAGACTAATGAAGTTTGGCATGTCCCCCCAGTCCCTCAACAACTTCCACAGGTTCACCATTGAAAATAGATCTGCTACATGCATCTCAATGTGGTACAGAATTTCTTGTGCTCATGGTCAAGAGAAGTCAATGCAGCTCAGCACATAATGTAAGCTTCCATCCTCTCTTTGGACTACATCTACATCTCCTGCAGCCCTGGAAGGAACTATCACATCCAGACACTCTCTCCCATTAGGGAGACTGCTGAAGAGTGTGAAAGAAAGATCAACTAGCACCCAACAAGGGTAGCATGACAACACTGTTATGGGATTCATTCAGAAGACTGACAGCAGCTGAGAAGAACCCATCTTTAAGCCTTTTGGTGCTGCTTTCACATTGTTAAGCCTTCTCCTCAATGGGAGGAAGGAGACTTGAATGTCTCTGGGGTGTGACGGGTGATTCAGTACATTGGGTGCCTTTCCTTGGCTACAGGAGATAGGAACATAGGAACATAAGAAGCAGGAACAGGAGTAGGCCAAAAATGGCCCATTGAGCCTGCTCCGCCATTCAATAAGATCATGGCTGATCTAATTTATGACCTAACTCCACCTACCTGCCTTCTCCCCATATCCCCTAATTCCTGGGGATGTGGGGTGGGAAGTTGTTCAAAGATAATGAGATGTACCAATCTTCCATCGTCTTCTAAAATGCTGGAGGCATTGGTTCACTTTCTTGATCATCACATGTTTGTCCTTGGTTAGGTCACTGGAGATAACTTTTTTTACTTCCAGCTGGGAGGCAAGGGTGGACCGATGAAAGGTCATTCCTCAGACGGTGCCACAATCCCTCAGTCACTCTCAATAGCATGTGTGTGTGTGAGTCTAGACTGTGATTGGAAATCCACAATGTTCTCAGGTGGTACTGCCAGCTGAGCCAGTGATTCTCCAGGCAATCAGCATGGCAGATGTTGTAGATAGTACACTGAATCAGAATTAGAATTTATTGTCATGAACAAGTCATGAAATTTGGTGTTTTGTGGAAGCTTCATAGTGTAAACGTTCATATTATAACCATCTTACTATAAAACATTTAAATAATAGGGCATGAAAGGTAAGGAAGTGTCTTTGGTTCATTGATCATTCAGGAATCTGATGGCAGTGTGGAAGAAGCTGTCCCTGTGCCACTGAGTGCTCATCTTTGGGCTCCTGTACCTTTTCCCCGATGGTAGCAGAGTGAAGAGGATGTAGCCTGGGTGGAGGGGGTCTTTGAGGATAGAGGTTGCTTTTTTAAGACACAGTCTCATGAAGGTGTCCTCGATGGAGTGAAGTCTGGTGCCTGTGATGTCATAGGCCAAGTCAACAACCCTCTGGAGTTTATTCTTGTTCAGGGAGTTGGCGCCTCCGTACCAGGTAGTGATGGCACCAGCCAGAATGCTCTCCACAGAACATCTGTAGAAGTTTACAAGAGTGTTTGATGACATAATGAATCTCCTCAGGCACCTCACAAAGTATGGTATAGCCGCTGGCAAGCCTTCATGATTGCATCAACATGGAGGCTCCAGGTCAGAACCTCGGAGATGTTGGCAGCCAGGAATTTGAAGTTCTCGACCCTCTCCACTATTGAGCCCTCAATGAAGACTGGGTCATGTTCCCCTGACTTCCTCCTGAAGCCCACAATCATCTCCTTGGCATCCTGAGAAACATAAGAACCATTGAAGGGCTAAGACGGAGGGAAAGCTCCTAAATCAACAGATGGAGGAGTAACAACAAGATGCCACAGTGCTAGCAACGGTGTAAGCGTTTACATCCTGAGAACTCTGAGAACTCCAAGATGAGGAATGTGGCCACACAATCCTTCAATGCATCTGAAATCTATGTGATAAACCTGCAGGTAATAATTTTCATTGAATGGCTTTGGCCAGGCCTCCTGCACCTTTGTTGCTTTCACACTGTGTAATTAGCAATCCTGACATCATTACACTGAGTCTATCAAAGGATCATTTGCAGTTGATTACCTGGCAACTTTTTGGTCGGAATGGATTTTAATCACCTAAATGAGTGCACATTGCATTAAGCTATTCACAGTCAACTGTTAATGATTCAGCACATTTCAGCTCATTTCTCAGCTGCTGTCTAATGTCTATTATTTTCCTATGGGTGACCCGATGGCAGGTTGTCTCAATAACTGTCATAGAGACCTGCTGGGACACCACTGGTAATCGACACTCCTTGGTCTGCCTGAAATGTGTTGGTCTTCCAGTACACTGAAATGTCGGTGAGGGACTACTGCCAAATGGCACATCCCAGGCTGCAGGATTACTTGCTGAGGCACGCACTGAGGCTTGGCACAGCTAATGTAAGGACGCTATGGGAAAGATCACAGTCTACACTGCTTCTGTAACCAGGCATTGAGGATCTAAGACTGGAGGGAAAACCTCTAAAACAACAGATGGGGAAGAAACAACAAGGTACCACAATGTTAGCAGTAGTGTATCAAGAGAACTTAGATGGAAATGTATGGATATGACACTTAAGGATGTGAAAAGACTTAGAATGTTATTGTAAATGATTTATTGTGAAAAAAGTTTATTTAGTGGAATAAACTGTCTCCACGCTGAAATAAAAATGAATTTTGGCAAATTAGAACAATTTTATTGACAATCCAGAGTTTAGTTGAATGGAGTAAGTCAAGTGTTTTGGATGTCATGTTTGGCACTTTCAAAGCTTCTAAGAGGAAGGTTATCTAATGGAACCTTGGGAGTTCAATTGAGGGATATATTCTCTTTTCATCTTACAAAACCAGAAGATCATAAAAAGGAGAAGATTCAGCCCATCCAGTCTGCCTGTCATTCAATCATGAGCTGATCCATTTTCCCACACCCCCAATGCCCAACTTTCTCCCCATAACCTCGGATGCCCTGACTAAGCCAGAACATATCAATCTCTGCCTTAAATACACCCAATGACCTGGCCTCCACAACTGCTTTTGGCAACATTCCATAGGTTTACCACACTCTGGCTGAAGAAATTCCTAAGCATCCCTGTTCTAAGTGGACACCCTTTAATCCTGAAGTTGTGCCCTTTTATCCTAGACTCTCCCACCATGGGAACCAACTTTTTGACATCTACTCTATCCATGCCTTTCAACATTCAAAATGTTTCTGTGAGATTCCCCCCTCATTCTCCTAAATTCCAATGAATGTAGGCCAAGAACTGTCAAATGCTCCTTGTATGATAACTCTTTCTTCCTGGAATCATCTTGTGAACCTCCTCTGAACCCTCTCCAATATCAACACATCATTTCTCAAATGAGGAGCCCAAAACTGATCATAATATTCCAAGTGAGGTCTCACTAGTGCCTTGTAGACCCTCAACATCACATCCCTGCTCTTATATTCTATTCCTCTCGAAATGAATGCCAGCATCACACTTGTCTTCTTCATCACTGACTCCACAGGCAAATTTCTCTTCAGACTATTCTACACAAACCCTTTCCAGGACTCTTTCCATCTGGGAATTTTCAATTGTCTCTCCATTTAAAAAGTATAGTCTACTTGTTTATTTTTTTCCACCAAAGTGCATGACTGTACACTTGCTGACATTATATTTAATTTGCCACTTCTCTGCCCATTCTCCTAATCTGCCTCTGTGTTTATTCTACACTACCTGCTGTTCCACCTACCCTCATATCATCTGAAAACTTGGCCACAAAGCCATAATCCAAATCATAAACATAAATAGAGCGGCCCTAACACCGATCCCTGTGGAACACCGCTAGCAACTGGCAGCCAACCAAAATATGATCCCTGTATTCCAACTCTCTGCTTCCTGTTATACCATGGGCTCTTATCTTGTTAAGCAGCCTAATGTGCGGCAACTTGTCCAATGGCTTTAAAAAATCCAAATACACAGCATCTGCTGCATCTCCCCCATCCAGCCTGCTCCTCACCTCATCAAAAAAATCCCAATAAGTTTGCCAGCCGAGATTTTCCCTCAAGGAAACCAAACTGTGTTTGGCCTATCCTGTCACGTGTCCTCAAGTATTCTGTAAACTCGTTCTTCACAATCAGCTCCGACATCTTTCCAACCACTGACATCAGGCTCATTTCTTTTCTGCTACCTGCCCGCTCCCCCCTCCCCCACCTTCTTCATTATTTCTCCTGGCTTTGGCTCTGCACCCTGCCCAACAAGGATGACACTTCATGTGAACACAAAGTCCAAGCTACTCAGAGGCTTACAATATGAGGCAGCCAGAACCTCAATGAACAGAAAACCCCTCGAACAATGGAGGGAGGAGAAACCTCAGGGGTGGCAGTGGTGCTACCTACTAATTAAGGAATTAATGTGACAATGTACCATAATGGAATATGACACCAGGATGTGATCAGATTCTGCAGGGCTTCCCTTTGTAAATAATTTTATTGCAAATAAGGTTTATTTTTGTTAAAAAAAGTGAAGATTTCTGAAACTAATGCTTGAAGCAATTCAAATTAGGGTGTGTAAATTAAACACCAGATTGGAATAGAAGGTATAGAAAAGGAAATAATATTTTTTTATTTCGAGAGGACCAGATTAGAAAGGCAAGGATGTAAAACCCTCCCCACCATCGAAAATATCTAAAGAGAACGCTCCATCAGAGAGCAGCAGCAGTCATCAAGGACCCACACCACCCAGCTCACGCTCTCTTCTCGCTGCTGCCATCAGGAAAGAGGTGTAGGTGCCACAAGACTCGCACCTCCAGGTTCAGGAACGGCTGCTCCCCCTCCACCATCAGACTCCCTAACAACAAACTCAATCAGGGACTCATTTAAGGACTCTTATTTGTGCCTTTTATTGATATTTTAGTTGCATTGTATTGCAATCAGTTTGTTTAAATTCTTTATTTGTTTACATGTATACACTGTGCGCAGTTTTGTTTTGGACTACCAATAAGTGATAATTCTGCCTCGCCTGCAAGAAAAAAGAATCTTAAGGTTGTATGTACTCTGACAAAATAAATCTGAAATCTGACACATTGGTCACACACATTTGGAATACTGTGAGCACTTCTGGGCCCCAAATCTCAGGAAGGTGTGCTGGTGTTGGAGAGGGACCAGAGAAGGTTTCCGATAATGATCCCAGGGATGTGAAGATGTATGAATAGTGTTTGATGGCTCAGGGCCTGTACTCGCTGGAGTTTAGAAGGTTTGGGGGTGGGGGGGAGGGTGGGGACTTCATTAAAACCTCCTAAATATTGAAAGAGCTAGACAGATACATTGGATGTGGAGAAGATGTTTCCAGTAGTAGTAGCCTCAGTATAGAAGGACAACCCTTTAGAACAGAGATGAGAAGGATTCTTCAGCCAGAGGATGGTGAATCTGTGGAATTAGCTGCCACAGATAGCTGTGAAGTCATTGTTTATATTTAAAGTGGAGGTTGATGGTTGGAATAAAGACTTTTTTTGAGAGGAAGGCCATAATTAATGGATTAGTGTGTGGACTTCAGCTATTTACAATCAATATTATCTACTTAAATGAAGGAATTGCCTATTATTTATCCAAGGTAAATGCATGTGGGAATAAAAGCTAAAAGAAAGATGTTGCAAAGGACTCTAAATTGGTTGCATTATTGATCGAGGGTGTGGGAGCTGGCATATTGTCGGGAAGTGTGAAATTATTCACTTTGGGAAAATTAGGAGAGAAGAGAGTTTTTCACTGTTAATGTAAGTGATTTGAAGGATTTGGGGAACATCATGCAGAGAAAATTAAACAATTAAGAGGGCAAATACAGTGGTATGTTAAACCTCAAATACTTGGGGTTGGAACACAAGTAATCTCAATGCAGTCCTGCAAGTGAGACAACAGCTGGAGGTCTGTGTCAATTTTAGTCTCTATAGTTTAGGAAGCTTGTATGGAGGGGGATGCAAAATTAATCCAAAGTCAAAATGTTGGAATACTGCAAATGAAAACAGAAATGGCTGGAAACACTCAGTAGGTGAGGCAGCATCTGTGGGAAATGAAACAGAGTTAATTCTTGGATCAATTCCAAATGATAACTCTATTTCTCTTTCCATGGAAGCTGCCAGACAGAAGCAGTAGGGTTCAACAATTTCCGTTTTTATTTATTCATCTTTCGTGTTTTGAAAAATAAAGTTAATCTCACGAAAGACATACATACCTGGTTCTCAGAAGGCTTGGCATGGTAAGATTCTGAAAAGCAGAACCTTTGTGAATGGGTGGGGGGTCAGGCAATGAGGACTGAGGTGAACAGCAATGTGTTTCATTAAAACCTTAATTAAGGTCCTCTCCTTTAATTAATTTCAGAATTCATAAGATCATTGGATCCCATTTTACGGTTTGGTGGCCCTTTCTTTCATGTGTTAATGGAACATATGTGTTTAATCATAACTTCACAAGGGAACAGTTAGATCATTAGAAAAGTTTTTCTCTTATATACATTTTGTTTTTTTGTCTTTTTCAGAGGTTGTTTACAGCTATTTGTAATATATGTTTAGTTTGTTGGAGATATATTTTGTTATTAACTATGTATGAGTGCAAAAAAAACTCAATAAAAATATTGGAAAAAGAAAAACTTGTAGATCCACAAAATTGGAGAATTCGATGGACCGATGGGTCAACTTCTTCCCCTGTATCCTTATGATCTTGTGACCGCTGGAGGCTATGGATATCTGAGAATGTGGATAAATGAGATTGAGACCATGAAATTATTTGATATGAGCATTTGGGAATGGGTTTGAAAAATGTCATTTAGCTCAGGGACCTGCCCTGACCTTATTAAATGATGGAGGAGGCACCGTTTATCCTGGAGGTTTGTCCTTCCAAATACTCTGGGCATCATTGAAATAATGGAGCAAGATGTCTGAAGTGACAGTTGATGAAGTAGACAAAGACGATGTGGTCAAAGAATAATCATGGCTTTTATGAGCAGAAACTAACGGTACAATAATGAAAGACAATAGGTGCAGACACAGTTATATCCAAGGGGAGTGTCCTTAAACAGTATCCAAGGGGAGTGTCCTTAACAGTAGCGATAATAGTACAGCAAGGCCAGCCAAAGGGAAGACAGACAGCTTAGCAGAGATTCACCACAATGTCCATCACTGATCACAAATGCAAATGACTGGTTGGGACCTGGGGACAAGCGTTGGAGGGCCATGGGAAAGGTCTTTGGAAGGAAGCCAATTTCTTGTACACTCATAGGCAGCAGGTGGAGGATGATGAAAGTCTATGCCAGCAAGAGCCAGGATGGTCCATGCCTTTAAGGCCGTGGTTCTCAAGCTTTTTCGGTCTTAGGCTCACCTGCCGTTGCCCACAAGTGGCAATGCTGAGCAATATTTTCAAGTCAAAGGCGGCTCTGTAAAAAACACATCTTTATCTAATTTAAAGTATTTTATATAACATTTTTAAGGATCCACATGGAGACAAGCCATGACCCACTGGTGGAGAATAACATAACAATTACAGCACGGAAACAGGCCATTAGGCCCTTCCAGTCCACACCGAACCAAACACCCCTTTCTAGTCCCACCTCCCTGCACAATGCCCATAACCCTCCATCTTCTTCTCATCCATATACCTGTCCAACCTTTTCTTAAATAATACAATAATAAAGCAGAAGCACTGCTTTAAGGTGATATGACACACTCTGTCAGAGCATCACCAAGCAAGGCATAAAACCAAGACCAGGGCTTGTTCAGGGGTAATGTTACAATCCAAGCTCACCTCATTCCAGATAAGACCAATCCCACTCAATAATGAAATGTAAGTAAAACATAGCACAAGACCCATCACTTCAGGACCCCCGAATGGTCCTCACCGACCTCTAATTGTGCACTCATTCATGAAACTCTGTACTTTTGAATCTCATCCTGGGCATTATGGACATTTATTTGCAAGGCATCAGCCCAGCCCACATCAAACATGGCCAGCAGTTACAAACCTGGCACAACACAAATCCGAGACAGGGAGATGGAGCCCAAGTCTGATAGCTAGTATCTCTGCTGAGGAAGGTTCCTGAAGGAACGGAGAAAATAAACATTGAAAAAAATTGCTATTTAGAATGAACATCACTAATGATTGCAATAAACTCATCATATCACCTTCACTATTTAAGCTGTGATACACTATAAGGGAACCACAAAACAACTTTCTTAGCTCTCACTGCATTGCACAGTCAGTTTGTTTACATTCTTTATATCTTTACAGTTCTTTTGATGGTTTACATGTTCTCGCCATGGGCAGTTTATTTTTTCCACTACCAACAAGTGTAAATTCTGCCTGGCCTGCGGGAAAAAGGAATCTCAAGATTTTATGTGAAGTTATGTATGTACACTGACAATAAATCTGAAATAAAAAAATAGATAAATAAATGTGTGTGTGTGTGTGTGTGTGTGTGTGTGTGTGTGTGTGTGTGTGTGTGTGTGTGTGTGCGCGTGTGCGCACGAGTGCATGTGTATGTGTGTGTGTGTATGTGTGGTGTATGTGTGTGTGTGTGTGTGTGTGTGTGTGTGCATTTGTTATGTGTGTGAGTTTGTATATACCTGTATGTGTGTGTATTGATACATATATATTGTGTATGTATTTGTATGTGTGTGTGTGTGTGTGTGTGTGTGTGTGTGTGTGTGTGCATTTGTTATGTGTGTGAGTTTGTATATACCTGCATGTGTATGTATTGATACATATATATTGTGTATGTATTTGTATGTGTGTGTGTGTGTGTGTGTGTGTGTGTGTGTGTGTGTGTGTGTGTGTGTGTGTGTGTGTATGTGTGTGCATATGCATGCCTACACATTGCAACACAGAGAAATGGAGCATACTGGATCTCAAAATATGGTATTCCTGCTCGGTCCTTGGATTCACCATTCAGTCCACAGTCATCCCATGACTACCCAAGCTGTGTGCACTTCATATCTGGCCCTCAGTTTAATTCCAATCATAGATATCACATTAGTAAGGTAATTGGAAATTAAATTTTGTTTTGTTTTCATTAACATTAATTTTTCACTTAATTTATGTGTTAATTATGTTTTAAGGGAATTTATGAGCATTTTATAACAATGTTTAATTAATTTAACATGTTTTTACTGTTCTCAGGAGTTTTTAATCAATGAGGACATTTGGAATCAGTGAAAAAAACCTCTGATGCACGTTGTCAGAAGGCCATCAGACCAGTCCATGAACAGGGCCTTATGATTTGTTTCCCCATCCATGGGCAATACTGGCATGGCCTCAGTGTAACTGGGAGCCCTGCATCTGCCCATGTTAATGAGGCTAATGGATAAGCAGAAATGGTCCATCACTGACTAGATTCAGATTTGTTGTCAGAGTAATACATTGCATCAGGTACAAATTTGAAATTCTCTTCCCTGTAGGTGAGGCAGAATAACCACTCATTGGCAATGCAAAAAATAACTGACTCAATGTACACATGGCAAATAAATAAATAAATAGGTGAATGTAAACAATCTGATTGTGCAAGACAGTGAAAACACCAATAAAGTGCAAAAGTAAGAGTCCTCAAATAAGTCCCTGATTGACTTTGTTGTTGAAGGGTTTGATGGTGGAAGGGTAGCATTTGTTGCTGAACCTGGTGGTACGAGTCTCCTGATAGTGGTAAAGAGAACAAAATGTGTGCTTGACGGTGTGGATCCTTGATGATTGCTGCTGCTCTCCGATAGCAGTGTTCCCTGTAGATGTTGTTGATGGTGGGGGGTTGGGGGGTTCCCTGTAGATGTCCTGAGCTGTGTCTACTGCTTTTTGCAGGGCTTTTCACTCAGGTGTTTTGGTTTCTCCATACCAGACCACGATGCACCGGTCAGTACACCTTCCACTGCACGTCTGTAGGAATTTGTCATGCTTTCCAATGTCATGTCAAATTGTTGCAAACTTCTAAGAAAGTAAGGTAAACGTGACCTATTGAGATTCCCCTGCATGCGAGGCATAGAGTTTTATGATACAGCACAATAAAATCCTGTTCCAGCCATTGAAATCTGTGCCACCCAATTAACCTACCAATCCCATACCTTTTGGAGAGTGAGTGAAAACCGGAGCACCTGGGGAAAACCCCCACAGGTCATGGGAAAGATGTATAAACTCCTTACGGACAGCGCTGGATTTGACCCCTGGTCACTGGTGTTGCGCTAACCTTTACCCCAAATATTTACACCAGCTAAGTTGTCCACCTGAGCTTGTCATATTTACCTGCATTTGGCCCATATCCTTCCAAATCCTTCCTGTTTGTATCCTGTCCAAATGTCTTTTAAATATGGTAATCATACTTTCTCTAGCAGCTCATTGAAGTTTAGCCTAAAAAGGTGCTTCCTCAGGACCTTTTTAAATATTTCCCCTCATCTTAACCTTATGCTCCTCAGCTTTTGATTCCCTTACCTCAAGAAAATCTCCAGTGTCAGGTTTTTAGACCGTCATAGCTGATTTTTGCTTTTCATAGTTTTCAGGTAAGGGAAGAGCAGAAATTTCTTGATTCAGTTGATTGCAAATCTTCGTCTTCCTCCAACCCAGAGGATGTGACTGACAAGAGTTCTAAGAGCGAAAGGAAGCGAGGAACAGATTGAGATTGGGTTGTCAAGCAGGGTTGTGGTGGCTGTGATCTCATTACTTGGCAAAGCATCTTCAAGGGAAGGGATGGTCACTTTCCTGCTGCTTTCTTGACCTGTTCCTGAATTTCTGCAGAGGGCTGTAGTCAGTCCAGAAGCCCCTCCCCAAACTGAGAGAATGCTGCAGTGTCAGACGTGATGTTCAGCTCCGGGGACCAGCATCTGAAATTCCATGGTGCTATCCAAAGCAGAGCAGGAACAATGACTAAAATGTATCCCTCATCTATACCACTTACCAATGGATCGGATCATGTTACTATTTGTAGAATGTGCAAATTTGCAGCCAACAAAATGACAACAGCTAGTACTAAAATGTTTCATTAGTTGCAAAGCCCTTTGTAATACAGTGAGAGGGTCAAGGGCACTCTATTAACATGAGTCTTTCTTTAACTGAATTAGCATTGGGTTGCCTGCCCAATATTATTGTCAAGTGCCTCCTGGCTTTTAAATCTCTGGCACCTTTCCTTCAACATTAGACTTCCAAATGTAGCCTTCTGCATAAAATGTTCATGTTTTCCCCCTAGAATTCAGCACTACTCAGCCGAAACTAACATGCTACCTCCTGACAACCTCGTAAGTTAACTGTGCTCTGACAGGCAATGACTAAAGTCGACATCAATAAGCCAAATTGTTTTGCGGGGGCAATGGGAAGTGGTGAATTCTTGCAGCAGACAAATAAGATAGTAATTGAAGTTTATGTATGTACTTCAGTCTCCACTCATTTCAAAGTACCGGTACTTACTGATATAATTAGAAACATACATTTTTTTTTGCTTCTAATTTCCCAGAATCCTGAACAGTTGCCACATTTTCTCAGCAGCCCTTTTATGTGAATAAAGTCTCTTAACACCACAGATTAAAGCTCAAAAAAATAAAGCAGCAAATCCGACTCCCACCTGTAATTCACAAAATTCAACAGATCTGTAAAAGAGTTAAAAGTTTAATTAGGTTCATGTTAATAGAAACACCATGGATACAGAATCAGAATTTATTGTCGTGAAGGAGTCATGAAATTTGATGTTTTGCGGAAGCGTCAATAGTATGAACATTATATTATAACCACCTTAAAACCTTACTATATATAACAAAACTAGTACATAGAAAGTAAGGCAGTGTCTTTAGTTCATTGATTATTCAGGATTCTGAAGAAGCTGTCCTTGTGTTGTTGAGTGCTCATTTTTGGGCTCCTTTACATTTTTACCGATGGTAGTAAGGTAAAGAGGGTGTGGCCTAGGTGGTGGAGATCTTTGAGGAAAGAGGCTGCTTTTTTTAAGACCCCGCCTCATGTCGATATCCTCGATGGAGTGATCTGGTGCTGTGAAGTTGCACGCAGAGTTAACAACCCTCTGGACTTTATTCTTGTCCTGAGAGTGGGTGCCTCCAAACCAGGCAGCGATGCAACCAGCCAGAATGCTCTCCATGGTGCACCTGTAGAGGTGTACGAGAGTCTTAGGTGACATACTGAATCCCCTCAGACAGCTCACAAAGTATAGCCGCTGGTGAACCTTCTTAATGGTTGCATCGGCATGGAGGCTCCAGACAGATCCCCCAAGATGTTGACAGCCAGGAATTTGAAGCTCTTGATCTTCTCCACTACTGAGCCTTTGATGAGGACTGGGTCATGTACCCCTGACTTCCTCCTGAAGTCCACAAGCATCTCCTAGATTTTGCTAATGTTGAGCGCAAGGTTGTTGTCATTATGCCATTCAATGAGCTGATCTATTCCCCGTCCTGGACGCTTCCTCCTTGCCGTTTGTGATTCTGGTGTCATCGGCAAGCTTGTAGATGGCATTTGAATTGGACCTGGCCACACATTCATGGGTGTATAATGAGTAGAGCAGGGTGCACTTGTGTTTATAATCAGTGAAGAGGAAACACTGCTTCTACACTAATGTCTCCTCCTTACACACCATTTAAAGTGCATTGGGCTATTATTATGAGAGAGAGAGGTACTGAATAGCCAGCAATATATGGCACTCCAGACCCTTCACGTCCCCCCATCACCTTTTCGTTCAGATGCCTGCCGACATAGCTTGATGAAGGGCCCAAGCCCAAATCATCGGTGATGTATTTTTACCTTTGGTACATAAAGGACACTGTTTGACCAGCTGAGTTTCTCCAGCATTTTGTGTTTGTAGTTCAGGTCAATTTATTCAGCCAATCCGCAAGATGCTGAAAGTCCAGGTGCTGTTCATGGTTGAGATGAACACATTGATTGGGTCTGGCAAATGTTTCAAGCTGCAACCTATCCTAGACATTGTTGGGCTGAAGGTTTTCTTCATTCTGTCAGCGTGTGGAGTACAGGAGCAGGGGGCCATGTTGCAAGTGTACAACAAGTTAGTGAGACCATGCTCCTTTCTCCTCCTCAATAGGCGGCAGTCTGGGTGAGTGACAGCTCTGGTTTCACTAGCGGTCCATCTGTCTTGTTTCTCTTTGTTGACCTGGCGCCCAGTGCAGACACTTTGTTGTAGATCTATCATCCGTGACTGTGGCCGTCAGTCCACTGTTCCTCTCTGAGTTGGAAATTGCCCTTTTGAACAGCCCCTTCATTCTGTTCAAGCTACATATTTTACTTCAATTACTTTAATGCTGTTTTAATCTTTGAGGGTCGGGAGGATGATTAAAGCAAAAGCAGAGCTGAATGTTATTCAGCAGAGAGGAGTCCATGGCCAAAAAGGAAGATCCTCAAAGGGAAAATCCTGGTAATTTTTAATTCCTCCCACCTCAAATGATCCTCCCCACGCTCCAAACTTTAACCCCAACATGGCATGCCACCAATCCACGAGGGAAGCCCGGATAATGCTCAAGATTCTCAACCACTCTCCACCATTTACAGCATGGATAAATGATTTTCTGATCCTAGCTTGTCTTAAAATCCTGCTCGAAGAACTTTGGTTCCTGCCTCTCTTTGTGCAGCTTCACTTTCTGGTCCTAAGTCTTGCTTGAAATTGTGAATCCCTTGGAGAGATGCTTAACACGGAGCTGTCAGCACTTTGCAATGTGGCTTTGGCAGTGAAGAGTAATGCATGGAATGACAGATTGGTCTGCCTGATAAGAAATGTGCAGGGAGATGTATTGAGGGGCTCACATTTTAAGACAGTGAAGGCTGGAATTAGCAATGAAGAATTCTCCCTGAGACCCCATTCAAGGTTGATTTTAAATTCAGGTTTGTTTATTATCATCTGATTGTACATGTGCAACCCGTCTCTCTGGAACATGGTGCATACGCAATACACACACAATACACAGCACATAATGGGCACATAATACATATTAACTTTTAAGCCTGTTCATCAATGGGGCATTTGGTCATTTTCAGCAGGTGAACCTTGGCATTTCTCTCAGACTCACAACAAGCAGCTGTGATCGGCCTTTCTTTACAAATTCCTCCTTTTGGTGAATGCTCTCGACACGTAAGACCAGAAGACATAGGAGCAGAAGCAATGAACAGCAAATCTCTGATGATCCACCATCTGATCATTGGGAAAACCCCTGCGCTCCGCCGACCCTAGGCAGGACTCCAGTCCCCACGTTCCCACAGGCCTCATGGAGATTCCCTCAATCTGACCTGGACTCTACAGCAGAAGAACATAGAACATTGCAGCGCAGTACAGGTCTGTTGACCCTTGATGTTGTTCCTCCCCCACATATATACTTAAAAAAAACCTCTCACAACCCTCGATTTTTCTATCATCCTTGTGCCTCAGAGACTCTCAAATGTCCCTATGGTTTCAGCCTCCACCACCACCTCTGGCAATTCACTCCCGGCACCCACAACCCTTTGGGTAAAAAATTTACCTCTGATGTCTCCCCTAAACTTTCCTCCCTGCGCTTTGTACAGATGTCCTCTGGTGTTTGCTGCTCCCGCCCTGGGAAAATGGCACTGGTTATCTACTTTATCTATCCCTCTCAGGATCTATGAAGTCACCTCCAATCCTAGTTGTGTGTGATGGAGAAGGAGTGGGCTGGTTTGAGGAGGAGGGGTATATTTTACCTTCCATGAACAGAGATGAGTTTCCATCCACCATAGTTCAGCACCCCACACACCCCACCCCCCCTCACCCCCATGTCTGGTGTGACCCCTTCCTCATGCCAGTCGGGAGTCTGCTGAATATTTTTGGAGAACTCCAGGTGCTCAGTTTCTTTTTTGCTTTTGTAGAGCTGCACGTCACCACTCTCTGTCCCCAGAGAATGTGTCTCTGTTTCTCTGCGAGGCTTCCCGGTTTCTGTTCCTGGCTGCTCCTCGTGGCCAGAGGAACTTGTCTGGCCTCACTCTGGGATCCTGCAGCAGCAGGCCTCCTGCTCTAGTGGGTGCTTTGCGATGAGGGAGGAGAGAAAACTTAAGCTCTTCTGGTGCTACCTGGAATCTCACCCATCCAACCAAACCAACACTACTAATCACCCTTGTCCAGATATCATACTAAGAATGCAGAATGTGGCCTGGTGTACTTTATTGAGCCTGGTGCCATCAGGGATAATGTAGCTCCCTTTTAATGCTCCATTTTGCCCAGCTTCGGACATCACAACAGACATAACCTGGTGGAGTGGAATCTAATCTGATGAAATGCAACACTGGATTCATGCCAGATTCTATTCTTCCTAGAACAGATGTATAAATTAGACTGGGCTATTGGCACAGCCCATGGTCATGAAGTCACGGTCAATTTTTAAGAAAAAGAGTTCTTCCTGGAATAAAAGTTAGCATTTACTGTCCATTCTTCAGTGCCGTGGATATAGTGGTGGGGTTGCCTTTAACTGCAACTAAAATAGGCAAAAATTTCATCTCTATTTTTAATTTTTTAAATTAATTTTATTTACAGTACAGTAGGAGGCCATTCTGGCTACTGGACCCCATTCCACCCCGCACATTGTTGGAGGGTGGGAGGAACCTGGCAAATCCACACAGAACACAGGGAGAATATGCAGAACCCCTTTACAGACAATGCCGGATTCCAACCCAGATTGCTGGCGCTATGATGGCATTGCAATAACCGCGATGCTAACCATGCCACCTCGGGCCCGTGAGGATCGCCAAATCAGAGAACTCTGAATCCAGCTGCACATTAATCTCACCTTCCTTCCTCTGGTCCGTGGCCTTTCAGGATTATTGTGCTTCGTGCATTTTTAATTCAGGCCTATAGCACGATAACAGGTCCTTCTGGCCCACAAACCTGTGCTGCCCCAATTAACCTACAATCCCAGGTATGTTTTGAACGGTAGGAGGAAACCAGAGCACTCAGAGGAAACCTATGGAGTCACAGGAAGAAGGAACAAGCTCCTTACAGACTGCACCGGATTTGATTGCTGGTCACTGGCGCTGTAAGCACATTACACTAACTGTTACACTCTCCGTGCTGCCCTTTTAACGTGATATAAGCCACCATTTTAATGTGATACATGCTTTTTACCTACACAGTTTTTTCTTGCTGTGTGCTCCCAGTCCCAGTCCACCCAATATTCATTGGTGGAAGTTTATTCTCCTCAGTAACCTTCCAAGACCCCTAGTTATGGACCTCTCTGCCAAGCAAAATATCCTTTCTGGGGCAAGATAAAACAATTGGCTGGAGGAACACAGCAGGTCGAGCACCATCAGTGAGAGATGTTTCAGGCTGGAACCCTCTCGTCCAGTACTACGGCTGCTTGACCTCACTCTCAGGTCGTTTAATGCTCTAGATTCCAGCATTTGAGGTATCACCTGTTCACCTTTTCAACATGGTTCTTCAGTTAAATCTCCACCCATTCTTTGTTCAAAAATAAAATCAAAGCATGGTTCTCCGCTATTCTTTCAGAGAGAGACATTTGGAGCTTACTTCACTGCAGTGATAGCTAATCTTCTCGATGACACCTGTCTCATAAATCATTGTTAAATGTTGTGTATGTGGTTCTAGAGGCAAAAACACATGCATGTGATATTTTTCTTGTGGGACTACAGCTTACCTCAATAATCTAAGAAAAGTCAAAGGTTCACTGCCAACAGCATTCACTGTATGATATGATCTGTTATAACTATCTGATTTTCTATTTAGCTGAGACCACACCCATCTTGGTATCAATCAGATCTTCACATGTGTGAAGCACTGATTCTGTCACAGTCCATTATAAATGTCACAGGCACATGATAAAAGTGAAATATGAGCCAGTTCCTTCAACAACTTTAATTGAGATATCAGTCATCTTTGCACCAGCTCCTTGACCTTTACATCAGACTATTACTGAATAGTTTCACTTTTAATTGTTCATAAAGCTATTCTACTCTACAATCTTCTGCAAACACTATCTCGTCTTGACCAGGCAATGCAGGGTATGAACGACAAATTAAGGTGACTTGACTTGACTTGAATTATTGATGAGTATTCACTAAAATAAATGAAGAGCTAAATATTTTAGCCTGCTTCAAGAGAATTGCAAAGTTTTAGGTGCATTATTTTGTTCCTATTTTCCCTTCCTCCTAATCTGTGGGTTTTGAGTACAATTTGATTCTCTTTCTGGGTGCATGAATGATATCGTTCTCTCAAGGATTGGGTCAGCATTGATGTGACCAACGCTCATGGGTAACTGGAGGGGCTCAGTTAGTTATAGAGAGCAGAGGTCAGTCAAGGTATTTAGACTCATGAGTACTTGTGAGAAAGGAAAGGGTTAACAACTAGGTTTTGTAACATTCTAGATACAGCAATGAGCTCTCTGAACCCTTCTCCATTAACAATGGCGTGAAGCAAGGCTGTGTTCTCACACCAACCCTCTTTTCAATCTTCTTCAGCATGATGCTGAACCAAGCCATGAAAGACCCCAACAATGAAGACGCTGTTTACATCCGGTACCGCACGGATGGCAGTCTCTTCAATCTGAGGCGCCTGCAAGCTCACACCAAGACACAAGAGAAACTTGTCCGTGAACTACTCTTTGCAGACGATGCCGCTTTAGTTGCCCATTCAGAGCCAGCTCTTCAGCGCTTGACGTCCTGCTTTGCGGAAACTGCCAAAATGTTTGGCCTAGAAGTCAGCCTGAAGAAAACTGAGGTCCTCCATCAGCCAGCTCCCCACCATGACTACCAGCCCCCCCACATCTCCATCGGGCACACAAAACTCAAAACGGTCAACCAGTTTACCTATCTCGGCTGCACCATTTCATCAGATGCAAGGATTGACAATGAGATAGACAACAGACTCGCCAAGGCAAATAGCACCTTTGGAAGACTACACAAAAGATTCTGGAAAAACAACCAACTGAAAAACCTCACAAAGATAAGCGTATACAGAGCCGTTGTCATACCCACACTCCTGTTCGGCTCCGAATCATGGGTCCTCTACCGGCACCACCTACGGCTCCTAGAACGCTTCCACCAGCGTTGTCTCCGCTCCATCCTCAACATCCATTGGAGCACTTACACCCCTAACGTCGAAGTACTCGAGATGGCAGAGGTCGACAGCATCGAGTCCACGCTGCTGAAGATCCAGCTGCGCTGGATGGGTCACGTCTCCAGAATGGAGGACCATCGCCTTCCCAAGATCGTGTTATATGGCGAGCTCTCCACTGGCCACCGTGACAGAGGTGCACCAAAGAAAAGGTACAAGGACTGCCTAAAGAAATCTCTTGGTGCCTGCCACATTGACCACCGCCAGTGGGCTGATAACGCCTCAAACCATGCATCTTGGCGCCTCACAGTTTGGCGGGCAGCAACCTCCTTTGAAGAAGACCGCAGAGCCCACCTCACTGACAAAAGGCAAAGGAGGAAAAACCCAACACCCAACCCCAACCAACCAATTTTCCCTTGCAACCGCTGCAATCGTGTCTGCCTGTCCCGCATCGGACTTGTCAGCCACAAACGAGCCTGCAGCTGACGTGGACTTTTTATCCCCTCCATAAATCTTCGTCCGCGAAGCCAAGCCAAAGAAAGAGTAAAGCGGGCATGGCAATTCAAAAGGACCAATTAGCACGATGACTAACTATAGGAATTTACTCTGAACCAATTAGTGAGCAGGTCTGGTAAGAGGATGCGAATCTTAGCAATTGCATTGGTTAAGAAATTATGGTATGAACTTTTGATTGGGCCAAATGTAACTCCACCCATATTTGAACAAGACAAAGGAAAAGCCTTGAAGCGCAAGGTCAGTCAGTCTCTCTGCCAGCTTTCATCGAGAGAGCATCTTTGTGATGCCTTGTGCAGATAACTCACAATTCTGTCGAATAAAATGTCTGACCAGATGAAAATTTCAGTAACATCATTTCACAGAATTCACTGAACGAACTGGAACTGGGGTAGTCTTTCTAAACAAGGTACCATCACAGAGCTGTTGGGTAGGGAGTTCCTCAATGTTGGAGCCAATAGAAACACAGAACCCTATAGCACAGGAACAGGCCCTTTGGCCTATCTATTTATGCTGGACTATTTTCCCACTTAGTACCATTGACTTACGCCAGGATCATAGCTCTCTATACCCCATCCCATCCATGTAACGTATTTGAAATTTCTCTTGAATGTTACAATTGAAACTGCTTCCACCACTTGCAGTATGGAGGGGTAGTGATTAGCGCAACACCTTTACAGTGCTGGTGATCGGGAATCTGGTTTCGAATCCTGTGCTGTCTGTAAGGCGTTTATACATTCACCCTGTGTTTGTGTGGGTTTTCCCGGGTTTCTTCCTACCATTCAAAATGTACTTGGGGTGTAGTTTAAATGGGTGTAAATTGGGTGGCATGGACTTGTGGGGTGAAATGGCTTTGTTACTGTGATGCTTATCTAAATTAAAAAATGTAATTTGCTGGAAGCTCATTCCAAATTCTTACCACTCTCTGTGTGGAGAAGTTCCCCTGAATGTTCCCTTAAGCATTTCACCTTTCATGCTCAAACCATGTACTCTTATTCTCGTCTCACCCAACCTATTTTTCAACAGAAAAAGTCTGCTTGCATTTATCCTATCCATATCCATCATAATTTTGAATACCTCATCAATGTCCCTTCATTCCCTGATGGTCCAGGGAATAAAGTCCTAGTCTATTCAACCTTTCCCTATAATAATTTAGTTCCTTGATTCCTGCCACCATCCTTGTAAATTTCCTAGGCATTCTTTCAATTTTATTGTTAACTTTTCTGTAAGTAAAAGACCAAAACTGAACACAATTCTCCAAATTTGGCCAATGGAACTTCAATATAACATCCCAACTTCAGTACTCAATAACTTAATTAATGAAACCCAATGTGCCAAAAGCTCTCTTGATGATGCTATCTGCCTGTGACACCACTTTCAAACACTTGTGTATCGATACCTGCAGATCTACTGCACTCCGCAGTTTTTTTCCTACCGTTTGCAGTTTCCTACTGTTTAAAACGCTATTGGTTGTGGAGTTCCTGGACGTAAGATCCCATAGAAATGTTACACCCTACAGCGCAGAAGCAAGATCTTTGTCCGTCTACATTTTTTAAAATTTGGACATACAGCACGGTAACAGGCCATTTTGACCCACGAGCCTGCGCCGCCTAATTTACACCCAGTTAACCTACAATCCTGGTGCATTTTGAATGGTGGGAGGAAACCGGAGCCCCACAGGGAAAACCCAATGCAGACACAGGGAGAACATACAAACTCCTTAAAGGCAGCATGGAATTCAAACCCTGGTCTTAGTTGCTGGCGCTGTAAAGGCCCTGCACTAACCACTGCACCAACTGTGTCACCCTCTTGTCCCTGCTGAATTATTTTTCCGCCCAGTCCCATCGAATTACACCCAGACCATACCCGTCTCTATACTCCATGTCATCCATGCAAAATCCCTATTATCCAGCACTTGTGGATCATAGGTGCTGGAAATATGAATTTTCTTTGCAAGATCCCAGAGGATCCCAAAACCCAGCAGCAATAGGAATTCACCTAGACAAATGGTTTAGTAAAACAAAAGTTACTTTAATTTTCTACAAACATCAAAACAGGATCAAACTTTAACTTATTACTATTAACTTAATCTAACTTAACCCCCTTCTAATTCTAAGTGCACATGTATGTAATGTGTATATGTTCAGGAAAGTTCTTTGCTTTAATAGTCCAACCATTCACTTCTCACTTCTCCAAGTTCACTGGTATCAGGCAATTCTTATACTGTGCACAGAGTTTAACATTTATGAATCTTCACCAGGGTCTGGTGCTTAAAAGTAAATGGTTACCGCTCAGGAAGGTTCTCGTTGGTTTCAGAGAGATATTTGTTGATCATTGGACGCACACAAACTGATTTCTTCTAATCAGTCACTTCAGTGTCTTGCCGAAGAAATTTGCTCCATCACGGGTTTTCCAATGATAACCTCTTCTTCCAGGTCACCACAGAGTTCCTCTTGTTTCCCTTATTTCAGGAGAAACGCTCTAGCCAGCCATTTCCTCCTGTAAGGACTGCAAGGGTTTTGAACAGGATGAACTCACAACTTACAACCCATCTTCAAAGTTAGGTTTTCAACCAGCCTGCCAGCTTGTCATGTTGCAGCCTCCAAAAGCTACTGCAGAACTCAGTTCTCCCACTCTCTCTCTCACTAAGAGAAATCCTGTTTGTTGTTTCCTCTCTCTCTCTCTCTCTGCTTGTAAAATCCAGAATCTCTTGCAGGGCTAACCCAATCCTAGAAAGATCTTCATCAGCACTCCCTATTTCCTTCCAAAGCAGTTCCATTATCTTTTGAAAAGATACTGGGTCCTGAATGTCTGGCATCAGCAAAGCTCTTGCATTTTAAATGAGATGTGAACTGTTAGTATCTGTTTGTGAAGTGACCTACGCTGACCCCCACAATCTATCTTGTTTAAGTATTTAATATAATATATAATATAACCCATAACACCTGGCTGACTGAGACTCACACTTACAATGCTTAACTAATATACCTGCATTTAGAATACATTGTTTAAAAGACAAAAGACACTGCAAAATGTAAAATAATTTGGAAAAAAAATCAATATTGTAATCTTTAATTATGTAAATTTCACATTAATCAGGTAATTCTCTTAACTTCCAAAATTTAAAAATTCAGACCCCATCGCTGGCTGCGTAACAGTGTTGCTATGGCCACTGTACTAACTGTGCCGCCATCATAATTAACCTCCCCTCCCCCAAGTTTACAGATAAGCTTACTATTATTACCTAATTCTAAACAAAATAAAGACTCTTACTGGGCGGGGGTAGGGAGACATTTTGGGAGAGTCGCCCCAGTGGCGAACGGCATTGACCGGCTCTTCATCCTGGTGACCCAGTCAGACCCTCGGCACAAGCCGACTCACCTCCATGCCTGTGTCTCGGTCAGGCGCTTGGCGCACCTTCCTCATGCTGGCAACCTGACCCACCTCCATGTAAGCATCCTGATCAGACCCTTGGTGCATTCCATCTCAGCTCCATGCAAGTGTCCCATTCAGGCCCTCAGAACGCATTCTACATGTCGATTTACCTCCACTTAAGGCCCTCGGTGCACCTCCCTCACGCTTACAACCAGACTCAACCATGTGCAAGTGCCCCGATCAGACCTTCAATCCACCTTTAAATTCGAACCCCATTCTTGAGCACCGCAACAGCATTGCACTAGCAACCACACTAACCGTGCCACCATCATAATTAACCCCCCGTCCCCTAAGTTTACAGATAAAGCCTTATTAATATACTTAATGATATATTAATAAGGATAAAGACTCTTAGTCGGCAGGGATAGGGAGACACTTTGGGAGAATTGCCTCAACCTCGAGAGGCATCAGCTGGCTCTTCATTCTGGGCACCACCATTTTATATAACCACAACTTTAATCAATTTTATTCAAACATCTGCTGCGGCCGGGGTACGCTCTGCTGGCTGAATATTTGCTCCCAAGGGGTTGTATGTTGCTTTGGAGAACATTTACTTTAACAATTTTAAACGTTTATTTAAAACTTAATTAATTATTTCTATTTATTTATTTATTTATTTATTTATTTCCTCCAAAAAAAAAATTTTGCCATTTGAGTTTTTGCTTGATTCAATGCTGGATAATAGGGATTTTACTGCACATAGATTCAAATGTCTCTTGTATGTTGAAATTGAACCGGCCCGTCCCTTGTTAGTTCTCTCACGCTTGTCCACATCAAATTCCATTGGCCATTTTGCAGCCCAATTTTTCCAGCTGGTCCAGATCCCACTTGCACTCTTTGAAAGCCTCCTTCTCTGTCCACTACACTCTCAGGCTTAGTGTCATCTGCAAATGTGCTGATCCAGTTTACCCGCACTATCATCCAGATCATTAATATAGATGGCAGACAACAATGGACCCAGCACCGATTCCTGAGGCACGCTACAAGTCACAAGTCTCTAGTCTGAGAGACGATCATATACTTCCAGTCTCTGGCTTCTTCCCTAAAGCCCATCCTTAATCCAATTCACTATCTCACCCTGAATACCACGCAACTGAACCTTCTTGGAACCTTATCAGCTGCTTTACTGAAGACTTTATTTCACGGGATGTTGCATGACTCGATGGGGAGCTATGGATGGTGGTAGTCCCATTCACCTGCTGTTCATGTCCTTTTCAATGAGGTTTTGAGGGTTTGAGAGCAGTTGAGACAGGAATCTGCTGGGCACTTTGTGGAGGGTACACACAGGATTAGTGCGTGGATGAGCCACAGATGGAAGAAATGCTAGTTAAGCAGGCTACTTTAGCCTCAAGATCAAGATTTAAGATTCTGTTAATTGTTATGTACACAAAAACGCACAAAAAATTGGATTTCCCCATAAAGCAGCACCTCCAACAAGGTAAGTGAGTCAAACGAGAACCCCTTCAGAGGCATCGGGTGTTTTTTGATATCACCTCCTCCTTTGATGCCACTGGCTTCTGCGCTCCTGTGACCTCTGTAGTTTCACTGCCTCCTGCCCTGACTAGTGCTGAACCCCAAGCTTGGGGCATTCACATCACACCTCCTGAAACTGTGGTTTTGAATCCCCAAAGCATTAGGAAGCCGCCAGCACCCCGTGGCCCGTCAGGAGCCCTGCTTGACCATGCACCCTAATGAGTCTCCTGGACCTAGTTCACAGCAGCCCATGAGCTGGTATGAGGCCTTCAGCAGCAGAGCCCTCAGCTAGGGCTTGCTCTGTTGCCATGGTTTCCCACCCCATAGGTGTAATGATAGTGATCATGGTTGCAAGGCAACTAGCAATGACTTACTGTTTGATTAGATTTGGCTTCCAGCAGGGGGCTGACACAGAGCAGGACACACAGTATGCTGCATCTGTAAAGGAGAGTTGCAGCCTCATGGCATGCCTCATGTGCTGTTTATATCAACTTTAAAGAACTTTTTCCTTCATCCATTGTGCTGTCCAAGATCTCACACATACAAGATGAAACAGTGGGCTTCTCTTCAAATCATCTCCTTCCTAGTGAAAGGCAGAAGAGGGATGTTCTCCTGCTCAAGTCTACCACTCCAATCCACCACATTCTCAAACCCTAGTGCACCGAACATGGGCAATGTAGTAAACCACTGTTTGTGGATATTTTGTCTGTCTGGGCTCACCCATTGGCTGACTGTACCTGTGGCCCCCTCCCACCAGCACCTGAATAAAGGTGGCTGTCCCTCAGCTCGGTTCAGGACAGTCAACCAGCAGGGATGTGCCTTCATTCTATTGCTAATAAAAGCCTCTCAGTCTTTTGCGTGATGGCCTGCCAAGTACATTTGTAGGTCCGTTAATGGTGGCTGATGTCAATCCCAAATCCAGCTGCCCTTTCCGTGAAATCAAAGCACAGTGCCCAAAAATTTCAGTAGGACGGTCTACTAATTACCTGCTGAGTTTCTCCAGCTTTTACTTCATTCATGGTATCTGCAGACTTTCATTGCTTGACTCCACTCTTTCTGTGAGAAGCATAACGTACTGTACATATTCTTGGTGAAAATTTTAACAAACACTAAATTAAATAATAGATTTCTGCACTGATCAGTTGAAAGAAACCAGCTGCACCAAGACATGTTGAATGCGTCAGTCAGACCAAGAGCTCTGATGTTAATTACTGTCTTCCCTGATTTGTACCACATGTATCCTGGGCCTGTTGAGCAGCTTCCGGTGGGCCTAAGTGATGTTATATTATTAGCCTTGTATCAGTCTTCTTGTGTAGAACAGGCCTCTCGGGACCATTATAATCTGTCGGCTCGAAACTGCATCTAATCCACGACTAATTGAAACTGAATTGCCAACCAGCCTCACAAGGTGCTCAAGAGTCTCACAAAGGGGAACTTTGCACGGTCTTGGCTTGTTATCTCATGTATGTGACATTGCCACATTGACCACCGCCAGTGGGCTGATATCGCCTCAAGCCGTGCATCTTGGTGCCTCACAGTTTGGCGGGAAGCAACCTCCTTGGAAGAAGACCGCAGAGCCCATCTCACTGACAAAAGACAAAGGAGGAAAAACCCAACACCCTACCCCAACCAACAAACTTTCCCCTGCAATCGTTGCAATCGTGTCTGCCTGTCTCGCATCGGACTTGTCAGCCACAAATGAGCCTGCAGCTGACATGGACATTACCCCTCCATAAATCTTCGTCTGCGAAGCCAAGCCAAAGAAGATGTGATAAAGAAGAAGCAGCTTTTCATTCCTACTCACAAAACACTGAAGATTTTATTTCACGGGATGTTGCATGACTCGATGAGGAGCTATGGATGGTGGTAGTCCCATTCGCCTGCTGTTCATGTCCTTTTCAATGAGGTTTTGAGGGTTTGAGAGCTATTGAGACAGGAATCTGCTGGGCACTTTGTGGAGGGTACACACAGGATTAGTGCGTGGATGAGCAACAGATGGAAGAAATGCTAGTTTAGCAGGCTGCTTTAGCCTCAAGATCAAGATTTAAGATTCTGTTAATTGTTATGTACACAAAAACGCACAAAAAATTGGATTTCCCCATAAAGCAGCACCTCCAACAAGGTAAGAAAGAGAGTCAAACGAGAACCCCTTCAGAGGCATCGGGTGTTTTTTGATATCACCTCCTCCTTTGATGCCACTGGCTTCTGCGCTCCTGTGACCTCTGTAGTTTCACTGCCTCCTGCCCTGACTAGTGGTGAACCCCAAGCTTGGGGCATTCACATCACACCTCCTGAAACTGTGGTTTCATCTTGGTATGAGACTCTATTTAGCAGCCAAGTAAGGCGTATTAATTAATGTGTTCAAAATAAATGGGCTATCACTTCCATTGAAGTGACACCCAATGGAATGCAGTGCAAATGGGATGGAGGAAGTGGCCATAGACCAAACAGGGGGGGGGTTAGCTCAATCGCGTTTCCTAGTTCCTTTGCTAGAGTCCTGAAGACGAGGACCTCACTTTTACCCAGCCAGGGAGATCACTCTGTCCCAACCAAAGGGCTTGTCCACCTGCAGTCAGTGGATTGTATTTAAATGTCAAATATGAGAAGGGGTGCATTTGAAATGACAGGGGGAGGTTTAAAGGGGATGCACAGGGCATGAGAGGGGCTGCCAGGAGTAGTGGTGGAAGCAGATATGACAATAGTGTTTACGAGGCTTCTAGAGAGACACGTGAACATGCAGAGAGTATAAGGATGTGATCCAAATGCAAGTCGCAGAGATTTTATTTAATTTAGATTCACGTCGAGCCGAAGGGCCCATTCCTGTGCAGTACTGCTCTGTTCAGGGCCAGAAAGTCTGATTTTCCCCCCTACTCCCCATCCCTACTTTCACCAAGGAGATCAAAGAACCCAGCTGGTTCCCTCACAAGGACTTGGCAATAACCAAATAATGATGCTGACCTCTGGACTGGCTTTGAGTAACTGGATCTGCTGTCTCTCGCTCATCCCAGTGGCCTTGTCACCAGGGCTGATCTTGGCCATATCTGTGTGTTAGACCAGCACCCTGTGCAAGGAACTGCAGGTGTTTCTCAGAACTGAGCTGGAATTAACAGTGTAGTGCACGTCGAAAGAACCAAAGACTTGTTGATCCAATCCAAGACTTTTATTAACTAAAAGACTAGAGCATATCACAAGTAGGTCGACCATCCAGAATGACCTGGTCTGGCTAGGAGCAATCCTTTAAGACCTGCCAGTACGTGTGGCTACACTCTCAGCCTATCACAGTCATCCTGCACTACTATCTGTACATATGTACATATACACATTGGTGATAGAATCTGTACTATCACAAACAATTGTGGTGGTACACCACTGGCCTACTGCAGGGGCAACCTCTGTACCTGCTGGAGTGCCGGCTGTCAATCAGTCAGCCTGAATGGATCAAGTCCCACCCGGTCGGGTGTCAATCACCCTCCGGGGTATAAGCCTGCGCCAGCCTCCCGAGGCCTCACTCAGAGTTGCTGCAGCCACAGCCAGCCTGGCTCTGTGCAAGTCTTTGTGGATTAAAGCCTGTTGTACAGTCTTTATCTTTGTGTGTGTCTGATTCTGGCTAACAGAGCACCACACACGTGTTTGTTAAAACCATTAGAGTTCGAGCAGTTGCAATGTTCCAACAAATATGACTGTAACTGACTTTGTCTTCCATGCTCTATGTAAGATGCAGTTTGTTTTCTTTTCCTGCTCATAATCCTTAAAGACTGAGATTGTCTGATCTCGGAAGCTAAGCAGCCTCAGGCCTGGCCAGTTCTTGGAGGGGAGACTGCCCAGGAACACCAGGTACTGAAGGTTTCTGCGAGGGGCGCTGGACAAAGTGGCAACTCTCTGTCTGCCTTACAGTAGATAAAAGTTAAAGAATTTCATGTATGTTATATTATAAATATAATATTACATGACAATAATGAAACCTTTACCTTGACCATAAGATAAAGGAATTGTTAGTGTTTTTAATACAAGTAGAGTTATCACATCCAAACAAGCAGCACAAAGTTGTCAGCTGCAAATAGAATTTGCTGAAATATAGTCCAGACTTTGTGGTCTGCCACATTTCTATCATTGCACTGGAAATGAGGTCATTAAATCAACAGATGATTAAAATTCTTTAATGGCATTATTGTCTCAGCACCTTATAGCGCACAAGTGATGTCACCCTTTTGTATTTCCGGTGATCAGTGAATCAGACCTCAGGAATCTATGAGTCCTCACTTTGGAAACACTGTGGTGGTGCGCCAGTGGGTCAGGTCAGCATGCGTGCGGGGTAATGTCATGACTTTGTTTCTGACGTGAGGGCGGGACTTGCCCGTGGCCTTATTAGGTGCAGTGTGGGAAGTTTCAAGAAATAAGTGGAAAGCAAATGAGCACACTGGTT
Source organism: Narcine bancroftii (assembly GCF_036971445.1). Classification (NCBI taxonomy): domain Eukaryota; kingdom Metazoa; phylum Chordata; class Chondrichthyes; order Torpediniformes; family Narcinidae; genus Narcine; species Narcine bancroftii. Next base: position 22,772,093 of record NC_091472.1, read on the forward strand.
GCTGGCCTCATTCTTCCCGACTCCGTTTAGCTACCACTATATTGGTGACCCCAGGTACAGACACCTCTGGACTCAACAGTATGGACGCTGTAGCAGTCAGCGCAGTCACCCTCAAACTCCTGATTTTCTGGGTGCTTCGCCCAAGCACTTGTTTGGATGGGCAGAGGCCCAGTTCCAGATAAAGCAGATGACCTCAGAGTCCACCAAGTACTACCATGTCGTCAGCTCCCTGGACCAAGAAACTGCAGCCAGAGTGGACAACCTCATACAGAACCCACCGGAGGAAGGTAAATACACCACGTTGGAGGCGCTGCTCATCAGTACTTACAGGCTCTCCAGACACCAGAAAACAGCCAGGCTCATGCACCTGGATGGCAGATTGGGCTCCCTCGCACCACAGCCACCCTCACACTGTGGACACCATTCCACCTCGGTGCCCTCAAACTTAAAGACAACTGACTATGAGTTAGTTCGCTGAGGTGTGCACTGCCCCACTCCCCCCCCTCCAGTGACCCTACGAAGGCCCCTACAAGATGGTCTGCAGGAGCGGGAACACGTTCCCATTAAAGTGGGGGCAGGGAGGAACAGTTCACAGCTGACTGCCTGAAGCCTGCGCATCTCAACCTCAGTCAGCTGGTTGCCCTACAGCCAGCCAAGCGTAGGGGCAGGCCTCCAAAGGCAAAGCATGGGATTCAGGGGCACAGCCTATTATCGCCGGTTCTGAGAGGGATGGGGTTGCGCGACTGTTCACATCACTGAACCAGCTCCACGTGTGACAGTCGCAGCAGTGGAGAATCCACATCAAGATGGCGCTGCCAGGATCTTCTTTCTCTCCGGCCGGGCTGGGTCTGCATGTGTGCAGGGCAATGTCATGACGTCATTTCTGCTGCGAGGGTGGGATTTGCCCGTAACCTTATAAGACACAGTGTGGGAAATTTCAATAAACAACCGGAGTGCAAACGAGTCCACCAACTACTGGTCTCGTTCTTCCTGACTTCGTTTAGCTGCCCTTACAATGCCATGGAATGCCATGAGAGCAACAGAATTAGAAACAAATGAAGTGTGGAAGGAATCAGGCGATAGGCGAGTGTAGATAAGATCTGCATCTCAAGAACAGCTAATGCTTACAGTGCCTGAGTGGGATTGACAGAGAAGAGTAAGCAGGCACATAAAAGCTCTACAAATTAGCTCCTTTAATGAGGGTTCTGTTTTGAAATGGTGGTGCTTGAGAAAAAGACTTTGATAAAAAATAATGGGTTATTTGAGGGACGAGACAGCTTTTCGATGCCAAGTAGCAATCAGTCGGAAAAAAACCAAAAAAAAGTGATCTTGCATGAGAAAACATTCAGTCTGTCTTTCAGAAAACATCACTATAAATCCAGCACAGTACACAAAAGTGCTGGAGAAAGTCAACTGGTCAAGGAGCATAAATAGGAAGTCAAAGGCAACTAATGTTTTAGAGTTAAACAAGAAAACCTGCAAAATTCCACCCCCAACCCCCCCACCCCGTCCCCCCCACTCCCCACTCCCCATCTTTTATTCAGGCACCTAGCTTTTTTCTCGATTCAGGGTTCAGGCCTGAAACATTGGTTAGCCTTTACTTCCTATGGATTGTAGCGCTCTCGATTAACCACATTAGACTGAGAGTTGTGATTTACAGGCTTTAATCCCCATAAAACATCAGCACATCTCACGTGTTGCCGGCCCAGTTCCAAGGCAGGGGTTTGGGCGTAGAAGCCTTTATGGGGATTCTGAGGGGAGGAATCACAGGTGCAGAGAGCAGGCCCACGCCATACAGTACATTCATACAGACAGCGCTAACAGTGGTTCTACCACATTCACCTCTTCTTTTAAAACAGGGTGAAGTGGATCAAGGTCCATTCTAGATTCTGTCCATCTGGTGGTCTCATCTGTCATTGTGACCATTGGATTGCCTGCCGTGGCTTAGCTGCTGGCTCCTGGATGGTAGTTTGCATGACAGGCCAGGCCTCCAGTGGCTGAGGGGGTTAATAGGACTGTGGGGTTGCTTGGACTCGGGTTGGGACGGGATGCTGCATGCAATTAGTGAGGTTGAGTGGCCTGTTCTGCTGCCAGTGGTCGTGGTGGGGGCGGGGGAATACTGATTGGTTGGTTGAGGGGTCCCCTGTAAGCGCCAGGTCCTGGACAGAAGCCGTGCCTTGTCACCCATCCTGGTATGCCACATAAGTGTATTGGGGGATTTGTTTGGAGGAGGTGGACCTTCTCAACTAGATGGTCAGTCTTGTGGCTTCTGGTATGCCTCAGGAGCAGGAGAGGCCAAGGGGTCATCAGCCAGAATGGTAGTGTGATTCCCAATGCCAACTTCCTGGGGAAGGAAAAAAGCCTTTCATGCAGGGTAGCATGAACTTTTGGCAGAGGTGGTAGAAGTGAGATTAATGTTACTATTCAAGGAAAAGTATATGGATGGGAGAGGTGTGGAGGATTAAGGGCAAAATATGGCTCAGTGGGACTAGGTGGGAGAAGATGTTCGGCATGGACTAGTAGGGACGAACTGGACTGTTTCTGTGCTGTAAATGGTTATATGGCCTTTAGTAGTGGTATAGAGGGGGGACCTGGAAGCGTAGAGTACCTCAGAGAGGACCTCTTTCCACTGGGAGATGGGCAGGCCTTTCGATCTGAGGGCCAGGAGGATTGCCTTCCATATGGTGGTGTTCTCTCTTTCTAACTGGCCATTCCCTTGGGGGTTTTAGCTCATGGTCCTTCTCGTGGCTATGCCCTTGGTCAGCAGGTATTGGCGCAGCTTCTCACTCACAAACGAGGATCCCCGGTTGCTATGGATACAGCAGAGGTATCTGAACAGAGTGAATATGTTGTGTAGTAACTTTATGACTTTGGCCATAGTCATGTCTGGTCAGGGGATGCAGAATGGGAAGCGTGAGTAATCATTGATAATGTTGAGAAAGTATACATTCCGGTTGGTGGAGGGGAGGGGACCCTTGATGTCCATGCTCAGGCATTCAAAAGGACGGGTGGCTTTAATCAGGTGGGTCTTGTCTGGCCGGCAGAATTGGTGTTTGCGTTTGGTGCAGAACGGGCAGCTCCAGGTCAGTTCCCTGATATCTTTGACCAAGCAAGGGAGCAGCAAGCTCTAATGAAGTGGTCGAGCTAGGAGACCCCGGGATGGCATAGGCTTCTGTGGAGGGCTTGGAGGTGGTCCAACTACATGTGGGCAATCGTGAGAGAGCATTAGGAGGCTCATTGATCTTGCCAAGGCTGGTACAAGATCTTGTAGTAGTAAGTGGTTAGCTCAATTCTCCACCTCAGGGATCTTGTCATTCTTAATTTTTCTCCACTATATGTTATTGAACATAAAAGTGATTGTACGTTGGTCAGTCAGCAGGGTGAATGGTTTTCAATCAAGGTAGCACCTCCAGTGGCATAGTGGCTTCCACTATGGCCTGGGCCTCTTCCTTGATTGCTGAGTGCCAGAGTTTGAGGCCCTCGAGGGTCTGGGGAAAAAAAAATCATAGGTCTGCCCACCTGGTTGAGCGTGGCAGCCAGGGCAAAATCAGACACATCACTCTCCACCTTGAATGGAATGGATTTGTCCACAGCATGCATTGCTGCCCTGGCGATGTCACCCTTGATGCGTGTGAATACCACTTGGGCTTCTGTTGGCAGGGGGAAGGTGGTTGTTTTCACCAGGGGGTGGGATTTGTCTGCATAATTAAGGACCCACTGGGCATAGTAGGAAAAGAACCCCAAGCACCTTTTCAGGGCCTTGAGGTTGTGGAGCAGTGGGATCTGCAGTAGAAGGTCCATAAGATCAAGATCAGGCTCAATGACACCATTCTCCACCACACAATCGAGGACGCCCAGCCATCAAGTGCTGATCCTGCACTTCTTTTGCTTGAACATGAGGTTGAGACTCTTGGCCATCCAGAGAAATTTCTGTAGATTTGCGTCATGATCCTGCTGGTCATGGCTGGAGATGGTCATGCTGTCCGATTAGAGAAACGTGGCCTTTAGCCCATAGTCATCCACTATCCAGTCCATATCTCTCTGGAAGACGGAGGCTCCACTGGTGACACTGAAGGGGTCCCAGAGGAAGTGGTAGAGGCGGCCATCTGCCTCGAAGGCAGTGTTATGGGCTGTCCTCTGACCAGATCAGGAGTTGGTGGTAAGCCAACTTGAGATCAATGGCTGAGAAGACCAGGTACTGGGCGATCTCATCCACCATGTCAGCTATGCGGGGAAGGGGGTAGGCATCCATCTTGTTAAATCGGTTTATGGTCTGACGATAGTCCATGACTATGCAGTGCTTCTCTCCACTCTTCACCACTAACACCTATGCCCTCCAGGGGCTGGTGCTGGGTTCTATGATCCCTTCAGCCAGAACTTGTTTAACTTCTGCTTTGATGAAGGCTCTGTCTCCGGGGCTGCATCGCCTGCTGTTGGTGACGATAGGGTGCAGTCGGTGGTGAGGTTCTTGAACAGGGGGACCTGGAGGGTGGACAGGCTGCAGATCCTTTTTGGAGGGGAGGATGGGTGGTTTAAAATTTGATAGTTGTGGACGGTGTGGGGGCCATCATACTCCTTTTGTGCATTTTTGAGTTGACTCTGAAAATCCAGTCCCACTATGACTAGCGTGAAGAACTGTGGCACAATCAGGAGCTTAAAATTCTTATACTTAGTGCCACACATGGTCAATGTCATGGTGCACCTGCTGTGGATCTTGGCCGAGTGGGATTTGTAGGCCAGGACAACTTTACACGTTGCCGGAGTTACCGCGAGGGTAACGCTATACTGTGCCTGGGTGAATGAAGCTCTCCATGCTCCCTGTATCAAATAGGTAGTTCATGACATGACCATTTACCTCAATGTTCATCATGACCATGGCTAGTTGATGTGGGCCATGATGGACATCGAGCAGAGACATCTCTGTAGCCGCAGGCTCACGCCAACTCCCATAGGACCCATGTATATTCATCCACTGAATCACCAGGCACTTGCCTACGACTGCCCAGAAAGTACCTGGCATAGATGACATTCGTCGGAGCCTGATTCTGTTTCTGCAGGAGCTTCATTGCAGCCAAGTAAGTAGAGCAGTCCCTTATCTGAAAAACGTGATGGCCGACCAGAGTGAAGAGAGGGTCCCATTTATCTTCCTCACTCTGCACATCTTTGCGTCTCATGAAGGCATTGAGGCAGTGCAATCTTTGATCAAATTTGATGGGGGCCTCCGGGTATTTAGGGTTGATGTCCAGATTATCCACTCGTATCGCCTTCCCAAAGGCACAGAAATTATGGTGATTAAATTGCAGCGCAATCGATCAACCACATTGGACTGAGAGTTGTGATCAATAGGCTTTAATCACCATAAAACATCAGCATGTCTCTCATGTTGCTGGCCCAGTTCCAAGGCAGGTACTGAGGGAGGGGTATGGGCTTATGGGGATTCTGAGGGGAGGAATCACATGTGCAGGGGAGGGCCAGCCCATATGGTGCATTCATACAGACAGTGCTAATAGCTATACAATGGTTCTACCACATGGATGTGGTTTGACCTGCTAACTTCATCCAGCACTTTTGTGTATTGCAACCAATGTTTCAGGCTGAAGTACTTCATCAGGAATTAGGAGAAACAGGCAAATGCCTGAATAAAAAGTTGGGGCAGTGGGGAGGAGGAGTGGAGAGTAGGAAAGAAGTGGAAGGGGTAGGAACACATTGATAATTTCTTCACCTATGGTGCAACATAAAGAAGATTATGTGTAGAACAGCTGAAGAGTTACTTTGCATCTACAGTTTCAACAGAGAATGGATTGTTGAATGGGACTGTACTTCCTTTTGGAAAAATGGTAAGATGGGCAATTTGAATTTTTGGTATACAGGCAGTCCCTGGGTTAAAAAATGTCCGATTAATCACAACCCACAGTTACGAACCGACAGGCCGACCTGAAGTAGAACAACGTCATTTTCTGGTTTGAGGGTGGTTGAGTCAAAATTCTAATAGTAATGCCCAAAAATTGTTACATTTTATTAGTACACTATTGCATCACTAGCAGTCCCCGCATTGGTCTCGCTGCCCCGCACACCCCCCAACCCACCCCGACAGCCCGCCACCAGCCCCCACACCGATACACTGACCTGCTCCCCCTTGACAGCTCACCACCAGCCTCCATTCCAATCTCAGGGACGGAGGGGGAGGGAGAAGAAAAAGCAGCGGCATATACCATCACGACACTACTGTCACACTACTCCGTTCGCAGCCTGGGCAAAATAGCTGGGGCGGGAGGGCAGCGAAGCACCATTGAGAATGGAGGGAGGGGTAGTGAGGAGCCGGGCACGGATCGGAAGGAGCAAAGATGTGGGAGGGCAGTGGGATACTAATACTGTAGCTATCTCTCCATCACTCCTGTGGTAACTTTTATGTAGTTAGTTTTATTATTGCGTACAGTACTGTATTATTACCTGTATTATCATTATGTACCGCATTATTATGTTCTGTATTATTATGTTTAAGATGTTTTATTGTATCTGTTCCAACTTGCCTACAAATTTGAATTAAAGACAGACCTAGGTAACGGAACTTGTTTTTAACCTGGGGACTGCCTGTAGTGTATAAATGATCTGAGAAAAAAATTGCATGACTTTTCATCAGGACATTGAATACATTTGGCTGACTCAGAAATAATATTAGCATTGACCACATTGTGACACAGTTAGTGTAGCAGTTGGCGTAACATTATTACAGCACCAGCAAATGAGGTTTGGATCCAGTGCTCTCTGTAAGGATTTTGTACGTTCTCCCATTTTCTGCATTGATTTCCTCCTACCCTTCAAACATGTACAGGGTTTAAGGCACACATGTCAAACTCAGGCCCGCAGGCCAAATTTGGCCCGTGATATAATTATATTTGGCCCGCAAGATCATATCAAATATGTATTAGAGCTGGCCCGCTGGCCGCCGTGCCAATCTAGCGCATGCACAGCTAATACTGCAAATCCCAGACTGCTTTGCAAATGCGTTGGCGCCGGCCCGTCAGCCCGCTAATCTCCTCTGATTACTTTCATTACCATCTGCGACCTTTCGGCTAACTCACATGTAATAAACCCCTTACGAAAAATGGCCAAACGAAAGCCGGAAAACAGGACCTTTCAAGACAGCTGGGAGGCAAACTCTGACCCCAGAGTTTGATGAACTTGCATCTAAGAGATGCCAAGTATCTGGTTTAGACCCAGGTGCATCAGAGTAAATCACAATGTAGCAAGCTAAGCTTGGATTAATATTTTCTTTGGTTAACTTTGGACTGTTCATAGTTGAAAGATTGGATTTTCATTGAAGCAAGTTGTTTTGTTTTTGACTTGTTGGCTTGTGAAAAAAAATACATTTAAAAGGAGCTTAAAGGCTATAGAAAAATATTATTTATTGAATATTTTATTTCTCATTTGTTAATGCTTCTTCTGGAAAGAGTTTAACCAAAACTATTATTAAACATTTATTTTAATAAGAAAAAGTTTAACATTACATATGTTGAAAGAAGAGAAAACATGCAGATGTTGTTGAAAATTTTCAATAAATATTTAGTTTGGCCCACGACTTAGTCCAAGTTTTTAATTTTGGCCCTCTGTGAATTTGAGTTTGACACCCCTGGTTTAAGGTGTACTTGAGCAACACATGCTTGTGGACCAGAAGGCCCCATTACTCTTCTTAATGTCTAAGATTTTTGGATTGGATCATGGATTTTCTCACCTCCAAACAACAATCAGAGAGGATTGGCAAGAACCTGTCCTCCACAATCTCCATCAGTACCAGAGCATCACAGGGCTGTGTTCTAAACCCCCTGCTCTACTCACGTTACACCTGGGTAGCCCAGTGTGACAATAACACCATCAACAAATTTGTCGACAATACCACAGTAGTGGGTTGTGTAAAGAAAGGGGATGAGTCAGCCTACAGGAAGGAGATTGAAAACTTGGCTGAATGGTGCACCAATAACAACCTTGCACTCAGTGTCACCAAAACTAAGGAGCTGATTGTTGACTTCAGGAAAGGAAAGCCAGAGGTATACAATGCAGCGATCATCGGGGGATCAGAGGTGGAGAGGGTGAGCACATTTAAATTATTGGGAGTCACTTTCCTGGACTGAATCCATTAATGGCATTGTGAAGAAAGCACATCAGCACCTCTACTTCCTCAGAATCCCTGGCAAATTTCCACAGAGGTGTTGTGGAAGGTGTTCTGACCCGCCGCATCATGGCTGGTAGGGGGACACCAATAACCCTGAGTGTAAAGCTCACCAAATGGTAGTGGACACAGCCCAGGACATCACAGGCAAAACCTTCCCAACTATCGAGATCATCTACAGGGAATACTGCCATCGGAGAGCAGCAACAATCGTCAAGGATCCACACCACCCAGCACATGCTCTGTTCTCATTGCCGCCATCAGGAAGGAGGTATAGGTGCCACTAGACTCGCACCACCAGGTTCAGGAACAGCTGCTACCCCTCCACCATCAGACTCCTCAATCGGGGACTCATTTAAAGACTCGTACTTGTGCATTTTATTGATTTTTTAATTCTCTCTGTATTGTAGAGTTATTTGTTTACAGTGCTTTATTTGATTACATGCATACGCTGTGTACAGTTTTTGTTTTGCACTACCAATAAGTGGCTGCAGAAAATGGAACCTCAGGGTTGCATGTGATGTCATGTATGTACTCTGACAATAAATCTAGAGTCGTATGTAGGCCAGACTGGGAAAGTAAGGGAATTTCCTTCCAACTGGTTTTTTGACAAGTTAGGTTTCAACCTTATTTAATTCCAGATTTTAATTAATTCACTGAATTTAAATTCCTCAGTTGCTACGATGAGGTTTGAACGCACATCACTCAGCATTACTCCTGAATTATTAGCACAAATCATTTCTCAATATGCCACCATACTCTACCTGTATTGCTGCGTCTCTTCAACGGTTTTATTCTTTCCACAGGAACCAAGCTTGCCAGGGAATTGCAGCCTCATGTCACTTTCAACTCAAGATACAGATTGTCCTTTTTATTATGCATTGAGAATTTGACACAAAATTTATTATCTTATCTCAATGTTTTCATTTCAACCCTATATTTTGGACAAAATGAAATTACCCCATATTCTGCGCTGGAATGGAGATAACTGGTTAATTTCACCCTCATTACAGCTGGATGCCCATCTGCATTAAGTGCTTGGAATTAATCCTGTGTGCATGGTAGGAGTACATAATCAACCCTTACTAACTGCATTTTATGGAGACATAATCCTGCCATTATCAGAAGTTACCAGTTACGCACTCCCATTGATGTAGGATAGAGTTTGTGGCACCTTCAAAGGTCAAAGTTCAAATTTATTCACATTTCTAAGTTCAAAGATCAGCACCTCCACGTCCTTGGGAGGTTTGCGGAGGTTCCGTATGACATCGGAAACCTTGGCAAACTTCTACAGATGTACAGTGGAAAGTGTGCTGGTGGGGGACACCAGTACCTCCATGTGGAAAGCCCTGCTAAAGTGGACACAGCCCAGTGCATCACAGTCAAAACTCTCCCGACTATTGAAAAAAATCTACATGGAATGCTGCTGTCGGAGAGCAGCCGCAATCATCAGGCATCCACACCGCCCAGCACATGGTCTGTTCTCACTGCTGCCATCAGGAAAGAGGTCTAGGTGCCACAAGATTCACACCATCAGATTCAGGAACAGCTGCTGCCCCTCCACCATCAGACTCCTCAAAAACAAACTCAATCAGAGGCTTATTTAAGGACACTAACTCTTCTCATTATTTATTACTGAATATTTATTCTTCATGTATTTCACAATCATTTTCTTTCTTTGTTTACATTTTTCTCTTTGTGTACGTATCTTTCTCTCTTGAGTATAGCTCACAGTTAGCGATAAGTAGAAATTCTGCCTGGCCCGCAGGAAAAAGAATCTCAGGGTTGTACGTGCTGTCACATATATACTCTGACAATAAATTTGAACTTTGAATGTTGTTGCGCTCTCCTTGCTGCAGAATGGATTTTGTTGTTACTTAGACTACTTGCAGTGAGAATTTCA